>NC_133672.1:1212500-1917500 GCF_048934315.1 Petromyzon marinus
ATTAAATAATATCCTCCATTACAATCACAATTGCCCTCCGCTTGATTTAAATCCGGCCATGATTTATTAGTTTTACTCCCCTCTCTGCACAGGGACTTTTTTTTTACTCCATAAAACCCAAATGGTTGTACTTCATCATGAGATTACTGCCCTTATTTTTGCAGAACATTTATTCAGGCAAGCGGAAGGCCAAGCCTAGCACCGTGATCTGCATCATTTCCCACACGTATCCCTTCCCAATGTCATCTCTGTAACGTTACTTAAACATATTCTTTGGGTCTTACGGTAAACATTTGAATAAAAAAAAGCAATAATGATGTCGCAATCCAGTGCTTCTCGTTTGATTTCTCATTTAAAAAAATTGCGCGGGGGATGCCTCTTCATCCAGCAGTGGATAACACTATAAATGTTTCCCGTGACCCACAGGGGTGGCGACCATGTGCAGCGCTGGTTCATCGGGATCGTGTTCAAGAAGAGCGAGAGCTCGCCCAATATCAGCGTGGACCTGACGCAGGACATCCACAGCTTCATGGACACTGGTTGGTCGCACAGCCGCACCGCCGCGGCTTCTCTCCGTTGCGGCGCTCGTCTGCCCCATTCTGATGATGCTTGACAGCCCTACGCTGGAGGATTAAATATTCGCGCCATTGTGCCATGCTCTTTTTTTTTTACAGGAGGTCGTGGGTTCGATCCTGATGCCTGTATATTTGGATTTTGCGTGTCTCTCTGCCTGTGGTGGCATGGATTTTTCTCCGGATGCTCCGGTTTTCCCCTCATTTAGAATCAACGTGCGTTTAGAATATTCGGTTTCTATAAATTTCCACGTGATAAGCTACTTCATTGGGCTATCATTTGTGGCCAGGTCGGTTCTGAAATAGTGCTATATAGCTCAGGTGGCCTTACCTGCTAAAATAAAAAAAATGTTTCGTTTTAACAATGTCACTGGAGAGCACTCGGCGGTGCTTTAAAAAAAAAATTATCTCGGTAGCGAAGCTTCAACTCAGTGCGTGCAGCTCGGTGACAGAATCCACGTTCCCCTCTTCTCCCATGAATTAAATCCATTTTCCCAGAAGCCAATTCTCAGAAGTGTTGGTGCCTGTTCTGTATTTACGCCATTTGTTTTTGTCACGAAAAATTATCTTTGCACACAAGTCTATACATGCGTTTTCAACTAAAATAATTTCGATACCAATTTCAAATCTTGTCGTTCATACGAAATCTGTACATTTATAACAACCAACCTAGCGCCTAACCTGCAACTCTCACCCCGGGGCATAACTAAGGAGGTGGGAATGCACGGTGGAGGGAACCGATATTAATTCCACCGGGACCCATGGCATGGAGTGTATCTCCAAATTGCATCGTTTATTCTGCGTGGGTTGTCTCCTTGCGAGGCATTTCATGCAAAGGGCCACACCTTGTCCCGTCGTGCTCGGGCCCCGCGTCGCGTCAAAGGAGCCACGCGTCGCGTGCCGCGCGCGTCTCAGTGTACAAGCAGGCGGCGACCATGAACGTGTCCAAGGGGGACATGAAGATCGAAGCTGCTCACCTCAAGAGGAAGCAGCTGTGCCCCTTCCTCCCCACGCACATCCTGCAGAAGGAGGTGCGGCTGGCATTCCCGTACCGGGCCGCGTCGGCTGCTGCGAGCGCTCGTGAGGTTTACGACGCAGCGGTTGCGCGTGTTCACGCATAGGCAGACAGAGGAGAGGTAGCGGTAAGTTAGCACTCGGCTCGAAGAAAGATGCGAAGCCTTGGTGAACTGTGAAACAGGTACACGTTAACTAAAATTCCCACGGGCCGATCGATTCAATGTTAATTTCTGTCGTGCGGTTGAACAAAATTCCTCCTGCCTGCTTTGAACAAAATTCCTCCTGCCTGCTTACAAACACGGCATGGGTGTTCAGACGCCCGCAGCGGGAGGGAGCCACGGGCACAGGAAGCAAAGGGAACAATCGCCGTTCCAGACGCCACACAGCGACCGGAGGTGGAGAGAGGAGAGCAGCTGCCGACTGGCTCCGCTTTCTGGGTGCTGCCGGTGCTGGCCGTGTGTAGGGTTTGAGCGAGGGCGCGCGTGGAGTGCCCAAGTCCGTCTCGAAGCAGCTCCGCCGTGCCGACAAGGAGCGCCGCGCGTCGGTCAAAGGCGCCCAGCAGCGGCCCGCCGGCCTCCCGCAGGCAGACGCGACGTCGCCGCAGTGCGCCGACACCGAGGGTGAGCCGCCCGCTCGGCACTCCAACTCGCCTTGCGCCACGCGCCTATTGTGCCTTGCGATTAAACGTCGCAGGGAGTTATTTCTCAAATGAGTATTAATGAGGTGCTAATCACATGTTCGCAGACATGTGTGCTGGTGGTTGAAATACCACATTGCTGGGGGGAGGTGACATATCCAGAGAACAACCACTGACTTCCCCACAAAGTGGTACTCGTTTTATAACCCCGGAGAGATGATGGGCTGACTCTTCTGCTGAGCTACTCAGACTTTTACTCAGCTATCTGGCTGGATTAAATTTTGTAGAATGTATTTTACATTTCATCATCAATATTTATAGCTCATGCATGCCTTAGTTTATTTCAAAACAAAGTCCAGACACCATAATTAAAATGTTACCTTTGTTTTGAATCTTACCTTTCTATTGTTAGGCTGATGACCAAACTTTGACGGGCGATTCGAAAAGAAAAGATCTCGAGTGAAAATATCCCAACGATCTGAGAATATTTCTCAAGAATCCTTTTCGATGGCCAATATGTATGGGAATGTACCCTTGCGATAGCCATTGTGCGACACCTCTTACAACAGTAGAGACCTCGGTACGGAGAGTTTATACAAAGAGGCGATAACACCTGAAGGATTTTTCTAAACATTTCCAAAATACAAACGGTAGGCATCATTGTTATTTTCAAACAGCTGTACGAGCAGTCCTGTACGAGCAGTCCTGTACGAGCAGTCCTGTACGAGCAGTCCTGTACGAGCAGTCCTGTACGAGCAGTCCTGCACGAGCAGTCCTGCACGAGCAGTCCTGTACGAGCAGTCCTGTACGAGAGCCCCCCTCGCGAGAGAACGGTGACGCGACGGATTCCATGGAGCTGCCCCCCCCCCCCGCATCGCCGCTGTTTGCACTGTGCCCCCAAACCCCCCCCCCCCCGTCAGACTTCCCATGCGCCGGATCGGCGGTGGCAGCGCTGCACGAGGGGCCCCCCGCGACTGCGTCCGGGCGCAGCTCGCCCCTCGCGGGGTCCCTGCCAGAGCCCCCCACCGAGCGCCAAGGGCGGCCCGGCTCGGCCGCCGCCTCCCCGGACCGGGCGAGCCGCTCGCCGCCGTCGGCGCTCGCGTCTATCGCCAGCACGAGCTCCCTGCTAAAGCGGCCGTGCAGCGCCGTGCCCGAGGGCGAGCCCCAGAGCCCCCCCAAGAGGCCCAAGCAGCAGGACCCCCCCCCGCAGGTTCACCTCACGCCTGGACGGTCGCAGGGGGCTGGGCGCGGTAGCTTTGGGAGTGGGGGGTTGGGGTGAATGCGGCGCGGCACGTCAAGTTCGGCTGGGCACGGCGCCCTTGAAAAAGAGCGTTCCGCACGGCCGGAAGGTTTGCGAACATCTCGTCGTGACCTTGACTCCATCGTTCCCCCGATGAAATAGGTGTCACTTTGTCAGACGTCGATTTTTCCGCCGAGGCTCTGCCATGCAATGTTCGATCCTGGCTCACGGTTTGTGTTGAGATGAGCGCGCAATCGCGATGCCGCGTGTTGCACAATCACTGCGGCGGTGACAAATTGGCTCTCACGGGAGCGGCCGCCCCCTCGCGCGCGGAGATTCCCCGCTATTAATACCCTTCCACTTTCGCAATCGCACATGCGCCCAAGTTTATTTATAATAACTACAAGGTTCCTTGGCAGCACGTAAAGTGTCACATTTTTTTTACAAAAATTCCTTTTTGTTATTTTACCAGGTAAGGCCCACTGAGCTATATATAGTTATTTTTCAGACGTGACCTGGCCACATGATAACTGAACAAAGTGCCTTATCACGTGGAAATTTATAGCAGTCAAATACTCTAAACACATGTTTCTAAATGTGGAGGGAAAAACCGGAGCACCGAGAGAAAAATCCACACGACCACGGGGAGAGAGATACTCCAAATATACAGCAGCCATTAGGGTCCGGATCGAACCCACGACCTCCGGCATACCAGGGGAGGTAGTTAACATCTCGCCACCATGGCTCATTGCCAGCTCGTGTTTTTTTTCCAATGTTCGGAGCACATGTGTTAAATGTCGGCCTCATGTTCCCCTGACACAGCAGTCATGTATTGGATAACTTGCATGCGATTGACTTGGTATTGTATCTCTCACTGAGCACACCTCGATATCAACCACCACGCTGTCTCCCCAACTGAGAGCTCATTTCCAGTGTTGATCACGAGGGTTTCCATGGTCATGCTTCGTGGCCTTACTCGATGTACAAGTGGAATCGCATATCGTCTGTGACGTATAGACGACACGGGCACGCACGCAGTTAATTGCGGAGTACACTTCACCTGCAGCCGTCGCAGGAAAACCCTGTACTTTATCGCCAGTTAAACAAAAGTGCAAGATGTTTTATACGCGCCATAATAAGGTTGTGGGCTCTTACCCAGAACAAGTTGTGCAGCTTTTAATCTTTATTAGTCAAAGCCAACGGCTTTTTATCACGCGTGCTGAACGTAAAAACTTTGCACTTTATATTTCAGAAAAGCCCAGGCAAGGAGGTGACCCCGCCATCGTCTCCTGCCACGAAGGCCATGCGATGCGAGGTTCGTGAATGTCGCAGTGCAGCAATGCCACCACCACCACCACCTTGACCGTGTTTTAAACTCGCCATGTGCCACTGCGCTGAGTTTTTGGTATTTAAAAAGTGATTTCTAGACCATCTTCCCCCCATACTTTTTGGACTTTATTAAACAATATTATTGCTTCTCCTAATTGTATGCTTGCAAGCAATATACGTAGAAGGGAAGAGTGTATGAACGTGTTAAATAAACATAGCACCCCACTCCATTGTGCAATGTATAGAGAAGTAAATTTTCACTATGGATGATTATGGGAGATGCATCATAATACTGTTTTCAACGTAAAAATATATATAAATATATGTTAAGCCCATCTACCTGTGGGATTTCCAGACCAATATTAAACAGAAGAATGTGTTTAAACAAAATATACACTTACAAACTACTATATACAGAACAAAAGAGAGGACATACTTTTTTGTAAATGTTTTAGGTTATATAAATACGTGAATTTGTTTAAACAAATTCTCGACCGATTTCAACCTTTAGAGCATTTTCAGCAAGCCTGATGACTGATTAGAAATACCGCCGGGCTGCCAGATGTTATTGGTGAGAGCCCTCGATCTACAAGACAGGATGCAAAATCAGTCATCGATTAAAACTCGGTGTGCATTTTTATAGTGTATTATGGATACAGAAATGTTTAAATTGTCTTCACCTTTTATGTTTTAGAGGTTCTTCACGCTCTGGAATCTATTCGGATGCAGCATGTTCACACTCCCTATAGTACACAGATGGTAATCTCTTAACCATTAACAATGTTTTAATCGAACGTTCGAAAGATGTTCTTTGTTCATGTTTGGTTTGTTGCAGTTGCACCCGAGTCAAGAGCCTCATGGCTCACAGGGCTACACCTAATGAATGGAACTGAAAGCATCTTGCTCTATTCGAATATTTGCTTTCGCAAGTGCGCTCATCCACGGAGTGGTTCATAGAAAGAGAAAGCAAGCGGAATGTGACGACCCCACGACCGTTCCTCCTCCTTCCCACCAGCAGCTTGCGAGCAACGAGCTCCCGGAGTTCGTGTCCCCGCTGCCGGCGCGGCAGATGAAGTTTGTGCGGAACCCCATCCGCCTGCACCTCAACCGTTAGCGCCGTCGTCCCGCGCCGCTCCACCGGCACCCGCGGTCGCGACGCCTCTCCGCGAACGCCGCCCTCGCTCTCCACGCGGCGTGCGCCGTGCCACCCACCCCCCGCACCCCCGGTCAGGCCTCTCCGCCCGTCGCGGGGATTGACGGAGACCTGACGGAATCGAGCGGTGCGGCGACGACGGGATGTCGCGGGAGACCTCGGATTCATTCCAGCCGGCGCACCGCCACGTACCAACGTTTAGTAACTCCCGAAAGCAGGAATATAAATCCGGTAATTAGAAAGCCAAACACGCGCGCACACGAACACGGGCCAGCTCTCAGAGTCGTCCCGCATTGAAAACTTGGATGACGTGAGCTGCCGTGCGTGTTGGTTTGACGGCATGGCACGGAACGGTGGGGGGGGGGGGGGGGTGTACGCGGTCTTCGCGTGTTGGAGCCGCTCTCTTCCGCGGTCGGTGCGGTCTCGAACGTCACGCGATGACTTTTTACGCCACGGGGTGGCAGCAACTGTTTTAGTGATCCGTGTCGCTGCAGGCATCTGGCGCTCACTGCCTGCAAGAAGACAGACGGTGGCCCCCCTGACCACCACAGCCCCCCTGTGTTACTACCCCAGGCGTTTGGCACACAAAGCAAAGGCCTCGATGTGTGGGGGTTAAGGGGTTGGGGAGGGGGGGGGGGTAGATAAAAAAAATCTAAAAATGAAAAAAAAATATTAGTTTCACTTTAAAATGTATAAAAACAGTATTTGTTTTTTTTTTGCTCTGTATAGAGTCTTTTGTAAGTGTATATTTTGTAAAATGTTTAAACAATGAAAGTAACTTATTTTATTTACCTTGAGTGGAACGTGTGGCTTGTTCGGATTGACAGGCCATCGAAGGCAGTGTGTGTGTGTGCGATGTCATGGTAAAACATTAAGGAATGTGTTTTTTTTAATACCTTAACCTCTGCAAAATAATCAACTTTATTTTGCACTGTCTGCACGTCGTTTACCATGCATTCGGTGAAATTTGCTAAATCCCTCGGCATAATATGCAAGCCACTCCAGTGCTACCACGCACACAAGCTCACAGCAATATTGTGCAAGCTGTTTTACCCTTGCAAGGTGCAACGGATGTCTTTTTATTACATCTCTGGAATATCTCAGTGTATCACTTTTAGTTTTCTTTGTTAAACTTCTACTGCGCTCTTCGATAAAATACCAATTCATGAAGCCAAAATGTTACCCCCACTGTAGTGTAACAAGAGAACACGTGGGTCTGAGGCAGCGTAAACACTTGAACACCTTGTGAGCAGCAGTAGGGAGGAGGTGGCTGGGTCATTTCAGTGGCTCCGTTTCCCCCAAGATGCATTGACAGCGCCGAAGAGCACCTGGTGCTCCCAGAAATTTCCCATAACTGGTATCATATATTTTCTTCTTTACCACATCACATTAAAAAAAAAACAAATAGTCTTCATCTATTGGGCTTCAGGGTGAAGTGGTGGTATGAATGAAAAAAAAACATCGTTTTCTTTGCAACCAATAAACGATCAGTGACTAGTAAGTCATAACGTGAGGGCAGGTTCTGGCCATAATGTACTGCGGTGTTGTCGCAGAGGGTTTGGGGATGGAACGGTCCTTTAATTGCTAATTATGCCCAACAGCAACTAACTGCAGGTGACCACACCATTGTCCCGTCCTATTCCTTCTAAGCTCACCACTGCAACAACACCGCGTGAGTGACGCCCCCCGTTATCCGCATCGTCGTGCCGGTCACTATATCCGCGCCATCACATCTTGTACTATAAGACAACATTGTTCAACTTTAAGTCGTTCTCAAGTGAAGTCAAATAAATGGCTTAAACGCTGGACAACAAACGTGTGTACACGCCTCGATACAATTTGCACTTTGGAAGGAGTTGCTGGCAGTAACGATGAGCGGCTCGCCACGGGAAGCCTTGCCTCGTTAAATACCAACTCGGATTTCATCTGATACAGCAAGTTTGTAACTGTTAACTGGATGCATGGTCGTTTGCACTTTGGGGAATTAAAATTGGTGCACGTCAGCAGAAGTGTGCTCGTGGGAATGGTTTTTTTGTATTTGTTCTGTCTTTGACACCTCGACAGCAAAGTGCAGTGTCTGGGATGTGGTCATCTCACAACAAAAACAAGTTGGGTGAGAATGTGTTTTAAAATATGAAGCCTGAACATACAAGGGTGCATTTGCCGTAAATCTAAGTACTGTATCGCAGCTCAATGGCACGTGTACTGCGAGGCTGACAGGACAACCAATCGCTCCCCTTGAGATTCATTGGGTCGTCACGATTTAGGGTCTTCCATTTGTTTCTGTATCCACACCCTTGGTATCCTTCTTCTGTCGCACGGCTGCTGATGTCGATGCAGAGCAACGACTTCGATCTCACATCCAGGTGATCAAGCCCAGGTCACCGCGTCGGGAGCAGCGGAGTGGAAGTGTATCGACATCGTCGTCATCGCCGTCACAGCCGCGATGTCTTCTTCGTATTTGTGGATCGGGAATTGCGTCGTTACACGTTGGACAGTTCTGTTCTGGATGACCGCAGTCACACACCGGACAGTTTAAAATTTTCCATTTGTGCATCAGGTGTCCGCATCTGGCATGGTTTGTGCAGTGGATGCGATGTAGGGTGGACCGTGAGCTTCGTGAAATAATGAACCCAGCGATCTTCTTCAGAGTGTGTGTGGCAGGGAGCATCTTCACTGCTGGGATCTGTCAACCAATTGCAGAAATGCAAATAAATAACACGATGTAACACAATTGTTCTTGGGTAGTAAATGTTATTTCCTAATTGCTTATGCCTAAAAAGTACAGAAAATGGCTATTATTCCCCACAAACTTTGCTTTTGTGAACAGGACAGTGATATTTTTAATTTTACCTATTTTCAATGAGAAAACGGGCGAATTTGTGTCTATTCGTTCACATAAAGTCAGAAAAAAACAACATGAATTAAAATTTAGCATGTATTTATACTAAAGTAATAAAAAAATAACTACAAAATATTTAGAAGTGAGTAGTTGTAAATGAGTGAGTAGACTGTAAATCACTTTCACGAATCAGCCCCCAAATGTAGTCTCCCATCATGTTCTCATTATACTGTCCTTGGTAGTGGCGTTCAAAGTCCAGTATATAGTGGTGGAAGCGCTCGCCTTGCTCCTCCGAGTACGCTCCCATGTTCTCCTTGAATTTATCAAGATGAGCATTAAGGATATGGACTTTGAGGGACATCTGACAGCTCATTGTGCCGTAGTTCTTCACCAGAGTCTCAACCAGCTCCACATAGTTTTCGACCTTGTGATTGCCCAGGAAACCACGAACCACTGCGACAAAGCTGTTCCAAGCCGCTTTCTCCTTACTAGTGAGCTTCTTGGGGAATTCATTGCACTCCAGGATCTTCTATATCTGTGGTCTGACGAAGACACCCGCTTTGACCTTTACCTCAGACAGCTTAAGGAAGAAGTCTTGAAGGTACTTGATGGCTGCCGACTCCTTATCTACAGCTCTGACAAATAGTTTCATAAGGCCCAATTTGATGTGCAGTGGTGGCATCAGCACCTTCCGGGGGTCCACCACTGGCTCCCACTTGACGTTGTTCCTCCCCACAGAGAACTCGGTCCGCTCTGGCCAGTCCCGCCTGTGGTAGTGCGCCTTGGTGTCCCTGCTGTCCCAAAGGCAAAGATAGCAGGGAAACTTGGTAAAACCGAATTGGAGACCCATCAGGAATGCCACCATTTTGAAGTCTCTGATGACCTCCCAGCCGTACTCATCATGCTTTCAAGGCGTCCAGCAAGGTCTTGATGCTGTTGTAATCCTCTTTGAGGTGCACCGAGTGAGCCAGGGGAAGAGATTGGTACTTGCTCCCATTATGGAGCCGCACGGCTTTGAGGCTCCTGGATGAGCTGTCAATGAAGAGGCGCCTCTCATTCTGGTGACAGGCGATTCCGATTGCCTCGAACAGACTGGTCACATTGTGGCAGTAGCAGAGCCCATCTTGACGGGTGAAGAAGCTGCAAAAAGGTTGGTGACGCTTCCGCTGATCTGCGACATACACCTTCATCCAACAGCTTCCACTGCTTGAGTCTAGACGTCAAAAGCTCGGAATTGGACTTGGTGAGACCAAAATCTCTGATCAAGTCGTTGAGGTCTTTTAGTATGGGTTTCTCTCCTCAGCTCCACCTCTGAAATTGTCATCTGGATCTACAACGTCTTCATCACTCTCTGACTTTCTGATCTCTTCTAAAGACAGCTGCTCTCTCTCTGGAGAAGTGGGTAGGGGGAGCTCATGGCAGTGTGGCACTGGGGCAATGAATGAAGGAAGGTCCGGATACGTGATCACAGGTGCATTCTTGCCAGTCCGACGTTTGGAAGGGTCTACCATGCAGAAGTAGCAGTTGCTTGAGTGGTCAGTGGGTTCCCGCCAAATTCTTGGGATAGCGAACTTCATGGCTCTCTTTTCCCCTCTGTACCATCCTGCAAAAATACATTTATTTCACCCATGACTAATGTGTAAGAGATTCTCGCAAAAAAATCATATATAATATCTTTTTTCAATAACATTGAAAATTGTTAAACATTTGAAATAAAAAACTTTACAATTTTAGAGAATTTAACAAATTTAATAACATAAAGTTCCGAGCAACAATTGTCCATCTTACCTTCCAGAGTTTTTTTGCATTACTCGCAGGTGAAATGAGGTACCCAGGGTTTGTCTTGATCCCTGAAAGGCATGCCGAAATATGCCTTGTAGGCCTCACTTCTTAGCAGATGATTCCACAGAGTACTTTTTCGCTGTTGCCTTGATAAATTGGCCGCAGACATAGCAGAATGCGTCTGCCGGATACTTGTAGCCTCTTGACGCCATCTCAGAAAAATGCAGATATGTATCCACTTAGGCAGCTGGAACTAAACTGAACTTGTGGGCTTATACTACTATTGATATTACTGGAAAGTTCTAGAATGTTCTAGAAGTTACTCCAAGTTTACTCAGCACTTAAATAATTATCAAATAGAGCAAGTCAAGATCTATAAGTATCTTGGGGTCATCCTGGATTCAAAACTGAATTTTGAAGATCACATTAATTACATTGGTAAAAAGACAAAAATAAAAATTGGTTTTCTGTATCGACACAAGCACTGTTTCCCCCCTATGTTCCGTTTGGAATTGATAAAAGCTACCATACTGCCTCTACTTGATTACTGTGATATCATGTATAAATCAGTCCCAAGTACTGTACTGAAGAAACTTGATTCCATCTATCACTCGGCCTTAATATTTGCATTGAACTGCCCATATAGGACTCACCACTGTGATCTCTACATTGGGTCAAACTTAACATCTCTTAATGTTCGACGGCTTGTGCACCAAATCGTATTTATTCACGATGTACTTACAAAAAAACCCGCAGACTACCTGCTGGATCTCCTCTTTGTTTCAAAGAACAAATTTGACCTCAGGTCTTCGCTCATTTACCAGTTTCACATTCCCTATTGCCGTACACAAACCGGAGGAAGGGCCTTTGATATTGATGCCCCAGGGTCTGGAATGCTATTGCCAATAAACTGCAACTTGAAACACTACCTATGAGATCTTCACTCAAAACTGCTCTAGAGGAGTTGTACACCCCTAGCTGCCACTGCTATTCAGTGGCCTAAAATAAAATACAATCTTTCGCTCCAGATGACCGCTGCAAAGTATTTTCTGTATTTTGATTTAGTGTGCTGATCTTAAAGGTGCATTGAAAAATGTGATACTCCGACTGATGCTCCTGCTGTTGTGGAGTGACTCATGCAGCCAGCTATGGCTCTAGGGTTTGGTGTTAAATGTTATTTATGTAGTTTATTGTAAAAAAATTCGGTCACAGTCCCTATGATCACTGTTACATTGCATTTATGGCTTTATTTTGGTAATTTCAAAAAGTTTTTTGGGTTGGCCATGTTTTTTTATTGTAGTACGGAATTAGACTGATGGCCTTAATCTTAGTTGTCTTGTGGTTGTTGTTGTTTGGCTTGCATCCCACTGGGATTTTTGCACACAGCGTTGGTGTACGGTGCTATTTCAGGAATATTTTGAATTTTTTTCCTTGATTTTCTGTTTGCATAGTCACATAGTCACTTTAAGATGTTTTCTTGTTCATGTTTTTGTTTGTTGCGGTTGCACCCGATTCAAGAGCCGAATGGCTCACAGGGCTATACCAAATAAATGGAACTATGAACTAACTATGAACTATGAACTATCTGGAATGTTCTGGAAAATAGGTAAATTTTAGACTATCACTATCCTGGTCACAAAAGCAAAGTTTATGGGGAATAGCCATTTTCTGTACTTTCGAGGCATAAGCAATTAGAAAATAACACTTACTAAACAGGAACAAAAAAATTGTTACACTGTAATTACAGCCATTGTGTCGTGGAGGTAATGGTGGTGATTTAACCATACTTCACCACACCGGTCAGTGCGGGTGGGTGAAGGGGTGTAGACCAGGATGGATTAAGACATCAAATACCACCCACAGAGGTTAGCCGTGAACGGGAATTGAACTCGGGCTCTTTGCGCAACGTGCGAGCAATTTCGCCACGGCTCCCAATAGGAATGAGAGTCGTGCACAAGTTTATTTAAATCTATCGACTACATTGTACCACAAAATGTCAGCCTTGTGTTTTTTTGTGACGCCCTGCGCGCCCGCCCGCCCGCCCGCCACCCACTCAACCGCAAGGGAGCCCCTCGCTGCCCTATGAGCTGCCCACACAACGATGTCAGCAGCAGCATCAGCAGCAGCAACATGGGGGAAGCCGGTTTCGTGGGCGCCGCTCAACGGGATGGGGCTCGGCGTGGCAGGGGCCTCGGGGGGGAAATTCCCCACCGCTTGCCACGGAGCCGTGCGGGCGGAGTGCTTTGCTATAGGCGACTGAAAGTGAAAGGTCGCCGTCTTTTATGACGATTGCTTTTAAAGTAAAACTGTCGGGAAGGGTTGCGTTTTTTCTGTTTCTGGTATCACTTCTGGTTTTCAGTGCCTCTGTCGTAATTGCCTGGCGGCTCTGGCACGCGCCCCGCCGGGCCAACGACGACGGCCCCTCGCCTGAAGCGCGTTGTCGCGACATCGTCGTGCCGGGACACTTGCAACAGCGATCTGTGCAGAACCAAACAAACAGCTGTCGCATCACAGCAGAGATGTCATGCCACACCGATGCATTTCAGACACTTTCATTACCATTATCTTAACGCTGTTTGGTAATTTTCAAATTTTGCCCTCTGATGATTACAACGATGCAGTTTCACGCTCGGTGGCATTAAAATTGCCGTTCTTCTTAATCCGATGCCCTTTAAAGTGTAACCTTGCATCATCGGTTGAGTCCAACGTATCCTTAACGTGAGCGCTCTCTCTCTCTCTCTGTGTGTCACTCTACGGCATTGGTCTCACTATATCGACATTGGCAACGGTGTTTCTCAACGAGCACATCGCATGTGGAGTACACGTGTTCTCCCTGCCACTCATCAAACCCCAGCACCAAACAGCTTGCCTCCCAAGTGGAGGTAGGCGGCTTCTACCAGCCCTGCGACGATGTGGTTGGTGCTGCCCGGGATGCCCCTGGGGCTCGTCGTTGTTGGTTGATGTGGCCCGGTGGCTCTGTCTCCTCCCTCCCGTGTCTCCCTGACGCCGCCGTGCCGACAGGAATGCCCTCGTCAGACTGAACACTTCGGCTGAGATGTCAGGGTCTCCCCAGCGCGACCACACCCAGCAAGCACCGCCATACCCAGAGTCACGTGTAACGTCGGTGTTTGCGACGCGTCAAACAAAAGTAAACTGCGCACTACAATCATGGGTTGTGACCACTGTTATCGGGTTGTTAACACAACACCTCCACTTAACGCAATTACAGACAACGCTGTACTTTATTAGAATAGAATCAGATGACAAAACTACAGCATTTGCAATGCACAATTTTAAGTCAGTTCGCTATAAGTGGACTTATTATAAAGAGCGAAAAAAGCCATGAGTAGACATAACGACAGATAACAAATATCAAATACGTATGAGGAAATGCACGCAATGTTTACAGCAGGGCAGAAATGGAGAGGTCGAGCACAGATGTCTAACATTGAATTAATTTAAAGAAGCCTTCGGTCCAAATTTAAACGGAGGGGAAATGCCTGCGCTGTCAGAGAGAGAGAGAGAATCTGTGAGCGTGTCGATGCCTCATCCCGTCGTGACGATGGAACTCCGAATGAGAGTCCAGTGGAAGCAAAAGGGTGCCGGGCACGTTGAGTGCTAACATCGCCTTTCGAGGCGATGACACATTTTACTCTGCGGTATTTCCATGGCCGCAACGAATGTGCCGCTTCAGATGAAATGGCGAGGCTGAGTGATGCGAGAGAGCCGCACACGACAAGAGGCGCAGCGGCATCAGGGCCCAGCGAGTTTCCCTGCTCGATCCCTCCTCTCTCTTTTAGCGGCGATTGCCGCTCTCACAACAAAGACACAAATATATTCTCCCCCCCCCCCCCCCTGCAGAGATGTAACAGACTGTAGGGGCAAGTGCTGTTCGCGAGCGAGCAGCGCCTCGGCACACGAGGGGGTGGGTGGCCAGCACCACGCCCGGCCGCCTTTGTCTCCCCGGTGGTGATGTTTACACACCGCACCAGGTACTCATTTGTGGCTGAGTCGACCTATAGGAGGTCCAGCATCGGTTCAGATAATCGTCACTGGTTTCGGCCGTGAGCGGGAATATCGAATTCGGGTCGCCGGGGTAGCAGCGCGCTCACCATTGCAACTCCCACCCCCCACTGCCTCTCTCACACACGCATGCCTCACGCATGCCTCCCTCACACACGCATGCCTCTCTCACACACGCATGCCTCTCACACCGCCTCCCTCACACACGCATGCCTCTCTCACACACGCATTCCTCTCTCACACACGCATTCCTCTCTCACACACACATGCCTCTATCACACCGCCTCCCTCACACACGCATGCCTCACGTATGCCTCTCTCACACACGCATGCCTCCCTCGCACACGCATGCCTCTCTCACACACGCATGCATGTTCGTACGCACGCGTACAACCAAAATAAGTGCGTCGGGTAACTGCTAATGCGAAAGTAAATTTTCAAACAAATTTTTAAAAAACCTGCGATTTGCACCCCTTTGTCAATCCCCTGCTGGCTGAAGGCTTTCCCCCCCCACACCCCGTCCTTCACGTGTAACAACAATATCAACAGGCTGGTCATACTATATCGACACCCTTCTTGTCCCTCCACACGTCATATTAGAGTTTATTTGACGCATCCCATCGGCGACACGGATATCTGCGAGTGCGCGATTTCATCAACATCGGTTCAATACTGCACACCCAAAAAGAAGGCCCGTGTGCCTGCCGGGATGTGCACAACAGCTTCGTTGGACCACAACTCCTCACCGCGCTGAGGGTTGCTGAAGGGAATGGGCCCGGAAGCAAAAGGTCAATTTTACAAAATCAATAATAGGAACATCACAATCAGCAGGATGAAGTTATTTCTGCACCATGTCGGTTGTGATGGTAGTTTGACCACACTGCAGCGCGCTGGTCGTTGCGGGTCGGGACAGGCGATGGGCGCAGAAGCTGCTTAGCTTTACAGCACTCAAGGTTCCAGGTTCACGGGACACTGAACTGCAGGTGGGAACCGCGGCCGTGAGCGACCAAAAGTAGTTGGACCTGCTTCCACGCTTCAAACCTGCCTCTCAGAATGCTGACGTTGTGGATATGGAAAGAAATTGAATGACATCTTTCACCTGTGTGTATTTTCCCTAATCCACGTGTTCCTCGTGGCACGTGTTACACGTGCTAAACCCTCAGGCTGGCTGTGCGGCGAGTGCAACATTGTACCGCTCCTGGTGGGCCCACACAACAACAACCGCCATTTGACACTAAGTGGCGGTGATGTCACCACGACGCTTGTGCCAGGCCATGTGCACCTTGAGGCCACGTGAAGTGTCGAACGCCCGCTGGCAGGAGGTCACGGGGAAGATCCAGGTGCCACGAGTCGACTGACTGAGATGACTGGCTGATGCACCACCTGTGCCCCCTACTGTGCCAACCTGCTGTGCTTTAGCCACCCGGCGCTCCGCTCGTTGTTGTGAGCGTCGCTCCTCCGCCCTCCGTTGTTGTTGGAGGGCGACTGCCTCCAATTGCCCAGTAGCGTCCTTCACGAGCCTCCTCCACAGAGGCCGATCTTGACACCGCTGGTACCAGTCATCGGCGAGTCCACTCAGCTCAACGTCCTCCCGTACCACATCACTCCATCTCTTCTCTAGCCCGTGCCGTGCCCGTTTAGCCCCCTCGATCCGGCCGAACAAAAGCTGTTTCGGCATGCGGTGGCTGGGCATGCGGGCTAAATGACCCAGCCAACGCAGCCTTGCCTGCCGGAGGAGCTCACCGATGGGACCTTGCCCAGATATTCCATTAAGGGGGTCCACGTTTCACACAGACACACCGACACACACGCAGAGTAACTCCCGTAGGTCGTCAGCCTGACGTGACTTCTGTGTGAAGTGTTCGAGGGAATTCGCGAGAAGAATCCATATCCCTCAATGTTGATGCAGAATATTTGCGAAATATAAAAGGTCACTTTTCCCCACTTGCATAATCTTTCCTGCGATTTGTCAATTTAGCTTAAAATATTCTCAAAATTGCTGGAGGAAAAATGATAAGTTAAATTTTAAAAATACCCAGGAACATCGGATGTACGCAGCAATGGCCAAAGTCAAGAGCTGACAATGTTTGGATGGCATCCTGATCTGGCTGGCATAGGGTTTTTATTCTCTACACCAAATATGGCCAGCGGAGAGATTGACGCTTTAACAGCTTTGCGCCTTCAGAAACGGTGAGTGCGACTGGTTTTATGGAAACCCCACGGCAACGGGCGTTGTGTTAAGCTAGAAGTTACGGCGTTCAGTGAAGCCCAGATTTCCCAAAAAGAGTTCACTCAGACGAGCTGCAGTCAACACAGTTGAACGTGCGAGGGTTTGCTGACACTCGGGTTTAGTCGTTGGGCTGTGCGCAAAGTGGCGAAATATTGAAGTAAAAAGCAAGGTTATTTGCTTTGCGGTAATCTGGGTCACGAATGCCCGAGCAGTGGAAAACCCCGAATCCGATGAGGTGGTTAACCCCGTGCTCACTTCAAGGCAATCGCTATAACGTTTCTCTTGGTGTGCGTGCAACTTAACGCAGGTAAAACCTCACCTCCTGGAGTGCTCATCAACCCACGATTTGAAATGTCCACGCGTGTTGTTTCAATACAAAGCAGACGGGTCACATACGCCGAGTGAGCTGGCACTTCGGACTTCCTGGCTTTGAATCCTGGTTTCAGTCAGGCGTGGGTAAACCGGGTTCTTCAGTCGAGTGAGATGATAATGCTGCTAATCTCATCCCAGTAACCGATGTGTCGACTAAGTTCTACGATTGTTCCCTTGAAACTCCTAGTTCATGCAAATACTCGATGAACATAATAACTACAGCATCTGCATCGCCAGTAAAACAAGTCTTTTTTTAAATGACTGCTGTGTGTTTCCGTGTTTTGCCGAGGACCTTAACAAATGTGTCGAGAATGTTATTGTGCCCAGAAAAATAATTATGGCATGATAATAAGATAAGAAGAATAAATAGTGTTCCCAGGATCTTAACGCAAGTGTACCAGAGGCCCAACGAACGTTCCGTCAACAAGCGATTTAACTGTGTTCACCACGTGCAGCCTAGCTCCACAAAATATCCTCCTAATTGTGTCCTCCAAGTAGTCTCATCCAGGTGTTTCCAAGACCGTGGCAGGTACAATCTGATGCAAATTATCAATGCAAATGATTTGGCACCCAACCAGCGGTTGCGTTTCCCTTATCAAACCGACCTAACATGGGCAACTTGGGAAACGTGTATCATCATATCGTAGTCTCGGTCTGCCCCCGGGTTCCAACAATACAGCGGTGAGGTTATCTGAAATTAAAATGCTTTCTTCAACTGTAGAGGTGAAACAATTTACAGGCTCTGTCCCAAAGCCCGCCTGGCCCCCTACTGCGATTCAATTTCACATCGTGATTGTGGGTCACCATTCAACTAAAGTGTTTATTATTTATAAACATTGCGGTTAATGTTAAACGTGACTTCAGAATGTCACGTGAACCCATTAGGTTCTAAATACATATAATTTGTGAGCCATGGACTATCCACTGCGATGCCACAAACCTTCTTGCTCCTGCACGTGACCTGGTCTCATTCTTTGGTTGTCATTACTTCACCGCCCCTACTGGACATGAGGTGAAAAAGAGCTTCAGAGCTCATCGGATGTATCCAGGAAAGATGAAGATTCTAATTCTGAGCAGCCAGCATTCCTACTCGAGATATCATCTACCGAAGCCCACTTCTCTTAAGTCATTGTGATCTTCCCGATGTGCGTTTGTTCCCGAATCCACGTGTTCCTCTTTTGTATCGCTCGGTGTAATTTCAAACGTGCACCTCTCTGTGCATCTTCGCGGAGTTGTTTGGATGCACGTTTCAATTTCAAATGTCGTATGTGGAAGTGTCAAATGATTTTATCTGAGTTTCTTGGGCCACATTACAACGATTGTCATCAGCAAAACTGTTTTGGCTGATAATTTCTGAAGGTATGCCTTTAATATATTTACAACTTAATCTTTCCGAAAACTATTTGCGAACATCAGCAACCTTGGTAGCATTGTATCTCTTTGTCCGATTGTTCTTATGAAATATATAGCTATCCTCCGTGCCATATCATCGCAGTGCGATCCATACTTTCAACATGGTTTGGATGGCTGTTTTTATTTAATTGTATCTCTCTTCATTTGCTTGGCTTTGGATCGAGAGTTTGAATGACAGCTTCATTTTCCACCGAATCAATCGCCCGTTTAGAATCTGGTGTCTGCCACTCTATTGCATCGGGATTCTATTGACGAACTCTTTTCAATGCAAAATAACTCCAGGGGTCGCAGTACTCTATACTATATACTGTCTGAAGACATCGGTCCGTGAACAGACTCATCCTGCACATTGGTTTTAGTCGTACATTCCAACAGGCGTTCACGAACAACACAAAGAGACTTCTGCCATCAGATAGAGACACAATAACACGTCCCTTTGTGAACAGCTGCGGAGCCTTTCATGCACTGGTCGAGGCGTGCAGCAGCATCGTGTTGGCACGAGACGATCCTAGAAAAATCATTTTGGTCAATGTCCTTCATATTACGTAGCAAATATGCACGATATAAATCGGGCATTGTTGGGAAATTCCCACGACACGACGTTCGGTTTCTCGTTACCAGGCGCGGGCTCGCAGTCTCGCTGGAGCGAGTGTGCGTGGGGGGGAGAGTGCTCGCGTGTAGTAATGATTTAGTTTGCTAAGTTGGTTTGGTATTTTCCCTCGTCAACCATTCGCGGAACTTTACGTGTCAGAACGCTCTGCGTGACCTGTTTCACAGTCGCCTCGACACCAACACTCCTCACCCCGTCCAGCGCGAAAGCCTTTCAGCAAGGGGGGGCAGGGGTTTGCAGTGCTGCGGCGTGGATACCGTGCAAGGAGACATTTCCAACGCACAGGAAACGTCTGCACCGCACCTTCGGCGATATAAACACGAACACCGTCCACAATCAAGACAAAGATGTCGTGCTCACGCAGACAAACACACGAATGCACGGCATTACACGCATCGCCTGCCTGCCAGCGTGTCAACGCGAGTCGTGGACATGTGATGTGTGTTCTTTGGCACGAGTAACCCGGGCGAGGGTGTGCCGCGGCTGGAGTGTGGGGGGCGCGGGGGGCCCGTGGGTTTGGTTTGGCGGGGGGACGTTTTGCCAACAAGGGTTGAGAACCACTGCCACACACCCATCACAGTCACGCGTTGCATTCCCACCACTGGCCTAGGACTGCAAGGCAGGCGATGAGCAACGCAATGTTAACTTGAGCAGGGCATCATCCCTCGGCCTTCCTGAACACGTGGGTCATCATCAGCCACCGTCACCTATGGTCGATCCACTGCTGGGTGAAGGCCTCCCCCAAGACGCCTCCACCTTTCACAATCCTGCAATACAAGAGTCCACCCATCACCCATCCAAACAAGTGCGACAGTTGTTGAATTTCTCTTCACTGCGTTCCTCAATTCTATTTGCTTTGCATTTTGCAGTTTTGTTGACCCAGGTCTTCCTTGCGAAAGAGACTTAGCGTGGTCTCGTGATCCTGCTTACACAAACACATTCGGCTGGACCAGGATCTCTATGCTCCGTCTCCTCGGGGGACGTCGCCCGTTGTCATCGCCGTCATCATCCTCCTCCTCCAACATCATCATCATTACTGTGATGCATCAATCACCAAAACGTTATCATTCTTAGCTCACTAGAAAGGTGTTCATCATCAGCCATGGTCAATCCACTGCTGGATGAATACCTCCCCAAGCCGCCGCCATCCGTCACGATTCTGCGATGTAACGATCACCCTGCACGCGCGTTCCACTCCGTGGGCTTCCACTCCGTTATTTTGCTTGACCGGCGTCCAGAATCCCTAATTCATCGCAGCGACATCGTGTTGGTGATGTCCCAGCCCACGTGGGTGCGTGAACCTGGGCAGCGCTCGACATCTCCACGTGATAAGCCAATTCGTTGAGCTACCATTTGTGGCCAGATGGCTTCTGAAAAAGAAGCCAATAGTGGACTTTACCTGGTTAAATAAACATTTTTTAGTGCTTTTCTTACCTTCCCCTACACTTTGCACTCCTATCGTGTTTTAGTATTCTTTGTTGTTGTAACTTTCTGCCCCCCCCCCACTCTCTTGCTGGTCATTCGTGAAAAAGAGCTTTAAAGCTCATCGGATTCCTCCAGCATCAATAAACATTCTGATTCACTCCATCAGCCGGGGCCCCCTTCCGGCGCCACGCGCGCCCCCCGCCCCCCACGTGAGCGCAACCAACTGGCACGGCAGCGTCGGGGGGGGGGCAACCCGTACCTGGTCACTTGCGTCATTGCGTTCACTTTCAACAGCTAGGGTAGTTTAAAAAATGATATCGCCGAGTTCTTATTTTAACGTGTTTTTATTGGTGGTGTTTTTCATAACGTAACTCGTAACGAGCGAAAATTCCCCCTTAAAACCACTGAAATGTCAAAGTGATTGATTCATTTTATTGTTCCCCCCTCCCCGCCGGGAGAGAGGGGGAGGGGGTGGTCTATCCCACCCACGCCCCCTCCCCCCGAAACAAGCGAGGCCTCACGCGCCTCGTGACGTCCGCCCGCCCACGGCCGAAAGCTCCGCCCTGCCACGCCGCCGTCGACCAATCGACGATCGGGCAGGTCTCGCGTTCTCGCTGTTGATTGGTTGACGTAGTGTCTAGAGGTGGGCGGGGAGGGGGTGCGGGAACCTCAGTGACGTCACGTAGTCTATAAAACGGCCGCGAGCGCGCGTGGTTCGCGAGAGGCAGCTGGAAAGAGGAGGCTGCTGCTGCTGTTACGGCGGTCGGTAGCTGCTGCACTCCGCTTCCAATATCGCATTAACATCGATAAGATATTTGTGCTAGGGGCTTTGTCCATCACAATGGAATATCGCCGCTTCGGTGAGTCTTCGATACGGTGCTGAGCTTTTAGAGGAACGCGGATGCATTGCTGATAATGCTGTTGCTTTAGTTACATCGTATAGATTAAGTTGACTTTAATCAATATAAGTAGAGTATTTACATTATGAGACCTCCTTTGCCAGTAACAAGATATAGTAATAGGTTTTACCCTTTTAACTGACACCTTTATTCAAGGCATCATGTCTGCAATTATTATCAGAGTTGTCTTTTTGTTTGCATTTTGACTGCTTGTGTTGTGGTTATTGCAGACATGATGCCTTGAATAAAGGTGTCAGTTTTTTGTGCCAGTTAAAAGGGTAAAACCTATTACTATAAGTAGAGTACTAATTGCTGTGCAGACATATCGGAAATTGTAAACGTATAGGTGCGTTAATGTAAAAAATATATAATGTACTATATTTTCATTGTTTAAGTGTTTGTTTCGGATATCACGAGACTATTAATTTAAACCAGGGAAGATCCCTATTGGCACTGTATATTTGATTCAAGTGATTATAATTATTATTGCAAATGTTACCCCAGTTGCTATGTTGAACGCAACTATATCATGATTGTGTTGCAGTCGAAACGTCGTGAGAATTTTATTGTTTTATGTTTGTATTATTTTATTGTTTCCCTTCTACGTGACTTTACCGAAAGAACCAATAATATGAATCCCTGCAGTCACGAAAACTTTAAATCAAAATTTATATCTGGCCCGTTAATGCACTAAGCCGACATCACCGGTGCGATCTCGGAAGCTAAAATCAAGAGCGAGCCAGCCTGGATAGCACTTGGCACGGCTAGGCCCTGTGAATAACAGGTGCTATAGGCTGCTTGCTGTTGGCAATGAGTGGATGCGACAGCGCTAGCACAAAGTCAGTGTTGTACTGCACCTCAAACGTTCCCTACCCTCCTCCTTCACCAACCCTCCCTGAGCGAGCGTAGTGAAGTGTGGCCGAGCAACCATCACGATGATGCCGTCGTGCATGAGCGGACTGCAGGTGGAAGGGCTGTGGTGCACGTGGCCAGGTTGTTGTGATGCTGCTTGGAGCACGCACGTGGCACGCACGCGTTGTCCCTGCGTGCCGAGCGAGCGCCGTGTTTTGCTGACAGAAGTTGTTGCTCCGTTTGTTCCGCGTTGGTGGCGGCGCTGTGCCCCCCCCCCCCCCACCGTTCTCCCCGCGTGGCCTCCGTCGTGCGGGACTGTGGTTGGGACTCCAGTTGGGACTGTGGTTGGGACTCCAGTTGGGACTGTGGTTGGGACTCCAGTTGGGATTGTGGTTGGGACTCCAGTTGGGACTGTGGTTGGGACTCCAGTTTGGACTGTGGTTGAGACCCCAGTTTGGACTGTGGTTGGGACAACAGTTGGGACTGTGGTTGGGACTCCAGTTGGGACTGTGGTTGAGACCCCAGTTTGGACTGTGGTTGGGACAACAGTTTGGACTGTGGTTGGGACAACAGTTGGGACTGTGGTTGGGACTCCAGTTGGGACTGCGGTTGGGACAACAGTTGGGACTGTGGTTGAGACCCCAGTTTGGACTGTGGTTGGGACTCCAGTTGGGACTGTGGTTGGGACAACAGTTGGGACTGTGGTTGGGACAACAGTTGGGACTGTGGTTGGGACAACAGTTGGGACTGTGATTGGGACTCCAGTTGGGACTGCGGTTGGGACAACAGTTGGGACTGTGGTTGGGACAACAGTTCGGACTGTGGTTGGGACAACAGTTGGGACTGTGATTGGGACTCCAGTTGGGACTGCGGTTGGGACAACAGTTGGGACTGTGGTTGGGACTCCAGTTGGGACTGTGGTTGGGACAACAGTTGGGACTGTGGTTGGGACTCCAGTTGGGACTGCGGTTGGGACAACAGTTGGGACTGCGGTTGGGACAACAGTTGGGACTGTGGTTGGGACAACAGTTGGGACTGCGGTTGGGACAACAGTTGGGACTCCAGTTGGGACTGTGGTTGGGACTCCAGTTGGGACTGTGGTTGGGACTCCAGTTGGGACTGTGGTTGGGACTCCAGTTGGGACTGTGGTTGGGAATCCAGTTGGGACTGTGGTTGGGACTCCAGTTGGGACTATGGTTGGGAATCCAGTTGGGACTGTGGTTGGAACTCCAGTTGGGACTGTGGTTGGGAATCCAGTTGGGACTGTGGTTGGGACTCCAGTTTGGACTGTGGTTGGGACTCCAGTTGGGACTGTGGTTGGGACTCCAGTTGGGACTCCAGTTGGTAGCAGGCCGCCGGGTGCTCACCCGGTTCGGTTACCTGTGCAGCACAGGTACACACACACACACATACAGGTGTGTGTGTGTATGTGTGCAGCACAGGTACACACATACACGTGTGTGTGATCAGAATGAGCATCTTCTTGGTTCTTTCGGTAAAGTCACGTAGAATGAGAATAAAACAATAAAACAAAATAAGACATTCTACGTGACTTTACCGAAAGAACCAAGCAGATGAATCCTTGCAGTCACGAAAGCTTTAAATCAGAATGAGCATCTTTATTTCGATAAGCTATGAATCTCTTTTTCACCGGTGTCCATGTGCGATCGAGGATGAGAAGTCGTGTACCTGTAAAGGGGGGGGGGGGGGGGTATTGAAAAATGGAAGATGTGGTAGAATAGTGTGCACTCAGGAGTCGCGTGTGTATGGGTGCCAATGGGAATGTGTTTTGTGTGTATAGATGTGTTGTTTGTGTATAAATGTGTGTTGTTTTTGTCTTGTGCGGTAGTGTAGCGGTTAGCGCTACGCTGCGCTACGAACCCGGTGACCCGAGTTCGATTCCCGCTCGCGGCCAACACCAATGACGATTAACTGAATCGGACCTGGACCTCCCCTTGGTCGACTCAGCCTCAAATGAGTACCTGGTGCAGTGTGTAAAAACATCGTCACTGGGGAGACAAAGGCGGTCGGGCGTGGTGCTGGCCAATCACCCCCTCGTGTACCGTGCCGGCCTTCATAGCTGCTACTCGCTAACAGCACTTGCCCCAACAGTCTGTTAAGGCTATATGGGGGATCTTTGTCTCTGTGCACAAGACGTACAGAGTGCGGCGGCGGTGTTTGAGTGGACAGCCTTGTTACCTGGACAGCCTTGTTACCTGGATAGCTTTGTTACCTGGATAGCTTTGTTACCTGGACAGCCTTGTTACCTGGACAGCCTTGTTACCTGGATAGCTTTGTTACCTGGACAGCCTTGTTACCTGGACAGCCTTGTTACCTGGACAGCCTTGTTACCTGGACAGCCTTGTTACCTGGACAGCGTTGTCTTCACTATTCACCATGGGCTCTGAGGACAGCGTTTGGCACGCAGCTCTGAGGGCGCATCGCTGACAGAGCCGAGCACCCACGTCTTGGGCAAGAGCAGCTTCAAATCAAAAGCAGCCCCTTACGTGTTGCTCACTGTGCCTGAGCAGAATCCCTCAACCGATGTGCAAAGATGCTGGCAGCATCTGCGGAGGCTTTGCATAATGCCAGTGGGGTAGAGTTCAGGATTGGATGAGGCTCCCCAGTGGTGACAGGATGATCATGGTCATCATCGGTCATGAAGGTATCCCAAAGCCGTGACCATCTCTCGCAGCCAAATGATGCAGCGAATCATCAAGTGCCACACACGAGCTGATTGCTACCGACTAGGTATTCATCATTGTCTGTGTGGCAGTCTACTTGTAGTGCAAGTCATCACTCCCCACATGGAGCAGGTGCATCTGTTGTTGTTGTTCAGTGTTGGAAAATCCGTGCCACTGCCAGGAAAACACGGTGTTGGTCGCAGTGGTTGGAATGGGCCCTGGAAATGTCCTTAGCCCTCTGCCTAACCCAGCGCCTTGACCGCCTCGACCCGCAGGCTGTCGCGCTGTTTGCACGTTGTGGTTGTGGGTCTCTGGAACCCCGCGAGCGCATGGAGAGTTCTGCTTCCTCTCTGCTGGGAACTTAATCTCGGCGCGCCACTCCGGCGGGGAGGCTTCAATGCGGCCGCTGTGCTCGGATGTCTCAGCGCCGCACTCCTCACTTCTCTTCCCCATCCTGACGGGGCGGCGGGGGGGGGGTTCGCCCCGGGTGAGCCAGCGCGTGCCCTCTCCTTCTCCTTTCGGCGTCCCCCGCATCCCGTAAGGGCAGCGGAAGCGCCGCCAGTTGTAAGGAGCTACGAGAAGCCGTTTCCACGGTGTCGACTTTGACCTCGGGGCATTCCCGTGTGAGATGGCCGAGCGGCGAGCTGGGAAGTGATGTGCGGCCCCTGCGCGCTCCCCACCTCTGAGCGCTTCCTGTGAAGAGCGTTCCTTTTCTGAGAAGGAACGATTCCGAGTAGAGGGCGTTCTATTGTCGACGATGGGACTCGAGCGGAAGAGGTGAGCTGGGTAAACGAGGGTCTCGTGTGGGTCGGGATTCAAGATGAACTGTGTGTTTGAGCATCGGCGAGGCTTATTGTTTGACCAGTCGGTAGTAAGGGGGCGTAATTTACATCGTATTTTGAATCAGCGTCTCAGCTGACCCACAACCGTGAATGAATGAATGAGCAATTATCCAAGTATAAACCCTCGCACGTGCTTAATTACAATTCTAACCTTAATTCAATCCCAAGCCAAGCACAATTCGGTATTTTGATAGCAAGAAAACATATGGCTCGTTCTTAAGCAAGCAGTCGGCGCCGGTCGGGTCAGGATTGGGTGCAGGCAGAAGAGTTCGCGCGCATACAGATGCAGCGTCAGCGAGGGCTGAGATACGCCGACGAATACCTGGAACACATTTTCCGAGAAAGAAACTCATCTCCAGTTCCTCTTGAGCAGCCCGTGTTTGTGTGGCGTGGGCGGCAGCAGCGGCCCAAGCAGCGCCCACGCAGCCTTACGTGGCCCCGGGCACCACAGGGCCCGTGACGTCCGGCTCGCGGACTCCTCCGGGAATCCCTGCGTGACGGTTAGGAAATGAGACTCTCTACTTTTTCCTACAGCCTTCTTGTTGCTGCTGCACGTGCGCTACTGCCGCTCTAACAGGGGGGGGGGGGGCTGTTGTCACTGCGGGAGACAATCTGGCCAGCGTAATGAGCTCGCAATATATTTGTCCAGACGGCGCTTCGGTTTTGGCATGACGCCTGACTGATGAGAAGAGGGAGGCGGGGATCGACTCACCCCACCATCACTTTGGTGTCGATAAAATAAATGCATTGTGACAAGTCAATGGTGATGGAACCATATAAAACGGGCATCTGACTTGAGGATGTGGAGTTCATAAAGATGGCACTTTTTTCACTTGGAAGTGAAAACCACCGCTGATCTGAAAAACACCCCCGCCGCCACAAAGCAAGTGCTGATTTGTGGGGCTCGTGGGATGCGGTAGCGAGCTTGGAGGTCGGTGAGAGAGGGGACAAGAGCTTGCTTAGGGAGCCGATCGGTTAAACTGATTTGCTGCACGAGTTTTTCGGAGCTGTGTTTTTTCCCGCTGCATTTGTTCACTGGGTCTAACTTAGCAAGTGTTGATACGAGCGCTTAAAGCATCGGATGGTATCAGCGCGATCCACCAACCCCACATTCAAAGTCGCTTGGTGAAAACATGTTCAATACATGAAATAAAAAAATAGCGCACAATGGATTACTGCAATAACTGCTGTTCATTTCAACGCGTGTAATTTATTGGAAAATGCTCCTCTGTTGGTGTTGCGTCTGCACGACAGTACAGTACACGCGTAACCACGTTAGTGGGACAAGATGTTGACTTTACCGACTACACGAACTCTCTTGCTGGTGGCGATGCGGGTTTACCCAGAGCGGAAGACGCACGGCTGCGTGCACGCTGCGCGCGAGGCGTACGAGAATCTACTCGTCGCCGCTTGGCAACAACCACAATAATGAGAATATGAATTGTTTCTGGTAGAGCGCCGTTGACGCGGGCGCGTACCACCGGGTCGCTTGACACGCGATTAACGACTAGCTCGCACGGCGCCTGGAGCGATAAACCGGCTCGTAAACCACGCCGGGGCCACACGAGGCGACTCCACCGCAGCTTCCTCCTGCGAAGAAGTGGAAGGAGGAACCTCTCTCGCACCTTCTCTACCGCCCAATGTCGAGGCGCTTTGAGATGCAGTAACCTCGCGGCTCGCGGAGTCTTAAAGTGCAGAAGCAGCAGCTGCTGAGCTTTAATTCAGCGCTGCAAGCACAGTAAATGCACAGCCCCTTTGTCAATCCACTGCTGGATGATGGCTTCCCCATGCCGTGCTGGTCGTGCGAGTTATTTGACCGTGCTTCAATACGCTGGCCGGAGCGGGTTGGTGATGGCGGGCAGCATAGGTGTGGGAGCATAGGAGGGGACAGTGATGGATTTTAAGGTGCGAGTGTGTGTGTGTGTGAGCCACGCAAGGCCTACTGCGGCTGTCCGACTCGAGTGAGAATTGATGACTATTTGTGCATCTCATTTGTAAACGATATACTGAGGGTAACATTTAGCTTCGATTTACAAATAACGGGGCACAAAAGACAAGACAACAAATAGTCTTCTGGAATTTTGTCTATTTGTGACGATTGATTTACTCGCCTGGGGGATGAATTGTGACATTGCCTGCTTAGTGATGGCACAATCGCCATTGAGAACGTCGGGCTGGTGTTCAACCGCAAACAACGTCTAATTCCATTTAAACTAAACTAACATATAGGGCCCACTGTACTACATAGCTCGACGAAGTGGCTTATGTAGAAATGTAAAGCAGCCAAATACTCTAAACGTGTCACGTTGATTCTAAATGTCGAGGGGAAAACTGGAGAACCCGGAGAAAAATCCCCGCAATCATGGGGAGAGAAACATTCAAAGTCCAAACGCACAGCAGCAAGCATCAGGGTGGGGATTGAACCCACGACCTCCTGAATACCAGGCGAGGTAGTTAACACATCCCAGCCACCGATTAAAAATCTGTTGTCAGGTCTCCGATGTCGAGCGACGTTGATGCATTGCTGCCACGGGGCGTTGTGTTGCGTGTGGTGATCGCGGCCGTGCCGCTCTCCTCTCGCCGCGTCTCCCAGATCCGGCCCTGGTGATTGTGGAGGAGCCCAAGCAACGGGGCATGCGCTTCCGCTACCAGTGCGAGGGCCGCGCCACGGGCAGCATCTTCGGCGAGCGCAGCGATACCAGCACCAAGACCTACCCTGCCGTGCAGGTGATTTGCCAGTGCTCACCTCTCCCCGTCCTCGTCTCTTCTCTCGCCTCCAGCGACACTGCGGGTGGGCGCCCTCTCACGAATAAAACACGACGGGCAGAGCGACTCGGCGCTCGTGCGACCATCGCCGTTCATCGGCTTGGCTGATACTCGCCTCCCGCCATTTATACGATGGAGGGAAGCCCATTAACATCGACAGCTCCGCCAACCCCCACACACTCCCTACATTAACGCCACAACGCCTGTCCCATGTGTGATTTTGAAATGGAGCTGCTTCACGCACCGGGCGTTTGTAATTGGTATCGAGCAGATGGGCAGCGCCGGGGCCGATAAGCGAAATTGTCTGGTCAAAGAGAATTTTTTTTTACGTTGTCATCCGCTGGATAAACTTAAACATCGCAGGCTTTCAAATGACGCATCATTCATTGAATTTGGTGGAGCGGGTCTCGGAGGAGTTCTCTGAAAAATGCATGCAAACGTACCGATTGTGCACTTCCACAGTAGACGTCACAAGACATCCACCCACGGACCCCCTCCCCCTACTCTGCACCCTCGGCGTGCGTCGACGTGAATCTAGCAGTGGCGCGGCGTTTGGCACACTGCACGATGAACCCACCCAACCGAGCCTGATTCACGGCCACGGCTAACATCGGTGGCGAGTAATATCGCAATCGGTCCTGGCTCCGTACCCCCCGCCCCTACGCCAACCCACACTGACCAGCGTGGTGAAGTACGGACAAACAACCCCCATGACCCACTCTGTTGCGGGGGGGAGGCTTTCATCCAGCAGCGGATCGACAATAGGGCTGTACGTTATTTATTTGTTTGTATGTATGTTGTTCTGAAAGCCGATTGCCGCTCGGGTGCCAGTCCCAAGACACCCGTGCCCATTGGTGAACATCGCTACACGGTGTGCGGGTGTGCGGGCAGCCTCCCCCGCTGCTCTGGGCAAAGCCTCTCGCTGCCCTTGGTCAACTCCGTTGCTGGAGGAAGGCCCCCGTACCCCGCATCACGTGGTGCAAACCGTGGGGAGGAGATGCGAGCGGTGGCTGCGAAGTCGCCTCGTGCGGCGGGCGCCCCGTTGGAACCGACAGCGCCGTGAATCTGGCACCGTCAAAGAGAGACATTTAATCCGGCCGTGGTTCATCGGTCATCATCATTGTCATATCGGTGAGGGCTCTCGTTTACAAAGAGGGACTTTTTATAGACCATTAAAAGGAGTTTCTTATCTGTGGAATGGCACTCAATTTTTACATCATGCTGGTTCTAGTAAAAACAAAGACATCTATGTATACACGTACGCACACACGCATGCAAGTGTATAAAGCTGTGTGTGTATATATCAACTGCGCGTGTGTGTGCTTTGCGTGCCATGTACTCACGCGTGTAATGCACCTGTGTTCACCTCTGTCGTGAGCGTGCGGTTCAGCCGTACGCGTGTGTATAAATGTGGATGCCAAGTAAAGTCTTGCTGGTGACGAACGTACTTCACCGGGCGCGGCAGAACATCGTCTAATGGTGGAGGAGTGCTCCCTCTTGAAAACTTAATACCGGGGCGCCCATCCTCCTCTGCTGCCCATTTAGTCTTCAGCAGTCCTAGCTGTCGCCTGCCTGCCTGTCCCTGATCAAGTCCAGGCGCCAAGATCTTACTCTTTCTGCCTCTGCGTACGGCTCTCGCTTTCGATAAAAACAAACATGCGCACTGTTCTGCATGGTGCATTGAGATGCACTCGCATTCAGAAGCTGTGCAAATCCAAATCGTCATGTGTCGTGTATTTTAAGTCCCCTTCCAGGACCATTCTCTGAGAAAATATAAAAAATTCTTATTTTATAATTCATTGTCTCATTCGAATGTCTTCCTCTCATGAGGTGATGTCAATAACACAATTGTAATGCATGTCCAGAATACATTATGGATAACATTGGTCGCGAAAGCCTACGTGTTAAACTGTACATATCTTTCGTTGAGTAAGAGGTAAATGTGCCGAGGTGGCCAGGTGTCCTGCCGATCGGGGCACCGAAACAGCGCCTCGAAGATCCTGGGTTCAAATCCAGGTTTTGGCTGCCCGTGATTAAACGGGGTTCAAGTTGGTGATCTCAGCTCGGTCACCAATCACTGCGCAAAATAAAAAGACCATCACAATCATTTACCTTTTCTAATTTGGTATTCCAGCTCTGAGTAATACCGCGATAGACACGTGACGAACACTGCAGGGCAGGTACAGCATGATGTGCCCCTTGTGTGGATAGAGAAGACTACTGAAGCCACTTTAGCGGTGGTTCCGTGGCCATTATATTCCACGGCTGCTCTCAAAGTGGTACGCTGCTCTCCACGAAAGATCCAAATGTCCATTTCTTCTTCTCAACGCGAGGGAGGCAGGAAACCTGGATGCGATCTGCAACGTCCGCGCTCGCGCCAAGCACGTCCTCTGGTTCCCCCGCGCGTGCGTTTGCGCACTGCAGGTGCAGAACTACAGCGAGCGCGTTCTCCTGCGCGTGTCGCTCGTCAGCAAGGAGGAGCCGTACCGGCCTCACCCGCACGCGCTCGTCGGAACCGACTGCAACGACGGCATCTTCCAGGCGACGCTCGAGCCCCCCGACCTCCGCGTTCAGTAAGGACTCGCTCCGCCGCGGCTCGTCGCGGCCCGTCGCACCCCCATCACACCTCGTCGCTGCCCATCATGGCAATGCCCATCGCCACCATCACGGCTCATCTCCCTCATCGTGAGCCATCACGGGCACACATGCTGATGCACGGCGTGCGCACGGACCGGCAGCATGGGGGGGAAGATTCAAGGATCCACCGTCTGAGATATGTGTTGGCGGAAAACGTTGGTTTCCGCGAGCGGCGATGCACGCCTGTAATACGTGACTTTGTATGTGTTGTCCCTGGACCCTGCAGATAGTCTGTTTCAAGTTTAATTTGTTTAACTATGTGATAAAATAGAGAGCAGACTAGTCTCATTTGCAAAAGTGACTTTGTGTTGAGAGACCAAAACTCCTGTTGAGATGTGAGATGCAAAATGGCAGCACAGAAAGTTGAATATTTCTGTGATGGCTGTGCACATTCTTGAGTATTGTCTCTCGCTTATTTGTGCGATTTCTCTGGGCACTTACATTTTCTCCCAACTTGTCAAATACAATATTTGTTTGCCATTTTGGCCGTTCTCCACGAAAGTGGTGCACGAGTGGCGAAAGTGCTCAACACGCTGCTGGCAGAGGCTTCCATCCACGAGCAGAGTTTTGGGGGTCAATGTGGGAAACAGCTCTTTAATTGTACGAATTCATCATTTCCTGTAAAGTGCTCCTCTGGAAGGATTCCAGGTATTGCTTTCTCTCTAAGGAAATTTGGACAGGACGTCCGTCGATGTGGAGTGTTCACTCCCCCGCCTTCCTTCTCCCTTGACTCTTTGCGGTGTTTCAGCAAAATGGGATTCTTGCTGGGAAAGGCCGAATGATGGAACAGCTGTGGGCTTCGGTGCAGTTTTATGGTCGTGGGCGCTCGACATGGCTTTTTTGGCAGCGCTGCCCACCGCATCTGCGTAACGCTGACCTGAGTTCGGGGCTGGGACGCCTCGTACTCAAACACCCACGGCCCTAGTTCGAAAACACGAGGTCGTGCAGCAGAAGCGGCAACAGCTCTATGAAGCCCAACGCAAGCGAGTTTTTGCTGAACTCGCAGAAACGCGACCTCTCGGTGATGGATTGCCCGAGTGCAGCGACGCATGAAAGTGGCCTAAATAATAAGGCTTTGATATCTATACTCTGCAAGCAGTCAATATTATTGATGTGGCTCTCTAAAAATACTTCTGTTTGTAGATGGCATGCTGTAAATGTGTTGTGATACTACACGAGCACGAGCAGCGTGCTCGTCCACACAAACGACGAGCCGTGCCACAAACGGAGAAGCTTCATTGCAAGAATAACAGCTTCTGTTTACGTATTGTCTAATGCAACAGCATCTCGCGACGTTCTGCATAAGCGAGCGACGACGTGAGGGCAGAGGGGGAGATGGGGGCAGAGACACGCGGGAGAGGGGAGGGCAGCACCCCGGCACGGCCTAGGGCCTTCAACTGAATTCGGAAGTTGGCGATGGCTGGCGGCGGCCCGGCCGGGACAATGGAGCAACCGGAGCCGCACTCGGGGACTCCAGACGGTAGAAGTTTGGAGACAGAAAAAAAAACATAAATAAGTACTTTTACATTTTAACTTTAAAGGTTAAATACAATCAAAACCAACGCGTAAAATCTCGTGAGCGTGCGCACGTCCCAGGTGAATGCGCCGTGAGGCAGGCGGCTGGACCCTCCCGGACCACAGCAGAAACTTTGCCTTATTAATGTTCGTAATAATAGGGGTTTTCCCCTTTTTTCTGTTGCCAGAAAAAAGGGGGAAAACCTAATTATTATATTTTGGTACTCGCACAGGAGGTCTAATGATGTAGATGCTCACCCCGAGCCCTCATTACTTTGATAGTGCATTGTCTTTGAGCTGTACGGCTTTTTGGCGTCTTCTGGTCTAGCACCAATTGGGTCGAGGCTCAAAAGAAAGCCGTCCCTGGTGTGGACCAATCAGTTTCAAGGACAATGCATATATTATCAAAGTGTGTGTTTTTTAAATGCATTTTGACCACAAGTATTGTGGTTAACGCAGACATGAGTCCTTGTAAAAGGTTTCGGTTTTGTTGCCAGAACAAAGGGGAAAACTCCTATTATTATATTTTGGTACTGGCAAAGAGGAGATCTAATTATTAATGTTCGTCGCTTAGTTTGCGGCATCGGCTCCATCGGGGACGAGAGTCTCGCGTTACCTCTGCTCGCGGTTACCAGATGACGCGTTTATCCTTGATGGAGCAGCCTCGCGGTTGTTGCCCCCTTCGTTGACAATGGGATCTATCGGCGCTCTCAAGGCCAACTTGCAGCAGCGGCGCGTTCATCGGCCGACCACTTAGCAGCACATAGATTGCACTGCAACGAGTTGATAGGTCAATGATGGTGGGGTAAAGCGTGGGTACACATCTACCTCTTCCATCGAGAACAAGCCAAGGTGACATGTCCCTCGAGAGAGCGAGAGAGTCCTGTACCTGAAGCGCGCCGTGTTGCCACTGCGTTACTTCTGTTGGCGTAGCGCCGCTTGTCTGACTGCGATCGTCTCTGTTATTACCGTCACTGCATCTCACGGGAAATGTCCACAGATTGAAATGAACAGTTTTGAGTGAGGGCCACGTTTACAATAAATACCACGCACGCACGCACACGTACCATGGCACTTTGCACAAAGAAATGCTTTTAGCAAAAGAAAATGGCTCTCGCTGCCCAATTCCACCTCAAACTGCTCGAGAGCAGACGCTGGGCACGTGCAGCAGCGCAAAGTGGTGGCAGGGGCTCAAGGGCGGGACCGGACCGCGAGGTGGAGCCAACCGGGCCGTCGGCTCGGTTACACAAAGGAGGGGGCCCGGGCGGCGTGGCGTTGCGGTTGCCCGATTGCCCGTCCCAGCCACCCGTATTTATCGAGGGACTGGGACGCATTCAACTGAGAACGTGAAGGCTGCGGCGGCGGCGCCGCCACTTTTATCGTTTTATTTTAAGTACGCGGCGTCGTTATCTCCGCGATCTGCCGCGTTTCATTCGTCTGAAGTGCTGCGATCGTCGCGCTCCTTGACAGGGCCTGTGCTCTCGCCCGCCCACGCTTTGTGACGCCAGATTCCAGAACCTGGGCATCCAGTGCGCCAAGCGGAAAGACATCATGAGCGCCATCCGAATGAGGGTCACCAAACAAAAGATCGACCCTTTCAACGGTGAGCCTGCCAAGGAGCGCCAGTGGAGCGATGACGACACGATGGAAATCGCCTTGGCGGTTTTCGCCAGCATCCTGATGCACACGTTGTCCAAAATCGTATTGCATTGCCTTTATTTAGTTTTTTTGCGTCTGGGCTTTCAAGAAATCCCATCAAATCATAAAATTCCAGTGAGGTAGGATTGTCTACGTACGTCACAGCTGCTCAATTGCAGATTTTATGAAACGATTTTGATCATGTCTGGCCTTTTCAGAGCAGAGATTAGCATGCGAGTGCATCTTGAGTAATAATAATATTTTGTAGTGGTATTCATTTATGGTTTTTATCATAAATGGCATCGTCATGACCACAAGCATAATACCCTGGTGATTTGTAAAACCAGACCAAGGTTGGCATTTCCGACTGGAGCAGGGACATTTCCAGACCTGTGGCATCGCGCCCATTTCCAATGAAGGTTGATTTGCCGAGTCCGTCCGTTATGTTCCGTGAATATCAATCCACCGATGCTGATTCCGATTGACATGACGTGTGCCCCCTGTGTGTGTACCCCCTGTGTGTGTACCCCCCCCCCGTGTACCCCCTGTGTGTGTACCCCCTGTGTGTGTACCCCCTGTGTGTGTACCCCCTGTGTGTGTACCCCCTGTGTGTACCCCCTGTGTGTGTACCCCCCGTGTGTACCCCCTGTGTGTGTACCCCCCCCGTGTACCCCCTGTGTGTGTACCCCCTGTGTGTGTACCCCCTGTGTGTGTACCCCCTGTGTGTGTACCCCCTGTGTGTGTACCCCCTGTGTGTGTACCCCCCGTGTGTGTACCCCCCGTGTGTGTACCCCCTGTGTGTACCCCCTGTGTGTACCCCCCCTGTGTGTGTACCCCCTGTGTGTACCCCCCGTGTGTGTACCCCCCGTGTGTGTACCCCCCGTGTGTGTACCCCCCGTGTGTGTACCCCCCGTGTGTGTACCCCCCGTGTGTGTACCCCCTGTGTGTGTACCCCCTGTGTGTTTACCCCCCCTGTGCTCACAGTGGGCGCGCTGGCATTTGAGATGGAGGGCCTGGACCTCAACGCCGTGCGGTTTTGCTTCGAGGCCTTCCTCATCAACTCGCACGGCTCCATCGTGAAGGCCCTGCCGCCCGTCGTCTCCAACCCGATCTACGACAAGAGTGAGTCGCTCACGAACGCTCCTCCTCCTCACGCCCGCCCGCTCGGCGTGCGGACCCCTGTCATCCTGAGGCCGTCTGTGGCCCCTGGTGCTGCCGGGTGGCTCCTCCGGCCGAGCATTAGCCAGGCTTAAATCTGCTGAAGTGTTGCCTTGAGCGAGGTTCAAGGCTCCATCTCCGATTCATCACTTGGAACAAGAGTACTTTGAGATCCTCGGCTCTCGCGCGGAAGGCACCCGGGGGGCATTCGACTTGTCAAACGGGCAAGGACGACACTCCTCTCCATTAGCATCCCTGAGCCACTGGTGTAAATTCCACATTCACATGGCAAGGACAAGGCTGTATATAGGACAGGCATTTTAAACTTATCACAACGTATTATTTTTAGCCGTGCTTCATGATCACTTGTGTGTGTGAAATATTGCACACATTACAAATTGAATTACTGTTGCATGATACATTTGATGATCAACCCCCAGACGGTGGGGGTGGCTTTTAATAATAGGAATTATTGACATCTATTTTTCATCGCACTCGGTATACGTGCTGTACGATTACAATAAGTCGGCTGTTCTTCGATATGACCGGATTCTCGATAATTGCGGCCAAAACCGAACACACGGTTATGTATCGTGATGTCCGATTACAGAAAAAAAAATTACAAACCTGGAAGTGCCCACGCGCTTGGCGATATTTACCGGCGTCGGAGGGCGGCAGAGAGGGAACCTGGCGCCCGTGGGCGTCGTTATCGCCGATCGCGGCATCATCCACCGGGCCCGGCACGCACGCGTCGCCGGGCCTGCGGGGCGACTGCCGCTGTCCGCACACGGCCCGGGTTTTGTTTCTCTCCTGCGCGCGGGCGCCTGCTTGAGCGCCGGAGTGCCGCTGTGCACGTCGTATGGCGGCACCGCGCGGAAATGTCCGCCTCAAATGTGTTATTTGTTGCCGCGCAATCTTGATTACTTCGAAAGCGCTCATGGCTCCATTTAGTCACTTGCCGGAATTCCACTGTGTGGGTATATCTCGGCGTACAAATGAAATTTGTGAAAAGGTGGCGAGACCAACACCAATAACAACACGGGAACGAAGCTTTTATCGCCGTCGGAAATGTTCGCGTGGATGGGAAGCGAGGAGCGCGACGTGCTCGTGTGTGTGGGGCCTGTAAGCAATTGTGCGTTCAGTTTGGAGTTGGGGCTCAAGTAGTGTCGCTTTTCAAACAGTATCGGAGGGGCTTTTGAACGCTTTTATATTAATCATTATATTTATATTTGCACAGTACAGGCTGCAAAAGAAATCACAAACGCCACCGTTGTCAAACACCGCCATATAAAGAGGAGTGGTGTTTTCTGGCAGGTGGTTGTTTGATGTGTTCTAGCGGTGAGTTACTGCTTGCAGCGTGTCAGTGCTAGTGACGTGTAGCAGTAGGAATGTGTTTGAAGGCTATAATTTGAATTTATAAAACGTCTATACACAGCCACGGAGGAAAATGTCACTTACATCCAGAGCAGGGGTGGGGGGAGCCATCTTCCTACGGAGGACCGCATCGTGTTTTGAAACCTGGTTAGTGCAGGCGAGGTGCTCTCGGTGACTGAGCAATATACAAGTTGGGTGATTTTGAGGTGCTGCTCGGCTTCGTGCGGCCGCAGACCTCAAGTCAAGGAGCCATAGGTGGCCGTCCCTGATCCGAAGCGCAGGTAGGATGCTACAGGCCAGAGATGGAGTCGAGGCCACGTTATGGCAGAAAGTGCAAATGGAACGCTCTATAGGAGGGACAGGCAGCCGCAGGAGCCGGTCGTCGGCGGGAGCCGCCGCACCGCGCGTGAACAGGCGCGTGAACAGGCGCGTGAACAGGCGCGCGAACGGGCGCGACGCAGGGCCGTCAACTTGCCGTGCGGCGTCCGTGTGCAGAGGGGTGCAACACGTCAGAGCTCAAGATCATCCGTCTGAACGAGCACTCGGGCTGCGCGGCAGGGGGGGACGAGCGCTACATCCTGTGTGACAAGGTCCAAAAAGGTGAGACCATCGCTCGCTCAGCCGCTCGCGTGAATCTACCCGCACAGCCGCGCTACGGGTCGGCCAGATAACTCGTTCCAAATATGCATGTCAAACAAAGTCGAGTTGTTGCACGCGTATAACGTCGCAGAAATGACGAGTTCTTAGAAGTGCTGCCATGAATGTGTTTTTATTTACACTGTAGAAACATTTACCGCAGTTTTCCGGTGAAACCCTTATCTTGATTCATTTGCTACCGAACGGCCTGCAGCGATGCTATGTTTAAACTCTGTTAGTGAATGTCGAGCATTAACAATGATCACCTCGAATCTTACAGATGCTTATAGCTGATCTACAATAGGAAAATATAAGAGTTATTATTTACGAGTTATGATTTACAGCCTCTTTGTCAGGCGTCTGCTGGACGAAGCCCGCGTCATGGCGACCGTGGAGTTGTTTGACCGTACTGCACCACACTGGTCAGTGCGGGTTGGCAAAGGGAAGTGGGGCCCAGAATTTGTTGAGATATCGCCGAGTGACATCTGAGCCGGTCCCTGGCCCCCCGTTGACCAACCCCGAATACTTATCAGTGTAGGCAAATACGGTCAAACTACCCCCATAACTGACACGGCATGGGGAAGCCTTCGTCCAACAGTGGATTGACATAGAGCTGTAATTTACATGAAATTATCGATTATGTATCCACTTATGCATCCCTCTCATCTTATTTCCATCCTTGTTTGTGCATGGTGTGTCTGTGTGCACGTTGTGTGGTGTGTGTGCATGGTGTGTGGTGTGTGTGCGCGGTCTGGTGTGTGTGTGGTGTGTGCATGGTCTGTGGCGTGTGCACGGTGTGTGCGGCGTGTGGGCGTGTGCACGGTGTGTGCGGCGTGTGTGCGTGTGCACGGTGTGTGGTGTGTGTGCGTGTGCACGGTGTGCGGTGTGTGTGTGCGTGTGCACGGTGTGTGGTGTGTGTGTGCACGGTGTGTGGTGTGTGTGTGCACGGTGTGTGGTGTGTGTGTGCACGGTGTGTGGTGCGTGTGTGCGTGTGCACGGTGTGTGCACGGTGTGTGGTACGCGCGCGTGTCGTTGGCTCCCTCTCACGTAACGCAGAGGACATCGCGGTACGCTTCTTCGACGAGGACGCCTGGGAGGCGCAGGGCGTCTTCTCGCAGACCGACGTGCACCGGCAGGTGGCCATTGTGTTCCGCACGCCGCCGTACCGCGACGGGCACACGGCCGTGCCTGTGTGCGTGCGCGTGCAGCTGCTGCGGCCCTCGGACGGGGAGACCAGCGAACCCTTGGAGTTCCACTACACCCCCGTCGACACCGGTGAGGGGGGCGGGGGGCCGGCATCGACACGAAGGCCGAGGCTCGTGCGAGGACACGGCGCCGATGTTTGCCGCGCCGGAGGCCGAATTATTTAGCGTCGGCTGCGGTCGTCGCGACCCACCGTTGACGAAGCCTGCTTCTCCGCTCCGACAAATTTTCTCCCTTCGATTGCACACGAAGTCCTTTTGAGACGCTGCACGCGCGCTCGATGATTACCGAAGGCGTCGCGCGTTTGACGTGCACACGTTAAGGTGCAGGCCTCGAGTGCGTCTCGCTCGACTTTGACGGCGCTCGTAATTTTAATCGGTGCTGTCCACGTCACGCGAGGCTGCCGTCGAATGGTCTTGAGACACGTGTCGTGCGTGGCGACCTCATTCGAATTGGGCTGGGGACGATTGGTCAACGTGGAGCCGCGAACCTCGATGGGTCACGAGCACTGGTTTTTGGGAAAGCCCCCGGCCTGCAGCACGCCGAGGAATCTCGCGAGCCAGGTGCCAGACTCGGCATTCCGTCACGGCGCCTCGGGCAGGCCCTGTGGCGGCAGTGGTTGGCATCTCTTTTCGTTGGCCCTGTGACAGTGGGGCAGCTCCCTCCGTATGTCATTGTGACCCACCACACTGGTATGCACATTAAGCCACTGCGCCGTCAATGCATCCGACGGTGGTCGTCGTAGAAACCTGTTTCCCGTGGGAGTAGCCGTGAGGTTGGGAAACACCGCTGTGGGCGACCGTGATTGCGCAACCGAAATCGGGAAATGCGCGTATTGCTCTTACCTGTGAATAAAGTATCCATATCGGATGGGGAAAATCCCAGTCGTGTGGCGAGAATCCCAGCCATATAATCCGTACAGATTTTGTACTCACTTGACTATATAGGCTGAGAATTGCATTTTTCCGTGGGCCCTGTTAAAATAAAATCGAGTCCAAAATTCTGAATTCCATAAAATTTCTTGGCCCATCGGTTCTGCCTCGACTTTCCCCAGCTGCTGGTATGGTAGGGAGGGGGGAGGGGCGGGGGGTGGGGGGGGCCCGGTCATCGTCCGGCTAGCCGGTCGTCGCCCCCTGCACACGCGTTGGCCTCGGCTTTCGTGCGGACGTCGGAGAGGAGGGGAAATAGTCCGCATTTGAGGAGGCCAATGTGGAAACAATTGGGCGTTTGTTCTTTTCACGGCAAGCAAAAGGGGAAGTGACCGGCGATGAGGAATTCGCCAGGGTGTATAAATGGTTCTGCTAATGCCAGCAAATTTCATTATCTCTTCACAGCTCTAAATACCATTGCTGATTTAGTAACAAAAAAATAATTGCTGTACGCACAAAGTGCATACAGACGCTTTGCAGAAATGAGGTTGCCTCCTGCACTACAGGCGGCATCATTGTTCTGCGTCGTGACGGCCGCGGTGCCATATATACCCATAACTAGGACGTCTTTTAAAAACGTGTCTTATATATTTTTTATTATTTTTCATGTTCCTCTTAATTTGTTGAAATCGGATATCAATCACTGAAAACACCTCAACATTTCAAATCGCAGATCCTCACCACCTGCAGCAGAAGCGCAAGAAGAAGCATTCGGCCTTTCAGAGCTGTGCTGCGGAAGCCTCCCAGGGAAGCTGGTGTGAGCAGAACGGTGAGTTCCCCCGGCAGTCACAAGACTCTCCGCTCTGATCGGGAGCCCCACGGGTCGCCCAGCCGAAACGCCAACTTTTGAAAACATTTCTCAAACGCCCCGTCAGAAGTGATTCTTATCTCACGAACGTTTAAACTTAAATTCGCCTCTGCTTTGCTGTCGAACCCAGGAGAGTCGGCGGTGGCCACGTGCAACGAGACGCGACGCCGGCTCAAAGTGAAGCTGCAGCAGCACAAAGGTAGAGCGTCGAACGCGCGCCGAGTCTGGCGGCGTGCGCGCCAGGCGACATGCCGCTTTCACGACGGTGGTTGGTTTTTTGTTACGCGACCTCGACGTCGTTTTTTCAAAAGCGTTAAAAGAAACGTTCGCTTCGTCCTGCAGAGCCACGGAAGCCGGCGGAGCTCGTGACGTCGCCGCCGACGCCGGTGAAGCCGGAAGCCATTCCGGCGTTCGTGCCCTACTTCTACCCGGCGTCGCCGGCCGGCTACGACGCGGCGCCCACGGGCTACTGCCCGGTCGGCGAGCCCGAGCCGCCGCTCGCCGCGCCCGCCTACCGGGGCAGCCTCTCCCTCTTTGGGCCGGACGCCACGCGGGGAGGGGTTCCGGGCGGCCGCCGCGGCGGCGGCGGCGGCGGCGGCGGCGGCGACGGCGACGGCGACGAGGGAATCAACGTCCTTGACCGGGCGCTCGCGACCATCGACGCGGCGCTCAAGCGCACGCAGCCCGCCGAGCAGTACGGCTGGCACGCGGCGGCGCCGACGTACGCCGTCGCCTGCGTGCCGCCGCGCCCGCCGCTCTCGTCGTGCGCGCTCGGAGAGGAAGGGCCCGGCGCCAGCCTCGCGCGCGGGACGCCCGAACGTCCGCAGAGCGCCGGCACGGAGACGCCGCACGTCTTCCGACAGCTTCACCACCGCCAGCAGCGACCGCACGTGCACCATCAGCACCTACAGCACCGCACGCAGCAGCACCACGTGGGAGAGGCGTTCCTCGGCGGGGGCGGCGGCGAGTTCCACGCGAGGCCCCAGACGTACACGGAGCTGCTCACGGGGCAATTGCGGGGGGGCTTCGCCTTCCAGGAGCCGGGCTCGGCGCCACTCGACGTGCCCTATGGGCTGTGCGTCGGCGGCGGCGTGGACGTGGAGCACAGCGGCTGACGGCGCTGGGTGCCGCCACCGGCGTCTGGGCGCGCAACTTGGCTGTGCTCTGTGTAAACAAACGTATTATTTTTCAACTTTACGAGTTTTTAACTTCCTCGTATGCGGCTTGAATGTAATTAGCTTTTGTAGAAGTTTTTACCGTTGGCTGCACGATTTCTGCGTAGAACGTTGGGAGGGCATTTTTACTCGTTTCTGAGATGTCGATGGGATTTTGGTATCCGCGCGTATGCCACTGGTGCATATGGTTACTGGTGCGAGGTTCTTACCAAGCCGTCCGGTTTAATGCTTTAAAAAGAACCCTTACTGCAATTACAAAAGTAATATATGTTCGTGTTTTCATTATGATTACCATAAGTGAATTTAAAAATGTACGTGTATTTTTACCCGTTGCTTTCAAAGCAATCCTGATTTACCGTTATTCAGTTACTGAATTGTGTAATGTGACATCCTTGTGCGATGAACCTCTATTGAACAGTTGTGTGTTCACGATGGTGGCGGTGGGGGCGCTCGTAAACGCCCTCTGAGTCACGAGTCACGCGCTCGCGGTCTCTGTGACGTCGTGGAAACGTCCCTTGCTGCACGGGCGGGTGGGGCTTTCAGAGGGGGGGGGGGCGGCTGGGGTTTCTTCCAACTTTGAAAGCGTTTCTGTTTCCTGAGCCTGATGTTGAACTAATGTTTTACTCTGAAACTGAATTTTAAAGATATTGTACTGAGTAAAACGTTGTTGTTGCGGACTCTATCCCTCTGAGAAATGCTTGCGATTGGTGCAAATTTCAGTCCGAGGAGCTGAAGCTACTCTCACAGACAATTTATTCGCTTTTATCAAAGTCAAGGCGAAACATATTGAGCGAGTCGGGTCGTTCTTATTCACGGTACAACATTTATCTCGTTCGTCATTTGTTCTTATTCGCTGGTTTTATCACCAGTGCGCGGTGCGTTTTGGAAATGCTCAGACAAAAAACAACACACGTGTTTTTTCACAACAGCTGTTTTACGTGTTTATTTTATATTTTCACCATGCATTTTTGCACGAATAGCTCCTTTTTCGCTCTAACACGCAGCAGGCTTTCGCCAACCAATATTATTTAGAAAGGTTTTTTGGTTCGACCGCGTAAGTGTGTCGTAACCCTTCACCACCCAACACAGCCAGTAAGGTTTGTCACGTAAACAGAACGCGCAAATCACTAGTGTAGTGTATAGTATATAGTGTGGTGTGTAGTGTATAGTGTAGTTTACTACTTGAGCCCACCGGTGTGTTGGAGACTAAATCCACAACATTTACAATTTGAGATGTACCGTGACGGTTCGCTGGTAAGTACATCAGCCAGCACCATCGGGCTGTTTGCCAGAAGAGTGAAGCCATCCACCTGCTTCCGGTATTAAAGAGAGAAGCAGCAGGGTGACCGTTATCGCTGTGAGCCAATCAGGGACGGAAAGCAGAGAGGGGGTTTTATTGTAAACCTACATTATGGATGACCACCAAAAAAACCTACATTATGGATGACCACTGTCATCCATAATGTAGGTTTTTTTGGGGGGGGTTAGAGCGCGAAAAAATAAATGTGTCGTTAGACCTGCCACCACCCGAGACAGCCAATTAGCAAGGTTTGTCACGTAAACAGAACGTGCCAATTTGTTACTAGTACAGCACGCCGATGTGTTGGAGAGCAAATACACAACATTTGTAAAAGTTTAAATGTAAATCATTGTTAATGTTGTGGATTTGCTCTCCAACACATAGGTGTGCTGTACTAGTAAAAAATTGGCATGTTCTGTGTAAGTGACAAACGTTACGAGTTGGCTGTCGGGTGGTAGAGGGTTTAAAGACACATTTACGTGATCCAACTAAAAAAACCTGTATTATGGATATACAGCCATGGATTGTTAATCACAGTTGATTAGCATGTGTTGCCTTTACAAGGAATACAATTATAGCTGTCGGAGCGGTTAAAAGTGTTTATATTTCTCTCAATTTCAATAAATTCTCGAATTAGTCTCGGCCAGTAATTAATTATTAGTCTTGCACAACACTTCAACGTTATCAAAATCAATTGAATGACCTTGTTGGCAAGCATGTTCTGCAATTGTATAAAATGCTTGGAGGGTTACGACACATTTATACTTACGCGATCACACCCACATCCCTTATCCATTTTCACTTGTTAGCAAAAGTGATGGGAAACTTTGGGCCAAACGAGCAATGTTCGTAACTTGGTGGGGGTCGGGGGGGGGGGTTTATTTTGTTGTTGTAATCTTTGCGACTGTGCGCAGTTGCGTGGCTTTGAGTCGCAGCGACTTGAGCGGCGCACGCGGCTGGTGCTGCCGGACTCGCTGTCCCTCGCCCCCAGGGGAGCTCGCGTGCCGAAAACCGCCTCCAGGCGCCGTGCGCTCGACGCGAGGCGCTTCATCGCCTGCGACCAGACGGAGAGCGAGACGAGGGCGGAGAGAAGAGGACCCTCGCGTGTTTTGAATGTGCGCAAGGCAGGAAGGAGGTTTCGCAGCGGACGGGAGGCTGCGTTAGCAGGGCGAATGTTTCCTTGCCGTAAACCATTTAAACCGCTTGGAGGAGAGGTCCGAGTTTAACGTGAGAGAATCGGGTTGCGGCAGGAGTAATGTTATGTCTATCACTACAGGTGGGAGATCTTGGCATTTAATAAAGACATTCGAAGAGAATGTAGTCCAGCAGTGGCCAGCTGGTGCCTCCTGAGCCACATCTGGCTCTTTAATCCACAACATGCGGCTGGAATTCAGTCTGTAGATATGTTTAAGTCTGCTTTGAAAACCCATCTCTTTAAAGTGGCCTTCCCTCTTTAGCATACTCTTTGGTTCTTTCGGTAAAGTCACGTAGGCAGAAAAATAAAATAAAACCAAAAATAATCAATCGCGACGTTTCGATCGCAACACAAGCGGTCGTCCTCAAGTGGAAAAAATAATCCAGCAGTGGAAGAGCTGAACCAGCGAGAAAGCTGTTACAACAAGAGGTTATTTATGTGGCGATGGGCAAGCAAGCGGGGTCTGAGCTGGAAAGGAATTCCATCCCCGGACGCAAGCACGTCAGTTGTGTTAATGGGAGAGATTTTTTTCTGCCAGAGGACGACCACTTGTGTTGCGATCAAAACGTCGTGATATATTATTTTTTTATTTTATTTTATACCTACGTGACTTTACCGAAAGAACCAAAGGATATGGATTCCTGCAGTCATGAAAGCTTCAAATCAAGATTCCCTCTTTACTTTGTCCGGTTGCCCTGCTGGTTCTGTTTTAGTTTTTTTGCTTTCCATGCATTGCGCATTGGGATCCTAGGATGGAATGCGCATTCTACATTTGAATTATTATTATCGAAGGGGTGTAACGTAGAACTATCACGGTAGCAAAGAATAATGTCTCCCGTGGTGTGACGAAAACTGTATATGCACACACTTGCCTCTTTGCAGAACTCCAGGCTCCTTTTTGGCTCTTGGTCTGTTACAGGTTGGCTACCCCTGATGTCGACCATGCAGAGGGTGAGGGGAGTCGTCGTGATGGATGAGGAACGTTGTGTGCATGGGCCTGAGGTGGGCATTGGGGTGGCAACCCCAGGGGGTGGCGCTCGATTTGGAGCCCTGAACACACGATGCTAGTCGAGATGTCGTACCTGCAGTAGCAGGTGCAGGATTTTATGGAAAGCTGCCATGGGTTTGGTGGCATTAATTGAATTTATTATCATGGCCTCTAAATCCCTTTGCCATTGATGAAGAGTCTGAGCATTATACTCTTTGGTTCTATTGGGTAAAGTCACGTAGGTGAAAATAAAATAACAAAAAATCACGACGTTTCGGCCACAACACAAGCGGCCTTCATCAGGTGAAGGGACGAAACTGTCTGGAGGACAGCGCTGGAGTGGGAGAAGCCACGCTTAGATCACGACCTTTAAGCTGTGTGAGAAGAAAAACACAAAGCGCCTTGACAAAGGAATTAGCATATAATTTAGCATTGAAATGGCTCATTGAAATATCTAAGTTAAAGTATACACATCCGCAGAGGTACCCCTTGACAAAGGAATTAGCATAGAATTTAGCATTGAAATAGCTGAGTTATTAGCTTGTAACTGGTCACAGAAATAGCTATGTTAAAGTCGGAGCATATACATTCACCGAGGCACCTAGTACTCATCAAACAGGAGAATTTAGCAAAACACAACCACGCTCAGACAGCGGACCTTTAAACTCTGTGCGAGCAAACAAGGTGTTCTGACAAAGAAATTAGCATAAAAATTTGCATTTGATTGGCGGATTTTAGGAAAGAGGTGGTGTACGTGCCGGTGGACTTGCCGTTTGGCGCGGGGGGGGAAGGGGGGGAGGGGGAGTTTACCTATTGATGGTGTGAAAAGGGAATTTATAGGAGCTGCGAAAGTTTGGGGTACCACTACTTGAAAAATATACTGTACCATTGAAATTAGTTTAATGTTTAGTTCGATTTAGAACATCTTTCCAATGGTTGCTTAATTTGAATCCATCCTCTCGGTTAAAATTGTGTCTGTGTTTGTAGATCTGAATTGCTTCATGAACAAATCTCTGATAAAAGCCCGTGGGTTTGCAAAGAACCTTGGTATCGGAGAAAATTATATCGTGATCCCCCACGGCAGAAGAATTCGTTTTGCCGTGTTTCAAATCTGATTTGTGCTCGCGAATTCGGTCAGAGACATGTCGCTTTGTCTCACCGATATAGCAATCACCGCAGGTACAACTCAATTTGTAAACCCCGGGGTACTGTAAATCAGGAATGACATCCTTCACGGATGGGATCAGATCACGAATTTTGTGTACTGTATTGAACCGGGCCTGGATCTTGTGTTTGTTTAGAATTTTGGAAATCTTTTTAGTAACGCCTGCTGTATATGGAAGTGTGATGGTTTTGACTGGAGTATCAAGTGGTTGTTTCTGTATGGAGGGAGAGACAGCTTGGCGGATGGTACGGTTAGAGTAACCATTCCTTTTGAGGGCCAGGTGTACATGTTTTAATTCACTGGTCAGGTGGTGTTGGTCCGAAATGCAATGAGCCCTATGGTATAAAGTTTTGATGAGATAATTATTTTGGGCTGGGTGGTGGTGGGAATCAGGTTTCAAGTAGGAATCTGTGTGGGTGGGTTTCCTGTAGACAGAATGCCCCAATGAGCCATCAGGTATCCTCTCAAACAGAACATATAAGAATGGTAGCTTGCCATATTTCTCCACTTCCATGGTGAATTTGATGGCGGGATGTCTGGAATTGATGTGGTGTAGGAAAAGGTTCAGAGCTGGGAGGCCATGTGGCCAAATGACGAAAGTGTCATCCACATATCTCTTCCACAGGGAAGGTCTGAGGGTGGAAGTCTGGAAGGCGTCTGATTCAAATTTCTCCATGAAAATATTGGCTATCACTGGTGATAAGGGGGATCCCATGGGGGTACCCTCATTTTGTTTGTAGAAGGAGCCATTCCAAGTAAAGTAGGTATTGTTGAGGCAGTGCCTAACCAGTGCAGGTGTGTCGGGGTCTAGTCCATGTTGGCCGCTTGTGTTGTGGCCGAAACGTCGTGATTTTTTGTTATTTTATTTTCACCTACGTGACTTTACCCAATAGAACCAAAGAGTATGGATCCTAGCAGTCACGAAAGCTTTAAATCTAGAGTCTGAGCATTGATTGTATTTACGTCAATACCTTAAGTTTTGGCCGGGAGGGCCTCAACTGAGTGTTCACACGTGTCACGAGGAGGGCTTTGTGCAGGATATTTGACAAAGTGATTATTCTTATCGTTATTAAACTGCGCTCTGAGACACGCCGTTACGCATTGTGGGATCGGCAGTGTTCGTACTGTTGAATATATCATGGTTAAACTGTCAACACGCGAGTTCCCGAATGCCATCACACTCTACCTGAAAGCACGCGACAATCGCGGAATCAGCGACAAGTCGCCACCGCCATACCTGATCCTGCATACGTACGACTCGGAGGGGGAAAATCCAACCAGCATACGCACATGGCTCGCATTTTGATGCATGAAGTCACCGTACCAAACCGTGAACACGGAAACCTTTTGACCATGTTAGGAAGCGGGTGCCCGCCCACGCGGCCTCTCGGCCCAGGCACGCACGGGCAACGCGCGGTGTTTGCGAACGCGATCCTCGTCACCAGCGCCTGGCGCGTTCGCTCATGAAACGACAGGACCGGTTGCTGCCATGCTCAGCAGCGCATGGCACTTTGAAAAAAATAAGCATTCTGAAAGACGTGTGTAGGGGAAGTGTTTAGACAAAGTGTAATCTGTTCGTCTGCCAGGAATCCGGGTGGGGTGTGGGGGGTAATGTCTGGATCGGGGCGCCACGGTGGTGAGACGTTAACTAACCCGCTTGGTATACGTGAGGTGTAGTGTGTTCAATCCCGACCCTGACGCCTATACATTTGGAGTTTGCGTATCTCTCGCCGTCATCGAGTGTATTTTTCTCCGGGTCCTCTGGGTTTTCCCTCCACATTTAGAATCAACACGCGTTTTGAGCATTTGGCTGCTATACATTTCCACGTGATAAGCCACTTGGTAGAGTTATTTGTGGCCAGGTCGCGTCTGAAAAATAGCTGTTATAGCTCAGTGGGCCTTACCTGGTTAAATTGTTGTTTATATCGCTCATTTACTCGTGTGGTCCCAGCTGTGACCGTTCAGAGCGAATGGTGTGGACGTAATGGGAGTCTCCACGCCGGGCTGTCACACCCAGATCCAGAGAAGAGTTATAAGAAACGTCGACGCCGTTGATTTTACAGTCACTGCTTCGAGCACACTCATACAAATCACCGGGGTTCGTTTTCCCCAACTATGTTTTGGCACTTTCAAATTTGACGACACAATGCGATCGCACAGTAAACCTTACAGCGTTGCCGCAACAATGAAAGTTATACTGTACGATTGCGAATGTTAGTTCAGCCACGGGAATGCAATGACAGATAATTCGCATTATTTAACTAAATGTTTTTAATTAAATCACGGGTTGCAATACAGTACTCAAGGCATAGCTTACATTTTGGTACATGGCCAACACAGGCGCGTTAAAGTATTCACCGTTGACAACAATGCAGGATTATTGCCCCTTTAAATCGATGTCACGCTTTGCTCTTCTTTCCCTATCACACGGACCTCGTGTAGCCAACTCCAGTCACGACCTTGCCCTTCACTCGTGCGCTTGAATTTTAATTCACAAGCTGACTTCATCACTACTTGCAGGTAATAGGCTCCCGTGTAAATGATTTGTATCACCTGTGGCTTGACAGCTCCACCACGGGCATGCCATTCCTCCACGCGTCAAGACTCCAGGCTCCAACTATGAACACGTGTTGTGAAGCTGCTTTCATTAACACAGGTGCTAGCCTTGCAACTCGTGAAAATATTCTCTACATAGCAGGTTATTTTCATCAGCCCATCTTGAGATGTTATCTACAACAGGAAAACATTTACCCTTGCCATTATTGTATACTCTTTAACACAACTGTTTCGGACTTTAAGGTTAACACGTTAACAATGTCGTTTTTTTGAGCCAGTGCAACTTCAATTTTCTAATATCCGCCACTTAAGAGGCATGTGGCTATAAATGTATCTAATGAGCACCTGCGAAGCGACGTTGCCTCTGGCTTTACGGGCGCCAGGCAGCCCTCGCCGTCTGATAAAACGCTGCACAAAACCGGTTCTGCGTGGGCTGGTGAAAGTGACCTCATCTCACTCCGCGACGCAACGCCTCAACCCGGCACGTGACTGGCACTTCACAGAAGTGTATCGCCGTCCATAAAAACCACTCGCCGACTACCTGCATACAATTGTGCCAATCAAGTCGTGCCGACAGAGTCATTTGCCGCAAGCGTTTCAGTGGCAATGGAAACGCTTGGCAGACGGCAGCCGTACGGTGGCTTTGCGATACGTGGATTAGAAGCTGCGTCGCGAGAGAGCCCTCCGTTGAATTCGTCGTGAACAAACAGAGCCATCTCAAACGAGGCACCAAGAGCCCCGAGAAGATGCCAACGTGATTATGCAGTTGGGACGCTGCGCTTCTCGGGCGATAGAGAGCAACACGGGTGTGGGTTTTTTTTTTTGTCCAAGTTGCATTCAACGAAGCTGTGGTCAGAAAGGAAAAGAAAAGCCGAGTCGTTAGTATGCAGTCCCACGGCTCCAGACGTCCACCCACACGCAGCGGACATGCCGAGCCCACCCAACAGCCCCGGTCGGCAGGTGTCACGCCCGACGTGGGATGAGTGGTGGGACGCCACCGTGAAGAATGAGGCGCGGTTTCGTTGAATTTCCTCCACCACCCTCCGACGTCACAGCAGGCCACCGCGTGGGCCGGGCCCGCAGCGGCTGCCTGGGCGGACTTGCTCCGGCAAGGCGGGGAATTCCCCCACGAAGTATTTACGTCCGCGAGGCTCGGGCGCAAATGAAGCGCTTTGAAGTTTGCAGGCGCAGTTTCATTGTTGACGTTTGCGATTGTGTCATCGAGGGCGACTCGTGCCGGGTCTAAACCGTGTTTGGCACGAGTCGACGCACTCGTATCGGATTTATTTTCATTCAAATGTTCCACTTGCCCTTTCCTGATTAACATCGTCATTTACATAACTCAAAAACACACAAGGCAAATCGTAAATCGCCGTGTATTGTTCGCCGTTTCGCTCGTAGAAATAAGTGATACAAAAAAAAACACGCCGATCCTGCTCCACCTCACAACGTGTTTAGCAAATCATATCAATAAATATTTAACGAGATTTTAAACAGGAAGGAAACGCTAATTCAAGTCGACCGAAAAAGTCAAGTTTCACAAGAGACGTTGGGGGGGGGGGGGGGGTGATGCAAGCAGGCAGGCGGGCGGGCAGCAGCAGCAGTCTCACGCCCAGAACCCCCCGCGCTCCCTTACACCCCCTCCGCTTGCTCCGGACTGTCCACGTCATCCAGCGGGGGCGGCCAGGCCACGTCCACCGACTGGAAGACAGCGCACAGCGAGGGTGACCGCGCCCCGTGGGGTCAACTCGCCCAGCGAACGGCGGCCAACCAGTCGCAGGGACATCACAAGTACTCGCGTACATCACGCAGGGTTCTCACCCAAATCAACAAAACGTGGCAAAGTGCTGTCCTTCACATTCACGAGTCCTCCTCACTCGGTGGTGACAACGGGCGTCAAATCACGCACAGGTCGTGCAATATTTTGTGCCGAGACCAGCCTAAAAACAAGTACAGGTGACAACCCTGTAACAGAGCGATTTCACCGTGACAAAAAATCTATGTTGGCTTACACAGTTCACAGATATTTTACAACATAACCAGTTTGTGCTAAAACGAGTGTTAAGTATTCTTCACTTTGAATGAATTTGCACGTTTTTAAACTCTAGCTGAATAACTTCATTTCGTTGGAACTCACACCACACATTGCCACATTCTGCCTACAGGGTGCTGAATAACTTCATTTCGTTGGAACTCACACCACACATTGCCACATTCTGCCTACAGGGTGCGGGACAGATGCGCCGGCAAACGACCCGCGCCGGCATCCCCTCACCTCCACGTCGAGCTCCAGGATGTCGGTCTGCGTGCCGAGCAGCGAACCCAAGTTGGGCACGGTGCGCCCAAAGTCGCCGTGCACAAACTCCTTGATGTATCTGCACGAGGCAGTGCCGCACCAGTTAAAGGCCGCAAGCTGCACGAGTCGTATCCGCCGCGCATTCGACACGAGACTCCTGCCGCCGCCACCCCCCCCACCCCCCCCCCCCAGGGTTGCTGAACATCGCGAGCGACGGAGGTTGTCTGCGAGGCCGGGCCTCGTACGAAGGCGCATGACCGTCACCTCCCCCCCCCGTGATCCTCAATTCAAGCCCAGTCTTGCGACAATCATACGGGGAGCAACTTGGTTTGTCCTTCACCCACACCTCCGATTAGCACGGTCGGCTACGTACAGTGCGAAAATTTCAATCCACGCAGATTAATAACATTAACGTGTTTAAGCAAACAGATAATCCACCGCCGGACTATCTAACTCATTTGAAGGCCAACAAATTATCGAGGCTTCACCCCCCCCCCCCCGTTTCCTATGCGTACATTGTCAGTAGACCGCCCATACACAAGCGAACGCGTTTGTGTTAACCCCCCCCCCCTCCATGCGTACGAAGTGAATGGATGGCCCCAAAATGGGCTTGTACTCGGTGGAAAAGAAACACTTCAGGCAGTGTCATGTATTTGAATGACAGTCGTTTGGTTCATGCAATAATCAGGCATACTTTGTGTCAACTTTGCTCCGTTGCGTCATGCTTGTATGATGTCACCGTGGCCGAATGTAGCTTTTATTTTGCCAACGTTTGAACCGACGACGCCGATGGCACGTCACGGTGCAGACACTCCAAAGGTCGCGCGACCAAGTTCAATGCTCCCCGAAGGCTCTCGGTTTGTCATCGACTTGTGCACTCAGTTGTGATAGTAAACCTCCTTACACCTCACGAGCGGAATAATCGACGAATGTTCCGGTTGGATGTTTTTCAAGTCGGCACAGCCTAACTGCATTGTTCTATGCCAGACCTTGTCAGATATCAGAAGAAACGCAGCGTTACACCAGCATGGTGCTTGGACAAGTGACCACCGTGTAAGCCAGACTGTCGTAGGCTGTTGCGGGGCTGTGCTAGATTCCGAGCAGAAAGGGGAAGTGAATAAACATCCATTGTTGTACTCTACATCTATCCTTCCCGTCTTCACCAGCATGAAGTGAACTATGGTCCAATGACCCAGACAACGTGGGGGAGGACCTTTTACAGCAGTGGACTGATAAAAAGGAACATACATGCACATACGATACATGGGTCAGACCTAATATATCAATACATGTTGATCAACAATACATCATATTATATACGGGTCATCCTTTACATTTAGATGCAGTTTAGACCATCATGGGTGCAAAAGACAAACAGAGGCGGAGTGAACCGGAGTGCTCGTGCCGTGGCCTGGCCACCCCAGGAGAGGTGCGTTTGGTCGCAGCTGCATCGGCGGCGGCGGAAGGATACGTCCCAGCCTGCGTGCGCAGGTCGAGGCGGAAGTGGTGCGCGTTGCACAGCTCGGCACGCATCGTGTGGATGAGTCGCGGCCGCATGGCCAGAGGGCGCCGGTGCAGGACTCGCAGGGGTGTCGTCTGCTCCAAGCGCAGATCCTGAGTTTTGCGGTCATGCAGGAAATACATTTTTTTTTTATTTTTGCAATACAAATGGTAATGAACGGTGCTACCTGCGTCATTTTTCGTGAACGCTTCCAGTTGAACTCCACACGGAGCTGTGCGTCACTGAATACTGTGAAGTAACCGCAATAGCTTTGCTCTACACTTTGGGCATTATTATATGCCAAACTGGAGGTAAGCGAAAAACCAAAATAAATATTGATAACCAGGCCGAGACCATCAGATGAGTACTAGATTCAAAACCAGGAACTTGGCAGTGATGGCTCAATCACTACTCGGACACCTCAATCATTTTTTGTATGAATCGCTAAATCCGGCAGCGTGGGGAAAGGCAAATGCAGCGCTGCACGATGCCTCCGTGACACTCTTCCTGATGGCCAAGAAAGCAACAATAAGCAAAGAGAAGCCACCTTGTAAGACCTCCATAGATGTGCGTGCGAGTTTTGTCATGGCTTTTCAGTCGTCTTTAATTTATACCGCTCCAGTTTAAATATAGAAAATCACAAGATCACGTTTTAGTCTGATGTTTATTGTCTGGTGTTAAACAAGTGCAAAGGAAGCATCTCACCTACCTTCTCAAAAAACATGGCATCATACAGAAGTGTGATTATTTATGAGTGTCCCCTTTCACGCGTATGTTTGTAATGTACTTTGATTTACAGCCCTTTGTCAATCCACTGCTGGATGGAGACCTCCTCACGCCGCGTTGGTCAAAGGGGTTGTTTGACCGTACGTCCCCACGCTGGTCAGTGCGGGTTGGTGATACCACACGCAAGGAATGTTAGCCATGGCTGGGAACTTTAATCAGATCACGTGGTTCATCGCGCAGGGTCGCTCACCACTCCACACAATGTTTGTAAGTATAACATGAACTGTATTAAAATGCAAACATTCATTAGAACACAATCGCAGTCTGACTGTTCAGGCTTGTGGCCGGGAGGCGGCTCCACTCACCTTAATGTCCCGCAGGAAGTCCAGGTCGCCAGGGACCAAGGCCTTCTCGCTCCACACGAGTGCGCTGTACGACTTGGTCTTCTCTTCCTCGCCCTCCTTCATGTGGGCCATCGCTTCCCTGTGGCCACACGGGCACCATCGGTCACTCTCTACTCCACCCCATGCCTGCACACCAAGGTACCCATGACGTTCCTCCTCACTCTTGTGTCCGGACGGTTTACTACTTTAATCTGCAATGTTCACACTCTGGATATGGGGTGACTGTCACACACTGTCTGCTGACGGGGTCTCCTGCTCAGCAGGCAGTGTGTTTGGAGTTCGCCATGTGATAATTGCCGAGTGTACAAGGAGGTCAGGCTGCCCACTTAATAACAGCTGCCTTGCTTACACACTAATCAGAAGTACGGCAAACACACCGACCACGGGGCTACCCAGCAGCTAAGCAATTGACGGTGCTAATAAAAGCAGAAGCGCTACACCAAGCCCGAGAAGATGGGGAGCCATCAGAACCACAGACAGGGTTGTAATTTTGGGCTCATCAAACCTACGAGGCCCTCTCCAAATATTATTTTCATGCTGAGCTTCCCTCCAGGAGGCGCTCATCAGACAGCTGGTATGAAACTCAGGTGCAAATTTGATAGAAGGGCACCAATGGGTCGATCAAGAAGGCGTCATTGTTTGTTTGGTGGATAATCATTCCATTCCAAATCAAAACGTCCGTGAAGAAAAATTACAGCATAAAGCCTCACCGACTGACAATCTGCAGGTCCCGCACTGCTATTTTGTCCGACGAATTGATCTCCTGTAAAGTCACAGATTTAAAATAATTGTGACATTGGGTTAGTCTCAGCCTCCCAAAGAATCATTAACATGCATGACAAGAGCATACGACACGTCATTACAACTCAAAAGTTTTGGTTATTTTATTTTAAAAAACATGTTTAAGGAGATGCCACTTACTTTCTGCAGCTGCCTAAGCTGGGACGGGGAGAGAGCGGCTCTGCGTGGGTTTATCAGCTCCACTGCGAAGGGCCGGCCTGGATGCACACCAAAGCGCGAGGAAATCAGCTCGCGCCTGAGAGCTCGCTTGTACCGAGAGCACCGGGATGTCAGCTCCAGAGTAAAACCCGCGTGCCCGAGAACGCTTACCGAGCACTGCACGGACGTGCTGGCGATTGTTCTGTTTTGGAACATGTGAAAAAAGCATAACGCTTTAAACAATACCTTTTCCAAGGGTCCGCACATCCACGTCCTCTCTTCCAGACGAGGAAAAGTTGAAACCTGGTGAGATACGAGGAAGATAATCAAATGGGCTCACTCAGCAGCTCTGATGAGATATATAGGGATCGAGAAAACCCGCTGATAATATCAGAAACGACAGGGAGGGGGTAAAAGACAAAGGCAGGAAATTGTTACGATTCCGTTTCACGTTTCAATTGTGCGCGGTCGTGCACACGCGGGCACGGCGTCCAACGAGACGGCTCCGCTTGTTGCGACTGCTGGTGCAAGTGAATACGGCCTACGAAACCAGCAGGGCACACGTCTGTGACGTTGACACCGCCTCCGACGGGAAGCGAGGAGGGAGACAAGAGGGAGGCTGGCGTGCGCTCGTACCGCTCGCGTTGAACGCGAGGACCAGGATGTTTGCGATGAGCTCCTCAACGGACGACTCCATTTTCCGCTCGCCGTCGATCACCCACGGTGTCTGCGGCAGCGTGCGCGAGTACTTGTTGTAACGTCCTAACGGTCGGGGGTGGAGGACAACGAGCAGCTTCTCCGAAATGTGGTCACTGCCTTGTAAAGTTTGGGACTGTGGGGGAGTAAGCATTCGATGAGGAATGTGCAAATATTCTCACGTCTCATCTTACGACTGGATTACGCTCATGTAGCTCAGTGCTTTGTGTCTTACGTGACCCAAGAATAGCTCCTGTACAATGACATCAGTGTATCCAATAGCACGGTTTCAATAGACCGCACCTTTCCAATCACTCTGACATTAGAATGAGGAAACAATTAATCCGAAATGACTGAAGTGGCAAAAAGGCCTTTATTTTATAACTTCGGTTTAGTACGTATATTCAGAAAACTCCACCATTAGGCAATGTGCGTGTGAATAAATGACCATAAATCCAACAACTAATTATCACATTTGTGCTTGAATGTTGTTTCACTCATTCCAGGCGAAACGTCCACCACACCTGCGACAAAGACGGGCCCGTGCGTGCACGCAATGTCTGTGCACACGCACGTGCGGGTTGGCGGCGGAAGGGGCCATGGGAAGTTCCTGATTTTGAAACAGAAGCGGGAAGGGAGAACAACACATTGACACCGCCGCCGCTGCACCACGAACATCTCGCTCGCCGTACCCACGGATTCTCCCAACCCCGCAGGGTCAGCCCAATTGCCGAAGCCCGAGACAACGCCTTCAGCACACACGTGCTATGTGCGTGTCCCTCGGTCGCGAGGGCATTCGATGGCACGTAAACAAAACACAGCTATTGCACCGGTTCCCCAGTTTGCAACCACAATGACGTCCAGCAGTACAACACGCCCTTCCCCCACGTTCTCTACCAATTGAAGAAAACGCCATCAGCAACATCTTCTCCCGTTAGGTTATATAAATGAGAAAGGGAAATTCCACTGAGGGCATTTTTAAACAACCGCTTTAGCACTCTACAAGCAAATGAATACACGTCTGTATGCACCACACTGACAAACCTGAATGTCAGAGTTCTATATTTAACGCATGTCCATTACGAAATCAGGCGCTGAATCCATTCCATCTGAATTTGTTTGTTTCACTCCCAGAGGAAAGTATGTGCCGCGGACAGTTAAGTGTCCCGGGAAATTATCTGAATTTTTTAAGATATCTGCAACTAAACATTTTTATTTTGCCAGAATAAATATCGTCCCGAAGAATTGTAGTGACACACATCTTATTTAATGTTTAGTTACCGCTTGAAAGTTAATGCATGAATTGTGTAAAAATGTAATATCAGCAAGTGCCCCAATTACAACAATAAATACTTTCAAGAAATGGGAGTGTCAGTTTAACACATAGCCTTTCGCGACCAATATTATCCATAATGCAGATTTTTGGGTTAGATCACATAAATAGAAATGTCGTTAATCCCCAGCACCACCAAACACAGCCAATTAGTAAGGTTTGTCAAGTAAAAATAACATGCCAATTCGTTACGAGTACAGCACACCGGTGTTTAGGAGAATAAATCCACAACATTTACAATCTGAGTACGATGTTTTGCCAGTAATAACAACAACACACCGGTGTGGTGTACCAGTAATGAATTGGCACGTTCTGTTTACGTGACAAACCTTTACTCATTGGCTGTGTCGGATGGTGGCGGGTTTAACGACACATTTATATTTACACAATCTAACCCAAAAAACCTCTATTATGGATATGAGAGTGTGAGGGCAAAAAGGTCAAGCTCAGACATGCCATGGCCACACTGCCGAAAGGTTTGAAAACCAATCAGAATTATTACTGTCGCTGCTGTACTTTACAAGCCAACAAAAACACGAAGGAAAGAAGTAATTTTACGAAAAAATAAAAAGGAGTGCCTTAATATCCCTCCAATCGATTGGCATTGGCTTGAGGCCAGTACACACACACACACAGGACTTGCCTTCTGAACTGGTTGTCGGGGATTTTTTCCAACGCCTTTGAAACAGCTGCTCTAGAGAACAGAGACTGCAACAGGGAAAGCCCAGCAGTGTCTGAATGAGTGGGTGGAAGATGTCGATGTCTCCGTATGAATATGTTAATTGTCCAATGCGCACAACTTTATCACAGTTTTGTTTTGAGCGTGTTAATTTTAGATCCAAAGAGGAACCACGATACCGCAAATGGAATAAAATAGACATGCAAATACAGCAGCCAGCCACAGATAAAAGGGTAAAAGAACAGGCAAGTTCAACAAAAAAGTAATTTAAATTAAATGAAGAAATTAACAAAATGTCTCACTTGTTTGTTTTTGGAAGGTTTGAAACAGTCTGGACAAGCAGATGCCCTGCATAACAAAAAAACAGAAAAATAATTAAAAATAGCAAAACAATAAAATTGTGCATGAAAAATAACAACCCCCAATTTTACTTCAACTGACAATTGGAATCCAAGAGATGGTCGACTTACAAAAATCGGCATTCGCCGTCCGTTTCCTTGTGCGTCAGATTTAAGCTCACTTCAAAAGGACTCTGTAAAGATGCACACAAGGTTGCTGTTATACGGCCGGTCAGCACAAAACACAAACAGCGCGATATCCACACTCACACACGCACTGGGTGTCACTGAACGAGATTTCAAAATGTTACCGACTTTAAACCTTAAAGCATGAAGGTGAAAAGAGGGAATGTATGGGAGGCTCATGTGGCCACAACTGGGTACTTTTTTTGCAAAATATCCCATTAAGAGTAAACATGAAACCCCAAAGCCAAATATATACGAATGGGGAATATCATGATTTGTCCATTCTAATTGAATCTTGAGACTTATGATGAATCATGCGCGGGATTATTCGTTTTTTACAGTTTATGCAGATGACATTCTAAGAATAAAATTAGGCTTACTGAACAAACCAGCAGAGGGAAGACAGAAAAAAACATAAACATTCAAACGACATGGTAAAAATAATATAAGAATCCATTGATGAATTGTGACCCTAAACGGTGACAATCCATCGAATCAGTCGGCAATGAATAATTCCACGCCCAATTTGTGAACTTAAAAGTGGAATTTCTCAAGCATCGGGAGAAACTATAACGTGGCACAGCTGGACGATCACCCCACCACCCCGCACCCCACGTCGCTGGCACCTTGCCCTCGACGGGCACCCTGAAGCGCTTAGCTAGCGCCGGGTACACGACCCACTTGTACGCCTCCTTGAGCAGCACCCCGGTGCCGCTGCCGCCGCCGCTACCATCACCGCGCTCCGACCAGGCCCCGCGTGCGCTGGGCTCCAGGGAGGATGAGGGAGGTCAGCGGAGGTTAAGCAGGTTAATGAGCCAAACACCAGCTTGCAACGGAAACTCAAGTATATATGCACAAAGAAAATTAGAGTGGGCCACAGTGAAAACTTCAGCACTAGAAAACAATAATTAAAATATGAATGACAGTCAATAAACTGCTCAATGAAGGCATTCCCATTCCATGTCGATCATGGGGGTTGTATGACCATACTTTTTTGACACCACCGGCCTGAATCGATCATGGGAGGTACGCAGGAATGATTCAGAAATCACTCGTCGCTGATTTTAGCCGTGGCCGGAAATCAAACTCAGGTCACCACGTCCATAGTGCAGTGTGCAAACCAGTAGACACCATCGCTCCAACCATACAGTAAGTGCATGTACAAAAAAGGTATATATTCACATTTGGAGATTTCTTTTACCACGTTCCAATATCATGACACGTCACATACCTGCTCTTTATGAATACCCCAACACTTATAACTGTTCACACATTTGTTGTCAACATTGGCCTTCATAAAACGTATACAAGAAACTACGTGTTTGGCAGTGTTATATATTACACAATTAGCACAGAATGTTATTCACGAATGTCTTACATTACTATGCATCTATGCACATGCATGCAGCTCAACCATCAGTGAACAGAGGATACTGCAAACTATTGCAGAGTTTACAACATTGACAGAAGAGTAACCGTATGTCAATATTGAACCGACTCTGGTTTTAGAATATACATGCAACAGCCGGAAAATATCACCTGGAATATTCGAATGTAAAATTTTTACACAAAATATCTACAATTCAGGGCACAGCTATACAGGCATAAAAATCTCCACATCACTTTTATTTATTCCAGAGTTAAACATCCCCCAGGCAGTTCACGAAACTCAAACTATTAATGTTTTGTTTGTACGGCACCACTGGAATTCTGAAATGCGGTGCAGTTACTTTTATTCTCAATAAAAAAAGATAGGAGTGAATTATTTACCTTTCGTTTTCCTTTATAGCCAGCCAGGCAGCATGCTGCAAAAAATACCATGACCACAGTATTATTGACAAAAGGCTGTTAATGACACGTTGGCATTCAAAACCCAAGGGCCTTAACCACAGAAGTTTTGCCGCACAAGAAAAGCATTATGGTGCATGTTGGGCATTTAAAAACAATCCGTAGAATTGGCTCAGGTCAAAGATTATAAAGTTTTGGTATCCGTAAGAATGTGGGGGGTGCTAGGTGGATCATTTCATTTGTGCGTATCCATGGAAACGTTTGCACAAATAAATGTGGACAATATTAATGTTCTGCAACTTTCTGTTCGTATATATTTTATCTATGCAAAAACGTCCATGGGTGAATTTTCCATCACTTTCAGGTGACTGCTTTATGCCTTCGGGTAAGCAAATACAACAGGAAGAATCGATACATGGCTAAGATGATTTTTGACGGATCGATTTGAGGTGAGGATATTCATAAAGGTGGCATGGAGGACAAGGGTTGTGCTGTATATAATCCATACAATACAAAGATGCCCCCATTTCGCCTTCAAAGACTGTTAGGGCAAATGCTGTTAGCGAGCACTTATAAAGGTCGCCACGGCACACGAGGGGGTAGGCAAGTGGCCGACACCACGCCTTTGTCTCCCTCGTGGCGATTTTTACACATCGCACTAGGTACTCACTGGAGGCCAAGTCGACCTATGACTGGTTCAGATAATGAGCGGGAAACGAACTTGAGTCACCAGGTTCGGAGCGCAGTGCGCTAACCACAGCTCTACCGCTCCACATACCGTGCACAATATTCAAAGACCACCCACTCACATATTTTCTTTGCAAAAGAACACTTTTCGAGTACACACTTAGAATATGAAAGTCAGAATTCAAAACTGCTGTACCAAAGGTTAGAGCCCTTTTTTCTTCCAAAATGTTTACTACTCGAAAAAGTAAATTGAAAAATATATATAATTTAACCGAGCAAGCTAACACCCGCAAGTTACCTTTGATATACACACTTCTGTTCATTGACAATGGAATAGACACACGCTCACCTCCCGCACGGCGAGCTGCGGCGGGAAGGAGGCGGACACCAGCATGCTGCTGAATTGGTAGTCGGAGGATCTCACCTTGTTGCACATCTGCAAACAGGAAGATGACCGAATGCACTCAAAAAGTTGGACAGCTTATTCTTAAGAGGGAAATGCACAAACCTGGCGACACAGCCCAGGTCGCCTTCGAAAAAAGCTCACAGCCCACTAAATGCACGCACACTTTTGCTGGATCCAGGTTTCACTTTTAAGACTAAAATATAAAATACTACACGGGGTGGATAATAAAAGTGACTTTGTATATTTCACACTTTCATCGATGTAAAATGATTCCAATTGTAAATTTCACTCAAAATATGTGAGCAATAACAGGCACATTAGTCAAAAATGGCTCTGCATAGACCACACTGATTATAAGATTAGGGAATGTACGCAAACAATCCTAACATGTAAATGAGTATTCGCTTCTGAATGAATTTACAATAAACTTGGATGTAAAATTTTACAAAACACAAGTCATCACGGCATGTATCAAGGGTATGTAAAGCATGTCTGCACATTCAGTATGCTTTATTATAAATATTATTTGAATTTCCTACTGCTCTTTGGAATAAATGTAGTGGTTCATGAGAAGGGTTCAGACATTTAATCTGGCCATGTGGATAGCAGACAATGCAACATTTAGTCCAGTATATTGGAATGACGGGGTAAAATTTTGATAAACTATTGATATTGAACCTCTTCAATGAAGGGATCCTCGCACAGGCGTTGCATGACCCCCAGGCACACAGAGCACACGGACACTTTGGTCGCAACTCGGTTCACATCTGCCGCCTCCTGTTTCTCAGACTCAGCCGAGCCATTGCTTTCTCTCCGCTCGTCACTCTCCAAAGGGCACTGCACATCGTCGGGCTCCATGCCCATCTGCAGGTTGTCAGTTTTCATTTTTTTCCTTGGCCGTTCGTCCACATCGCCACCATCGGAGGTCTCGTGTGGACTCCCTTCTAATGCCGTGCTGGACGTAAGCTTCTCCAGCTGCCCCAGCAGCTCCTGCGTGGAACGAGGGTGAATCAAAGAGGAAAAGCACAGTGAGTCCCCAGACCGTTGGTTTGTGGTGGTGTCAGGGCATGGGGGAGAATTGGTTAAAGGTGCTCGAGGTGAGTGGGATGGGTGGGTTGAACTTCCGACAAAAACGAATTGCCAAATATCATGCCTTTTACGTCAGCACCACAGCTGCACGAACAGCTTCCTCCTACTCCTGGTGACAAGCGGTCACACACGTCACGCCACCCGCCGGTGACAGGGTGATTCGCAGACTCCTCAGTGTGGCTACAATCCACTGCCAATAGCATGCCACCGGCTAGCAGGCAATGACGTAGCTACCAACGTCAACTTTATTCCATCAACTGCAGTAGTTTCCAGCGCAGCCACTTCCTCCTCCTCCTTCTCACTCAGCCCACAACTACATCTAAGCCAGGATGAAGCAGAAGTTTAATGTTTACTCCTCCCAACAGAATGTCTCCCTTCATAAAATAAAATGTATTTGTGGTTCATTAATGTGTGGGCCTTCGGCACCAATATTTGCCAGCAGCATTTGTTCAAACGGGAAAAAACTCTGGACCAGTTTCAATATTCTCTGGCATTCAGGCCCTGGTAAGAAAATTCTGCTGTTATCAACAATGATATATACCGCCCGTCATAGGACTAAATTGGGGGCTGTTCAGCGCAAGACACAGCTAAATCTTTTCCCACACGTAATAATGTGCTGTGACAGACCACAGACGTGTCCCGAGTCAAGGTGTCAAAAGGACCGCGACGGACGGCGTCCTACCATCTCGGGTTGCTGGTAGACGGCGGGAGCAACCACCCTGCAGAGGCGCAGCACGCAGCGGGGACAGCAGCCCCCCTTGAGCAGCATGCTCACCACGGGCGCCCAGCGCCCGTCAGGCAGCTGCTGCAGGGCCATGCCCCGCGTTGCACACCTCGCTCCAGCACCTCCGTCCTGTGCCCTCACGCTTCAAGATTCACACCAAGTCCAGACGTTAACAGTACAAGGGGGCAGGAGGACAAAGGCTGATATCGGGTTTTTTTTTTAGAACTGCACTGGATCAGTGTCGAGAATAAGGATTGCAACCTGAGCTCGCCTTCGAATTTAACTTTATGGCCTCTCAATGAAGCACCTGAAGTTTGAGTTTATACTTAGTTGTTCCAACGTGTAAGTGTGAACGAGTGATTAAGTCTTTTTGTCAGATTTAGCTACGTCGAACCTATGACTCTTGCACACATTGCTCTCACACAGCTGATCATGCCCCGGGTTTGCAACGTCTGTTTACACCAAACGGTGCGGTAATAAGGGTTTAACCTGATTAAATGAACAAACTCAACACATACATCAATGCAAAAAGAGACATTTGAGCTGCCTGTAATATAATTAACAAATAACTAGTAAGATTGAATACCACCTTTAAAAAAGTATTACAGGCAACTGTTTGGACACTGGGCCTTCTTCATAGTACTTGTAAATTAGGCTGCTGTGTGTGTATTTAGCTTATGATATCGCTGCTTCAACCAACGACAACTTTGGTATATTCAGAATCAGAATCTTGATTTATCCTGGAGAAATCCAACACGGGCTCATCTTGATTTAATCCCAAGACTTGACCTGGCGAAATCAAAATATAAACTATGGATTGCTTCATTAATTCGTTTGTTAATCCAAAGGACTTGGCCAAATCTAACATAACAAAACCTTATTAAATCAAGGACCGGATTTGATCAACTCAAATACTTAAACAAAAAAAACCTAAATCGATCTAGTTTGAAATAATGTATCTGACCGAGTAAATCAAAATATGAACAGACTCAACGAATAAAACTGGTTTCACCAAAGCCTTGACCTTCTAAAATCAAGAACCTCGCCTATTTAGGTCAACACGAGAATTGATGAATCTCAGTGGCCTCCTAGAGTTAACCGATGTCTCATGATGGGTAGAATACGTAACATTGTAATAGATTCTAGCGACGTTAAATTGAATTACTTGCCAGTGCTTTGTCTTAACCGCACTATGGTGTAGAAAATTATACGACTGTTGCTTCATGGTGGGCGACGGTCAATGACCGAGTTGGCTGCCCAAGGAATGGCCCGGGAGAAGCTACAGTGAGGAGATGGAGCGATGCAATCAGATATTGTGAAGGTGCTCGGTGGATTGTGACATCACGGGATGGAAACAACTTGGGGGGGGTAGGGGCAGGTGGTGGGGACAGGCATTAATCCAGCAGTGGATTGACAAAATCGTATCTACGCCGTGCCACACAGGGCCACCCGTGCCACACAGGGCTACCCGTGCCACACAGGGCTACCCGTGCCACACAGGGCCACCCGTGCCACACAGGGCCACAGAAGACCACGAACCGGGGGGGGGGGGGGGGGTGTGCACGGCGAACTCTGTTCAAGGCTCAGTTCGCACCCCACCCGGGACGGTTTTTAAACAACGCCGCTGCCCCCCCCCCATCCCGATCGATACCGCTGCACTGCTCCCCCCGTGCTGCGCTAACCAAGTGACCGGCGTGCAGCAGGGGGGCGAGAGCTGAAGCAGCAGGGGGGCTCAAGCCGACTTCGCTTCCGAGCTCGGGCCCACGGGGGCCGATTGCTTTCTGCAAGCCGCACCGAGCAGCCGTGGCGATGGTGACGGTCAATCAACCCCCACGACCCGCCGCCGTGGGGACGACGTCCTTCGTCATCCAGCAGCAGAGTGAGAAAGCTGCTGCTGCTGCGTGAACACCGCGGCACGCACCGCGACGCCGTTGCCTCGACACAGGCGGCAGCGGCGAGGGAGACACCGCACGCCCCACCGTACCTGGCACTTCTGCTGCAGGCGCGTAGGGGGGTGGTTTCTCGACGTTTCTGTCGCTTTAACGTCTCAACTGCGACACTCCAAACAACTGCGACACTCCAAACAAACAACTGCGACACTCCAAACAACTGCGACACTCCAAACAACTGCGACACTCCAAACAACTGCGACACTCCAAACAACTCCGTCACTAAAGCGACCTCGCCACACCGCCACGCTCAGCCCAGCAGCGGCTCTCAGGCACCACCTGTTAGATTTCCCAGCACGCACGCGCCACCCCCAATGATCCTCGCCGCTATTGGTGGGCCCCGGCTTTGGCGGACGCCCGCTCCGACCAATGAGGAGCCACCCCCCTCCCCCCAGGACGCGCGAGTGGCCTAATGCGTTGTAGGAAATGTAAACGGTCGTGCCTCCGTTTCTTAGGTTTCCCAGCACATGGCGAGCAGCCCCCGCGTTTTTAAAACGATGTTTTGTTATTTTCCAGCTGTCACACGCGCCCCTCTCCCTCGGCTATAGAATGACGTTCTTGCGTTACGATAGAGGCAATTTGTCAAATTCATTACCCATTTTTATTGCATCAAAAATGACTCAAACATAAAAGGATAATGCAAGCTTTTAATTACACACATCGCCGTACAACATAGCCAGCTACTGCGATTCGTTTACTGTAGTATTGTCTGGGAAAGTATCTCAACGTATTAATCCTTAAATAAAATAACTCAAAAGATGACAATTTCAAAATGTTATGTTGGTGATGGAAGGTTTCAGTCTACTTATTGGCGAGCAGTGACGGCAATGTAGCACCACCTTGTGGATAAAGCCACGATAAAAACAAACATCATTGTAATTAATCCATGGCATTTAAAGCGAGTTTCTCAGTACATAATTATAATTAATAGCTTAATATGCAAAAATAGCACTTTGGTGCTGAACTTCATCAGCTACATCTGAAGCCACAGCCTCAATGCTGATGAGCATTTTACTATACTCTTAAATTACCAGCTCAGACATTTAATATTCTCAAAACTGCACAACTGTATTTGAGGGTTGAAAACCCCACAAACTCAAGAGTGGTGCCTCAAACATTGTGGAAACTCAAAGTGACAAAGCGTCGTTCCACTCTCCCATATCGCCAGGAAGCATGTCATAAAAACCAAGCTCATCTCATGATACAAAGTTACAAGGAAAACGTTTTAGCCTCCATTTAACTTCCTCAAATCGTCTTAAAAATTCCGCAAGAGCCACCTCACTCGTCGCTGAACTTGCGTGTGATGCGCGAACAGCGCGGCGTGCTCTCCAGGTCAAATTTGCTATCGTAGATGGTGGGGCAGAGACCCCAGCAGTTGTTGCGGTAGATGCTCAGGTAAGTGTACACATCCGGCTTGTACATCATCTGTGCCTTGATGCCCGTGGCACGGATGGCGGTGTCCAGTGCGTAGACGTCGTCCTCGCGCGTGAAGTCGTGGCTGTACACGCAGATCACATGCTTGTTCCCCGTGCTGCTGGAGTCGTGCGGGCTCACCTTGGCCATAGGAATTAAGCCCTCGACTACCGCCTTGGCCAGGCCCCGCCAGGCGTGATCCACCTGTACACGGTATGGTGATGTTTTTTACAAGATACCTGGGCTTGAATACACACAGAGGTAGGTAAAGTAGGAGAGACGTAATGTAAATACCAACAGAAGCCAAACTAGTCGTATATCTTCAGCAGTAGTGGTTGTAAAAATAATCACAATTGACTTTAAAGAACTTATGACGAAATAAAAAAACTCCGTATGCACCGTTATGTATGTATAACTTCTTTCCCACCATACGTAACCATACCTGTCAACCCCTTATCAGTGCCCCTACCTTATTACAGACCAATTCAGACCTTATTGGTCACCCCGTGCTCTTATAAATCTCAACGTTCATTCTACAAAGTCCCATTACAAGGGAGAAACACAGAAAACAAATGTCGCCCGTATTGAAATGGCTTTATGCCATATGGACCTGAACATTGTATTTCCCTGTACAAGAATACGGGTAAACCATATGGGTTGATAGATATCCGTAACGAACTGTGCTAAACGGAGGTGCGCAGCATCGTGGGTGAACATATGAACTTAAGATTCGTCTCTCACATTTAAACAAATTTTGTATACTTTCTATGTCAGCATTATCAAGCAGCATTTGTTTAAAAAAAGTAAAATTTATCTGATAGGCTTACTAAAATATGTTATTTTTACGTAGAGAAGAGTACAAATGTTAAGTCTATTTTTTATTAACTTGCTCATCAGCGGTAACTAACTCTTCACAGAACTGGCCAAGTCTCCAATGACAAAGTTACATGTGTTCTTGATGGGCTCTCACAAAGTTGAAAATAAAAACCTAAAACTCATGGAAATATATTAATAAGAGAGCTCACAATCCACCTTAAAGCCAGAATCCATGTGGATGAGCCACTTCCCAAAGAGGCAGCCGTGGTCAAGGGCCAGCCTGCGCACCATGCCGAATGTGATGTGCTCGCAGCAGCAGGTCAGCTGCTCCCAGGCCTCCTGCAGCCCGCATACGTCCATGTCCTCGCTCGGTGGCAAGCAGTTGGGGCCCTTTACGCAGATCCAGCCCACGCGGTCCAAGCCCCTACTGGCATCTCCGTGGCGGCTGACGACCGAGGGGCGGTTCGTGTCAAGCCAGGCGTCCAGCGTGCCGAGTGGCCCCTTGAGCGAGTTGAACGTCACCCACGGATCCATGTCGGCTGCCATCGCCTCTGCCGCATACTCTTCCGCTTGGAACTTCTGCTCCGTGCCCAGTGCCTCCACCTCCATCATCGCGGCGGCTGTGCCAGAAATAAATCGACACCGCAAGTGAGCCCTCTCGGCTTGAAGTGCTTTTTTTAACTGTGTTTTTGTTAGCTTCAGATGGAGGGTGCTGTTATAGGTACGTTTTGTGGTTTTCCAGTTGTGGGTTTTCTTGCACCGTTTTCGCTATTTTGTGTGCTCTTTCACGTCTGTACTGAATTGTTTCCACTTGTTATTTTGGTTGTGTTCGTGACCCGATTGTAGTGTCCGCACTTGGGATGTACTGCATACAAAGACAAAGATCCCCCGTACAGCCTGTAACAGACTGTTGGGGCAAGTGCTGTTAGCGAGTAGCCCCTATGAAGGCCGGCACGGCAACACGAGGGGGTGGGGTGGGTGGGTGGCCAGCAGAAATCCCGACCGCCTTTGTCTCCCCTAGGGGAGGCCCAGGACCGGTTCAGACAATCATCACTGGTGTTGGCCGTGAGCGGGAATCTAACTCTGGTGGCCAGGTTCGTAGCGCAGTGCACTCACCACTACACCACATCCCGGATTTTCTGTTTGCACAGTCACATAGTCACTTTAAGATGTGTTTTTTTGTTGCGGTTGCACCCGATTCAAGAGCCGAATGGCTCACAGGGCTATACCAAAATAAATGAAACTGAAATTAAACTACCGCTACCCACATGTACTGCCAAACCCCGACAGACACACACACACATTGATTGATAGGACATACGGGGCCGTTCCTCAACAAGAGACTTCATATCGCCATCTCCACTAAGCAGCACGCAGCTTTGTGTTACCCAGGTGCCGTGATCTCCTACCTCACAACATTCAAAGCATTGAGTTCATTTCAACAGCCACGACACAACAGAGTTTGTAAAGAATGGCCAAGTGCTGCCATTGTCGGGTGCAGCCGCAACAAACGACAGTGGATTAATATCACGACTGCACTATAACGACGTGTCCGTGGATTTAACCACAACTTCTATGCAAATTTCACGCGCACAGCACAATGTAAACACGACAGGCTCTGCCCAAGATGACAAATGCTAAAGTCTCACAAGGCATTGGAGCGAAATGCCCACGCCGACGTTGAGATCCATGCGTGCAAGTGTCCGGGTGGAGGCTGCTGCAATGTTTAGCATCCATAACCACGGCGTGGGGATTCGCGACTGACTCCAAAAGGAAGGCTGCGATCAAATACGCTGTCGCTATTAATTCGTGACCATTATAAACATCAACACGGAGTGAGGTTCCCTCAACGGGGCCGTGCACTGAACTTGTCAAAACCACCACGGGCGTTGTTTGCACGCGCGTGGCGCTCGTGAAAACAACTTCCGCTTGCGAATTGTTACACATTTGTTTGCTTGAAATGCTTTTATATACGCGCACACACAAACCTAGGGCGCGTCCAAAAAAGGTGGACCCAATTTCAGAGATATAGCCATTTCAAATCGGGTCAATCTTTTTGAACCACCGTTGTGTGTGTGTTGTGTGTGCAAGCGGCCCAACTCGCGCTGCGTGCAGCAAATGTTGTGAAGAGCGCTATGTGAAGAGCGCCCCGAAATCTCTCACCGCACGACGACGAGCAGCAGCAGCCCGCCTTTGCCTGTGCAGGAGGACGATGAGTGAACGTCTGCCGCAGACGTCGCTATTTGTTAATTGCCACGATGCTCCGGTTGTTGTTGTTGTTTGTTACGCCGCTCGATGTTGCTGCTGTGGTATAATCGTGGGGTGAGGCGTGGGCTGACGGCGAACCGCGAGGCCTACATCTGTGGTGCCAGCTCAGAGGTTTTTGAACCTCCTATTGGCTGCACTTTATCGGATTTTATGTCAACAAAGTTTGCGGATGAATATCTTTTTTTAATTATTATGACAGCCGAACTTGCTCTGTGTTAATATTAATCATGCAATGTAAACGTTATTCATGTAGTGTGCGCATCCATTGACTGCTGGTGATAACTTAAGAAATGAATGATATCAAATGCTCTTCAAAAGATCTATTATGGTGATGCTGAATAATTTATAAACATTTACTGTGCAAAAACATACCAAACTCTTAACCACCGTGGGAGGCTTTCAATCTGTAATATCAAGTCACTAGATGCAAAGCAAACATTTACTTTTTGTCTCTTGGTGTGGTGTTACTCTGGTTGTCCACTGTGCTGCCCAATATATCTTTCCTTGGCTGTTCTTCCCTATGTATCTCCGCTACCTTGTACCTCGTATTTGTTGACTCTGTCTATGCTGGTTTGTTCAACCCAGAGGATGAACACGAAATTTAGCAGTCTTATGAAATTCGTGGTTAACCAGGTCAGTGTCTATCTGTGTTGTTGGCCGACTGGTCTTGCATCACGTTATTTTTCTTAGGTTTGTTGAGTTCTCGTCTCTCATCTTCTTGTTATTGTATTTGCCTCCGTACAGTTTAACGTTCTCTATGTGCTATGTACGTGATGTCCCCCTATGTGCTCCCTCACTATTTGTTTCACACCTGATGATGATCGCTTGTGTTGCGTTCGAAACGTCGTGATTTATTATTTTAATATAATTTTCTACATACGTGACTTTACCGAAAAAAACAATGAGTACATTACACCGTTAATTGTGCTAATTCCACAGAATACAATAACTAGAGATACGGCTTTCCAGAATTACCAAAAAGTACCAGATGCTATTTCTGCATTTTCAAAAAGAATGTCTGATTAAATGTTTAATTTGTTAGATCAAAGCCAATTAAATTTGCATTTCTCAGCAGTCAGCACAACAAACACCCAATGATCACACCTGTCCCATGCTGCCAGGCCAGCTGGTAATTTTCACCCAGGAATGCACAGCGAGGTTTCTCATAACAAATATAAGCTGTTGAATTGTTTCAGAAAATAAAAATATGTCTCATGGCAACGTCTCGCGTGACAGTCCTGCAAATGCAGGTTTTTATCTTTCATGCGAGATTTAAATGTCTTTACATATCCTTCCCTTATTTTAACAAAACATCAAAATACATAGCAATGAATGTTCAACACAAATTATGATGTTTTTATTTATAAGAGGGCACATGAAAACAAAACGGGAAATATTTTTTTAATTCATTTACATTAAACCCCCAAAACTCTGATAGAACTTGTTTTCACAAACTGCTTTTGCCATTTCCAGATTGGTATATTTCAAATTAAATGTTTTAAAATGCAGCTTATGGTTTAGTTTGGATAAAAAAAATTCCTGCTACATCAGTGACTTTCAGAATGAACATGAGTGAAACAAAAAGTTAAGTGTTTCATTACGTCTATGCTGATTTATGTTTCCTCTTGTTGGCTGTTATGTTGTTGTTGTTTTACTGGGAACATCACCATTGTGAAAACAATGACTGCTATAGTCTTCACAGAGGAGCCCAGCTTCGCTGCTGCCTCAATCGTCATCCTCTTCCTCCGGCTCATCTTCCTCCTCCTCCTCCTCTTCTTCCCCATCCTCCTTCTCGGCAGCGCGGCGGGCCTCCTCGTCATGGTAAGCCTGCTCCTCCTCCACACTTGGGTCCTTTTCTTCTGCCACCTCCGGCCCGCCCGCGTACTCCGAACAGGGCATTGGCACCAGGGCAGGGCTGAAGCCGCCCGCCACGTATTTCACACCCCAACCCATGTACAGGTTCTCGAAGATTCTGTACGCACAGTGTACACGCAAGCACATTGATTAGACCATGGGGATCATGCTCAGAAGAGCATTTCCTAGACCAGTACACTGTGACTGAGATTTGCACATTTACCATTTTTCTTCATTCTTCAGGACATATGACATTTATGTGACAAGTTGTAATAATTGGTATAGACAAATTATTTAACTCAAACAAATGGAAAACTGAACATTGGGACAATCTATAACGATATAAATACATGTATTATTGTATATGATGCATATAACCAAAGGAAAACTACGGATGTATAGAATTGCAAAACATATGTTTTATAAAGGAACTCTGCAGCACAAGAGCACATGTTGTAGAGGCTGACACTCACTTCCCCTTGCAGTAGGCATAGGAGCCAGGCCAAAGATTGGAGCGAAGTACAGAAAAGGCATGCTGAGGCACAGCGGTGCTTGACAGCCTGGCTGTCCATGGTGCTGTTCCTTCAATCTCTGTACACAGCAGACAGCGGTGTTTACATATGCAACAACGATTCATGCTCGCAATATAATCACCTGTACCACTGTCACGAATCATGGTCTCAGTGTAGAGGCATAGTCAAGAGGGTGGATAGCTGGAGAATTGCCTTCCTTTATTGTTATAGGGCCCAAACACGATACTTTCAAACAAAGACGCAGTCTGGGGAATAAAAATGCATATCTATTTTTAATAGATATATCAATGTGCAAGGAGGCACAATATTCAGTAAAACCTCACGAAGCCAAACTCGGGTAAACCGGGAAGTCTCCCGCTCACTCTCGTTTTTATATTCATTCTCCATCGAATGGCGACATCTAGCGGATAAATAAATTACTGAACACATACAGAGTTAATAAAAAGAACTAGTCTTTCATCTCACTAATCTCACTAATGTATCTCTTTATGTCTCGGTGAGCCAGAGCTTGGCAGGCCACTTCAAGAGCCGTTGAGGGTCACATGTGGTCTGTGGGCCGCCAATTAAAAAAACCCTGTTGTACAATGCGTCAGGAATGCAGTGTATTATATACATTACTATGACGACAGTGATGATGAAACAGAAGTGAGAACTGGCACTCACCCGCATCCTCTGAAAGCGGTGTAAGGAGGGGTGGCCCCACCTCCGGCTCTGGCTCATCTGGCTCTTCCGTATCTTCTTCATCCTCCTCCTGTTCCTCCTCCTCCGGGTCCTCACTGCGTTGCTTTGGGTTGATCCAAACGCAACGACCCTGCACGAACCAACCACATCACACTTTATTTTAACCTTGTCGGGTAGCTCTCAACTCCGAAGCAGGTCTCTCCGTTAACGTGTTCTTAAGCCAAGTGAACACCTGACAAATCGAGTACTCGATGAACAATGCTGCTGTCTTCTAGTAATGGTTATCGCTACACACTATTAACAATGTAATGTGTTGTGTTGCAATCTGCTACTTTGCAGATCAGTCGGTTTTTGGAGTTTCACTAATTTGCATGATCTACACTGTCCTAGCCTCCAAAGCACTGCAGAGCAGGTGTGTGCCTCTACAGAGAAAATAATTACGAGCTTGCAACGTGGCTACTCTGAACATCACACAGAATTTTAGTTGCACTAATTTCAATGCGTTTCGTAAAATAAATTATTAGATCTGTCAGTCAACAAGGTAGTTTCTTTTCATATATCACTCCTTATTTACTTGCAAAATAACATTGACACTATAATAAAATAAAAAGAGATTGAATTATCACATCAAACTCAAAAAGACTCTAATGGTTACACCCTTTTACGGCATCCCCTAGGCCAGGGGTTGGCAAAAAATATAACCAGAAGTAAAAATTTTGTTCGAATTCGAGAAAACAAAAAAATAAATTTTCAAGAGCCATAATGCATGTGAATAAAGTAACGGAGCTGCAGGTTGCCGATATCTTCCCTAGGCGAGTGCCATTCGTACCTGTGGCAAGATGTGCTGGGTGTGGTGCACCCAGTTAGCCAGGTTGTCCACCAGCTCCCGCACCGGAATGCCTTCAAAGTCGGGGTTCTCGATGCAGGTCTCGCGTCCACCTACTGCATCCTCCTCTCCCTCCTCCTCATCTTCTTCAAACTGGTAGAACCCCAGCGGGCTGACCTGCGTGCCCGCTGAGATGCGGGCGATCTGTGCCCGCAGCAGGTTGGCCTCGTTGCCCGGGAAGGGTGGGTAGGAAATCACGGGCGCGTCCAGGTGCCCCGTGAAGAGGCGGCGAATGCGACGTGCCGTCACGATTTGAGCAGGAGTGACCCACGGCAGCTTCTCCCATGGCTTCCCCGGCTCGTTGGTCACAAAGTATGTGTACCTGTGTGGGTTGCGATCAAGTTACACCTTCTCTTTCCAGTAGTATATTGGAAATTAAAGCAGGAGGGGATAATTGCGAAGTTTTATTAGACGTGCTCAATGGTTAGGACTAACGTGTGATGGCTGTTTAATGGCAAGAGAAATTAAATACTCATGAGCTTGATTTCTCCACCAAAAACAACTCACTTTATGAATTATATAGCATTTATTGCTTATACTGAAGTGTTTTTTAAAATGATTTTTGAAAGCAATTATTCACTCAAGGGCAGTGAGTAATAACAGTGCTCCCCAACTCGACCTCCACCCTGCAGGTATGCACCCTCTACACGCCCACCTGTTAGCACCGAAACGCATAGCCTCTCGGCGGGTGACGGGAGGCGGCTTGTACTCGGACTTGGGGTAATCGTCATCATCGACTGCCCCGTTCCCTTCGCCTTCGCTCTGCCCGCTCGTGCTCTCCCCCCTGCCACGCGACGTCCTGTCCGTCTCCTCCCCCCCTTCTTTGTTCTCGGCATCAGCCTCCTCCCCTTCCTCCTCTTCATCCTCGCCTTCCCCCTCGCGGAACTCCACCTCGGCCACCAGGTAGGCACCTTGCGTGGCCAGCACCTTGCCCCAAAAGCGGCAGCGCTGCAGTGGCTGTTCGTCCACAAGCTGCTTGAGAGCGAGCAGGATGCGGAAGGTCTCCTCCCGGCCCAGCCCTACGCCGGCTTGTTCCCAGTAAAAGGCCTGCTCCAGGAGATTTGGCAGCGGAGACTCCACCTGCATGGCACAACCAACACCATATTCACTGCAGCCGGCTTGTCGCAGCTCTTTACAAATTATATCCTACAGCCGCTACATAACCAAGTGATTCCCCAATGGGATTACAGATGTATGTATGTATGAATGAGTGATTAGCCTGAGTACCATCTCGTCGTCAGGGTCGTCGTCTGTCTTGTCATTAGCGGCTGGAAAGAGGCCTCTCTGCAGCTTTGCGAGTTCATCCTGAGCATTGGTTGTCCGCTCATCCCGGAACGTGGTGGCCACACCTGCCATGCGCGAGCGCTTCACTTCACGGCTCAGCTCCTCGAACATGTCCAGTGCTCCATTCGGCCTCTCGTCCAGCAGACGCGATAGGAGGCTCGCCAGGTGATCGTACCTGCATCAGGTGCAATGAGTGGCTATGGAAACTGTGGGGTACGGCTGCATTCACGTTAATGTATTTATATTTAGCAGTTTTTCTCCGCATACTTTAATACTATGGCATATGAACAACATCATGCATACGTGAGTTATTTCCTAGACAAGATATTATGGTAGGTAGAGTGCTTTTAGCTATATTTACAGGCACTGATCGCTGTGCTGGTCAAACACCGCATTTTTACATGAAATATTCATTCCTAACAGAGAGTTAAAGCATAGCACTAATGTGAGCTATAAACAGTAAACACTTTCCCACAACTCAAGCATTACAGGAAATGATGTCTGCACGTGGTAGCGCTTGCTATGATGATCCAACTTTGCAGAAACTGTTGGCATCCGAAGTTGTTTGTACAATTATACTGTACTGCACTCTCCCTGGGACATGCCCGATAATGGTTTGTGTTATTACTCCAGCATGTCAGCAAATCAGCGGGCTTGTGTTTTTTTTCTTTGAACCAGGGACAAATTCCATAACTGTAATTTCGTTCAAATCGAACCTGATTGCTGGGAGTGTTTGGTCAAATGCATACATGTCAAGCTACAGTACTTATCAATCATAAGCAGGAATGTGTACGTTGGCTGTATCCTTCCAGAGAGCAATACAAGCGACTCTTGTGGAGTATGTATGTCTGTTCAACGTCTTTCTTACCGTACGTATTCAAGCGTGCTAATCAGAGGTGCGGGGAAAGGACAACAAACAAAACACAAAAAGCAGTTCTAAAGAAATGAAACGCCTATTTAGTTACGTAATCTATACGATTAACATCCTACCTAGCCTTTAGAACAGACCTTCGTGCGGAATGTGGAAACTTTAGTGACTTGCCCAGAGAGTGCCGTCTGCATCATGAATCAACAATCACTATTACCAGGTGTGTTTAATTGAGATCGTTGAAGTGGCTATAGCGGCTGTGGTTTTCACCTCGTTTAGCTGCATTTGCAATGATATATGACAAGCCAAAGCAAACAGCAAAGCTACCGTATTGGCAGTTTATCAGCACATCAAAGTTGTGTTAATTACGTAGATTAAAAAAACCGTTGTTAATACAATGCCATTAAATTTGTTGACAATGATAGCGCTGCCAATGTTATTATGCTGAAATTATCTATATATTAAAATACTACTCTACACCCAGTCTCCGTGCACCACCAATTAAAAGGGTCGCCAGTGGGAGACTAGTGAGTGTGTGATGGAGTTGTATCGGTGAGTGGTACGTCTGCTGAGTGGTGATGTGAGTGGTGAGTGTGTGATGGAGTTGTATCGGTGGGTGGTACGTCTGCTGAGTGGTGATGTGAGTGGTGAGTGGAAGGGGAATTGTATCGGTGAGTGGTGAGTGTGTGATGGAGTTGTATCGGTGAGTGGTACGTCTGTTGAGTGGTAATGTGAGTGTGTGATGGAGTTGTATCGGTGAGTGGTACGTCTGGTGAGTGGTGATGTGAGTGGTGAGTGTATGATGGAGTTGTATCGGTGGGTGGTACGTTTGGTGAGTGGTGATGTGAGTGGTGAGTGTGTGATGGAGTTGTATCGGTGGGTGGTACGTCTGGTGAGTGGTAATGTGAGTGTGTGATGGAGTTGTATCGGTGAGTGGTACGTCTGGTGAGTGGTGATGTGAGTGGTGAGCGTGTGATGGAGTTGTATCGGTGGGTGGTACGTCTGGTGAGTGGTGATGTGAGTGGTGAGTGTGTGATGGAGTTGTATCGGTGGGTGGTACGTCTGGTGAGTGGTGATGTGAGTGGTGAGTGTGTGATGGAGTTGTATCGGTGAGTGGTACGTCTGGTGAGTGGTGATGTGAGTGGTGAGTGTGTGATGGAGTTGTATCGGTGGGTGGTACGTCTGGTGAGTGGTTATGTGAGTGGTGAGTGTGTGATGGAGTTGTATCGGTGGGTGGTACGTCTGGTGAGTGGTGATGTGAGTGGTGAGTGTGTGATGGAGTTATATCGGTGGGTGGTACGTCTGGTGAGTGGTGATGTGAGTGGTGAGTGTGTGATGGAGTTGTATCGGTGAGTGGTACGTCTGGTGAGTGGTGATGTGAGTGGTGAGTGTGTGATGGAATTGTATCGGTGGGTGGTACGTCTGGTGAGTGGTGATGTGAGTGGTGAGTGTGTGATGAAGTTGTATCGGTGGGTGGTACGTCTGGTGAGTGGTGATGTGAGTGGTGAATGCAAGGGGAGTGGTTAGTGGCACGAGGCACGTATTGACACGAGTTACGCTAGTAACCATGACAAATATTATCTTGTTCATGATACAGATTTTTACGCCAATTTTGATGATAATGATGACAATGATGATTAAGGTAATTTTGGAAATATTCTTGATGATAATGTCGATGGTCCTGCTACGAAATGACTTCACAGGCACGAAGAGGAACACATTGGAGGACAAGAGAACAAACACAAATGACAGCGATCGCGTGAGCTGCGAGGACAAGCGGGATTGGGCAGGACACGTCGCCAGAAGGGAATGACGGTCGGTGGACGAGGCTGGTGAGAGAATCGCAGCCAAAGGATGGAACGCGCCCAGAGGAGACGCGATGAGATGAACCGCGGCACCACAGGAACCGCGGAGGGGGGCGCTTCACCCAGCAGTGGATAGAACATGGCGGATCATCTTATCGATGCAGGTGATGTTTGGGCTGATGATGGTAACTGTGGTGGTGGTGGTGGTGGCGATGGAGCAGCCCCTGTGCCCACTCACAGCGAGGTCTGCGCGCCGTCGCCACCCGCCTTGAGCAGGAACGCCTTGGCGCTCTCCTCCGCCACGCAGCGCTTCGCCATGCCCGCCGCTCCCTCCGCCGCGTCCATGGTGACCCGCGCCTAACGTGTGACTCGCGCGGAGACGGCTACACGAACCCAAAGCCTCCGCAAAAGCTCGCGGTACGCGGTACGCGGGGATGGAGTTTTGAACGAAAGTCGCCGAAACCTCCTCCTTGAGAACCTCCGCCGCTGGGACGCCGCTGCCGCCGCACGCCGTTGCCAGGCGACCGACGCGGCCGCGTTCACATTTCCCAGCGCGGATAGGCGCGGGGCCGTGGTCGAGCGCCGCGATTGGCTGCGGCGCGCGTGCGGTGGATGACGTCGGCGTGGTTGTTTGTCGTCGAGGGGGAATCCGATGAGCTAGTTAGTTCATAGTTTCATTTATTTGGTATAGCCCTGTGAGCCATTCGGCTCTTGAATCGGGTGCAACCGCAACAAACAAAAAACATGAACAAGAAAACATCTTAAAGTGATTATGTGACTGTGCAAACAGAAAATCCAGGAAAAAAAACATCAAAATATTCCTGAAATAGCACCGTACACCAACACTGTGTGCAAAAATCCCAGTGGGATGCAAGTCAAATAACAACAACAACCACCACAAGACAACTAAGATTAAGGCCATCAGTCTAACTCCGTACTACGATAAACAAAAACATGGCCAAAACAAAAAAAAACGTTTTCGAAATCACCAAAATAAAAGCCATAAATGCAATGTAACAGTGATCATAGGGACTGTGACCGAATTTTTTACAATAAACTACATAAATAAATTATAACAACAAAATCTAGAGCCATATTTTAGGCCACTGAATAGCAGTGGCAGCTAGGCGTGTACAACTCCTCTAGAGCAGTTTTGAGTGAAGATCTCATAGGTAGTGTTTCAAGTTGCAGTTTATTGGCAATAGCATTCCAGACCCTGGGGCATCAATATCAAAGGCCCTTCCTCCGGTTTGTGTACGGCAATAGGGAATGTGAAACTGGTAAATGAGCGAAGACCTGAGGTCAAATTTGTTCTTTGAAACAGAGAGGAGATCCAGCAGGTAGTCTGCGGATTTTTTTGTAAGTACATCGTGAATAAATAAGATCTGGTGCACAAGCCGTCGAACATTAAGAGATGTTAAGAGCTACGAAGAGCTTTAGTCGCACGTGTCCCAGTATGGGCACGGGGTCGGAACCTTACAGCGACAGCAAACAGTACAAAAAAACACGATAGGAGTGCAAAGTATAGGAAAGGTAAACAAATCACTTAAAAATATATACACAAATAAAACTAAACTCTCTTTATCTTTTGATTTAAAGCTTTCGTGACTGCAGGGATTCATATTCTTTATCTTATTCTTGGTTCTTTCGGTAAAGTCATGTAGAAGGGAAACAATAAAATAAGGCTTTCGCGACCAATATCATCCATAATAAAGGCGGTTATTATATTTATTATCCATAATAATCTTCACTATCCACGTATTAACTTTATTATCAATAATAAAGGGCAATGCTGGCAAATGGCCTGATGAAGCTGGTTGTCATCACCAGCGACACGTCACACAGCTCATCGTTGTCGCGGGCTTGCTGAAGCAGTCACTGGCCACGTTCTATGTACGTGACAACGCCGTTTAATTGTGTGTCGGGCGATGGCGGGCTCAACGACACCACATTTACATTTACGCGATCTCACCCAACAACAACAAATCCCTTTGACACGATGGTAACGTGCGGCGGGGGGTAGGGGGGTGACGTCACGTTTAAAGGGACCCCCCCGCCCCACGTGACGCGGCCACGTGGTGGCGCCCCCTGGCGGGACCCGGCACCGCGGGCCGCGCGCGGCTCGGACGGGGGGAAGAAGAGGAGGGGGAGGAGGGGGAGGGGGGAGGAGGGGGGGGAGGAGGAGGGGGAGGAGGAGGGAGGAGGGGGGGAGGAGGAGGGAGGAGGAGTAGGGGGAGGAGGGAGAAGGAGGGGGAGGCGGGAGGAGGGGGATGAGGGAGAAGGGGAAGGAGGGAGGAGGAGGGAGGAGGAATCCAACCGGAGGAGTTGGCGGCGTTGGGAGCGAGGCGCGGCTGCGCGTGGACCTGGCAGCCCCCCGCGTTCGGGACGCCCCAGACGGGGAGATGTGAACGAGAGGAGGGGGGCGAGGAGAGGGCGATGGAGGCGATAAACGAGACGCCGGGGGTGAAGCGGTTGTTTTGGTTTAATTCATGGGGCTTATAACGGGGACTCCGGAGGAGCGCGGTCACTGCGCAGTCTTTGAGTCAGAGGCGTCATTGAGCCCTTGTTTACCAGCAGCAGCCGCCGCCTGCTCTCCCGAGTGTTCGCCAGCACCACCAGGAGGGGTCACCACAACAACCGTCATCAGCACCGACTACAGACGCCGGACTCAGACCCTCCCTTGAGCCAGCTCGGACATCCAGCCCTGGACCGGGCAGCAGCTCCGGACAACACCACAACACCACCACCCCTAAACCCGGACTGCGACACGGCCAGCAGCCCATTCCTGCGGCTCGTACCTCCAGCCTGGCGATTCTTCACAGTCCACTACCTCCGGTTCCCGGACCTGGGGACCGAACTCACCACCTGGACCATGACCCAGCCACCTGCTTAGACCATCTTCAGGTCAGGACATAGACCTGCCCAACATTCCCTCTATCACTCCAGAGGACGTTAACCTAGCCACCCCCATTGCTCCTGACCCCCCGTCACCCCAACACATCCATCAGTTCCTCCAAGAGTCCGGAAACCCACGGCCTCCACCATACGTCCGGAAACCGAACCCAGTCTTCGTGCCAGCATCGTCAGCCCGAGGCCCGGCCACCTGCCCTCCGCCAGCCCCGGGGTCGCGTCGCGGCCCCATGCTGTCCCACAGCGCGGCGTGCTGCGCTCACGACGCGATTTGCCCACCGGGCGAGGTGGTGAGGGGCCGCTACGTGAAGCGAGGGGAGCCCGGCCCCACCCCGAGCGGTGAGTCCCGGGGAGGTGATGCAGACTTGGGCATAGCATAGGGGGAGACCGGAGACAGAAGGAGGCGGGCTGGAATAAAGCGGAGAAAGAACGGGGACGGAGAGAGGGTGAGGATTTGATGGCGCAGGACTGGAGACGACTGGGAGAGGAGGGAGGATGACACAATGACAGGTGACAGGAGAATGAGCTAAAGTTGATACTGTGGCTAGAGAAGAATGTGAGGAAGGATAGGACAGGCGGATTTAGAAGACAAGAGGAGGCATTAAAGGAGAGAAGATAAGAACTGGACATGCGAGAGCAGGATAGGGCAGGGGGAGGAAACGCAATGGGACTGGGATCGATTGGGGAGCAGACAAGGAGGGTCAGAACGAGGCACGGGGAGGCGTGATGGAACAGCGCAGCGAGAATGGGAAGGAAGACAGCAAAACAAAGGGAGAGATACGAGGACACACGACCGGACAGAGGGGGGCAGGAGTGGGGACGATAGGGGATCACCCGGGGCAGAGGGGGGCCGGGAGGCGTGACAGCTGTGTTTACAGGGGTAGCTTTCCGATTGGGGTCAGTTGCCTGCGATTTCGAGTACATAATGATACAGATTATTCTGTTGTTTGTGTCGTTCTTACATAATTCGTAGTTAAGCCTTCAACAGTGTAACTGGAGCATTCATTATACGACATGAGACAGACCGATGCGAAGGCACACACACTTGGGAAACAGGCGTCTCGCCCCAGCCTGTCTGGGGTGCTACATTCCTCCTCCCACGTCCACGAGGTGTTTACGCGATCTGAGTCATCAAAGCAGGTTTCATTCATTCCGGGAGCTCCACGCGTGGCTATTCTTTCAGTTACATTCGTTAAAGTTTGGGACTTTTATATGCGCTGAATCTGGTCCACCCACGTGAGCAATGATTATAAATTACGACGCGACCACGTGATTTCTCGGTGCATTCTCTTCAGCCGCATCACAGGGTGTGGACTTTTTGTTGTTTTTGTATTTATAAAAAAAATTACACGCATGCGATGGAAGGGGAGACTGTATGAGGAGATTAGGTGCAAATAAATTGCATTCGTGAAGAGAAACCATCCCTCCTTGCGTGTCTCACGAATGCAATTACCGGACCAATACCTTTTATGTTGAAATATCTCAGCGGAAAAATCCCTTGGGATGGAACAACTCGTCTGCAAGGGTGTCCAGGGTGTGAATTGCCGCATACACAGCAAACACCGAATAGCACGTGTGTTAATGGGTCTCATAACTGATCCATATTTGTTCTTGGGTTAGGCCACGTAAACCAATATTGATCATTGTATTGGCTACGAAAACAACCAACATTGTCTCGCAACTCAATACAGCGGGCACGTATGTGGACACACTTTGACTAACTTAATAGTTACGCTGCTAATTAATGAATAACAATATAATATGAATTACAGCCCTTAAAAAATCCTCCGCTGGATAAAGGCATCCCACGCCATGTTGGTCATTCGACCATTCTTCACACTGGCCAGTGGTGCGCTGATCAAGGCGGGAAGCATAGATGTTGGAGCATAGTACAGCACAACAATGTATTTTGCTGCGCTGCCACCTGCTAAGAAAGTAGCCTCACAGCAGCAGCATATAGCCGCCGTTTTATGCGTGGTGGTCACCCAACGTCCGAGCGCTATGCAGGCCCCATTCTGCTAGGCTCCTGAGATTGAGTGAAATGGAGTGCATTCATGTTGATTTGATCATTGGTAGGTTAGAATGAAGGGAAGAGTATTCAATGACGAATGTTTACTCTCACCATTGGTGCAGACTTAAATATAGAAAGCCGCTTAAATACGTAATGCATTTGAATGAAACATAAGGACATTCTAAAATGTGTTAATTTAACAGGCATTTTCTTTGGTTCTTTCGGTAAAGTCACGTAGAATGAGAATAAAACAATAAATTGATAAAATAAAATAACACAATAATATTCTCACGACGTTTCGGCCTTCATCAGGTGAAGGGACGAGACTGTCTGCGCTGTCCTACCAGACAGTCTCGTCCCTTCACCTGATGAAGGCCGCTTGTGTTGTGGCCGAAACGTCGTGAGAATATTATTGTGTTATTTTATTTTATCAATTTATTATTTTATTCTCATTCTACGTGACTTTACCGAAAGAACCAAAGAAGATGAATCATTGCAGTCACGAAAGCTTTAAATCGAAATTTAACAGGCATTGTGGTGTTACAGCAGAGCCCATTTGTTATTGTATCTACAACAAAAAAAACAGTTATCATTATTCGCTTTGAAAATCCATTGCAAACAGAATTTGCGAGACTTTACAAGATGAGTTTACGGGCGGCTTCCTCTTTCCAGGCATTTTCGAACTCTCTGAAGGCTCAGAGCCCCGCGTCGCTCAACAAGGAGGGCCGGGCCCGGGGGTGGTGGGGAGTTTACCAGGGGCAGGGCCCCTTCGCGTGACACCACTCAGCCCCAGGCGCCCACGCGGCGCGATTGTGTCGCTCGGCTTGCTGCTTCACCCTGGAGAGAGTCAATAGGCATTGTGTGTGCGAGGCAGGAAAGTAAGTGTCCGCCCCATTGCTATACGACCCTTGACGCGAGCCGCTGCCAGAGTTCTAGTGCACCCCAATGGAGGTGACAACTCATAAGGTGTGACAGGGACAGCTTCTTCTGCCTTCTCACGGCAAAAGTTTCGCAAAACTGCGGAAAAAGTAGGGAGACCCCCCCCCCCCCAGCGGTTTGGGTCCGCGGTGCCGCTCCGAGTTCTCCAGAGGGACGCGCGCGGTGCTTGCAGCCACCGCTATGCCTACAGGTAAAGGGGTCGTCGTGGTCATACCGAAATCGCACGCGACACGGCGAGCGACGTTAATAAACGCTGGCGTCGCCGTTGAGGCCGTGGTGTTCTTCGTACGGCTGCTGATGTCGAAGTCGAGCAACAACTGTCATTTTACTTTGAAGTGGTTGATGGGCCACATGAGCAGCGGAGTGCTAATAACCCTTTGTGTTCGTGAGTCGGGCATTGAGTCGCTGTGTGTTCCATGGTCGGTGCTGGGTGATCAATGTCGTACACCGGAGAGATTTTAATCGATGTGCAGTTTGTGTAGCATTGATCAACGGAATGAATGTGTCATTTTGAACTGCTGGTATGACGAATACTATAGCATGCAGTAGGTAGCGTTGATTCATTATATGCAGACATAATTAATGACAGGATCAAATCTGCCTAAATGTGTTTTTTAAGTGTCCGTATACAGAACTCCTCTTATCCGCTAACGTATTACCCATAATCCCTATTATCCGCGGAAGTGGCAGGGTCTGCAAAAAACATTTTACCCACTGCCATATTCGTCCTGTTATCCACCGTCATATGCAAAGTTAATTGCAGAACGGCGTCCAATTATCAGCAATTTTTTTTTCTCCACAAAGTGGAGTGAATTCACGGATCGCCCCGCGAATGAGCCGTGATTTTGGTCCCCCGCGTCGCTGTGGACAAGAGGAGTTCTCCTGCACCTGGTAGCTGTTTTGAAATGCACTTCGTTTACAAGTGACATCGCAGTGTTCAGAGCGCAGGTTTTAACGAAGCCTACACAGGTTCCACAGATTGTCAGCAGCCATCCCAACGCACCCATCATTGTGCTGAATACGACATTGTGTAGGATGATGCCTAAGTTTCATAAGCTGTTTTGGCAGATGTACTCCTGTAATGTATTGTATTACGATCAGCATTATATGTGTTAGTTTAAGTGCCAAAAATACATTTCAGAAAATGGTAAAAATAATTTTGGCTACTGCTCTCCTTTGGAATTAGCAAGCAATGCCGGTTATTCATTTCGGAGTTAAAGTACGCGACAGCTATGGATATTCAGCATCAACTTACCGTAACATTGTTAATTAATCTGTAAAAACTTATAGACTGCCCCTATTTAAAAAAAATATATACGTTCCACGAGTCCTGTGGCTTCTGGTTCTTGGAATCAGCAGTTTCCATCCATCACCAGTGTGATCTGAAAGTCACGAACAGCAAATCCATTAATTATTCAAGAATAGACATGGGCCGAAAAGTTAGTTTACGGAGAGAGAAGCACGTTATTATTTTCGTGGTAAACTAATATTTGTCGACCTAAATGAATAAGCCATTGTTTTCCAGAGTCATCGCTACATTTGCATAATTGCTGAACAATTACTACAATGGCCAGCATGTCTGCAGCAGAATTCCCAGTGGACGCTCACAATGCACACATTCTGAGCCGTGTAGGCGGGGGTACGGGTAATCCGGGCCGAAAGTGCTGCGAGGCGTCACTTGGCGCGCCTGACGGTCGCTGATGGGACACGCGCGCGCGTGTGGCCACCCGCCAGGCCTCATGGCTCCACTGGGTCACGGGAGGCCATCGGCGTCTCCGCGTCTCGGTCGCGCCGACGCCGGGAGCAACGCCCGGAGCCAGGGACTTGGGAATGGAGCGCTGCCCGTGAGCCCTCGAGGAAGTGTGCAGGTGGCTAACGGCGCGGTGGCAACGGCTCACGGGCCCGGCCGGGGGAGGAGAGGCGCGCTGGCACCGAGGGAGAGGCGGCAGCAGCAGCAGCAGCGCCTGTCGGGGCCTCCCCACAACCAGGGCTTGCTGCATGGCTCCCGTGAGTACTACGCACCACGAGTCAGGATATTTCTTAATCTTGGCGAGGTGAATCTCAGAGAAATTCCAAAACCCGCTGGGCTGCGAGGTGGCCAGACGATGGCAGGGCAGAAAATGGGTTGGTAACCCGTGGCGCTACGGACTTCTCAGCGGTATCCACTCATATGGGCTGTCCAGTATCTGTGTGAAAGGAGCCACAGCCAGAAATAAAACTGAGTTTGCAAGATTGATAGCACAGTGAGCTAACCACTGCAGCGCCACTCCTCCACCATACACTTTAAAATAAAAGTCTTATTTTGAAAGGCAAGTTATTTTTGCATGATTATAAATGCATTTATTCGTATCAAGCCATCAATCCATGAATATCGTAAAGCTGCTAGACTCGCGCCAAGTGGTTTGTTTTACATTCACAAAGTTTCCTTTGTTGCCTTTGGATTTCTCACGAAACTCCGTCTAACTTTTTGACGTAACATTTTGTCAGTCGTCTGCGATATATGGTTGGCGTCACGTGCCGCGTGGCTTGGCAGGCGGGCTGTAATGTTCGTGTCGTGGCGCGTTACGCTCCGGCGAGAACGTTCTCCGTTACGATTCAGCATGTGTGCGCGTTAACACCTTGCTTCCTCAAATTGTGGTGCCGATTTCCTCTTCATTGTTACTCTCGTTTCATTTTGAAACGGTACAAACACATTCCAGTTAAGCCTGGTAAAATAAACATTTACAAAGCAACGCGTCCCCATGCTCCTATCAATTCGAGGTGCTGGCCCAGTGGTGTAATGTACACATTGTGATCGCAGGGCCATTCGTCCCATAATGACAACAAATTGACTGTTATTCCAAACGCAGTCTTCTCTTGTTACCGATAACATTACAGGACCAAATTCCAGGACCGTGGAGAAAAAAACCCAGAATCCTGACCCTACACTGTTGACAGAACAGAAAGTTGTGTTTGACGAATACCCCAGCCGACAGAGCGTTCGCCCCGGCACCGTGTTCACTGTGGTCCAAGAGCACAGAGCGCTGGTCGGCAGGAGCTGGAAATAGTTGGAGGTTTTGAGCGAGCGGAGTCGTCCACATGGAAACGCGGCCCAGTCGACAGCCCCGTGGCCCCTTCACGCCCGCTTCTCATTAGCCCCCCCCCTCCCTCTTAGCACCCCCTTCAACCCCACCGGAGCACGGCCAAGTCCGTCCACCGCGTCTACATCAACACACAAACACGGTCATCGTCGTCAGGCTATGCCAACCCTCACTCTTTTTTTTCTCTCCATCGTCATCATCATTATTATTATGATGTAAGTCCCAAGGCCCACGGCTACTCGCCGTGTGATCGTTGCGCATTGTGCGTTCGCCGTGGCGACGACGTTCCCAATCCTGCGCGGTGAGAACAACCGGCCGGCTGTAGCCGCACGAGCGGCCGGGTTCGCGGCGGGGCTATTGTCTGAAGACAATCGGGGGGGCGCCGCGTGGCGTCAGCGCTGCACCTCGACTGGAAAGAATGCAAACTGCGATCGGCTCTAGGAATCTGGGGACCCGTGGGGGAACTCCCAATTTCATCGTTTCAAAGAGAGAGAGAGAGATGGCGTACCTCCAAAATAACTCCACCGGTGGACATTGTAATATTGACAAAGGCTGGGAATGTCTCGTGAGTTGTACATCCGTGGAGGTGTGCGGTTCAAATGTCCTCGCGATTCGAGCCCTCGCAACGACATCGCGTGGCTGTCCGCATCCGTCTGCGCGTCCGTGTCTTTGTCGCGTCCCTTTGCTGTAGCTTCACCCAACGTTCATCGTCCGCTCAAGAATTCGCTCCCTTAGACTCGCGTCCAACTTCCCCGTGGCACGCATGGCGACCGCAAGTGGCAGCAGCCCGTGTGGGCACGGCCCTGTGGACACGGTACGCGAAGTCGTGGAGCACGCTGCTTCAATTGGCGTGAACACCACGCCCATCTCCGGCAGGGCTCGATCGCCCCAACCCGCCCCAGGCAGGCCGGGCAGGTCCGCCGATGGGCCGGGCGGACGGCCTGGGTCCGATCGTCCGGGCGTGCTGGTCGCAGCACGCTGCTTTAATTTAAACGGCGGCTGCAAGCGTTTAAATTGCTTCTTGATCGCTGGAGCAGCTGGGCAAGCGGTTGAGTCACAGTCCCGCAGTGCTGCGAAGCTCCCTGACCCGGACAGGGGGCTGGGTGGAGGGGTAGACCCCATGATTTACTGGAGGCCCCACGGCAGCGCCAGGTAGGAGCTGTACACAGCGAGCCTCTCAAACACGCTTCACAAAGTACACTTTTGTTGTCTCGTTATGCAAATATTATCGCTGCCCCACCTACCAAGGGATTAACAACGCATTAATAATATCGTGTTTTTTACGCTTAGGATGAATGCATGGAATTGCAGTCTAGAGTACTCCATCAGTGTATCTTGATTCATGCAGATTGTATGAAGATGATATGCTAATGTTCCATTTAGGCTATTCAGGACAAAATTGTACAAACTAGACAAACAAAATTAAGAGAAAGCACAATGAGATGGTCAAACCTCTGAGGGTTCAGATTTTACAATCAGTGCAATACTCTGTATAATACAGCACTTTGTAACTAAAATAACGGCAGAAATAATAACTGCTGATGATGATGATATTGCTGCTTCTCTATAATTTCCCAGGTCTCCCTTGTAATAATATTGGGCTATAATTTGGTGTTGTAGTGTGTGAAAAAAAATGTCATTTGCACGTGTCAAATTTGTAAACATTATGAACTCTGATCTATTTGCAGCCTGGGCATCGTATGTAAATGGCTTCCATCCTCATAATTATGGGATGACAGATCACTTGGAATACGCGTTTGTATTTTGTATTTAACAAATGGGCATTGCCTTACAATACCCATTTGAATTTCGCACTTCTTTGTGGCGTTCAAAACCACATTTTGGTTCATCAGGGGGGCCGGAGGGCAGAGGGGCGGTGGCAAGAGGCGGCTGAGTAGCCCGTGCCGGGGAGAGGTAACTGAGGCTCTCGCGAGAGCCATGGGCGAGGTAACTGAGGCTCTCGCGAGAGCCAGGGGAGAGGTAACTGAGGCTCTCGTGAGAGCCAGGGGAGAGGTAACCGAGGCTTTCGCGATAACCAGTGGAGAGGTAACTGAGGCTCTCGCGAGAGCCAGGGCAGAGGTAAATAAGGCTCTCGCGAGAGCCAGGGGAGAGGTAACTGAGGCTCTCGCGAGAGCCAGGGGAGAGGTAACTGAGGCTCTCGCGAGAGCCAGGGCAGAGGTAACTGAGGCTCTCGCGAGAGCCAGGGGAGAGGTAACTGAGGCTCTCGCGAGAGGAGGTAACTGAGGCTCTCGCGAGAGCCAGGGCAGAGGTAACTGAGGCTCTCGCGAGAGCCAGGGGAGAGGTAACTGAGGCTCTCGCGAGAGCCAGGGGAGAGGTAACTGAGGCTCTCGCGAGAGCCAGGGCAGAGGTAACTGAGGCTCTCGCGAGAGCCAGGGGAGAGGTAACTGAGGCTTTCGCGAGAGCCAGGGGAGAGGTAACTGAGGCTCTCGCGAGAGCCAGGGGAGAGGTAACTGAGGCTCTCGCGAGAGCCAGGGCAGAGGTAACTGAGGCTCTCGCGAGAGCCAGGGGAGAGGTAACTGAGGCTCTCGCGAGAGCCAGGGGAGAGGTAACTGAGGCTCTCGCGAGAGCCAGGGCAGAGGTAACTGAGGCTCTCGCGAGAGCCAGGGGAGAGGTAACTGAGGCTCTCGCGAGAGCCAGGGGAGAGGTAACTGAGGCTCTCGCGAGAGCCAGGGCAGAGGTAACTGAGGCTCTCGCGAGAGCCAGGGGAGAGGCAACTGAGGCTTTCGCGAGAGCCAGGGGAGAGGTAACAGGCTCTCGCGAGAGCCAGGGGAGAGGTAACTGAGGCTCTCGCGAGTGCCAGGGGAGAGGTAACTGAGGCTCTTGCGTGAGCCAGGGGAGAGGTAACTCAAGACACTTGGCACAATCCGTAGCGCAGGAAAGGGCTCCTTCTACCTGCTGCGACGTTGATCAGACACGAGCCAGTTTAAAGTTTAAAGTCTCGCCGCCGCGTTGCGTCTCGTTAACACAATTATCCTACGATGCATATTTAACGGCTCGCAGCTTTGCGGGTCATTTTAGCGGTCAAGTGGCCACGGGTGAAACGTGCGAGCACAGTCCTCCTCGTGGCGGAGATTCTGGACTCACGTGACATCGAAATCTGAGCGCGTCGTCAGACGCTGTATGGAAGTGTGACATCTGCCATTTGTATGATCACAATGCACGTGCTCAATGTATGGGCGGACACGGTGCGTGTGAGCAAAGGTAAAACCCAAACACTGCCCCCTACCCCCCACCCCGCGTGAACTCGAGAGTTGAACTCGGGAGTTGAACTCGAGGCGTGAACGTGCGCCAACAGCGAGCGCAGTTGGCGCACAAAGCCAGCGCCACCCAAAGGCTACAGCCGTCGAGATTTAGCATCGGCAAAATTTGCTTCATTTTCCTTGGCAGAGTTAAGCTCATAACACCAGCTTCAGCAACAATTCCAAGCTCCTTTCGTGATTTTATGAAAACCACTTCACAACGACCGCTACTGGAGCCTGCAGCGAGCGTGAATCAATAACAAACGTCAGTGGCCGCCTTGGGCGACTTTCTCAATGATCGTTCCCTTTGATATATCCAGCAGAGCCTCGGCGAGTCTCTCTTTGTTTCCATTAGGGTGCTGCCCTGGGATGTTTGGCCAATTCTATTCAGGAGTGTGTGGCGGGTGGAACCAAACCAGAGTACCCGGAGAAAATCACACGTGAGAGGAGAACCACTCAAAGCCCCCACACAGGTTAAAGGATCCGTTAATGTCCCACATCTCCTCGCCACCCCACAGCCCAAGTCTACAACACTCAGAATTCACAGGCAGTCTCCCATACGCTTACTCACGAGGCTGTTGGCACGCTTAGCTCCTGACGAGACTGGGCACATTCAGGGTGTACAGTATTTGTCATAGGCCTGTTTGTTATAGTTGATGCGTTGCTGGCGGTGGGATAAAGTGTGAGTAGTCAAGAACTGTGGGACTTTTAAGCTGCCTATCTGAACCTGAGGATAATTGCACTTGGCAGCGAGTGTCCACTGCCTGCAGTGCGACGAACACAACGTGCAGCGACGATGACCTTTTGACGTTTATGAAGCGGACAACCAGTGACGCGGTCGTTCCGCAAAAAATCCGAGCTCCGTGCGCCCTGCCCCACCGTGCCCCCTGTCCCACCCTGTCCCCTACCCCCTGCCCCACCCTGCCCTGGCGGGTGCCTTGCGCAGCGCCCAGCGGAGAGAACCGTCGGCCCGCGGCGGAGGAGCCGCCGCTGCCCATCGGCTGGTCGGCGGAGCGCACGGCGCACGGGCGCCGCTTCTACATCGACCGCAACACGGGCACGACGCACTGGAGCCACCCACGCGAGCGCCACGGCCTGCCCCCCGGCTGGGAGCGCGTGCAGTCTCCCGAGTGCGGCACCTACTACCTGGACCACGCCAACCGCCACGCGCAGTACCGCCACCCGCGGGCGCCCAGGTGAGCCCACAACACGAGTGAACCCGTCAGTACCCGCCACCCGCGGGCGCCCAGGTGAGCTTGCGTGCATACCTACACAAGTGAACCCATCGGTGCTGCATTAGTGAAAGATACTCCTCTCAAATAATCTGCTGCCGCCAATCAGCACTGAACCCATGACCCGGTGATGGGCGTGTTAATGAGCACATTCATGGCTGCCCCATAATGTTTGGGTACGAGGCGGTGGCCAGGGTTGGCATTAGGGGTTAGGGTTGGGGCACTATTGCGTCTAACAGCGGCAAGCACGAGGGGTGGTGTGAGCTCGTCAGCGTTGCCCAGGTGATCTCTTCTGTAGCTTCACCCACGTGACCACACCCAGGTGAGATAATCGTGTGAGGTCTTGCACGGCTCTGCCCAAGTGAGTCTGTGCGTGGCCCCGCCCAGGCGAGCTGGCCCAGGTGAGTCCATCCACGGTGCGGTGGCTCTCCCTGAACACCACGTGACTTAGAACAACAAAACGCCCCCCACTGTGGCCTCGGCGTCCGTCCACGTCGGTGACCGCGTGCGCCCCCCCACCCACCCCTGCCCCTCCGCAGTGAGCCCCACTACGAGGAGCCCCCCCCGGTGCCCCCGCTCTCGTCTCCGCCCCCCGCGAGCTCCGGCCCCGGCGGGGCGTCGCGCAGGGCGCGCCCCGCCGAGCGCCGTGCCGCCGCGGTCGTCCCCGCCAACCCGTACCGCGAGGCCGGCGTGCCCGAGTGGCTGCGCGCGTACGCACGCGCCCCCAGCAAGTACGTGGAGCTGCACGCAGCGCACTGCACTACACCGCAGTGCACTGCTATACAACATTGTGCTGGTCGCACTGCATTATGCCACACTACAGTTCATTGCACCGCGTCAAATTATACACCAACATAACGCACCGCACGAGGCACCCCACACGGTCCCTAAACAACGCCATCGCCACCATCATCACCATCGCCACCATCATCACCATCGCCACCATCATCACCATCGCCACCATCGTCACCATCGCCACCATCATCATCATCACCATCGTCACTGTGTGGTGCGCGCATCACCTCACTCTCAAACGGCACGTGCATTCAGTACGTTACGAACCAGTGATTGTATTTTCTAGATTGAAAACTCATTTCTTTAGAGCTGCTTTTTCTGGTTAGTTTGTTCTCCTTCCCCCGCATCTCCGGTTAGCATGGTTGGCTACGTACGGTGCGAAAGAAGTTCAACACACACATGCATAACACTGTGTAACAAAACTAAAATTTGTCCCTGTGTAGTAAGTATTATTTCCTAATTTCTTATGCCTCAAAAGTACTAAAAAGGCTATTATTCCCCACAAACTTTGCTTTTGTGACCAGGACAGTGATATTTTGAAATGTACCTATTTTCAATGAGAAGACTTGGTGTGCATTTGTGTCATTCCTTCACATAAAGTCCTGGTCACAAAAGCAAAGTTTGTGGGGAATAATAGCCATTTTCTGTACTTTTGAGGCATAAGCAATTAGGAAATAACACTTACTACCCAGGGACAGAAATCGTGTTACATCGTGAATTATCAGGTCCCACGTTAAGCCACAGCTCGAGGCGCTGCATGGAGCTGCATGTCAATCGGCCACTGTGAAGCGAAGGGACCCGCACATTGACGAGGCTGTAATTTGCGCCGTGCCATCAGCGGACAAAAACCTCCACCTCCTTTATTCGAGGTGCATAAATCTGAGACGTGGGACGGGCCGCTTCACACGGCAGGCCCCCTCCCCAGACCGAGCGCAATCCCGTGGGGCGGGGGGGTGGGGCGGGGGGAGCCGGGGGGGGGGGGGGGGGCGTGGGGGGCTTCTCCCTGGCAAAGCCGCAGGGCCCCGCCCCGCGCTGTCCAGCAGCAGCATCCAGGCCGAGTCGTCTCAGACGGCGGCTGTCGTCGTTGTCCTCGGGACGCCGTCGGCTCTGCCGCAGCCTGAAGCCGTGGCGCGGCAGCGCCTGTGTGGTGAGGCACTCTCTGCAAACGCTACAATTCCATGTAACGGTTAATCTGCAAGAGTACTAATCTTAGACCATCGTCATCGGTCATGAGCGATCCTCTGCCGGATAAAGGCCTCCCCGTGCCATCGCCATATCTCCTTCTACCTCCTCGTTGTGAGAGTGTATCCGGCACCTGCACGCAAGCGGATTTCCTCGCTCCATCTCCAAGGTAGCGAACCTCTCGGTCACGTTCCCTCGCTCATCCGATCCTAAACGAACTTAAAGGTTGCTGCCGGAAAGGTAGCATCATGGGGAAAACGGAAAAGCAAGGAAATGATGTCACTGTGGTACCAAAGATTAAGGTCGCAAACAGCTTCCTGTTGGGTGTTGTGGCGAGGGGAGGGTGGAGCTGTGAGTAGGATTAAACCCTGACGTTTCACGAGCAAGGTCCAGAAATAACTATAGTGGGTAATGGGCTGAGACACCACGTGCTTTTGCGTGGCATCCGTGTTGCCAGATTAGAAACAAATAAACATGGACACTAATGGGAACAAAAAAGTTATCAATTCCCATAAACATCCTCTCATTATTGCAGACTGCAAAAGGAGCAGCTCTTGAATTTGGAAACTTTTCTTTTCAAATTCTTCCGTTAACCGCGTGGCTGTGAACGGTTGAGTAGAACGTGGCTTCACTTCAAACCCTGAAGAACGTCTTCGATGATATCCGTGTAAGAACAACGCGAGGTTCTACTCTCGTTCCGAACGGGGACTCTGCAAACTCCGACTAATCCTGCCTTGACCTACTGTAAAAAACAAAATCTTAAAAGAGGTGGCCGGGTGGCTCAGAGGTCAGCACTGAGCTAGCGTCACAGAGACCCGGGGTGTGCATTCAGGTTTCAGCGTCCATGGTAACATTGGGCTCCCAAATTGTCGTGAATTTACGTCTCAGCCTGGTCACCAGTGATGGCACAAACACACTCCTAGAGTATCAAATTCCGTATTTTACTTAAATTGGTCAACTTTAATGTCTGAGAATTATAATATCTTGACCTGAACATCTGTATAGCAGGGCGTGAACATCTCAAAAGTAGTTCTGCGATATCACCTTCAGCGGACCATTCTCAAAGATGTGGAAATGCACTGCTCTGCGACAATTCCAAATGGATACTCTTCAAATCATACGTCGTTGAGAGTACCATGTTTTAAGTAAATAATTATGTTTTAAGTAAATACTTTACTTAAAACATTTGACTGTACTTAACGTGAACAAAAACACCGTGTGGACGCAGAGCCAACAACCCCCCCGCCCCCCGTGTTCCGTAGCATCGCTTGCTGGAAGGCGAGCGGGTTTGTGGTTTCTCTCCGTGCCAAGGCGTGGGTTTTCCCAAACGTCGCTAAAACAAACCGCGCGAGGCGTGGGACAATCGGCCCCTTTGAGCGCAGGGCAAAGCGGAATCGCGGGGCCGCCAGGAGGAAGCCGGCCGCAGCGAGACGCCTTCGGCTGCCCCCTTTTAGATCAGCGCCCGGAGTCGCGCGTCCCACGCTCGCGCCGAGCGCGGAACCGCCGGCCACTGGCGCGTACGAGGCACGTGGCGACGGGGAATAATTATCCTCCGGCCTTGTCGCCCTCGATCGTGCCCAGTGCCCGGCTGATCTTGGCAGCCAAAAAGCGCTTAGCCTGGTTAGTGCCTGGGGACTGTCTGGGGATAAGAGGGTGTCAGAGGCTTGGGCAGCGAGGTGCCGAGGAGATGGCGGCACAGAGATGGCTTCTTGATTCGTTTTTGCGGAGATTTGAGTGTCGCCTCTCCGCACGCACGGGTGTTCTCCGTGACCACCGGTTTTCTCCCAAATGCTCTGCTTGTTAATGGAGTTGGCCGAACGTCGCAATGTAGGTCCATCCTGGAAAGGTCTCGAGACTCATTGAGGTTTTCCAGGATAAGTACATGGCATTAGTATTAGTGTTATAGATTATCTACTTGGCAATAGATGTATAGGATACAGCACGCATGTGTACGAGTACTGGGCCATGGGCAGTATACGTGCTACAAGTGCTGAAGTAAACTACAGTGGCCCCATGCTCAAACGAGCATTTTGGCAGGGCCCAATCTGTCGCCTTAGCAGCCACCGTTGCTATAACTGCACAACGAATGTGTGCCCATGGGGCGGTGGCATCGTGCTGCTTTGCCCACTGCGCTACGAACCCGGCGAACTGAATTAAATTTCTGGCCATGGCAAACATCAGTGACGAAAGTCTGAACTGGTTACGGACCTTTCAGAGGTTGATTCAGCCTGAAGTGAGTACTTGCTGTGGTGTATAACATCAGCACCGGGGAGACAACTGCGATTGACGTTCCACCCCCCTCACGCGCCATTTCATTAAGTGCTCACTCAGCACTTGGCCCAACAGTCGTTGTAAGGCTACCTGTGGGACCTTAGTCTTTGTCTGGTTCCCACGCTCCTCCCAAGCTGCTCTCTCTGAAAGCCACCCACTGGTTGACACTTTCTTGCTTTAAACGACGCTCGTGAAAGACTGCCAGCAGCCCATTACGCAAACCTCCACCAGGGAAGGGTTCACGTGGTTTGAAATCTGTGCCAATCTCTGGATCGTGACGAATCCCACAAATAAGGATTCTTTAATCACCCTGAATTGGGTCGCGATGGAAGCCGAATGGAAGAGACGTTCGCCAAGTTGAGTTAGGGGGCGCGTGAAGCAACAGATATGGGGGGGGGGGGGGGGGGCGGGTGGCGTGGATGCTGCTCTCGTAAAACGCTCGCGAACTCTCGCACGGCGCAGCGGAGCCCCGCGCGTTCGAGACACGAGGCGAGGCCTCGCAGATGACCCCCCCCCCCCCCCCGCATCCCACCCCGTAGTGAGCACGCCAGGAATGTCCCCGCTTGGCGACCTTCAGCACATTCACCTCTCTCCATTGTCCTTTCCTTCCTCGACAAATATTGACCTACTTATTATTATTATTCCTTGCAAGGTACAGGCAGCACAGAGGAACTCGCCTTAAACACACACACACAGACAACACCCCCTGCGTGGGCGTGAAGACTGTTGGTACTAGTTCTGTTTGCGAGCGCCTATTAAGGCCGCAATGGTAGTGAAGGGGGTGCTGCGAGCGGCGCACGGCGCCAGAAGTTAGGTAAATTCCTGGCCACGGATAACTCGTGAACGGAGTGAAGTCATTTGGAGAGGTATTCGTCCTCAGTAGATCGACAAAGGGACCGTCATTCTCTAGATAAAACGATAGAGGGCTGGGTTCACGTGTTGCTTAATGTTCCTGTTCACCCAGTGAGCTGCTGCTCATGTGCCGATGTCTTCACCGGCACATGAGCAGCAGCCACGAGGCCAAGGAGAGCAGAGAAGTCTGTTGTGGGGATGTTCTCCCTCGATGCGATCGATGCGATTCTCCTTTCCCAAGACGCGCCTCTTGGTTCGCACCGTGCATGCATATGCCGCATTATACACGTGCATAACGCGTTATACACGTGCATAACGCATTATACACGTGTATAACGCGTTATGCGCGTTATGCGCGTTCACAAAGCAACACATTTCCCGTATCACCATACGGGCCACAGGGGCAACGCGGTTGGCGAGCCCATGTTGCGCGGTGTTTGGTGTGGCCGGCAACGACAACCGCACGGCCGGCTTCGCGCCGCCGTCCGCACCGACGCAAGCAGGTGCCCGAGTCACGCCGAGCGGTGCCATCTGGGAAAGTTCTCAAAGCGCGGCGGCGGCGGCGGCGTTTGGAGCGCACGCCACGGTCCCTCTGCAAACATCCCACGAGGGCTTTATCGAAGGTGGAGGGGGGGGTAGGGAGATAGGGAGAGGTTCCGTGAGCGGGGAAGCGAACGCAGGGCAGCGATTAGGCGGCACAATGGAGCGATGTCCGGTGGGAAAGCTCGCTCGGCACATTGTCCTCCCATAGCCGTCAATGGCAGGAAGCAGAGAGCGAGGGCTCGGGTCGCCGGGCCGCGCGGCTCGAGTTGAACTCCCGACGCCACGGGGGTCTCGGCCGCTGGACGCCGGCCAGCCCCGCCGGCCGCACCCAGGCCCACCCGCTCACCCCCACCGCCTTCTCCGCTCCTCCAGCCCCGGCCTCAACCCGAGCGCAACTTCTTCCTTCACCGACAAACAAAACGCAGCAGTGACCCCGCTCCTTGGCTAGGCCCATACGGATTAGGAATCTCCGAATCGTACCCCAGATGGCCAACTCTGTGAGCAGACGTGATGCCATTTCGGCGGAGTAAAAAAATAAAAAAAACAACAACAAAAAGCCGTGAATCTCGCTCGCGGACATGCGTCCCCAACGCCGCGCCGCGTCCAGCGACGGGCGTCGATTTGCCATCGTTTCACTTGAAGGTTGTTGTTGGCGACCGTCACGTGGGAAAGAACCTCCTCGATGGGCTTCAGGATTATAGGATGCCTGAGGATTTACATTTTAACGAGCCGGACGTAAAAACAAGCCGCGCAAAAGACAAGCGAGAGAAGGGCACGAGACTCCGGTACGGTGTTGGCAGCAGCACGTGACACTAGAAGAGTGCTCGCAGCATCGCCCAGAGGATGTCACGCTGTGCGTGCTCAGACACCGACCGCCGTTTTACCACTGCTCATCAATCGCGACGAGTTTTCCTGGTTCGGTCCCGCTGAAGTTCAAGAGTGGGATCTGTCCGTATGCACAAATGTGTTTCGTTTTACGTGTCGGTCTTTTGGGACCTCCCAACCTTGAAATCACATTTCTTAAAAGAAAGGATACACGGAAGATATATGCAGCGAAGGAGGGGGCTTTGTTGTTACGGTGCTTGGGACGTAACGTCGGGAAGACTTGGAACGTTTTAGGGGAAGAGGTGGGGTGATATTTGGAAAAACAATGGTCATTGGAATGCTGACGATGATGATGTTGAGAATTGAGATTATGCTGACGTGAATGATAATTCACTGTATAAAAAAAAAAGTTGTTTTTGTTCCTGGGTAGTAAGTGTTATTTCCTAATGGCTTATGCCTCAAAAGTACAGAAATTGGCTATTATTCCCCACAAACTTTGCTTTTGTGACCAGGACAATGATATTTTGAAATTTACTTATTTTCAATGAGAAAACGTGGTGTGCATTTGTGCCATTCCCTCACACAAAGTCCTCGCTCTCCGCCAGGTACGACCACATCCTCAAGTGGGAGCTGTTCCTGCCGGACGACCTGGAGGACTACCAGGCCATGCTCAAGCTGCTCTTCATGAAGGAGCTGGAGGTGGTGGTGCGGCGCTACGAGCGCTACCGCCAGGCGCTGCTCAACCGCCTGCGCACGCCGGCGGTGGCCAGCAAGGGCTGCAGCCCCGCGGGCGCCGGGGCCTGCAAACCGCGGGAGGGCGGCCGCGACCCCTGAGGGCGGCCGCGACCCCTGAGGGCGGCGGAACCCCGGGGGGGGGGGGGGTGAGGGGGAGCTCGGCGGCGGCGGCGTTGGGGGTTGAGAAGAAAGTTCGCGTCCACTCGACGGACGGACGAGTTCCTGAGGCCCGTGCTTGGCGCGAGAACGCTGCTCCCTCCCTCTCTGTGCTTAGAGCCGCGTGTTCACACGCAAGGGTTGGAAAGTGCAGAAGAAGTGCGAGACACGACACGCAAACAACAACAACAACTGCCGGTCACCACTAAGTGGCGGTGAAGTCACCACGGGCACGTGTGCCACGCGAGGTGCACACGCAAAGTTGCGCCAGTGCACACACAAGCGAGAGAGCCGCGAGGCCTGCTGTTGAACGACGGCGCGCTGCCGTGCTTACAAGCAGCAGGAGAATTGGTTGAAGAAAAAAAAAACCCCCGTTACGAACGAGCGACGGCACTTTTTGAGTCGCGCGAGGCTTGGGGAGCACGGCTCTACAGACGACGAACGGCCGTGCCCCGCGGCGAGGCCCCTCGCTGTTCACGTCCTCTCGCGAGGCCCGGCCCAGACGGAGCCGTCCCCCAAGGTGGCCTCAGCCGTCTGCTGGCACGGCGCGCGAGGCTATCGCCGTGAACGCGGCGCGTCACTGCTGTCCACATTTATTTTTTTACATCGGCGAAACGTTCGCAAAGTGTCGTTTAATCTCAAAGGAACGTCGGGGTTCTCGGAGCCAGAGGCTGCCCAGACGATGTTCCAATAAAACGTCTGCGTGAACACAGATCCCCTTGGCCGGCCGCATCTGCACGCTTATCAGATGGGCAGCGCGCTGTTTTTTATTAATGACAGAGCACAGCCGCGGTGCGTCACGCGCGCCACGAGACGGCTCCGCGAGGAGGTCGCTGCTGCGTGGAAAGGCGTCCACGGAAAGGATAGCGCTCTGTTTTGACTACAATCCCTGGCCAGTATCCAGAGAATGATAACAAAAAAAGTTATAAAAAATTAAAAAAAGGGTTGCTTTTCTCTCCACAAAGGTCGTCTTCCCGCTACCGTCCACACGAGGGGACGACTTCAAAGAGGGCGTTCCCGAAGCTGCATTTTGGGAGAGGCGGATCGGACGTCGAATACGGAGCAGGAGGAATGAGCCCTCGAACACGGCGCTGTTTTGCCTTTTGGAGCGACGGCGGCGGCATCATCATCACTATCGTGACGGAGAGCGGCGGAAATGAAGAAATAACGGTGGCCGCTGCAAAACACGGGGACTGCGGCTCAAAGTGAAACGAGCGTCGTAAGCAGCCGGTGGGGTTGGTGATGACTTGACCGTAGGTCGAGTCGTCGTTTGTAATGCCAGTGCAAGGACAGCGCAGGCCTACAGCCAGAGGCGTGGAGGGGTTTGGCCAGGCCCCATTAATTGACAATATATTGCATTGCATCATTAATTGCCACCCATATTGGTATGTACCGTATGTATGTTGAACGTCTTTCTCACCGTACACAGCGAAAAGCTACATTTTTATAATATATAAAATAAAACAATTTCACTTCGTCAACAAAAAATACTGCAGCTTCTGTTGTCACAGAGAATGTGGAATGTTCAAACAGAGTAAAGTGGTCATAGGATTTCATCAATTTTCAGTCAAAAACAAACAACACAAAAAAATATTTATTCTGTGATGAAAAAAATCTGAAAATGGGCCTAATTCCATTTGGCAGAAAGGGCGCTTGTGGAAGGTCGCCTTTTGGCCAATCGAGACGTTTGTCTCAAGGGGCTCCCACCTGGGTGCAACGTCCACGAGTGCATGGAAGTTAAAACGGCCAAATGTTTGGGGGGAAAACGCCTGCGCCTTGTCCATTGTTTTCAGTAGATTTTGGCATTGTCACCAACATATGAATCAGACCAAAAGTTTTCATCGGGTTTCATCAACCTGCATCCGGTGCAACTGGCGATGTCAATTAAACGGACAGCATCGTCTCTTCACGTGGGAACTCACTGCTGCGACGTCTGCTTCAAACTCTTCCCCTCGGTTATGAGCAATGTGCGGAGCGGCGCTTGGGCAGCGAAGCGGCGCTGCTTTAGCTCGGTGTGGCGCACGAGCCAAAGGCGAGGTGGCAACACGAAGTGGGCCTGGGCGATCGACGCGATTGAGCCCGGGGAAGCGGTTCGCTCTGCAGCGCAGCCTCATTCCGCGTGTGTCGGTCACGACTCTCGTCCGCTTGGCAGGCGGCTCCGGTGATCGGTTTGCAATAAAACGCAGCCCTAACAACTTGGGCAGACGAAGTCCTTCAGGGAGTGCTGTGACGGCTCTTGAGCACAAGAGCCGTCACAGGGCGGAGTGATCATTTTGCGACAAGAATGAATGCCGGCATCTCTCTGGTCTGCAGATTAATGGCGCAGCTATTCGCCCTAGTAATTTGTGGTGGTATACATGTAGACTGTCTATCGGTTAATTTCAGAGACGTATCGCCACGTCGCGTAGGACAGAGCCAGGGGTTACGTTCAGCGGCAGTGCAGCTACCCCTCGTGAGCCACACTCTCAGAAGCCAACTGGGAAAAGAAAATAAACCCAGCCGGCACAAACAAAACCGTGCCAAGAAAAGACAGATTTCCACAGAAGATGATGACAGAGCATCGAGCACAGAGTGTGGAAAGTTCTCTGCACCCCAGGGTGGAAGGGCAGAGGAAACAACTGACAGCTCTCCCGCTTTCCTACGTCCGTCCGTCTGTTCCACGTTTCGCAATCCTCACCAAAGCCAAACAGCGCGCATTTACAGAGCACCCAACTATCATCGCATCTCACGACACAGGGCAGAAGAGTGGGACGCACGTCACATGACATAAGGACGCGTAGTGTATAATACTACACGCACATCATTAATGATATGGCTATCCAAGATGTGCACCACGGGGTGGCAACGCGGACTGCAGTTTGTGATTCACGTTGTTAGAGGAACAGCAGCAAGCAGCATCGACGGAGTCCAACCGCTGGCCGGCACGGTCTCCTAAACACCACGACTGCAGCCCCACTGGTGTTCATCGCCCACGACATCAACGTTGCTACTTCACACACCACGTTGGCCTTCGTTACAGTTCCCACCAGGATATCGGACTCCCTCGGTAACGGTTTCAACGCACGGTTTTGGATGCCGAACCGCGACGTTTCAACACTTCCGAGCGCCGCACTGTGGTGGTGCGTGGCCCGGTGACTCCACGCGGTGACTCCACGCGGTGACTCCACGCGGTGACTGCACGCGGTGACTCCACGCGGTGACTCCACGCGGTGACTCCACGCGGTGACTCCACGCGGTGACTCCACGCGGTGACTCCACGCGGTGACTCCACGCGGTGACCCCACGCGGTGACCCCACGCGGCGACCCCACGCGGCGACCCCACGCGGCGACCCCACGCGGCGACTCCACGCGGCGACTCCACGCGGCGACCCCACGCGGCGACCCCACGCGGTGACCCCACGCGGTGACTCCACGCGGTGACCCCACGTGGTGACCTCACGTGGTGACTCCACGCGGTGACCCCACGCGGTGACCCCACACGGGGACTCGCGAGTAGCAGAGCCGGCGGCTGCATGACGCCTCAATCCATCGATCGGCTGCATGACCCCTCAATCCATCGGCGTGAGCGGGAGACGGCGCGCGTCGCAGCGCAGGAGTCGAACCCGGGAATGACGTTGAACGGGGCTGTCGACGCGATCGCAAAGGGGCATGCACCACCGCAAACATTCTTGAGTTGTCCGTGCAGTATTAACTTGCTTGTTTTTCCTTTCTCGGAAGCACTTTAAATTTAATCCATGTTTTTGCGTGACAAAGTAGAGTACAGATTAGCTACGTGACTTGTTTTAAATGTTCGTGTTTAATGTGCGTGTTGAATGTTTGTGTTGAATGCTGCTAAACAGCCGCACCGTTGACAAAAACGAAGCGACTGCGCTCTTAGCTCGGCTTTGCCTTAATCTGTGGAAGCACGGGGGGGTGTTGTCTGAGCTCGACGAAGCATTTTGTCGAATTGCCGTGCGGGCCGTCTTCACCGTGGAGAACACTCGCGCGGAGGTGAACTATTTCGCCAAGCGATGTACGACTGAGCTGCCTCGCCTTCAGTCACAACGTGCTTCTCACGACGAGTGGTTTGAAATCGATCCCGCCGACCAGCCTGTCACTTGGCATCCCATGTACACATTGTGTTACGCATTCCATGCCCGTTTTCCTGGGAGAAATGCAATATACCTATTTAGATTTGTATTTTAACCAAAACATTCCGAATCAAATGTCCCCACGCTCTCTGGAGCAAGGCGTTGTGACCACCATCACCACTACCGTCGGCACTGCTCTGAAGCTGCTGATGGAAACTTCACATTCCGATGTCGGGGGCGGCTGTGAGCTTCACGGGCACGGCGCACCAGCGCCGTCTACCTACGGACAGCTGTGCACCATCTGCACGCGCGGGGCCCGTCTCTGCCCGACTCCTCAAGGAAGCGGTTTTGCTTTCGTTTCCACCGATTTCCGGTCGGCAGAGGCCCTCCTCCAGTTGCTTGCCACGCGGATGGCTTCTAAGGACGATGGTGATAATGGTGATGATGATGAAAATATTGTGCGACACTTTGTACAGTTTATAGGACTAAGTGCATTCTAATATTCATATATTTTAAAGATTTTTTTGTAATGTATGACAAGCTCTACACGATTTAAAAAAAAACAAATGAATTGAGACGTCTTCGTGTGCTGCCGTCTTAAAGTCGCTGTTCGCCTTCTACCCATGGACATTGCACTGGGACCTCTAAAGGATGGCCAATCAGGGGCTGGACTTACAGAGGCGACCCGCTCCTTAGAAGCATGATCCCTGCTGCCTGTATAAACCCCTGCTGCCTGTATAAACCCCTGCTGCCTGTATAAACCCCTGCTGCCTGTATAAACCCCTGCTGCCTGTATAAACCCTTCGTCCACGACAGTAAAATTGACCAAAACCACCGCACGTGATGGGGGAAGGGAGCGAGCGACTTGACGCCACATCGTGTAAACATACAAACAGCAACAGCATCCAATTATGGCAATGACAGCATAGACGTGTTACTCTGACGTTTCACCAATGCATCAATTATATATGCACGTTGTTAACGGGTCAATTATATTTTTCGTGGTGGTCAATTAAAATTGTTGGCCTGATTGAATCAACAGCCATAACTGTTAACATTGAATAAAATCAATCACCTGCCCCGAGGCTATTACATTCTCAATGCAAATGCATTTTGAGTGAACGTGCACGAGCCGCGGAGCTGAGAGAGCTGCTGAAGCTGGAACGTCTATTTATCTATTTGACACGAGGGCTTTCGCGACCACGTGGGAACGTTCATAAACGCGAGACCCCCCCCCCCCCCCCTTATGATGGGGGCAGCAGTGCGCCCGTGTGCGTGACTGCGCTTGCAGGGGGGGGGGGGGGTGCGAGCTCGCGCGAGTCGTGGAAGGCAGCAGATGAGAACGCGCCGGACTTGGGGACTCCGCCGAGTCTTGTCGCTCGGGGGGGGGGGGGGGTGTCTGCGACCCCGTCCGTCATTTTCATTGTAACGGCAAAACGACAGAAGACAGCGAGGCGCTTGAATGGCCCCGAGCTGGGTCTCTCGTTCCTCAGTGAAGCACGGTGCCCTGGGCCACGCCGCTACGGAGGTGGCGCACGACCCCCAAGACGCACGACCCCCAAGACGCACGACCCTCCAGTGTCTTCGAGGAAAGACGGCGAGGCCGAGGGCTCCGTCGCTACACAAGAGGCCCATCGTGGAGCGAGAGGCCCTGCAGCAGTGACCCGGCCAATCGTCATCACGCGCATTGGCCAATGAAAAAGGAATAATGTACAAGACCGAGAATTGATGATTCTCATCCTGTGTAAATCTGACAAACTGGCTCCTTTTCCATGGCACGACAAACGTTAAACCGACGTTCGCATACTTGGCCGTCGCCTACATCCACGTATCGTATTACACCACTCGCCACTGCGCAGCCCTTTGGCAGCCCACTGCTGGACGAACGCCTCCCCCACGCCACATTTGGTCATGGGGTTCTCGACGAGACTTGATGGCGTCGGTCAGTGCAAGTTTGTGAAGTGCGCGGGTTATGTGGATTATCCCAGGACTCGTTCAGACTCGCCACTGATGCGAGCCGCGGACAGGGATGAAACTTGGGTCGCCAGGTTCATGGCACTGCTCACAACCACTGCGCCTCTCCTCCCGCCACCGCGTGTGATGTCCCATTGTGTTCTTTAGAAGGCGTGGCAGAACTCATTCCTGTGGTTGCAGTGACGTACACGACGCTGTACGAGTCATTACCCGTACGGAGCAGCACGGCAAGTAGGCGTGTAACCTTTTTGTTGTCAGCTTGAGTGCTCTCAGCTTGTATACCAGGATTTCCTCTAGACTGTTTAGTTTTCGCCCACGTGCAAAACCAACCCCCCCAAAAAGGGGAAAACATAAACCACGTAGAACCCTCCTGAAAAATAAAACATGGAGTGCTCAATAAGCATGAAGAGAGAAAACATTTCAAATGTACAAATAAATTCACGAGTTAAAGCCTCGCAACAGAACGTGTGAAATATGTCGGGGGCAGCGGCCCTTGTCGGTGGAGCGTTCTCAAGCCGCAACAAGCGAACCCGCGCCAAGCGATTCCTCGATCTGGCAGGGCCATCCGTCTCCACCAGCCGCGCGCGCGCGGGGGGGGGGGGGGAGCTCTTCCCCGCGGCGGCAGCTCGAACCGAACGGGGACTCGAACCTCGCCGTCGAACTCTGGCGTTGCGCAACGCAGGCGGTGGTCGGGCAGGCAATGACCGCACTTTTAATGAACGACTACGACAACAGTCCACGGAGCGTGACCACGGCCACAAGCGCATGCGAACCCCCGCGGGGCGAACAGAAAGGAGCCGTGCGTGGCTGTAAACAATCGCGGGAGGGAGCGGACGGCGGTGGCGGGGAGAGGAGATGGAGGTGGGGGGGGGCGGTTACGACATTGTGCGCGATATTTAAATACACTTGTTTTTAAAAATACATGGTTTTCCCTACACGATTACGTACATAAGTGATGGCTAGGCTTATAAATACACCCACGGATTTGCCATCTGCAAAACAATTGCCACGTATTGATTTTGTTTGTTTTAAGATAGAAAAATGCATTGTACAGGTTTATGTACACTCATCGTGATATTTGGAGTATTTTCATACACGGATGCGAATAATGACTACGTACCTAAATACATCCACTTGCATTTGTAACAGTAATATGGGAAGAAAACAGCGTGGCCTGAACAACCTTGAAAAGATAAAGTAGCCAAGACTCCTTGTAGAGGACTTGAATAGATTATATATAATAAATCATCTCAGTTAGACTGATAGAACCGCCATGACAGTATACAAATAACAGCGGCAAAATATTAATTAAATGCTTTTAAATAATGTGACGGTGTCACATTGCCGGGTAACACGGATTCTGTTGAATGAAGATATTGACATAAGATTCACAAAGGCCAAATTAACAATACAAGTGCAAAACAGCGCAGTAAATGTACAGACAATCTATATTTTTTTTGCAATAGTCGACAATGACACAAAAACAGTGGCAACAGGTTAGATATTGACATTGGCTGAACGTCGCCCAACACTGGGTGGACGTTGGCCATCGATGGCCCCAATGTTGCACGTTAACTGATAAGTCACGGCCAGATCATCTCTAGATATTCTAGTTGTCGGATTCCAAACATATTCCATAAATGTTAGGAACCAATCTGGTGTGGCATAACAATCGAGCACTCGGAGAACAACAAACAAAACAAATCACAATAAAAAAATAAACATGCAAATAAATCGTGAAGCCGACTGTGGCAAGGCAACACGCTCGCACGGAGAACACCGACGCCACGGTGGAGACTCAAGGACCACCCCCCACGTGCTGCCCAACGGCACGAGGGCTGCCCCCACGTGCTGCCCAACGGCACGAGGGCTGCCCCCACGTGCTGCCCAACGGCACGAGGGCTGCCCCCACGTGCTGCCCAACGGCACGAGGGCTGCCCCCCACGTCGTTGCCCTGGCAAGCGTCGGCAAAAAAAGACTTTTGAGAAATTAGCACCAAAATTTAAATTGCATTTGTTTGGATGTTGTCATTAAAAATGTTTGTCTGCACGCGAGAATTGTTGTTTGCTTTTCAGGTTCTTATCTGTGTGAAAAAATAACTTTATAGCTCATCGGATTCCTCCTGCAGTTTAAATATACTGATTCTGACAGCCGGGATGCGCGGCTGTGGTCTCAGTGTTGCGAGGTCAGGATGGCAACACCGCCTACCACCCATAATGGGAGCAAACACGTCGAGACTTTGGAACGCATGCATGCCCGATATTCGTAAAACAATGTCACTATGATCGGAGATTTTTTAAAAGGGTAAATTAGGAGCTACTCACATTTCCTATACACATCCGAGGGGTATTTTTGAACATTTGGCTACAATTCATACACATGCCCAACAAATGCGATGTAGCATTTTTAAAAATTGATTAATCATTTGGTGCCCCGCAAACCCGAAGGATGCCTCTTCTATCAAGCGACACTTTAGCCCAATAATTATTTTTTGTTTAGTTGTTGAAATCAAATACCAAAATCTGAATATCCCTGCAGCTTTACCTGAATGAATGTTCACATCGCGATTCCGGGGATAACGAGTTCTGATCTGGCGACACTGCACCGGCCCGGAGATCAACTAGCCCCACCACGCTACCGCCAGCAGGGGGCCCATCGCCGACGTTTGTGGTCCAGCAGGAAGACACGGAAGCACGGAACTTTATTAAAACGGCGGTTTGTTCAACACTGGAGCGAGTGCAAGAGTGAAGCCACAGGGATTATGCAGGACCGTTCAGCTGGATTAAAAGCTGCCAAAGATCACTCTCGTGCGAAACAAATGATGGCGATGCATATACTTTGTAAATACAAGCAGGCTGGTGCTTCCGCGGATTTCTAACGAACCCGACGTCGACGGTGCAGTGTCGTCCATCCAGCGAGACGTGCGAACGTGTTGGGCCAGTGGCCAGCGGCCTGTGCGTGTCCACTCGGCCGGTCATCGACCCTCCACCCACCCCGACCCCGCACGTCCACCGCGCCGCCTCTCCCTTACCCTTAACTCGCCCTCCCCGCCATCCCCTTCCTCGGACTCAGTTCATCTTGGCCTTGCCTCTGCCCCTGGGTTGCACGGCGGGGTTGCGTTCTGCGCCGCCACCGTTGTCGCCTCCGTTCTTTCCCCGGTGCACCGAGTCCGAGATGGAGCGCTTCATCTTACCCCACAGGATTCGGCCGCCCACCGGTTCCAGGCCCTGGAAGGCCGTACGGGCGGGGTGGGGGGCGACGATGCGGGTGGTGCGGGAGGGGTCACGGGACGAGCGGCACGCAGCGCGAGGACACGGGCGGGCGATGATGCGGCACAGCGACAGGGTCACGGCTCACGGGGTCAGGTTTCGGGGGCGGCAGATGGGACGTGGAACGGGCAGGTGGGGAGGCAGAGTGTTCAGGCGGTGAGGAACCAGATGTCCAGGGTTAGCAGGATGTCCGCGCGTTGTCGGCAGCACAGCGAGGGGGTGCACGATGAGTATCCAAGCGGGAGGGGAAGGCATGCGGGCGAGTGGGCGGAGATGAACGCAGGTCGCACGGTACGGAGTTTAGGAGGGGCCACGGAGGGCGAGGCAGAGTATGTGGGCGGTGGGGAGGTCCGAGTTTACACAGGGCCAGCAAAGCCACGGGGGAGTGCAAGCCGGAGCGTGGCGATGGTAGGAAAGGGAACGGCAGTGGGAAGGAGACGGAAAGACAGACAGAGACACACAGGCATGCGAGAGCATCAGTGTAGTGAAACCAGCAAAAGCTGTGCTCAGCTTGCTCGTGATTTATTACACATTTTTATTTTCACCATCGGGCAAGAGCCGACAGGGAGTTTTTTGGCAAGAGAAACCTGCAGAAGCCACGAGGTCAAACAGCATTGCACACATCAGCACATCCACACAGTCACACTCTTCCGACTGTCCATCTCACCCCACAACCCTCCACCACTAAACATTGTACAGCTTCAGTGGAACCACAATCCGATATGTTTAAAACGTTCTCTCAATAGACGCCAGCAGGAAGAGGATGCGAGAGAAGAAGAAAAATAATAATTCTTACAACAGACATGATCTCGCAAGGCAGATGATATTATTTCAAAGACCAGGCAGTGCCAACACTTGATCAGGTGCAAAAGCAGGACACCGACGAGACATCCGTTTCTCAAACAGAGCTGGCTTTGACCAAGAAACCATGACAGACATACCAAGGTTTATATCGCCAAACATTTACGTAATAACATGCGGCAAAGTTTGACTTATAAAAGTGATCAGCTTATATTGAGGACAACAGTCGGACGTTACCAAGTAACACTGAAGCAGCGAGGGGGTGCGGCTACGCCTGGCGAAGCCCCCCCCCCCCCCGCCGCCAAATCTACAGTGGTCACAGAGACAGTAAAAGACGACACTCGCTATGAAGCCAGTTCTACTGCACGAATAATCACCACAGGCTCGGACACCATGCGTGAGGACCGGAGTGCTTCGCCAATCAGACGGACACCCGCTTGACAATTGGCTACGGGCTTGGAACTGAGGGCGCGCAGCTTGCGAGTCCATACGAGTCGAGTGTGTGTGAGCCCAGTCCATACGAGTCGAGTGTGTGTGAGCCCAGTCCATACGAGTCGAGTGTGTGTGAGCCCAGTCCATACGAGTCGAGTGTGTGTGAGCCCAGTCCATACGAGTCGAGTGTGTGTGAGCCCAGTCCATACGAGTCGAGTGTGTGTGAGCCCAGTCCATACGAGTCGAGTCAGCGCGAGTCGAGTAAGAGTCGAGTCCGCGTGAGCCCAGTCAGGGTGAGTCGAGTGAAAGTCGAGTCAGTGCGAGCCGACTCCGCGTGAGTCGAGTCCACGCCACTGCTTCAGGGACCGCACGCACGGCCCGAGGGCACGCCGAGCAACAGCTCGCAAAACACGACGGAGCTAGTGCCTGAGCTAAACCAGCGCCAGCCCGGTGATGAATGCCACTGCACGTGCACAGGTGGAACTGCGGTTCCTCCTGTGCACGTTTCACTCTCAACATCACGTTGCACGACTGGCTAACCGGCCGAGGACCGATGCTTCGCTTGCACACTGCCTCTAAGTTAATACCGAAGGGCCAGGCGAACTGCCGCTGGTTGGACACCACCAAACGCAGTCATGGCACCGCATGGTAACGAGCAGCAGAGCAGATGGTGTGTAAACAAACCCACGTGAGAGTTCACCATCACGTGGGCGGCCGTCGTAGCGGCGTCCCAGAGTCTGAATTTAGTGTTCAATCGCCCAGGCCCTCTTCGCACGATTTGTACCTGGCTATATATATACAGTATACTTAATAACAATGGTACATACTTTGGATAAATTAAGGCTGACTTGTAGTTCAGATTTGTAGCAGTACAGCTCCCCGAGCCTTAATCGCGTCCACCAAGCTTAAGCAAAAAATATGATCGATGTTACAATGTATTACCATATCTATATGACATTCTGTGAGTTTCACACCACTTTGCACTTTCATTAAAATGACCCCCGCGTTGTTTGAGGAAGTTGCTGCCCTCCTCCGAATCTTGCCCAAAAACCAAAATAACTTCTAGAGGCAGCCCCAACGTTAAAGATCTGCTCGTGCTCCACTTTGTGTTGAACGTCAACAATGATGTGAAAAAATCACACTCACAGCCACCTGCGTGATGACAACACAGCAGTCATTTTAAGAACCAAAGCCTAAAAAAAAACGTACAGGGTCGCGGCGAGACGGCATTAGTTCCTCTGGGTAAAGGCAGTGCGATCAACAGCACCCATTCAGCATTCAGGAATATAATATGTAGTGTTCACCCTCTCAGCGAGGTCGTAGTGTTCAGCCTTGGAAAAGAAAAGACCTCTCCCGACGCAGCCTCTGCTCTGGATCGACAACGCTCCCAGCGGAGGAAGACCGTGCCATCCAACACTGCCCCCAATGTTAGACGGCCACACACCAGTCCCATCGAGAGCTTGACAGCCTCCGTAGAGTGTTTCTTTACTGGGGTCGCGTGACGTCAAGATTGGACGTTTTGGCAGTCTCTCTAGGCACCTGGCAGGAAAAATAAGCGGGCAGCCTTTCTGTGCTTGGTGTCTTATGCAGCGAAAATGTTCAACAATTTTTTTTATAATATAATATCAAAAAATCAAGCGGAATGAAATGGAAATGGGCCGAACGCTGCGACTGCAGAGCGAGAGGGGGCGGCGCTGTAAATGTCACGACGGTTAGAGTCAGGAGGGTTGGGGCCAGGGTCAGGGTTAATTTCTCTTCTTGGCGGCGGCACGCTTGACTCCGCCGTGAGCGAACGACGAGGGCGCGTGGCTGGAGCCCGCGCACTGCAGGGCCACGCTGTAGAGCGAACACAACACCTGTTGGAGGGGGGGGGGGGCGGTCAGCACGCACGCACGCGGTGTTAGGGCAGTTAGCGAAGCACCGCACGCATGCACACAGCGAGCAAAGCACATGACAGGTGGAGGGGGTCTAAGCAAAGGCCTGAGTTAAAACGTTGTCACTCTCCGACAACTAAATCAACCACTCATAACCAGAATTAAACACCCACAGTGCCAGCAAGACACATGGCTCAGTATGGGGCTATCAGGCTTTGGCCTGGTATTCACAGAATGACATTATAAATGCTCGCGATTCTCCAAATCTGGCGACGACACTGGTCCACAATGTCCAAATTTTAAGAACAATTTCACGGCATCTTGGCTGAACTTGCGTGTTTCTTGATTTTCCCAAAGCGGATGCACGCATGGAAACTCTGGAGCCAGGCAGTAGCCGACAAACCAATCGCTAAGAGACACAAGTCAGACACGCAGCAAAATGGTGCACTGGGTGCACCTGTATTTAGCCGTGGTCTCACAGTAAATGCTGCGGTGAATGTAGCAGGTCTGCACTTGCTACTGATAACAAAACGCAACAAAATACACATTAACGAGCAACAAGAAGTACAGTGTCACCAAAACCTCTGACGTCTTCTGTCCCCGAATGACAGAGGGTCTTTCCCTCTCTGTTTGGTACAGGGCCATTTAATCCTGGAGAAGTCTCTTTCCATGGCATTTTTCAGTGGACTTTTAGACTATCCCAGGCTCTTCAACGCATGTTTTCAACGCCTTACATGAGAAATTCACTTCAAGGTTATTTTAGACACACAGCTTTGGCGCTCTAGTGAAGTCACCGTGACATAAGTTGTCAACGTCAATTGTGATGTCACCGGAGTGCTATAGTGGCACACGCCTGACCGTAGTTTTTGAGTCTTCAAGCCCGCGTTGAACAGCCTTGGAAGCACGGCCTAGGTCTGCGCATTCCTCTCAGGGGGGCTTTCAACCAACATCAGCGGGGCGGGTGACCACGTGAAATCACGCCCAATTCAACTGTCAGCCGAAAATGCAGTTTCTGGAAATTCCAGTGGGAAAACAACCAATTTAAAGCCAAATGCCATGGATTTGGCCACCATCCCAGTGATTTGCATGCATGGATGGGCCCAACGATTTCTTTCCCAGACATTATGCTGCAGGTCTTGATGGCTCCAGGAACCCAGTGACGGGATGCACGAGCGGAGGCTCGGGCTTTACTCGGCCTCACCGCAGGCCACGGACGAAAGGAGGAAAGGAAAAACCCCTGCCGGAGCCGCAGCGCAAGCATCTGGCGAACGAACGAAAAAAACTACAACATCGAGGGTGCGGCAACGGGATTGATTTTTTAAAAGTAATCCGAGCAATTAGGGTGATGAAAGTGAAATTTAGACGCTTTTTAATGAATTCGCTCAAGTGCATAATGCCCAAGCAGGATTGTATGCGAGGGCGCAAAAGCACTTCTCAGCAAGTGTGCATCTTCCCCGGTCTTGTTCATTCAGACGCTGCACCAGCGACGGTCGGGCGAGCTCTCCGTTAAACTACTCATCAACCTCAGTGCCATCAAAGGCCAAAAATGAAATTCAGAAACTCATCAAACACTCAAATACTAAGACACATTACTACTGCATGTTTAAAGTTCGAGTTGGTTGGCACGGTCGTGCACGCTTGGAGCTACGGTTTGTGGCTCAAAGATGGAGCCCTTCAAGTGAGCAGGATACCCGCCTGCAGTGCAGTAAGTAGGTTACAGACAAGCCATATAGTTATTATGTACATGTGCAGCTTCTTCTGATAGACACTTTAGTTTTAATCCACTGCCAAGAAGCCTCTCAATAAAGGAATCTGACACAAATCCTTTACGGGAACATCCGGAAAACGAGTTTGGGGACAAAGGCCTTCCTGCAAATATAAAGCACTGCCATTATCGGTGTACGCACGAAGCGCCCGGGGGGCCTCAGAGCGGAGGCCGTCATCACGAAAAAGCAACAAGAGCTCTGGTTTGAGCTCCGCTGACAAAATGATCAAACGGAGAGGCCGCCAGTGTACAAGGGGCCGTGGTCTGATGAGCGACACCACCAGCAGGCGGTCGCGTCCCTTTCATCGTCATCCAGCACTTCGGAAACCGGCCGACAATCATGACAAAGCGCGCCGTTTAAGTGCCATCTGAAGGAGGCTTGTTCAGAGTGGGGGGGGGGAAAAAATAAACCGTTAAGACGTTGCCGTCCGCGGCAATTATTGCTCGCCACGTTGCACGCACGAACGGCGCACGCACCAAGGAGCAATTAGCGGCACCGGCAGCACGGAATGAGTCACCGCTGCCATGTGTGGAGATGCGCCCGTGCCCTCCCATTGGCGACTTGCGTTTCCGAAATGTCTGCGAGGACAAAGCTGAAAGGCCTCGTTTTTTTTGGCATTTTTTCTCTCACCCGATCGTAAGAGAGCCCTTTATCATCCCATCCACTGGTGGATTCATTACGGACTCGAGGTTGTTGTTTTTTGTGTCATCCTAATCAGATGCATATATGTGACTGCGTCTGCTGAATATATAATCATTTTTTAGTCACTACCGCACATTTAAATATAAATGCATTTGCTGATGCTGCTGTGTGTAGTCTTGTGAATCCAAGTGTATCGTTGAAATAAAAAAAATGATCCGCGTTAATTGCTCACTCATTAATCCATTCTCCCACTTCTACGATTTCTGCCCTACTTCAAGTTAACGTGCAGGAAAAACTAAAATCAGATTTTGTAAAACGCTACGAAGAACAAGAGAACATTCCGCTACAAATAAGTGTACTGTCTATAGCCCTACGTGGCTATGAATATTGGAGACGAACAAGCCACACCAATAATAGAATGCCAACTCTTGAGATGCGGTACTTCCAAAACACAATTCCAACTCCACACACTGCTCATCATGCAAATGAGTCGATCAATGAGGAGGCGACGAAAAGGATTGGGGTACACGAACCACGACTGGCCAGAGCAAAGAGGGAGGAAGCTGCCATGGGGGTTAGCCATGCCACTCAAAACCCAGAGGAACTTCCAAACACTGCTATGTAGGGCCCAGTGGAAGAGAGGAGGAAGACAGGGTATATGTAGGTATGTTGAACTTCTTTCGCACTATACGTAGTCAACCGTGCTGATCGTGCTAATGGCAGGTGCGGAGGTTGGCCAAGGAGCAGCTGCACAATGATGATGATGACGATGAACGCAGCGACTTCCAAAGGTATAATAGTGACAGATGCTATCCCGATCGTAAAAGACAGCAAGAGGTGGAGAGGGATGATTGCAAAAGCATCACAGGCACACCCACGATCCCCATGGTCAAGGGACTGATTATGATTTGGTAAAACTCACATCTATTAACCCACAATGGATTCTACAAAGATGCGATGATGAATTAACGTGCCCATGAACGGACGGTACTCCGCAGTGCCTGGGGTCATGCTGTGCAACACACTCAGAGTAATGCAGATGTCGAAACCTACTGTGAACCCACGACCACAATTAATGAAGCAGCCACACAGATGCATGGCCCGCTTCTCAATTACACAGCGATACATGGGTGGCTCGACACCCAAATTGCCGCCGCTGAACAATGGGCGCGCGTCTATAAGTGAACGGCTCCTGATCGGCGATGCACGAGGGAGAGGTGAGGAGCATCCCCTCGCTTCCTTGTAGTGTGCGGCGACGCGAGACGGAGGAGTGCCCGGGACGACGGGGGTGGGGGGCCGTGGATAATTGTGGCCTGACCGGAGGAATTTGAGCTGAATAAAAATAGAAGCAAAGCTAGACGTATAAAAGAATAATTGTATCAATGTCAATGTGGAATACTGGAATTTTAAGACCAGTACTGTGAGCGTGTTCCCTATACGTTTGTGATTGTGTGATCATTACGCCATTGCAGAGTGGAATATATAATGTGAAACTGTAAAAATCACTGACGGTAATAACGCCGCTGCCGCCAATAACGCCGCTGCCGCCACCGCCATCACTCCCGAAGGTAGCGACCAACAGTCACCTTGACCGAACCCTGGCAAATGGCGGCGATACTCCCGCACGCACGCACGCACGCACCCACCTGGTTCCAGACGGTCTCGGCGATGCGGTCTATCCAGACGCCCACGTCACGGAAGGCGCCCGAGTAGCGCACGTAGGCCCAGACGCAGAGCGCCATCAGCGCGGCGCCCACCGCCATGTTGCAGAGCGAGGCGACGAGGTCGAGGCCCACGAAGCCCGTGAGGCCCGACACCACGTAGAACACGAGCATGACCACGAAGAGCGTGGCGGGCGTGCGCGCCGAGTGGAAGATGTTCTTGCCGTCGTTGTGCTTGACGAAGTTGGCGAACAGCTCGTCCAGCTCGGCCTCCAGCTGCTCCAGGTAGCGGCGGCTGAACTCCTCGCCGCCCATCTTCTTGGTGGACGTGAACTGCGCCACGGCCGTATAGCGGTACTCCTGGTGCTTGCGCTCCAGGTCGGCCGGCGCCAGGAACGGGCGGTCGCCGCCGCAGATCTGCAAGTCCGTCAATGTCGTCGTTAGCGATATTTTCATCGTTTGCGTCGGCACTGTCGGGCAGTGACGGCCAAAGAAGTATCACTGTCATCAATTACATCTCAGCTGCTGCCAACATCACCAGGGCGCTCACAAGCTCCAGCAGCATCAACAAGGTCACCTCTGTCGCGATTACATCGGTAAGAATGGTCATCATCGGCATCAACGTCAAGCGCGTGCATTCATTTATTGAATTGTCTATCCAAGGTCACGTGATCAGCACCTGAAAAATCATCATCGGTTGAAGTTTTAAAAAAACGCGTTAAGAAATGTATATATGTTGAACTTCTTTCACACTGTATGTAATACTAAATCCAGAATACATGACAAACTAAAATATATATACGACACAAGGTGTAATGAGAAAAAAACCCTACAAAACCACCAGCAGACGTCTAACATAGCCAGACTTATCCAATCCACTGCTGGACAGAGGGCTCCCCCCCACGCCATGGATGTTTAACCATACACCTCCACGCTAATCAGTGCAGGTTAGATAATTTGCTTAAAAGCAGATTTAAGACAATTGTAGTTATATGACCAGGCACTTTGCTTCAATCCAGGTGCACACTTCTCTATTTGAGTAAAAAGAGAATTGGCTTGATCGTTCCTTCTGCATCGATAGCCCAAGTAAAGACGCATTGCGACTGAAAGGATGCAACCCAAAACAAACCTGGGTCTTAGCTTATAGACATACCTAGGCTGAGGGTTTCTAGACTTACACACGTGAGCTTAAGGCTCCGTTAATGAGAAAGAAAAGCTACAAGTTAGTCAGGGGTACCATTATAACACGCCGGTGACCTCGCGGTGACCTCACGAGAACGCTGCAAAACCGCATGACCGATATCAAGGTTTTTTGTTCTCGTTCATGAAGCTTTAAACTCATTTTGGGACCACCCCAGATGCTCAGCCGAGGAGCATTTCTACAAGATGAGAACCATTGGATCTTTGGATTGTATCTCCCCGCAAGGAGGCTGCAAAGTCCCCACAGGCACCGGCGCGTCCCGGCGAAATTGCACACACGCAAAATAAAACCAGGCCACGGCGTGTATTGAGATATAAATAAAAAACTACACCGACCAATAACATCTGCTTCTGCTTATTCCTCTTTACGTCACCACTTTAATACCACGCTACGCAAGGCACATGCTTCGGCAAACGCATTTGGGCAAAACTGCACAAGAGCCGTTTTTGTGCAAAAAACCCCTTTGCGGGCTCTCTAATGGACCTCAGATTGTTTAGACCAGGAAGTCGAACAATCCGGGCCCATCTAACGAGGGCCTGCGGGAGGAACGTGCGTCACGCGGTCCTGGTGCGGGTACACGCGTCGCGTTCAATCTCCCGCGCACTCCGTTGCGTCGGTACGATACGGACAGGAGCACGAGTGGGCGGCCGCTCACTCCCAGAAGCGACCCCTCCCCGACTCTTGAACCCATTTTCCGACCGAGTTGAACTGCAACGTGGTTTTTGTGAGCAGGGGAGGATGCGCGCCACTGTGACCAACGCTCAAAAATCCACAAAGAAGACAGTCGGCAAACTACTTGTTGTACCGTCTTCTGCAGGCCATATTGCAGCCCTACAGGTTCAGTCGTGGCCAAACGGAGATGTCTATGTGACCCACCAACTCCACCTCTAAAACGCTGGACCATAGCGGCACGCACGCATGTGTGCATGTGCCACCACACCCAGCATTGAATAATCACCGCTGTGCGGCGACGGTGGCGTCGGGTTGTTTCCTTTGGCTCGGTGGCCCAAAGGAAACGCTTCGAGGGGCATCGGATACAGCGCCAGGGAATATTGAATGGATGTCATTGTGCGATGGGTCTCTGGAGACTCAGACAGTGACTACATTCCCTTTGGGGATGCTTAAATAGAAAAGTCTTTTTTTAAAGCAATATACTTTAAAGCGTATTCCGCGAGACGCGCCGAGGCTGTGTCTCAAAGGGGGGGGGGGGGGTGAAATGCTTGCAGTCGTGAGCCCAGAGCTCTGCAACAAAAATAAAAACCTGAATGAGAAACTCAAAGTCACTTTGGGAAGAGCGCCCCATCGGCGTAAATGATGCCTCCATCCTTTTGGAATCGATGACCGTTTTCCACCTATGAGCACAATAAGTCACAATTTTACGTGGCTTTCTTCTGTGGCGTTATTCAACATTGTAAAATAAGAAAATCGTTAAATAACATGCAAGGAATGGTTGCACACTGCGTGTGTGCCACCGGTCTGGCTCAAATTTACTAAAACCTTAAGTGTGTCCAGAACGCTATTTTAGCTGGATGAAGACGGAGGCGTTTAGCTGTACTGCAAAGCAGATGACTCAGCTCAGCTGCACAATTCTTGCATAGTTATAAAAAAAATGCATAAATAAACATTCATGCAAACGACTCGGCAAGCAGGGATGGTCATGTTTTGCAGTGGCTTGGTTGTCTGCAGGCAAAGGCTCCGAATTACTCAGAGGAGGCACGGCTGAAAACGCCAACGTTCTTTAGTAGGCGGACTACAAAATCGTCCACTGTTCGTCTGAAAGCAGCCCTCTGATCAACACACCCCCTGCACCCAACTAGAAATAAAATAAAAATGATCAAAAGAGATTGAAAAGGGGGAGAAAAAAAACATCTGACCGATGTTTCACCTTTCAACTTAAACATGCCTTTCAAAAACCTACAAAGCCAGCAATATGACAGAGCTTGAGGTTTTCAAAAGAGCACAGGGACACAGAGAATATGGATAGGGCGGTCAAATCTTCCACCACAGAGGCAACGCTACATTGTATCATGGTGCTTTTCCCACAGGGTGTTTTTATTATTATTATTAATAATTACAGAAATGTTCATTGGGAAATGACTTGTGAACAGAAAGCCAGACTTAATGGAGGTGCAAGGGATGTTTAATCGTTAGTATGCAGTTGAACTGAAAATTATCAAGAGTTTAGACGGGTTTATTAATCCCAATCTGTCCAATAATAAATCCAACATTATCAGCGACGATCAAACTTCTGCTGGATGAAGAGCTTCCAAAGCCATTGCCACGTATATCCCGATCCTGCAATGTGGCAATTCACCTCTCACCGGCACACAAGCCGATTTTACCGCTCCAACTCCTTTGTTGACATGCTCTCGGATGCGTTATATTTCTAGGCTGCCATTCCATCAATGTTTGACTATCGGTCATTAATAAATTACATTATTTAAAACTATGATGGCCTGCTGAAACACAGGACGTTTTTTTTTCACAAGGCAAGTGCCAACATAAGGGAATGACTACTCTTTGTTTTTGTTCGGTAAAGTCACGTAGGTAAGGTAAAAAAAAAAATGAAATCACGACGTTTCGGGCGCAACACAAGCGTCCTTCTTCAGGTGGGGACAACGTAGCGAAAGCACACCGCTTGTGCGTGTCTCAGAGGTGGCTCTCAGAGGTGGCTCTCAGAGGTGGCTCTGAGACACGCTTAAGCGGCGTGCTTTCGCTCAGTTGTCCCAACCCGAAGAAGGACGCCTGTGTTGCGCCCAAAACGTCGTGATTCAATTCATTTAAATTTTTTACCTACGTGACTTCACCGAAAAAACCAAAGAGTATGAATCCTTGCGGTCACGAAAACTTCAAATCTAGAATTAAGGGAATGATTGTTATTTAATTCATACTTCATTCTAAGTAATTTTCATATTTGCGATTTGAGGAAACACCAAGGCAAACTCTTGTACATGGTGCTACAGGGTGTTTTTAATATTATTTTTGTATTGCTTATGGCAGCAATATGTTAAAGAGCTAAATGACAATGTTGATGTCTGCTCGCTTCGATGAGACGGCTTCAGGAGAGAGTGTGTAGTTTGCTGTTCCTCCTCTGCCATTAATTAAGCGCAGACTACAGTGGGTTACTGTGTGTTCCACAGCTCGGCGTGTATGGCCACAATGGCACTGTGGCTTGTCTTTAAATTTTTCAGGGTGAGAGACGGTAGTCTTTTCGCAGCCCACCTGAAAGGTGTTTTCTCGTGACTCAAACACAATGAATGCCATCGTCTCGGCAGAATGGATGTCGTTAGTGGGAATCCAGATATGATCGGTAGGGTATTTGTTAATGTTCTGCTGCATTATCAAATGGGGGTGAGATATGAAACGACAGGCTCGTGCAGACTGGCTGGCAACATTTCATTACAGCGAGTTTGTTAAAACTTAAATCAGGTGATTCTTATCCAGAGTTCCCATTCCTCATTCAGGCCATCGTCTCTGGCGCACGTGAATGTAGCCGCGTCAAGACGGCAGTGGGAGCGACCGCGATGTCCTCACCTGTTCCATGGCCTTCACGTAGCTGTCCTTGGACAGCGCCACTGCAGCCAGGTTATTGGCTTCGGCCGTGGCCTGAAATGAGACCCAACAAGCCCGGTTACCGACCGACAAAACATGAGCACGACAACTATCAGCGATCGATGGCAATCGTGAGGTGAGGCTGCCAAAAGTGCGCGACAAGAGGAGATGTCGTAGTAACGAAGCACCGCGCCGTGGTGACGGAGACCCACGGCGACGGAGAAATAAACACAGCTGCTCGCTCGTCGCGATGGGATTTGAGCAAATAAATAAAACATGCAGCGACTATGAACGCCGAGTGGCGAGTCGTGAGAACGTATTGGGGCAATAGTTGCCCCTGAAGGTTGTTGCACTGACTGCAGACCACAATACACAATCCTAGACGGACCACACGTTGTGCAAGGCCCAACACGTTTCTTCAATAGGAGTAATTTATCGAGAGGTTTTATATAGAAAGGGGGCCGTCAGAGTGCGAGCCGCCAAGTGGCGGGGCGCCGCTGTGGATGGGTCTCAGGATCCAACCCCCGCCAAAGGCAATACAGTACAATAAACGGCCCCACCACATTTTGTTTACGTATATTTGTTTCTTACGGAAGGCTAATTTAGCGGTACGACGTCTGAGTAAAAAGTTATTAATATGCCCGTGCGTGAAGACCCACACGACCCGCGTCAGAGGGTCATCGGGGTTCATGCACACGCACACACAAGCACGACGTGTCGATCCCGAGCGAGCGACACGTAGCCGTGCGCGACGCACGGCACACGAGAGACCGACTCGACGGTGATGCACGCTCGCCCCAAGCGGCCGGCGGGCTACGGCGATACCGAACGCGACAAAAGGCCCAAGGCGGGCAAACGTATGGACGAGCGGTAGCACGGAGCGTGCAGGATGCACCGGTGAAGCGGTCCGAGGGCAGGGCGGGAGCGACGTGCCTCACCTGCAGCATTGACTTGGGATGGGGCAGCTCCTCACCCTGGTAGATTTTCATGTACGCCTGCGTCATCAGCCAAAATACAGCCAGGGCAGGATGCAGCCAGGAGACAACGCCAATGCGCAAGCTTAGTGACCGCTGCTTGCTTTACGTCAGAACTATAGCATTGGCAGACTTTTAAACCACATGCCAGGGCCAATGATATTTTAAGAGTTTGCTTAAAGGATTTAATTATTAGGACTGAGATGCACAGATGTACTCCAAGACTTTAACACGTTCATGACATCACAACTCCGCTTAGCACGGTTGGCTACATACGGTGTGAAAGAACTTCAACATACATACATTTCCAGACCAGCATTACATATTCCAAGACCATGATTAATCATTATATGTAAACATAGTTTAATAATTTCAGTGTATATAAAAAAGTTGTCAAAAGGATAAGCTAGCTACTGACAGGCCAGCATCTTTCAGTAGAGAAAACAGGTCCTCCACAACCGCGAATACCTATGTGGCAGGTTGTGGACCTTAACCGTTATCCTGTCGCACGTGCGCTGTTATTCCAGCTGCTCTGGTTTCCTTTCACGTGAAGTAGACAGGCCGAACATTCCAATGCAGGATCCAACTGATAAAGTGTTTGGAACGTGGCGAAGCTTTCTTCACTTGGTAAGTAATCGCTTTCAGTCTTTACCAATCCACTGCCGGACAAAGACCTCCCCACGCTGTGCCAGTTTTATGGGGGCTGCTTAACCATACTTCACCACGTTGGTGAGTGCGGGTTGGTGAAGATGGGGGGAAGGGCCGAGGATTGGTTTGGATCTCAATCGCCACGAACGTTAGCCGCGGTCAAGAATCTATCCCAGGTCACCAGACTCATCGTGCAGCGCGTCGGCCACCGCTTTTCTCAGTTCATAGCTGCCGGTCGGCGACACGTGGCGTTCGTGGGTTTCACTCACCTTGAAGTACTCAACGAGGCCTCGGCAGGTGATCTTGGAGCCGTTAATCTCCTTGACGACGAGGTTGGTCGGTGACAGCAGCATGGGCACGAGCTCTTGCAGATGCTTCTTGAACTCGGGATCAATGTCTGCACCCCGACGCCACAGCACGACCACGTCCCCCAAGTTACACCGTGCCGCCTTCATCCGGTTTCACTTCCCTCGAAAGTCCCTTCATCATTTTCCTCTATTGCATGCCAATGGGGCGCAACGTCATGTGACGAACAATCCGTTGACACCTCTCGCAAGGCAGTGCACCCCACACAGTGTTAGAGAACGGTCTGTGGAATGAGATAACGCAAAACTAACTTCTAAAAACTGATCTCAAGGGGCTCTCTTTGTCCACCAATTAAGGAGCAAAGTTTCCCGTGATGTCTGCTACAGAGAGAACTGCTCATTGCACGACAGTGAAACCAACATTTATTTAATTCTGATCAAATGGAATTGAGCCAAATTAAGTGGAAAAACGAATCTAAAGTCGTGGTTTATCAGTCACTGGTACCTAGGCTGAGTTCACCAACTCTCTAGACTTGAGAACTCAGTTTACTCATGGGCGGCTGCCAGGATTCAAACACGGGATCACAGCGGTGCCAGCTCAGCACACTGACCTCTCAGCCACCCGGTCACTGCACCTCAGGCTTTGTTATTTTTTAATAAGCGAACATGGATTTTTTTTTGGTTATTTAACGAAATCTTCAAACAAGCGGAAAGACACACAAGCAAAAAACGTTTAGTGAGCTGAATCCCTTGCACTGGGAGATGGGTGGAACCCAGCCACATGTGGCGGGGCTCCTGCTGCCACCGTCCACTCGGGGTTCACGCGCGCCGAACCTTTCTGTGAACAGCAGCTCCCTCTACAGCACGCACGCACACTTTTGTTTTTGCGAAGTTACTTACGTTGAATAAAAATCAATTCACAAGGCAGATCTATTTACCTTCATGCAGACCACTAACAAGGAAGGTGCTGTTCTTTAACATACATATTGCTGGTTAAGCTTAGCCACAACATCGGCGAACAATGCCCCACTGTCGGGGGAGCGCCAGGGATCAGGTTAAATGCTGGGCCGTTCATGGGATGTCTCTTTTGATGTTCAATGCAAGACACGTGGGTGGTGAGGGACAGATGGGGGGGCAGGGAATTTGGGGCCACACGACTCGGCACGGCTGTACCACCCCCGGTGGCAACGCCGAGACGACGCACGGTGGCGAGCGAACGTAACGTGGCGATCGTCTGCCGAGCGACAAAGTGGCCAGGAGATGATAGTACAGCAGGTAGGTGTTACCCATTCATTTGATAATTGATTTTCGTCATCGTCGTCATCATAATTATAAACCACACCTATGTCTCGGAATATTCTGGTTTCCTCCCATGGAGAAAACTACCAAACACTACCCTGCGCAAACCATCTCAAGATCCAATGAAATCCTCTTGGAAAGACAAGCGACGTACAGCTTTTATGCAAAACTGCTGATCGGCTCAACTCTCAAACCCGTCGGCGGATCCACGCTGCACTAGCTATCAAAATCCCTTCACTGGCGTCCATCCCCTCCGCCAGCGTCTGACAGACCCCTGCTAAGATGGACTACGCTTCACAGCCCTGCACTTCACAGCCCTGCACCCACTTCCCTGTCCCAACTTGCGTCCCCTGACCCGTCGTCCTACGAATTCCCCTTCAGTCTCGAGTCAATCTCCACATGACAGAACGTGGCTATCACTCAGCTGCCCATAAATTCAACTATTTCTCCTCTGTTTAAATGGAAATTTTCCCCTAAAAAATACAGTATGGTCAAGTTTAGCTGATTTAAACCTTCATTAACTGATGTGTGCCAGTTTTATATATCCAAAAAGCACATATAATTTTAATTTGCATGTTAATACTGAACCTGTTCATTCAATCCAATACCTCAACTTCATATTTTTTTTCCTGTAAAGGCCACACAGCGTCCACGGATTCCTGTGTATTTCTTCACCAAATAAAACCCAAGGGTATCGTCCGATTGTAATTAAAAGGGTGACTTAACATTCCCCGGTTCTTGAGTCTCTATCGCTGTTTGACTGCTATGCATTTCCGGGAGGAATTCATAAACCGCAGACCTCTCCCAAGCTGGAAGACGGGCAATGTGCGAGTTTGGCCTGAGTGTGGCGCGAGATTAACCGACTTGTGGCAACATGAGACCGGCCAGCAGGGGGGGGTGAAGAAGAAATCGCCGAGTCCGCCGCATCACAAGTACGGTGGTACCTCCAGATCCGTTGACACGCACGTGGAATGCGCGAAGTAGGCACCGTTGCCGTGAGAGCAATGGGCACACGTGGCATGCACCAAACTCCACAGGTCCGAGGGGTCGCGCATTGGTACAAACTCAGTACGGGGCCACCCGAGTAAGCACGAAGCAGCGGGCAATTTTCTTGAGCGGGGTGCTCGTGAGCATGACGACAACAGCACGTGGTGCCCGTTCAACTGCACAGCTCTACACGCAACATGGTCACGGGCGCATCGAAAACCAAGCGCCTGTAATGCGATTAAAATACCCGGCCAATTAATTAAAACTCCATATGTGCCACAAAACAGCCCCTTCCTCATTCATTTTAGCTGCATGTTTTCCTCCACTGAAAGTACCTGCCAAACAAGCTCTCACACGTGAAGCTAACTTACTACGTCCACAAAGGGCTTGCGACTCTTAGTTATTTGATACCAGCAGATTTTACGGTAAATAACATAAACACGTAATTAAGCATTAAAATCTATTTCCCAGCCAGACAACTCACAAAAGCCATACATCCTCCGTGAAAAATGTAGTCAGAAACCACAACATTATGATTGTGCCCATTAATTGTGGTTATTATCTGTTGAACTGTGGTTCTCTGTAGGCTATTTTAAACCCTTATTATTATTATTATTCTGCAGGCAAGCTTGACAACAAGGGTGCTAGTGCGGCGGTTCTCAACCTCGTGTCTCATTGTATTAACTGGCAGACGCAAATAAGGAATGTACATGTGAATAACACTGCAGCAGAGCTCTTTCCACAGATATTGCTTTGGCTGAGAGGCTCTTGAAGTTTCCTGCCTGCATCTAAAAAATCATTATAAACATTTCCAGGAGATACTAGTACCCTCAAGTTGAGAACCGCCATGTTAAACACAGGCGCACATTCACACATGCACTAAATAAATAAGCCACTCGGAGCTTGCGCTCACAACTCGTGCTGCAGGAGCAGCAATGCCGTCGTCAGACCTCCTCCGCAGGGCCCACGAGGGATTCCGCGCTCTCGCTGCGGCGCGCCAACTCCGGGCGCCACACGTGCCTCGTTATCAACGCTGGCGAGCCCCACGAGAGCGACTGGGTGGATCGGTGAGAAGCGCGGTTCCGACAACCGTTGCTCCACCAGCGCCAGGAGCCATCCCTCTCACGCTCCCCCTCAAATGGCTACAAAACCACCGCAGCCGTGCATACGTCGTGGGCTACGGAGCACCGCGGCCGCAACTGGCATGTGGCACAGGCGTGAAAGCTGTAGCAGCTTACAACGACCGCTGCTGGTACACGTGCAGTGACTTCAACGGCAGCTGAGCGAGTAAAGGATCACGATGTTTGGTATATGTGGTCTGTTCCATGACACAGATATCGACTGTGTCCTTGTAAACATTACAATTACAAAATATCTTCTGGAGTTTTTGTATTTAAGACCGTGTTATTGACGGATGTGTTGAGTTTTTTTTTTGTAAAACAAGGCTGTTGGCCGATGCTCGAGAAAAGACTGAAATGATTTTTGTTTTTCAAGAACAAAGGGGGTAGAGAAAACTCACAAATAAAATACGCACGCCATGAGTTTGAGACATCGGCTGCAGATCTCGCAACACGCATCGGCACTCGGCAATGGTCGGCACAGCCGGCAAGGGGAAGCCGTCACACACACGTCGCTGAGCCACACAAGCTGAGTCACACACGCCGAGTCACACACGCAGAGTCACACACGCTGAGCCATCTGAATCACACACGCTGATCCATACATGCGGTGCACCGCTTAACTACACAAGCTTTGCCACGCACGCTGAGCCATACATGCGGTGCACCGCCGAGCTACACACGCCGAGTCACACACACTGAGCCACGCATGCCGAGTCACACACGCTGAGCCATAGATGCGGTGCACCGCTGAACTACACAAGCTAAGCCACACACGCTGAGCCACACACGCTGAGCCATGCATGCTGAGTCACACACGCTGAGCAATAGATGCGGTGCACCGCTGAGCTACGCAAGCTGAGCCACACACGTTGCCTCGCTGAGCCACACACGCCACTCACTCACTTGGCAGTCAACGCTTGGAGACACCCCGTTTTTTTTACCATTTCCGCCCAAGGGATAATATCGACTACTACGTCAATAAACCACCTGTAATGTAACAAAACAAAGAAGAAATTAAAAGGAAAAAAAAAACAACAAACAATGCTTACAAAACAATCGCAAAAAAGCCAACATCGATGACGTATGTGAATTTAGCGACGTTTCTATTCACATTCGAGCCATGGGTACGCACACTTCAATGAGCGCGCACGGCTTATGAATTCCGAAACGTTGGCTTACGCCGTTATCTCTCGCATCCCCCGAGCCCTTCGCCACTAAACCCGTGCCTGGTGCAACAGCGTGGATCGCTTCCTGCAAGCAATGACCGCAAAAAACACCAGGCTGAGATGAATGGGAAGTGTGAAGCAAACGCGAGGGCTGGTGGCAGGCCCTGCATCACAGAGGGGATGCCCTCAATCCAGTTGTGTCTTGGATACTCAGAATGATTACGGTTGGGTCTGGCTGGGAATTGTTTTGCTCTATTATGTGGGTCACTGAGTCCATGCTGCGTGTCCCACCTACACTGACCTGGCAAGGACAGCGATGAACTGGAGAGTGGCCCCTCTTGAATGGAGGTTAAAAAATGACCCTCATGAATGATGGAACTTTTCACGGTCGTCTTCCCATAGCTAAAAAGTGCTTTACCTGGGGTAAACAATATCTGTGGGTGTTTTTATTTATATCTTGAGATTTGCAACATAAATTGTGTTACAAGTTGAAAACTAAAGATGTGGGATTACGCTTCCAGAGAGACTGCAACAAAAATGTTGCATTTGTAGCCGAACTGTGCAGAGGAAAATATTTGGAGTAGATGGTCAAGCAGACCAAATGCACGGATGATCGTTATGACTGGCAGGCAGACTGGCAGGCAGGCGTGTAGGCAGTCCCACAGAGACAGGCACTGAGGCAGGCAGGCAGGCAGATGAGTAAACAGACATATGGGCAGCAGACAGACAGGCAGACAGGCAGGCAAACAGACTGGAACACAGACAAATGAACAGACGAGAGAGCACACAACAAGTGTGTGCGTGCCGTGTGCAGAGTGTTGACTGGGCACCGCGTGGCTCACCGGCAAGACGCCCATCAAAGTGAGGGTTGGTGGCCACGTTGAGGCCGGGGTGGGGCATGAGGAAGCATCCCATGTGCGTGAAGCAGCTGTGGATGTGCTTCCTCACACTCTGCAGCTCCTCGTGCTGCTTCTCCGAGATCTGTCATCGATACCGAGGATGGCGGCAGCAGAGGGCGGGGGGAGAGATTTGTTTACCTTTCCTACACCTCCGATTAGCACAGTTGGCTACGTACAGCTCGAAAGAAGTTCAACATAAGCACATACGTACTTTGTACTACTGCCGTGTTTTTTTGTATTGTTTGTTGGTGTTGATGTAACTTTCTGACCCAATGCTACTAGACATTTGTGCAAAAAAAGCTTGATAGCTCATCGGATTCCTCCTCCAGTCTAAATAACAATTCTGATTCCGTGTCACCTTGAGACGCTTCTCCAGGAGCTTGGTGCCGCCCACGCTGCCGTACTGGAACTCATAGGGGAAGCTCCAGTCTCGCACCAGCAGCACCAGCGACTGCGCAGCAACGCGCCGGGTCGTTCAAGTTCAAGAAAAACACAATGCAAAAAAAGACAACCAGCTGTAATCTTGCAGATTCATGCCGAGGCCCTTTGCACCAGGTCTGTCAATGTCAGTTTGAAGCTTGTTAATAAGGGAAAAAAATACTTGAAAGTTACGTTATAGCATCTTGTCAGAGCACTCAAGCGATGACGCACCTATGACATCATCAAGGTCATTATCAGCCAGGATCTGGATGAATTACTTCCCAAGCCATCGCCACACCTCTTGAATATAATGGCAATGTGATGACGTAACTAAGAGTGCAGTGTAAGCGCTCCTAAAACATGACCATGAAACATTTTTTGGTAAAGTTCAAAGTTAAAAAAAGGTTCGCCCAGCCACAAATGCAAGTCAAGATGTAATTTTTCATTAATTATGTTATTCTCACAATACATGTACTCAATCCCATGATAATCTATTATTGCCAATCCATTTGCAATAGTATACCATTGGTTTGTGGAGACCCTGCAGCTACGACAGACTGCACGTGCGCTACAAGCACTGGAAACGACAACAGGCAGTCCCCGGGTTACAGAAATCCGACTTCACGGAAATGCTCCCATAAATAAAAAAATTTTTAAACCAATATGCGGATATTTTTGCGTTAGTTCCGTAAGCGTAAATATTGCAGTGCGGCGATATTGTGGATGAATACCGCGGAGCGAGGCATAAAGGCAGGGCTGCAGAGGGAGCTGCATCCCTGCCTTTAGAACCTACGACTGCCGATGTTGACCCCGATGTAATGCCTGTCTCCTCTCCTTCCTCATCTAACAATTAAGCCCTTCGTCATTCACAAGTATTTCTGAGAATGGGATTTATCTTGATGTTGGGGGGAAATTGTTCAGTTTCCGACAAATGGAAAAATTCGTGTTTCGGATCCCTTTCGGGAACCTAACCCTTCCGTAACCTGGGAACAGCCTGTAATTGCTTTGCGAGTGGAATTATGACCTCAAGTCCTGACAAACCACTGCATCGTGGAGGGGTTAAATCGTTGCTATTTAAATCAGAAGCTTTGGAGCAACGTGTGATAGAATCCTTTTAGTCAACACATATGGCGATTCTAAACAACGCCGACATTGTTATGCCGCTGCAACTTTTTTACAGCATCCGATTCATAAAATTACATGACTGCCTGCGCGTGTGCATACTTATACACAAAGGCATTCCTACACATATGTACATAACCATTCCATTTATTTCCTTTCTTGCAAATTAACATTTCCTGGGTCTCTCCTTGCAAGAGGTGTTTTATGTCAGCTGGCTGTCCATTAAAGTAATGCATTTCAAGAGATAAGTCGTTAGTAGTGAAATGCAATCACCTGAAAGGGCTTCAGAAAGATTTCCTCCATGGCAAGTTTTCCATATTCTGTGAAGAGCTAAAAAAACAAATTCCAAAATAGATCAAACATTAAAGATGTCGTGAAAAAAAAACTGAATAATCACACAGCCAGCAAGCAAAACATTTTCTTTTGCTGAAACGGAAATATGGTTATTGTTGGCGGCTCCAACAATAACCATGTCATGGCTACACATGCCCTCACTATATTTGAGCGATTAAATCGCCTCTCACCCATCGTCCCTTTACAGCCCAGTGGCCAGAAGGCTTCACAATCAGTTCCCAAGGAACTGCTGTCTGGCCTTGATGGCCCGGCCCAGGTGTTAATGCCGTGCGTGTTAATTGTGTTCAGCGAATCCAATGATAGCAGTGTGTACCCACAATTATCCAACCCAATAGAGTAAGGGGATATACCAAATAGAAGTGTGACGCACTCTGGGAAAGTCCAATTTTGGTAAATATAAATGGAGCAGAATACTTAAGTCTTTCGCTAAATTAAAATAATGCTAGACCGTTATTTTAGTGTAACAATTCATGTAAAATTAGCAATCATCTTGCAAGCAATGAATACATTTCTACGAATTCAAGTCTGCTTGCAAGCAATTAGCAAAAGCCACGAGTGGAGCAAAACCACCCTTTGTGGTTACATTAAGATTATGTCGGTATGTGGTCGTGTCAACTAAAACTGGTTAGCACTTGGTATGAAAACAAACTTTTTCACTTCAGGCCATATGAATTCCTATTTGAGCAACCTGCAGGCCAAAAGTGTTTCAACACGATGTTTAGTGTTCATTAAAAGAAAAAAAATCACTAAACAAAGCACTGTATGCAAATTGCATTTGTGAGATTATTTGTGCGATATTTTATGTGGGAGGAAACCTGCACTAATAAAAAAAATCGAAAAAGGAAAATTGTAATATCAGGTGATTTTCAGACACGTGGGTAATTATGAACAGACGTGCGACACATGGGCACACAATCAGCTAAACCCCATGAACCTTCGAGAGTCAGATTAAATAATTGAATGTGGCCCTCCGAATAATACATTGCAGCGACCTTAGCACAGCATGGGCCAAGCAAATGGAAATCTGCAAAACCTTGTCCACCTGACGTCCAATTTCCCCCCTGACATTTGCATTGAATAAGGAGAGTTGTGTCACACTGTAGATTGCTGTGTTGTGAGCAAAGAGAGTGGGAAATCAGCCGAGCGCTGGGAGCATAGAAACAAATGATCAGAAACTACTTATTTTTTTCCCCCACGAATCTAAGCACAATAACAACACAAACGATTCACACCAACTTGCTTTGTTTTCTTCTTTCTTTGTGAACGCACTCACTTTTAAAGGTGCCTAGAGCTCTGGCTTGAGCACAAACAATGCAAACAAACTCAAGCCTCCCTTCACATCTCCAAGCTTGAACCCTGTAGAAATAAGTTAATTGTTGTCATTGTTTTGTGGCCTCTGTATACTGCGGTAAGTTGAGTTCCATTAAGCACTGCAATCAATCACAGGTGCAATGCATATAAACCGCACTCCATTGATTTACCAACGCGCCACAGAGACTCGTTAGAGCAATGTGAATGAGTTCCACGGCGGGGCGAGCTCTCCGTTGCATAACACAGATGAAAGTGGATGGAGGGGGTACAACCTATAGACACGTTTGAAATGTTCTCAACTGATATCATTATTGTTAACACAAGTGTCAAAGGTCCAGCTTGTCATTATGTACGAGATGACGCAGCAAAGTACCAAGATGGCAAAAAAAATTGTCTAGATCTGAACACTCATCAACACAATGGCCATACTGGGCATGGCCTAAGAGTTTGGCGCTCCAGAAGCATTGCGCATATGTGTGTGTGGCAGACCTGGGGTCAATTATAATTCCATCAGTATTGTTAGCTACAATTATAATTACGTGACGATCGCAATTCATTACCTATGATCCAAATATAAATTGCAATTGGCCCCAGGTGTGGTGTGTGCTGTGTGCGTCAGCATGAGTTACCTGCAGGTGTTGTAGGTCATCCTCCTGGATGTTCTGGGACAGGTTATAGACCTGTGTACAAATAGACAAATCGTCATTACCCTGACCGGTGGTGACATGTTACTCTCCGACGTAAACTTACAGTTTACCAATAGCTACAGGGTGAAGCTTCCATCCAATGGGAACCCAATGCAGGCAGCACAAAGATCCGTATAAATGTGGAAGAGATTTTAAAATGCATTTCTTTACCAAGGAATTGTTTTCACTGTTGCCATATCCTGACTGCAGGTGTTGCACCATCATCTACCCGTTGTTAATATGACTGTTTTTGTGCACGTTAACAGTTATCCATGCTAAGACCAACAACACGAGAAGTATTTTAGCATCAACGGCGGTAAAAGGCTTGAAGCCAGGTCATCACAAAACGCTGGATCTACGCTCCTGCACGGCTATCAGTCCCACTACCCACGAAGCCACCTTGACTTCATAATCTATAGTCATGGATGCTCACCATTTACGGTTTAAGGAGGTGCAACGGCACTCGACACATTTTCAAAATCGACAACAAGTAAAAGCCTTGTAAGCTCAAATTGTAGACATTTGCCACCATTACCGCCGCGCTTGGTAACGTAACATAAAGGACTCCAGCTGCGCTCACATCAGTAAAGTGAGAAACCCGCTGCAGGGAGGCGGTGTTACAACAGCTGCCCGTGAGATTCTGCAGTCTCTTTGCTGCGCAACGACGATTAGCGCCACTGAAAGCTCCAGCAACATGAATAAAGGGCAAACATCGGAATAACACGGAGGGGAGTACTGCCTTTTACATCTAATCTGCCTATTAAAAGTTCCTTTTTATCGGTCCCGCGTATGAGAACGCACGGCGAAACAAAAAAAACAACAAAGGCTGACATGCAAAAGCATTTTAAAGGCAGGGCATGTATCGATTGTGCATCAATGTGAAGATCATGCTCAACAAAGTTTCAATCACGGCATCAAATACCCCATATACTTAAGGTCAGACGGTGGAAGTCTGAGTCAAGAGGAGGTCGCGTCCACGTGCTCTACTCACTCGTCTTCAACACAAGCATGGCTTGTGTCGCGTGCATGTAAGGGCAAAACTGAGAGGGCATGTATGTTTTGGTGTCTATATACTTCCACTTATAGCAATGGAGCACGTGCATATTTGTCATACACCCTGGAGGGCATTCATGAGTAGTAACTGACAGCAAGTGCCTGAAAACAGCACGCCCATGACTCCAGGCTCAAGCAGCACTGATTGTTGCTGAATAACTTCTGCAAAGCGGTGCTCCATCGCAAATCAAACGTTCCAAATAAATAGAATAGACTAAATTATCCACGTGCGGTTTATCCGATTAACAGATTTACTGCGCACATAAGATTTTGGCATAAATGAATAACTCATGGATTTTCCCTTAAACCCACATTCATAATCTAAAAACAGTTATACACTGATTCTTGGAAATGTTTACTACAAGTCACGTGCCTATACCCAACACATATGTTGCTCAGGTTAATCCGAAATCCACATGATCGCCTCTACAGTACAGTAGTTGCATATCTTTACAACAGTGAGCGGAGTTTGATTGATGTTGATTGGCGTGGCTCTACTATCATCCACTTAGTGGGCCGAGACTTCTGCGTAGGAGCAAGACAGTGTTATCAATGAGCACTCGCATCGATCGGTCGATTCTTTACTACAAATGTTTGTTTTGTTCATCAACAAAATACATTTTCCATGGATCTCTTAAGAGATCCATGGAAAATAAATATTTTTTTATTAACCCGGGATTTTCAATTATCCACGGTCGTCCTCCTCGTCATTAGCGCGGATAATCGAGAGTCTACTGTAAGTTAATCATGTACAATCAAAGTTTGTGGGTGATGAAGGAGATGACGATGAAGATGCTTCATAAATAATTTTGTTGCCAGTAGCATGGCTGCCAATTTTGACGTTCAAAAAAACAGCACGATTTGATTTTACAATTGTAAAGAAAAAAAAGGGCATATATTGAGCAGGGAAAAAATAATATGAAGAAAAGATTTGGCATTAACATTAAATCCTTATATTGTAGGGCCATAATCAAGGTCGAGAATATTTTCATGCTATTTTGCTGAACTCACAGCCAGTTTAGTCCCATCATGCTCTGAAATAAGAATCATAATGAAAAGTAATCGGGCATGGAAGCATCAGAAAAAAAATGGAACACTCGGCACCCACGCATCATCAATGTGGGTCGACCGGACGCCACCGGTGGGCTGCGAAGTGGATGGACAAAGGGACCGTGCGAGTGTGTGCGTGTCGGCGTGCGTGTCAGCGTGCGTGTCAGCGTGCGTGTCGGCGTGCGCTACCTGCACGGAGCTCGTCATGGTGCTGAGGGCGAACACGGTGGCAGAGTCGCGGATGGTCGACTGGCTGTCGAACGTTCCCTGCGTGTCCATCAGTAGCACGGCCACCTGCAATGGCACAGCCAGGAGGACGGCGGCATGCAACCGAAGGCAATGATGGTGAATGCAGCGATGATAAACCGAAACTACAGTCGCGCACAATGACAAGATGAATGCCAAAAACCAAAGGCAGAAAAAACAATAATAATAATATAACGATCATACCGACAACTATTAATCAACAATATGACTGGAATTATGAAGTTGAATGAAACCAACGATAAATTGAATGAAAACAACGATAAAAGACACGGCGACCCTAGCAATGGTGATAATGACGCTGTGGGTAGGTGCAGATATGTAAGTTTGTGGCGACACTAAACACGAGCCTGACAATCACGAGATAAGCACTGCACAGGATAGCTATCAAACCCACTGTCCATGCCTGCAGAAATTGTTCACCCATTATAACTCATGTTGATCATTATCCTTACAATTATCTCGTATTCATTGTCTGAAACTGTCGCTCAATCTTTACGAGGCTCTAAGTAAAGAGGCCATTAGATTTATTGACGCGTAAGACTTGCCCTTTGTAGAAGGCGAGCGAAGTTCCTGAAACTGTGGCCAATAATCTGCTAGTCACGTGTGAACCGGCAAAGTGCTCACGCACGCTGACCACTATGCTACTTGGCCACGTACGCACGCTGTGTACTCCGAATGGGTATTTCAAGAGACAATGACACGGGATAATAACACGTTTACACGCAAAATGGGAAAAGATCGCTTGCATTAATAACATGCGTGGGAACCTCACTGATCCTAATGTTTAACAGCTGTACAGGCATCAAGCCTTGCTTGGGAAAATGTAACATTGACAACTGATACCAGGATTAAGAACGTACATTTTTGCCCCGTTTGGCTTAGCAGGTGCACGGTGACCTACTTTCCAGACCCCCGTGTACATGCACAGTCCCACTCAAAGCAGGGTGCCAGCAGTTCATACAAACGTTAAATCAACGCTCCAAGCTCTCAACGATTTCAAAATACAATACAATCATCGGCAACACCTCATTTCACCTCAATTTGGTCTTGTAAAAGAACCTTGGGCGTTCGACACGTAGAAAAAAATTAACCCCTTAAAATGCATCGCATTTGACACGGTACACCTGTCCCAACGCTGACCTTTTAATAATCACGAAGCAAAAGCTTAAAGTTATATTACATGTAACATAGCACAGTCTCTCCTCGTCTGTAGACTATTTTTTCATCGTGGCATTCAATCAAAACTTCACAAACACGCCTGAGTTCAGGCCTACAATCCGACAAGACAGTTCCCTGTGAGGCCTACTACATCGGTCGTGGATATCCTATGCCTCCCCATAACATCAAGAGAACAAAAGAGTTTGCGGCCACGGGTTGCTGACGAGCTTGACTGAAGTTGAAACCGATCCCACAGTGGGCACGCTTCAACGCTGGCTGACACTGCCGGAAGAGGAGGTCCAACGGGTCCATGACGTGCGTTCGTGCCGGACGCACCTGGCTGCCGTCAGGCTTGTCGACGAGGAACACCTCGTTCCACACCTGGATGCCCGTCGTCTCGCGCTCGGAGCCCCCGCGCCAGCTGAACCCCGTGAGGGGCTCCGCCTCCCCGCCCAGCCAGCTCCCGCCCATGCTCTGCACGATGCCCGTCCAAGGTGAACCACAGCACAAATTATAGAGAAGACGCAACCCATAAAACAAACAGCTCCTACCTTATATAGTCTTGGTTCTTTCAGTAAAGTCACGTAGAAGGGAAATAATAAAATAAAAATAGAAAACAATAAACTTCTCACGCAATTTCGACTGCAACACAAGCAATCATCATCAGGTGTGAAAACCACAGCAATAAAATGTTCTGTGGTTTTCACACCTGATGATGATTGCTTGTGTTGCAGTCGAAACGTCGTGAGAATTTTATTGTTTTATATTTTTATTATTTTATTGTTTCCCTTCTACATGACTTTACCAAAAGAACCAAGAATATGAATCCCTGCAGTCACGAAAGCTTTAAATCAAAGCTCCTACCTTGTTGATGCACGCACCTGTGCCGTGACCCGAGCCGTCACACACACGAGGTTGATTCTTTGTGACGGTGAATTTTTTTTTAAGTTACCATCAAGCACACCGCCATGCGGCGCTGGCGGTATAACGACATTGCCGCTGTATTAAAATACACCGGCGTTGTACGAGAGTGACATCACGGTGAAGTCACTATGGTGGCACAATGGAACGCTTGACCGCGGGGCTAGACTGCAGCTTTAACGAAACGTTCGCTTTGGCCTACCAATCCACACAAAATCGCCGACAACACAAAATACGCAGATGCCGTTCCATATAGATGGATCTGGCTGCGGGTAAACCTCATGGGAGACCGGGGAGCGGGGAGAGGCTGGAGACGCACCTGTCTGTACATGTAGCGCAGCAAGAAGTCGAGCAGGAAGGACTTGCCCTTTCGGAAGGCACCGGCCACCGACACGACCACCACCTCCTTGTTGCGCACCTCGGGCCGCAGCAAGATGCGCTCGAGCGCCGCCTCGTCCAGCTCGAAGGTGTGGTCGCCCTGCGCCACCACGACTTGCACGGGCCGCGCCTCCTGCACCACCTCCATGTCCGAGCCATCCGGCGTGCTGGGGCTCGACGCATCGTCTGCCAACGGGACGGAGAGCGGCACGTGCGCGCGTGCGTCAGGCAAAGGGTGGACGCGCGGACGTTTGTGGATTGGCGAATGAGCAGATGGTCAGAGGTGTGCAGAGGCAGATCAGGTGCCTGGACAGATGACGGGTATGTCTGTCTCCACCTCCCCAATGCTCACTAATTATACGCCGCCACTTCTCTTACGTAACATGTCCGTGCTGCATCTGCATCTCTCGCACCGCACCGGTCTCCGACTCGCACGCCAAACATCTCAGGCCTCTTGCTCCGCACGTTCCCACGCTGTGCCTTTCTAAATTTCTCTCCAAATAGCCAGGCACTCACGAATGATGCGGCCACTATGACGCATCGTTGGTGAGCATCGGGGCCATGTGGAGTTTGAGATGCATGAACAAACAAAAGCAGACAGAGAGAACGTGGAGACATTTGGAGTGAAAATAGCTGAGCGTTACATGGCATGGAGATGTTTGGAGTGAGAGAAGCAGAGAGAGAGACCAGGCATGGGAGACAAATGGAGCAAGTGAAGCGGAGAGACACCGCATGGAGTTATATGGAGAGAAAAGCAAACACGTGCACGAGTGAGATATGGAGTGAGAAGCTTTGAAGTGAGACGCAGTATCGGAGAGGCCAGGTCCTTGAAAGGCAAACAGCAGAGTAAAAGAAACAAACAGCATTAAACACATACTGCTTATGGCAGGATCTGTGTTCCCTAGCCTGAAGATTTCCAGAATCAAATTTAGTCGGTTTCCTGCAGAACGAACGATCGAGGCTTCACGGAAACGACACGACTTGGTTGCCACAGGTAGTTTATGTTTAAAGGCAGATCGTATTTGTTTTGAAATCCAAGCCAGCTCACAGCGAGCACGGTTACTCTCCGAGAGGAATGCGCTCAAAGACAAAGAGCCGTGGAGCACAACACTCGAGATTAACGAGCCATCAGCTAACCAAACCCCGTAGCTAGCGTGGCAGCACACGCAATCGCGCCACTCTGCGCCCTGCGTCAACAAGAACAGCAGCAGCGTTCTGCTTGTATGTGACATTTCTAGTTACCGTACATCAGCTGCAACATGCAAGTGTTCATTCATTTTACGTGTCACGATCTCTGGACTGCAGCAAAGTGTACTACAAAACCAAATTAACCAACACACAAAAAATGTCCAAGAACAGAATTTCAAGCTCTGAAACCATTCTAGGAGCTTCAAATTTTCACAACACTTGCACTTGAAGCAACCACCCCATTCTGTGAAGGATGACTACATCAGCCTAACACGCCACTGGGATAAAGATCACACTTAGGCTTGCATCCACGAGTGATCATGTGGTGTGCACTGAAAAACGTCACGCATTTGACCAAAACCGGCCAGTCACTGCTCCTTTAAAGGGCCTTGTGCCTTCAAGGGCCCCAGTTTCTTCACAGGGTCCCAGTGCCAACAATAAAATCTACTACCTGCCTCAGCAGCACAGCCAACAGGGACCCTCATTCTGACAACACTAGCAAGAGGACCTAAGTGTCCTCAGCAATAGCCAAGGTCATGAACATGCACTGATCATTCGGACGAGGGTGTTGCGCTCAGAAGGCCATATGATGAAAAATAAAACCACCATACACAAAGGTGCTGAGCCACATTCGCATCTTAATGAAATCACTGGAAGATATCTTCATAGCAATTTTCCTCGTTGCTGGTGATAGGAGACGGAACATTTTAGCTTCACCACAATGACATGAACCATCGCCAGACATATTAAGCTGAACAACTGTGTCATTCCCTTTTTAGGGTCATGCTAAGGCACAGCATGTATTGAATGTGCCTCATATTACCTCACTATCGTGATGAATATCTGGCAGCAGAACCTTGTATGTTTCCACCTAAATTTGTTTTGAACAAGCCTCAATCCTCAGAGCAAGATATATTGGTGCTAAATATTTTCACTCAACTCAGTGGGGATACATTAATCTTCCATGCACAACAGGAGAAGTAAAAGGGCAGTTACACACAATGGCGGAGCCAGGATTTTCAGGTAGGGGGGCCAACCCCTCCAGCAATTAAAAATGATAGAGGAGTTGTTAGTAAGTAAGGACTTGCCCCTTGCTTTTTATTCGACGCGTGTGCGGCAATGGCACAGCCATCGATCGAGGGTCGAATTCGAACCGTGTGTGATCGGCATCGCGCTCGCTTGAGGTGTTTGTCTTCAGGGAAGTCGTGCCCTGTATACGCAACTGCGCACAATTCTGAGTCACTTATAACTGCTTTTCCGTTACTTATTGCCAATTATGGACTCGGACTATTGTCCTATCCTCTCAGAGTCCCTGGCACGTAATAATATGCTACACAGTGGCAGTGGGGGTCGCAAAATGTCGATTTATTACGAATAAACCCCAATGATCCGATCAAAATTAGGGATTTTTATCGGATCATTGGGGGGCATGTGCTACCCCCCCCCCCCCCCCACTGGCTCCGTCAGTGGTTACACAAATTAGACAACTCTAGTTAAAATGTCAAAATCAACCCAACAATACATGTGGGTATCTATAGTTTTGAGAAAAAAATATTTATGAAGTTAATGGTTTAACATGTACACAAAAATGAATGCACCTTCACCATCCCAACGTGGATGAAGTCAGTCTCATTTCGTCGACATTGGTATTTTATGAACATATCTCCCTTATCAATAAAGATGCGGAAATTGTTTTGATAATAATTACAGTCCTAATTGGCTGACCTACTATGCCCAAGTAAAAAGCCACTTCATGATTATACTAATGATTACCCGCACAGATAAAATGTCCGAAATATACGTCTGACATCGCGGTACTACCCGCAAGATGTGGAGCTGCTGCCAACAACCAGCAGCTGAAGCCACATGATTGTGATATGACAGGTAGTGGTAATGGGACCTAACCAAGAGTAACATTTGCTTAATTGCTTTAGATTTTTTTAATATGCTGTACCACTGTTGACATGTCCTTTGCAGTCACTAGAGGCGCTACCATCCGTCACTGCAATAAGGAATTGATTATTGAATGAAATCGTGATCCTGAATCATGGTGATTCATTAAATGGCAAGGGCAGCAATCATCACCGGCTTACATTTCTGCTGCAGGAGAGGAGAAAAGAGTTCTAGTTAGTGGGGGACGATATAATAAAAATGCTCAATTGTAGCAACAGTTTAATTTCTTAAAGATTTGTGGGATATTATTCCAAATGTTTCTTCAACACAATAGTTGGGAAAAAATAATACAAATAATTTTAATTTTATTTGATGCATGTTATCATAAGTCTAATAAACATTTATTTAAATCAATGAACTATTACACCCTTATGTAAATGCAAAGCAGCCAATTACTTCCGTCAGTTACTTTAGCGCTGTGGGTATTCCAACATTTGCCTGGCATTTCCCACGCATGCCTTCCTTGGAGAGCAGGTGATGTTCACACCAAACAGCTCTCACCTGGCACTAAATAAATTAGTCGACTGTAGCACAGGTGAACAATTCTTGACCCACCACCACGCTGCACACCTTGCGGAGCCTGTGGCCTTGCAGCAGAAACTCTTGCCAAATTAAAGCGCAACGGGAAGCGATTGTTATGAGGATGCATTGTTATGAGGATGCATTTTACATTTGCCTCCAGATTGCAATAGGGGTTTGGGCCAGGTTCAGAGTTGCAGAACAATTGAATCATTTGGCGGGACCCCGGGGTCCCGCAAAAATCAGGTCAATAATTATTATTTTTCAGTCTGCCCACTCGTGATCCCTACAGCAACGCGCCGCCCGCCCAGACTTGCGCCAACAAGCGCCAGCAGGCGGCGATCAACACGATGGGCGCCACCCCAACTGGCCAAACGCAAGCCCGGGCGGCGTCCGCCGCAGTCGCGCGCAGCGACAACGCCCTCCGGTCAGCCGTCGATCCTCAGCTTCTTTGCCAAGGCGAGCCCGCCCCCCAGGCAGTGAATTTAACGTGTTTATGTAATTTTTCTACTTTTTTCGAAACTTAGTGCCCCGAGTAGCTCTCAACGAGGCCAATCGATTGACCACTAGTTTTGTTGTCGGTAAGGCAAGACTCGTGTTGCTACGCGGTTTTTCCCACCCCGGGGCAGTGATGGGACCCCGGGGTCCCGCCAATTGCTTCAATTGGTGCATTGAGCCAATAGGATGTCAGTTATGCAGAAATTGCACAATGTAATTCGATGACTGTGTTTTATTTCAAAACTGATTCTTGAAGATGTATTTAAGCTCCATAAAACACAAAACATTCACAAAATTTCACTTATGGTCCAAATGTGCCGAACTTCATGAAATCACAAGGTGAAAACTACAAATACGATTTTCACAAACCACTATAGCACGCCACTGCCCCACTTCAAGAGACCTATTCAATCCTGGTTGCGTTTCAAATGACCATGTGCACTCGCACATCACCCTCACGTGCCCGAATGTCGTTCTCGCCTCCAATAATAAAAAAAGCTCGTAGTCCAGATCTGACCATCAAATGGCTCCCCAACAAACAAGCACTTTCTATTTTGTCAGCTAAAGCTGAAAACTAACATGAAGCATGAATTAGATTCTGATCAACCTCTGATGTAAATTAGTACGTATACCCATTCAGCTCTTTTATAAATCCACTGCTGGATGAGGGCCTACCCCATGCCATGTGAGTTGTGGGAGCGATTTGACTATGCTGGTCAGTACTCTTTGGTTCTATTCGGTAAAGTCACGTAGGTAAAAAATAAAACAACAAAAATCACGACGTTTCGGCCACAACACAAGCGGTCTTCATCAGGTGAAGGGATCAGGCTGTCTCGAGGACAGCGCTGGTGTGAAACACAGCCACGCTCAGACCACGGTCAGTGCCCAATGGTGCAGGTGAGGAGCATATAGACGTGGTAGTGCAAAGGGCAATACTGAATGTTGCTGCACTGCCCTATGCTGCCCATAACTTAGCAGATTTAAATATACAGAAATACGCAAATATTTTAAAAGCTTTAAAAATAAATAAAGCCTCTTTCATGTGACAGCACAAAGATATGCATCGTCAAGTTTAGGTTTTATTTAGATATTCATGACATCTGTAATATTTTTTGAGCCAGCGATGTAAAACAATTGGGGGAAGAAACGGGGGCCAATTTGTCACCAGGCAAAGCGCCGCAGCACTGTAATCACCAGCAGCACAGTGAATGGGGGGATGATGTATGGCATGGCACATCCAAAAGTGTATAGACAAGATGTATCTGTGCTCAGTCACCTATTCCTCGATTGTCACCCCAGGGACGCAAAGGGGATAGTCAAACATAACATTTGAAACATCAACGTTTTATTCGGTAATGGTGACTACTGCACTACCAATGTTGTGAGATCAAATATGGATGTTTTTAACACCAGTGTGTTTAACTTTTTTATTTTCACCGGTCATTAGTGGAAGGCGGATTACAAATAAATTATTATTATATTTATCTTCTGCTGTCCTCGCTGATTTTGTCAGAGTATGGCCAAATTTTTATTTATAGCTTTCGTGACTGCAGAGATTCATATTCTTGGTTCTTTCGGTAAAGTCACGTCGAAGGGAAACAATAAAATAATAAAAATATTAAACAATAAAATTCTCACGACGTTTCGACTGCAACACAAGCAATCATCATCAGGTGTGAAAACCACAGCAAGAAATGTTCTTGCTGTGCTCCTCACCACAGCAAGAAATGTTATTGCTGTGGTTTTCACACCTGATGATGATTGCTTGTGTTGCAGTCGAAACGTCGTGAAAATTGTATTGTTTTATATTTTTATTATTTTATTGTTTCCCTTCTACGTGACTTACCGAAAGAACCAAAAATATAGAGTATAGCCAGTTAGTTTGTGTAAATAAACAAAGGAGTTCACTCTGATATTTAACACCTACTTACAATGTATTTCCTTCCATAGATAAACTGGGAAGCATTAATGTTTTTATTTTTACTACAGCTCAGCAAAATACTTCCCCAACTCCACATTTATAAAGTAGGAAAATGCTTTACATGCGATGCAATTGCAGTAGCTAGAGCCTAAAGAGCAACCCGAAACGTCTCTCCTATAAGCAGTGATATATTTTTCACTTGAATGTGCACCCCGCACTATCCTAAAGACCAACTTCTTGTTGGAATAATGAATTCTGCCAGACTACAGTGCATGAATGGTTAAGCTCAGAAGAAATTTTTGGAGATAATTGTTTTGACAAGAATGGGCACGCGGTTCTTGCCAGTATTGTCCAGCGACGCAAACATGTGTTCTTCGGTTTTTTTTATTAAAGAGCATTAATTGACGGTATGTGGTTAACTCCTCTGCAGCTCCGTTAGGATAACAAATAAAATATGCGCTTGTGAACGTTTATGCTTCAAGGGGAAAAAATACAAATATAACACGTGATAAAGAGTGATTATGATGGTAATGATGATAATACGTGTTAATTTTCATGCACAATTTGGCTGGGTAGTTGCTGTGGTCAGAAAGCATGAATGACAATTGAGATAAAATTCTGTATGGCAGTAAATATCGCCGATAATCCATACTGGGCTTATAACACAAGTAACACTTTGTGGGAAGTTAAAAGTAGTCTATAATGGAGAGACTTGACCCCACGAGGGCATTGCATAAATTCCACTACTGGCTCAGGGCCACGGACAGAGATGAGCACCCACTGCACATTTTAGCAGAGGCCACTTTCTTTCTGACTTGATTTGTTTTGGAAACAAGTCAAGCACTGCCCCACACTTAAAATATTGACTGAAAGCTTTCGTGACTGCAGGAATTCATATTCTTGGGTCTTTCGGTAAAGTCACGTAGATAGGTTCTAAGAAAATAATAAAAACTTACAGAAAAATACGACGTTTCGATCGCAACGCAAGCGGACGTCTTCAGGAAAAGGGGAGTTAGCTTCAAGGGAAACTGTTTATAAGTAGTTTTCTTGTTATTTTTTATTATTATTTTCTTTGAACCTATCTACGTGACTTGACCGAAAGACCCAAGAATATGCCCCACACTCTTTGGTTCTATTGGGTAAAGTCACGTATTTTATTTTCACCTACGTGACTTTACCCAATAGAACCAAAGAGTATGGTCCTCTCTTTAATGACACAGACTTATGGCTGTTTTCACTGCTGAGCAAAGTTCTCATGTTCGATGGTGACGTTCCATCACAGTTGGAAATTTGCAAGCTCAGATCTCAGGCAGGGGTCAATAAAACTCGTACTGCTTTTGGGAGGTCAACAGTGGTGATTCCACAGAAAAACGAGATCCCACCACGATGGGAAAGCGGATTTCTCACGTGTGCCGACGGCGCGGCCGACTGCTAGGTTGTCAGAGCGTGGTTAAGTCGAGCACCGGCACGCTCAGCAGCCCTCCTGACTGTGGCCTTCACAGTCCCCAGTTAACGTCTTCATACGGAACATTGTTCCTTTGCAGATAAGAGATTTTAAATTAATCTCGGCAATAATATATTCCGTCCTTTGTCAATCCACTTGAATAATATGCCATTTTAATTATCCTGACGCATATTAAGCATATTTGAGGAGCTAACAGAAAATTAGCAGCTGTATTTAATAAGCCAATGAGGAATAATGCTACACGACCGCAAGGTCTGCAGGACATGGCAGACATTGGCGACATTTATCCAGCAATTTTAAAATATATTCTTACAGCAATATTACCAATTATTTCTCACAATTATTTTCAATAATATATTGGCATCATGTTAAGTGGTAAATACATCTGCATTCAGATCTCTCTGATGTTCCAGTGCACCACCCGACAGTGGATAACGACCACGGAAGACGACGTCACAAAACTGCTTCATTAGTCGCTCCAATAGCCTCTTATACACGCTAGGCGGTGTACCTTGTTACATGCTCTGCCAAGACATTCACTGCACAATAATTAACTCAAATGTGTAATCCTCAACGTGGGAATATACACGGCCTTAAGTGACAAACAAAATGTAATGATAGGGCATTGGTGACTGGACAATAAAAATATGCAACTTAATACTGTACTTCCAATTGGCAGTTTCGACCAATTGATTTACACCACTTTGGCAATCCACTTCTGGATGAAGGCCTCTGCACGCCATGTGGGGGGGAGGGTGTTCATCTGTTTACGGCAGACGTCACACGTTGGTAAAACTTCATGTAAATCACCAAGCGGGTGAGGGAACTGAACTCATAATAAAGGTTTTTGGGTTAGATCGCGTTTATTTATAAATGTGTCGTAACCCTCCACCACCCGACACGGCCAATCAGCAAAAAAAGTGTCACGTTGACAAAAGACAAATAATTCACTACTTCAGCCCACCGGTGTGTTGAAGAGTTAATCCACATTTACAGTTTGAGTACGACGTTTCGCTGGTAAATACTTCCAGCGAAACGTCGTACTCAAACTGTAAATGTGGATTAACTCTTCAACACACCGGTGGGCTGAAGTAGTGAATTATTTGTCTTTTGTCAACGTGACACTTTTTTTGCTGATTGGCCGTGTCGGGTGGTGGAGGGTTACGACACATTTATAAATAAACGCGATCTAACCCAAAAACCTTTATTATGAATAATATTGGTCGCGAAAGCCTACGTGTTAAACAGGGAACTGAACTGTTGACCGCTTGGCAATTGGCTCACTACTGAGTCAATTCTGGTCTCACGTTTATTCCATTTTATACATCTAAAACATAGCACACCTAACACTCAACTACGGTGCACGGAGAAACAGAACACTAACATTCTGAGTGCTATTGCAATTCAATTCGTAAATTAATGTTACGTCGCAAACATTAGCTTTGACAAGTGAAACAAATCACAGAGTATGAAAACCATTGTTCAAGACATCTCAAATGTCACCAAAGAACAGACGCCCCCCGTTGTTGTGTACTGGCAGCTACCCAGTACGAGGAAACATTGCACCATTGTAAGTTCATTAATTTACTAAAATCAGGCTGGAGCACTGTAGAAACATCTTTGGTGAATGCGGTTTCACTGAGAACTCCTCATTATGAAATTAAAACCAGTCCCGGCATGTCTAATTGTACCTCCATATACCCCTCGGACGAAAAGCATTTTACAAACAAAGTGATCCACGTAACGTACAGTAACCACGCCAAGGACTAATTTCTCCAATTACACCATTACGCCCGGCAATGATTGTTGTGATGTTGTTGTTGTTCACTGCACCAGAAACAATTAATCAATTCAAGTTGTACCTATAAATTACGTAACCAGTTACCGTACAATTTACATTAAAATTCGACCAGCAGTGCTGCCGGCAAACGCGCGCCGTGTAAAAGGCGGCAGAAGCGCAGAATTTTTAAGCGGCCGTGTCCAGAGAGGATGATGTCCCCCCTTCCTCCTTACCGTTTGCCCGCAAGCCACAGCATTCTAAGCAGCGGCAGCAGCAACACGACGGGACACACACACACGGGCAGCCAACTCGCCGCTGCTATTGCAGCAGCTTGATTCGTTTAGCAAAAGAATGTTGTTACTTGTTACCAACGGAATCCGCCAAGCGCGGGCAATCGGCGATTGCCTTACAAGTCACAACGCGGCTCGCTCGTGACGGCCGCATACCACGCACGCCACTATATAAGGGCAGTCTTTGAATCATTATGTGAATTATTTTATTAAAGCTGCCCTCCTCTCTCTCTCTCCCATGTTAGGTATTAAAAAAGCCACGTTGCATCTTGAAATGCTCATTTTTTACCTTAATATGAGTGGTAGACGTGTGGGGCATTGACCTAGACGACGTAATCCCGAAGACGTGGCTCTACAGCATGGGTGGTGGTGGTGGTGGCGGCGGCGTTAAAAGGCAAAGCTCCCGTAGAGTACGGACTCTCTGCATGTGCTTATTGAAGCATTCGGTTCATTCCGTTCCTCTGCCAGGTGCAGGACGCAGCAGGTATATACACACGCGGGATAATAATTCATTAAAGCAGAGTACAGCTAACAGCACTTTATGACTGGTGCTAAGCATGTTAGTACACTCACTGCATGTCACATGACCATGGTTAAATCATCTACATTTTTCAATAAACAATACGGCTTTGACAACCGACATTCCACAAAGTACAGTAAGCATTATATACATGCAAAAAAAATCACATTGTGGTTTTCGCCAAGCAACAATGCTACCACTGTCGGTACACTTGCCTAGACTGTCAATCTCTCAAATAACCCTTAGCCATGTACACAATTTCTAGCGCGGGGCTCATTATAAAAGAGCTATCTGAACGTGTATAAATGAGTAGGAGCATTCTGTAATTCATGAGGATGAAATCAGGGAGACAATACACGTCTGCGTGTGTGTCAATGGTGATCAGGCAAATGAGAACCGAATCGACCGGAGTTTACAGTTACTGTACAACAATAAACACAGTGCAGTGCCCGAGTCTGGGGTCCCCCACCTCCACCCCGGGGTCCCCCACCTCCACCCCGGGGTCCCCCACCTCCACCCCGGGGTCCCCCACCTCCACCCCGGGGTCCCCCACCTCCACCCCGGGGTCCCCCACCTCCACCCCGGGGTCCCCCACCTCCACCCCGGGGTCCCCCACCTCCACCCCGGGGTGCCCCACCTCCACCCCAGGGTCCCCCACCTCCACCCCAGGGTCCCCCACCTCCACCCCAGGGTCCCCCACCTCCACCCCAGGGCCCCCCACCTCCACCCCAGGGTCCCCCACCTCCACCCCAGGGTCCCCCACCTCCACCCCAGGGTCCCCCACCTCCACCCCAGGGCCCCCCACCTCCACCCCAGGGCCCCCCACCTCCACCCCAGGGTCCCCCACCTCCACCCCAGGGTCCCCCACCTCCACCCCAGGGTCCCCCACCTCCACCCCAGGGCCCCCCACCTCCACTCCAGGGCCCCCCACCTCCACCCCAGGGTCCCCCACCTCCACCCCAGGGTCCCCCACCTCCACCCCAGGGTCTCCCACCTCCACCCCAGGGTCCCCCAACCTCCACCCCAGGGTCCCCCAACCTCCACCCCAGGGTCCCCCAACCTCCACCCCAGGGTCCCCCACCTCCACCCCTGGGTCCTCCACCCCAGGGTCCCCAACCTCCACCCCAGGGTCCCCACCTCTACCCCAGGGCCTCCACCTCAGGGCCCCCAGCTCCACCCCAGGTCCCTTAACCTCCACCCCAGGGCCTCCACCCCAGCGCGCGCAGCTCCACCCTAGGTCCCCCACCACCTCCACGAGAGACCGAGGGCCGGCACCGCACACTCCCCGCTCTCGCACGCTCTCGTTCCCCCTCGCCTCGCCCCCGCAGCGCGGGCCGACAAGCCCAGAAGCAACACCCAAATCCGTCCGCGAGCGCCCGAGCGAGGGGAGGGCGGCGGTGTGAGGGAGCGAGCGCGGGCGGCCCCGCGCGCGTCCTTACCCGAGCTCTCGGACGCGTGTTTACGGTGCCTCACGCTCGGCGACTCCGCCATCGCGCCCCTGTTCCTCCTCCTCCACCTCCTGCTGCTCGTCTGACAGTGCGCGTGACGTCACCGCGTCGCGCGCGATGACGTCGCGCGAACCGACGCGTTGGCGTCATCTCGCGCGAGCGTTGCCGCGGTTCCGGCACGTTGGGTGACGTCACCGCGCGCCGTTGTTTTTTGGCGGGAGTTTTGGAAAATAACAAATTGCGGGAGGCGTTCGGCTTCGTCCTCCTGTTACGTCCGTACGCTCACACTTGACATGGTTTGACGAACACCACAAGACCCATTAAACAATGACTTACGAAACTTTGGTCGCGCTTTAGCAATAACCATGCCTACATCTATAGCTTTTTGGTCAGATTGCAAAGGGAATGTAGATTTACAGTACGCTGCTCTAAACACTTCTTCACTGAGTCTTCTGAATTAAAGGAATTAAAGTTTTACTCTGAAACATCAACGTGCCTTAGTGTAACTCATTCTCAATCAATTAATATTGAATAATAAGATTACTTAAGGTGCCTAAGGCAATGATACTCAAACCTTAGTCTGCCTGACCACAGGGGCATTATAACTAAATCCTAAGAATACTAAAGATGCTTCATCATAACCCTAAGGAAACATCAAAAAGGTGCCTTTGAATATTAAACCATAATAATCGTAGCGGTACATTAATGCTGGCCATGTCATTTGTGCGATTGCATGATTTTGTGTGAAAATGTGTAAGTATTTAATAGGGCGATGCATTCTGAATATTGTAACTTCAAAGGAAAGTTAAAACCAAAAATAACTTCGCCAAATACTGTAGAGGCGATGTGGATGAATTTGACAGAAAGTCACGCCTCACAGTGCAAACTGGAAACATTTGTAAGCAACTGACAGCCTCAGAATATCAAACCCAGATCAGAAGGAACACAACTCAGACTAGCTTCGGGATGCGTGTGTAATAATGTAAATACTTTACTTACCAACAGCGCTATGTGTGAGATAAATCGATGGTTCCTAACCACTCAGGACCCCGTGGGCCACTGCCACCCATCAACATTCGCCCACCACCTTCCCATTCCGTATTTGACCATGTACAATTGTCTTTCTATTGTTTGATTACATTTCTTGCAGTCACCATTGTCTGTTGTGTAACCAGATCCCCATCGACAATGTGCATGTACATATTGGGTGTTTACCTGTGGCCAAAGTAAACAACCCAGTAAAACTAAACGTTGGTTTCCTACTACTGCCACCACGCCCAAGACAAGAATGGCTTAATAATTAATGTCAAGTGAATTCATCTCTGCTACAATAATTGATAAGTGCAAAATTCGTGTGCAGCTCATTGTAATGTGATTCTACAATGCTGGGATAGGCTTGTAGATGCTTCTAATAGGCAGTGACTCGTTATTTTTCAGCAGATGTATCACTTTTACAGCAATGTGTTCATTAATGTTGCCAAATAGCTGCAGTCATTTCATCTGCATCTTGTAAATTACAATGATTCTTAAATATGAACCCGAAAGTCAAATTATACAAAAAGCAAGCCACACCAACATAGCATTATTTGAGGTGTCTGGGTTGGTGTGTGTACAGAAGAGCACATCAACAAGATAACTCGATCAGTGACATGTACTTTATTTTGAGTTGAGCCCTCAAGCATGAAGCTATCATGCAAGCCCCGTTAAAGTAAATGGTGATTACTGAGTAATAGTACAGGATGTACTTTCCATCCTATGATGAAAGAGAACCAGACTTACGCTGCAGTTTGCATGTCAATGCAATAACAGGGTAAACACCTTCCATTTAACAAACACACATGCACAATTCTCAAGCTCATTTAAGATAATTATCTGTAATGTTTTAAGTACTGTAATTATAGTACAGTAGTTGGCATGTATTGTGACCGATACATCTAATACACATGGACAATCGTGTTCTGGGGCTAATGGCGGCACAGTGATCAGTGCACTGCGATATGAACCCGTTAATCTGGGTTTGATTCCCATCCATGGCTAACATAGCATCAGTGGTAAGGGGCCGTCCATAAATGACGTCACGCCATTTTGGACGATTTTTGACCCCCCCCTCGTCACACGGCGTCACAAAAAGTCAAACCCCTCCTCAAATATGACGTCACAAAGCTCTGCCCCCCCCCCAAAAAAATATATAAAACATGCTTCAAATCGCTTTAAACTATTGTCATTGTAGTGCGTATTTAATGTGCCGCTACACTCTGATGTTGTAGAAGAAAGCATTTATCAAAAAGTATATTTAATTAAGTAGAAAGTGTTGTCTATATTTATTTAAAGTTGCGCATTTTGATGTGACGTCACATTTCTCAAACCCGTCCCCCCCTCGTCACACATCGTCACAAATGTCTGACCCCCCCCCCCCAGGTGCGTGACGTCATTTATGGACGGCCCCTAAGTGATAATTGTAATAATGTTTTAGTTTTATAAAGCGTCATTAATGCATATTAAAAGTGGTAGAAATTGTAACAGTTTTTCACAAGCATGCACGGGAAAGGCGTCAACATTTCCCAAGCTCTGTGGTCCTATATTGTAATGTCTGATCGTGTCCTGGGCTGCCCTTTAACATGAAATATGGTCAACCTCCAATACTGAAAATAACATGAGGAGGCCTTCATCCATAATTGGTTTGACAAAAGGCTGCATGTTATTTATATTTAATCATGCCTCAATGACAGAAATAAATTCGAATGATGCTTGAGAAGGGTGAGAGGCTAAATAATGTTATATTGCCACAAACGTAGTTAAGCTTAATTATATAGGTAGGCTTTCTTTCACGTCCAATATTATGATTCATAATTGGTTCATTTTGGATTAGGTCATCGTGTGTAAAATGTGCGTCGTAAACCCTCTTCCTCAGCCAATTCATTAAATTGCCAGGTGAATCAAAAATGCCACATGTGTCACTGCTTCAGCGCACCGGTGCCGTGAGCCTCAACAGACGACTCACATTTTAATGCGATGACCTAACCCAAAATAAACCAATTATGAATCATAGTGGAGCCTTAGAACTGAAAAAAAATCTGATATTCAAATGTGGGCCTCCAAAAATTGCAGTACTGCCCAGAAGTTGCTCAGCTTCAATCAACCTCTAGTAATGTTATACGTACAATCTTACCATTTCAAAAGCAGAATTTGTGTCGAATGAATGCAAATTAAAAAGGCATATGGAACTCATGAATACACCACTTCACATATATTGGAGTAATGTCGCATAGTGGTGATGGTGAGGTCACACACACACACTTCTCAAGTTATTATGAGAGTGCCCGGCAGGGGGCATTATATTGCCGAATGACAGCAAGACCAGTGCAAAGTGAGAATAAACAACGATTAATGCTCGTTGGCGGACCCAAGAAATCCTCACTAAGTCTCAATACTTTTTCATGAAAATCATACATTGAGATGTTTGTCCAGTACCACGTATACGTATTTTGTCATCTGGGAGAACGCAGGGAAAACCCAGGCATCTAAGTGGGTAACGCTTAAAGCTCTGCACAGATATATCTGAGATCTGAGAAGGCAATGGTGGCCTGCCAGTACATATCCCGACAATCTTGGAGCCTAAGCCAACCTGGTATTCCCAGGTAGTCTCTCATCCAAGTACGAACCAAACTCAACTCTTTCTTCTGAGTTCTAATGATATCAGCCACATTCACGCTGATTTGGTTGCAGACGAGTGATACCACTGATGTATTCTCATTGCGCAATGATCTCATCATCTCATTCGAAGGCGGTGTCCTCTAGCCCCGGGGAGCTCACGACGTCATCTCGTGTATCTCATTCCATGGACCTCTTTCCAGGATTTTGTCATCTCGGAGATGAATGATGTCTCCTGGGTTCGAGGCGATGTCTTCACGAGTGGGGGGTGAAGTCGTCTCACACCAAGGTGATGATGCGAGGTGGAGAGGAGCGACTGAGGTTGGGCCCAGCCTCAGTCGCCTTGCTTTCCAAGCGTTTGCGTCGCCGCTCGGCTGCAACGAGAAACAAGCGACTCCTTTACACAACAACACTCATTCTTTCTATTTTGAATGGGACGGCATTCGTGTTATTATGCCAAGGCTAAGAGCTGATTCAGTTAACTCTGACACAATCCAGTTCCACTGCTCATTGCATTAACGAGACAGTTCACCCGAGTTCGAAACCAAGAAGACAATTGTAAAAGTCATGAGCTACTTTGAGAGACGAGACCACAACATCTGCCATTGCGACTCGGGCTCCAGTCACCTGCCACGACCACCATGGCCACCCCCCAGGTGACGCTCCAGAGCCAGCCCACAAGCAGGAAGGTGACGGTGAGCAGCTGCGAGACGCCCACCCACAGGTTGAGGCAGGCGAGGGACGCGGCGTCGCTGCCGCCACCGCCGCGAGCTACACGCGCCTCTCCCACCTCGGCGGCGCAGCAGCACAGGCTAATGGCTGAGAGCACGGTGCCTGCACCACCCAGCACGGCCCGGGGACATTGTGTTTTGACAAGCGTGCGTTGTGTAAGTCACGTTATTTTGTACACTGCGTGTTTACCCTGAGAGTAAAGTTAAACACCGACGTCACTCATTTACTGACGATGCAAAATGTGTACCGAACACTAGTGATTTAATAATACATCAATTAATATTGATTCTTGTGCTGTTATAAAATCACGTGTAGGAATATATTATTTACCATGTGTACAAATTACAGCGAGGCTTACTAGAGCAGATAAAGCTGCACGGATGAGAAAACATTGGAAACAATACAAACAAAACGAAAAGCCATTGATCATTGAATCTAATTACGACTGATTTATGACAATTCACCAAATTGTTGCAATGCCTATTTAATATATTTTACGGAAACACCAAATTACCTGCTTTTAAGATAATATATTACTGTGTACGCATTTTCAATTGCATCGGTTTCATCAGCAACATGTTACCACTCTCAAGGAGCTATGGGGCACCGCAGTGGCGAGATGTTAACTCCCTCGCCTGGTATGCAGGAGGTCTTGGGTTCCATATCGACCTGGCGCCTGAATATTTGGAGTTTGAATGTTCTCCCCCCGTGGTCGTGCGGATTCTATCTGGGTGCTCCAGTTTTTCCCTCCATATTTAGAAACATTCGTTTAGAGTATTTGGCTGCTATACATTTCCACATGATGAGCCACTTTATTGGGCTAATAATAATTTGTGGCCAGATCGCTTCTGAAAAAAACAGCAATATAGCTCAGTGGGCCTTTCCTGGTAAAATTTTAAACATTCTTCAAACGACCCAACAGATGAAAATCTGAGGGTGCTAAATCTGCAATGTAACAGTAGTCTACCTGGACTTAGCAAAATCCTCTGGTGTTTCTCGGGATCCTGCGTGGCCTCGTCGTGGTGAAATATTCGCAAGGTACACGAGGGCTTCAGCCATCTTGTAAATGTTCATGACATCACCGTGAATATGAGAAACAGTTCAATGTAAATTTAGCGGGTAAAAAAAACCTTGGAGAAATTACTTTTTGTGGATTCCTTCTGCCATTCAGGTTTCTAAAAAACATTGAACATGGACCACTTTATGGCAATGGGAATCGTATTACCACGAAATTGACGACTGTGTAGTCCATTTCCGTGACCAATCATAAGCTAATACCTCAGCTATTTGATATGTAAAGCCCCTTTGTCAAGGTGCCTCACTTCTCCCAACCAGCTTAAAGTCGCTACGAATCTTAACAGCGTTCATTGAAGCTCTGTAGATGTATAGGCCTTTAACATCTATTTCTGTGACGAGTCACAAGCTAATCCCTTGGCTATTTCAATGCTAAATCACTAGTTGCCTCTGTGGATGTGTAGGTTTTGACTTTAACATAGCCATTTCTGTGACCAGTCACAAGCTAATCCCTCCGCTATTTGCACAAGCTAATCCCTTAGCTATTTCAATGCTAAATTACTAGTTGCCTCTGTGGATGTGTAGGTTTTGACTTTAACATAGCCATTTCTGTGACCAGTCACAAGCTAATCCCTCAGCTATTTGATATGTAAACCCCTATGTCAAGGTGCCTCACTTCTCCCAACCAGCTTAAAAGTCGCTACGAATCTTAACATCGTTCACTGAAGCTCTGTCGTCCCGACAGGTCTGTTCCTTTCACCTGAAGACGGCCGCTTGCGTTGTGGCCTAAACGTCGTGAGAATTTTATTGTGTTATTTTATTATTTTATTCTCATTCTACGTGACTTTACCGAAATAACCAAAGGAGATGTGTAGTCCATGTCAACTTTACCACCTCGCTAAAAGAACAATATACAGGGAGTCCAACATTGCACAGGACTAAACCCGTGTTCATATTTACATCATGTAGTTTAATTAAATGAAATGGGAATAGACACCTGACAAATTCCTGCATGGCTTCAAGTTGTATAAAAGTCTGCAGGTGTAATACAGCCATGCCGTCACGTCCCACGCCCTGTGCACGCCGTGTACGCGAAGTTGACGTAGACGCAAATACCCGATCCTGGGAGGATAATGTTCAGTAGCAGGCACAGAACCGCGAGCGGCACGCTCATGGCAGGGATGGCCGCCTTCATGCCACCAGCACCGCCGCCGCCGCCACCGAGAAGGGCTCCAGGTTGCGGGTCACCAGCTGGCGTGGCGGTCGCAGGGTCCTGTGCGGCAGCAGCAGCAGCGGCGGGACCCCGACCCACCGGGCCGGACGCCGGTCGCTCGGCCAGCAGCACCAAAGCGGGCGGCAGCAGCAGCAGCGAGGTGGTGCGGTGCGGTGGACCGCCGTGAGCCGGAGCCTGGCCAGGGGGTCTCGGCGATGTGGGCGACAGCAGCACGGTGGGTTGCGGCTGAACGGCAACCCTCCTGGGTCCATCTTGTGAGCCAGGTGCTCTTTCCAAGCCAACATCCATTCTCGAGCACCACGAGGTCTACACTTTACAGATCCGAAGGAGTGCCGTCCACGGGCATCAGTGAAGGCAACAAAGTTCAACAATGTTCATTAATGCAGGTTGAGTGAGATTTGTTATACTGTATGAAATGTTTAAGGAGCAGCCTTGCCCTGGAAAAATGTAAGGTGGGTTTAAACATTGAAGGGAATGTAATCTGTCAAAGTACAGGCGCGCTCAATTAAGCACTACCCCCCCCCCCCCCCACACGGAGTTCCACATTGGTGGTCTTCACAAACGTGGCTGGAAAAATGGGAGGGTGGGAGGATGGAAGCCGGGCCCGAGGTAAAACCAACAGAGCACAGCGTTTTTGTGGCAGGGTGCAGCTTTGTGAGACGCTCAAGCGAGATGGAATGAAAACCTGGTTTCCAAGCGACGCCGGCTGGAGGTCAGCAAAGGTGAGTCACGTTCCACCCGAGGATTCGATTGGCTTTCACGTTTATCAGTTTGTTAAACCGCTCCAGATGCAACGGAGGTGCTCTGTCATTGCTGACATGTACTTAAATATTGGGAGATTTTAAGTAGAGTTCAGGATCTCAGCCTGGTCACAAATGTCATTCAATTACATTTCAGCTTTGAGATCAACGCTTCAGGAAGGAAATGTATCCGTAGCATAGCAGGTGGTAAAATACTGCCACCTGGTGTATAAAAGGTCACTTACATTTCAAAATGTGCCACTGTCCTGCCATGAAGTTCTTGCAGTGCAATGTCGTTTTGAGAGTTCTGAATTGAATGGCTTATGACTCGACACGGATAACAATCAATGAAATTGAGTTACCATATCTAAAATCTTGCCCCAAACCCATTTTAAAGCAAATGTTTTGAGATTCCCCAGGATATCACCATATCCCGCAATCCATCTAGCAAACGCACACGAGCTATCCTCAGGATCTTTGGTACACATTTACGGAGGCTTCTCTCCTTTGGCTATTTAAAACATCGGCCATTGTGGTGTCCTACCTATGGCCACTTCCTTAATGTCTCCAAGCTCATGTTAAATCTCTTCCAGTTCGATTTCAAACATGCATCTCTCCATGCTTTTTTTCGAAGAGTTCCATTTACTCTTTATATTTTCAAGTGTATTACCTGCTAAAGACACGTACTATACAGAATGTCAACCCATGTTTTCAATTGGATTTTAAATGAGTTGAGATATTTTTACTAGCCCCAAAAGGTCCTTGGCATTTATTTCAGAGCTCCCCATTATGAAATTAAATGGGCAATATTAGTGCATGGGCTACAGCAGAGTATCACTCATGGGAGCAAAACTTTGACTACGAGCAAGTTGATAACCCCCAAATTGTGGTCATCACATAACCGTTGTTGGCCACATTAATTGGAGCCGCTAAAATTATGGCATCGGAGTACTGTCAAGTGAAATCTGGTCTGGGCTCATGGACAAAATAGCAATGCACACTGTAGACAAACTCAGCAGGTTAAGGAGATACATCATAAAAAAACTTTTAATTATTTTTATTTCATTTCAACTTTCTTCATATCCAGACAGCAAATGCATGTTTTACTGCAACCTTTTAAACCTTTCGGTGCAGTCAGTATAAAAATCTGCATTCATCCTCAAAAAATGACAACTAAAATGTAAATGCATCAAGTTGCACTTTCAACCTATCACGGTTAACTTTCAACAAGAGTGATGGACATTCACAAATTATACAAAGTGACAATAATGTTGACACCAATGTTCAATACAGCATGAACATGTTGAGTTGTCTTCTATGAATGCTGGGCAGTGGAGAAGCACAGTTTGAGGGTGTAGGGGTATGGTCCATCTGATAAGACAAAAACAAGGCATCCACATTACGTTTTCACTGGAGCACAAAAACTTAAAACAATGAAGCGATTCTTAAGAGGGTCTGTCAATGTTGACGAACTGTTCAGGGAGCTAAGCTAACGTTTAGTTTTGATACGTGCAAGTGCTTGCAATGTCAACTTTCAATTCCATTCTGTACATTAAAAAAAACGAATCCCAAAAGAACATAAATAACCTGTTAATATAATACAATATAAAACTGCTCATACGTGACTTTACCAAAAAAAACAATGAGTAATTTATGCAGTCACAAAAGCTTTAATTCTTTATTAATATAACTGCTTTGACTTTCTGCAATTTCACCCAAGGCTGCTATGCAGCTAGTGAACAGATGGTGCTATGGTAACAAGCACCCCCCAAAGCTTAACATTAGGTGCTCAACAGAGCATATGACCGAAGATTTGCCGATAATGCAGCACCACTGAAATGTTATCACACCAAATGTCTACATCTCACAACTTACTTGCGTTCTTCAGGGAATGATGGTTAATGCATGCCAGAGCCTCCATGGCATCGTTCTTGTTCTCCCACTCCATCAGCCCAGACATGCTTTTATCGCCTGGACACATGGACGGATCATCACTCATGTAGTCACTTGGATCATAAAACGCAACACCCTTTGCCATGTTTAAGGGTGGTGTCAGTAGTGGGTGAATTGCGCAGCAGAAAGGCTCCAGTCTGACGCCTTGGCTACGTTAACACAGGTCAGTCAGCTTGGGCGCGAGCAATACCAAGGATTGCTCTCGGAAGATAATTTCTCACAAGGTTTCTTTAGCATAGACTCGTATCACACATTGCAGATCTGGTGTCGTGCTGTAATACAAGTGACGATTGTATAGAGAATGTAGTACGCTCGATGTATTTTGTGCCATGACATGTAATATAAAACAAATACTTTGCAGGACTTACTTTTTCCAGAAAACGCTTTGAAAGAAAGGGGCCTCGCAATCGACATTTCATCACACAGCTGCAGAGACAGAACGGGCGGCATTCACGTTATAGTTGGTAACAGGTACTGTGCACTGGTAAAGCATTCGGGGGATGTTATTTTAATTGCAGGCACAAATCACATTGTCCATTTTTAAGATTACATTCGCCAGCTTGAAGCAGTCTTTCAAAGTGCTCGGATTATTGTTAACACTAAGCATAGAATCAGGGGGAATGCAACCATTTGCAGAAACTATGTTCAAAGACTAAAATGTAAATCTTTTGAATACAAATGAATGAAGTCATGTATTAAACAGGACAAATTCATGCGAGGTGTCTAGTCTGAAAAAAAGTCCCCTTGGAACATCAACTACATTATTCATACATTGTTTTAACTGCTGAAAGGAAACTACATGACACCATTTTACATTTGGCCCGTCATAGGAAACATGGCAGTCACCACAAAATCAATAGGCTGATCTTAAAAACCCATGATTCTTTTACGCACTAACTTTGGACTTAAATATTTATAAACTTAATCTGGGAAAACTTAAAGCGGATGCACTCCTTTTGAGCTGCTAGCAGGCTGAAGGGCGGTGGGGCACGAACCTGCATGAATATCTCAGCCGTGATGTCCATGGGCGCGTTAAAGAAGTGCAGCACCGTGGTGGGCTGCTGGATGCGGTTCTTAGCCGCCTTCTCGGCATTGGCGAAGCGGTTGTTGCGAGAGCCTGTGAAGTCCTTGTAGCTGTTGGTGCCGTCCGGCAGCTCGTACGCCTGGCCCGGCACAATCGACTGCTGCTTCGACACACTGCCGAGGCGAGGGTGGAAGAGGGAATGGGCAAATACATTTTTTTACCATGTTCAAATTTCACATTCATTATTTCAATACAGGCTCTGGACAGCAAGTCATTGTGGTTCTCAAGCTGTGTGACAAGTGTTTAGTCACGGTATTTATCAGCTCTCTTTTTCACCGTCCTAAAATTAGTCACTTGCACTAAATATTGAATAAGTGTCTTCTCTAAAGCGAAAGCAGTATCCAATTACATTCACAGGATATGACGAGTTAAATTTACCAATTCAACATGTAACAAAAAGGCTCACCAGAGGTTGATTTTCTTTCCGAAGATCTGAGACATATTGAGGTGAGAAACCGCCCTGTCCACGGCATACGGATCTCCCATCTCGACCATGGCGGCTCCCGGCTTGCTCTTCAGGAACTTAACCTACAAGAATACAACCCGTAACAAAATTCAGCATCGTGCAGCTTGTACGGAAATCTAGAAGTTGGCTGTAATGCATTGTTAAAATGTCAAGTGTTGGCCAAAGAACCATAATAAACATGCACAAAGGACACTTAGCATTGGGTCCATTTTTGTAAAAAAAGCAAGTGTATGTTGTCAACCGGTTAACAAATTTGGTCGTGTGAATCTCCCACTTTATACAACACAATAAGTGCACGACATGTACCACACATTTAAACATTGCACCACGATTGACTTTGGAAAAAACGGGACTAATTTCAAAGTGCACAACATCCAGCGAACGCACCTTCTCAACGTTGCCGAAGAGGCAGAGGATGTTAAACACGCGGTCGCAATTGATGCGTTCGGCATCGAAGCCGTACACCATGAGGACCTTGTTGCCGGCCTGCTGGTTCATCATGGCCTGCATCTGCATGTGCTGGCCCTGGGGGCCCTGGGGCCCACCCTGGTTGCCCATGCCCATTCCTCCTCCCATGCCCATTCCTCCCCCACCGCCCATTCCTCCCCCACCGCCCATTCCTCCCCCACCGCCCATTCCTCCCCCACCCATGCCCATACGGCCGCCGCCAGATCCGTTGCCGTAGCTGACGCCCGGTGGTGGTGGCTGCTGGTAGCCTGTCATGCAAACACATAAGAGGGAGAAACACGTTGTGGACAGCTGAAACTCTATAAACGTCTCTGAAAACCAGATTTACCACAGCCATTCTACACACGTTTGTGCTCTTTCCTATCAGATCAGGTAACCCAGGATTAACCACTATGCCTTGCTTCTTGGAGACACCAGAAAACATTTGTCCAGAAGACTCAATGGCCTAGGGAATAGACTAAAGTACTTTTTTTTATTTTAGGTTGAGGCCCACCAAGCTAGAGCTCTTATTCAGCATATATTTTTTAATACATCTGATAACTGTTGGAAATATCTTCTCTTAAAACACAAGCAACTCATACGTTGCGATTGTTAAATCGCAAAAAGGTTTTTGGGATACACCTTAATACCAATTTCAAATCCAAATAAGAAATGTTCTCAACAGGCATATTTTAAATCTGACAGCAAGCTGAAAGAAACCAAAATGATATTCGCAACAAGGGGATTACCTCCATAGTCGCCACCACCACCGTACGCGTTTGCTTTGGGATGGTCGCCAAGGAGAGCCGTTTGCTTCGCTGGCATCATTGCATTTTCCGCTGAAAACAAAAAAAAAGTCAAAACCAAAACGTACAAACGATCACCAAATCCACCCAGAGGAAACATAAGCGCTCATTGCGGCACAAAATATCATAATCCAAATATCCATTATGCACCCAGAACATTCAAATTACCAATACATTAAGAAATTCTGGGCACACTCCATAAGGGGGCGCTGCGTCTGTTGATAAAACAATCAGCAGTATATTAAAATGCAATTTCACATGGCACAACATAAATAACAAGAACCATACAAAATACAGTGCATAAAAAAATGCTCATTGCAAGAAGAAAAAATATAATTTATTGGAGGTGTACAGATGCACAACAAATTGTTCCGAGATGCGGCGTCAGCAAGTGTTCGTGGTTGCCACCTGCAATGCTTGCTTGTTCTTACCCAGTCTACGCTTCGACAGGAACAAAAAGTTGCTCAGAGTTGGGCGTCAGCTTATAACCCATCGCAAGAGGATGCAACAGAAAGGCTGGTGCCTTCTTTCCTGCGTCACAGCAGCCACACTCGTTACAAATGCACCCCGCGTTGTCCGTGCCACCATACTTCACTCTCCGGCGACCCTTTTGGTTTGGGGCTTAAAATTGGACACTAGTGGGCAACAGGGCCTTATAAACCTTTAAAATGAAAAAAAATCACCGCTTACAAACCAATGTAAAATGCATTGCTTCTGGCATCTGTAAAAGCCTTGTTGCAAACAAAACAACTTTAGCAATACATCCCAAAAGTTTAAATGTAAGAGTATTAAGGTAAATTCTCCAACTAAGCAATTTTAAGCCCCAAATGCATCGGCACACATTCCGTTTCGCTTATTTCCAAGTCCATTCATGGTGAATGCGGGGTTTTGTTGTCCTTTTTCTTAAAGTGTTCCTGGCTTCTTCATGGCAGTGCTGGTGGTTTGCTGGTCTGTAGCACCGTGTCCCCCGGTGTCTGCGGCTGGATGCAGGTATCGAATGGCCTCTGCCAAGCGGCCGTGGTGGTTGCAGTGCAGCAGATGCAGTGTGCTGCAGAGTCGTGTGCTGCACCGAGTGTTCCGTGACGTGGCGCTGCAGGCGTGGGCGCAGGTTGGGCATGCGTGACAGCAGCGTGTTGGTTGCTTGGTCCCCGGTGCGTGTGCCTCCAAGTGCTGATGAGGATGTTGCTGTTCTTGTTGTTGCTGTTCATGTTGATGCTGTTGCTGCTGGGTGCTTGATTGCTTGTATGTTGCTTGCAAATTGCCTCCGTGCATGTGCTTCTGTGTGCGGCAATGCTCACAGATGCTCCTTGTCGTGTTGATGTTGGAGTGACGAAAATGCTCTTCGAAGCGTTTACAAAAACTTGGTGATAAAACCAAACCACCATGTCCCTAAAGCTACCTTCATAAAAGTGGCAAGACTTACCTTTTCAGAAACTAATATCTGTGTGTACACAATGTACTCGGGGACAAAGATACCATTTTCCTATTGAGGTTCAATTGTACCAAATTAAATAAAAAGGGTTACTTTTTGTAAGTGATATTTTCAATCGTAAATATCGCTTTTCTGACATCCTCTAAGCTTCTCCGCTTGGTACCCAGACACCAAGAGCACAAAATGTAGTCAAGGTTTCTCAACCACAAAATATAAAACCGTGGTCCGCGCAATGTTCAATGTCCACCTCAAATATGCCAGTGAAAGTTGGCATCTACTTCTGATCGACACACCTTGGTAACAATATATAAAAATGTCCAGCCTTGACACACCCAGACCAAATGAGTGCCATCTATGGGCCATATGCACTTTACGTTGGGAAAAATCTTCAAAGCTGATCAAAGTCTAAAATGCCACCAACTTAATGGCAATGTCTATTGCATGCGCTGGGGGGGACAAATTCCAGCACCAGGGCACCAGCTTTAAATGTTAAAAAATAATCGAATGGATTATTGAACACTCCAGCCATATGCCTTGCGAATCCTGTTTTTCACAAGATCCACTTATATTGCCAAATTGAAGGGTAAGCTCGAAAAACAAAGTACACGAGCAGGAGTTTAAAACCATTCTGCCCAGAGTAAACTATGCAAGCTTAGCATGGGCTAAAAAACTAAGATTTTTTTAGTTATATGTTACATAGGTATAAACGGAAATACCTTGACCAGCTCTACACAATTGCAGTGTTTGCATGTTTGATATGAGGGAGTGGGATTTAAAATAACTTCCTGTGACAACGACCAAGTACTTTAGATTGTAAACTGTCCACCAATGTGCTTCAAGACAACGAAGTGTGTGCAGGTGTGCCATTTTTCAGCACCAAAATTTCAAGTGCAGAAGCTACATTATCCTCTCAAGAACGCTCCACATACTTCCCCTACTTGGCACGGATCTTCAAGTATAACACAGCAAAGCTGGCTGCGTCTAGAAAGTCAATATTTGTTTCATCACGCCGTGCACACCCTTGCGCTAAAAACGTCACCCCACACCGAGGGCTCACAGATGTCGAGAGACTGCAGCTCTGATATGCTCAATCTAGCTATGGTCTTACCTTGCTTGAGGCCAGGGTTGGTGTAGTCCCAGGTCTCAGAATCATTTTTAAACACATTCAGACGGGTCGGCTGTAAAGAGGACACAGCAGAGGGAAAAATATACATTATTCATGACCAGCATATAGGGCATAAATGCTCGGAAAAATATATATAACTATAAAACCATTACATTTTTCAAGCATAAATATTAAGCAGTCATGATTACTGAAGACAATTACAGCATGCAACCTGCAGATAAACTGTCATTAAACGCAACCCTTAATCTCCTGGGAGATGAAAAAATAGAGCTGCCACATGTAGGAAGTCAACAGTAAGCCAAACTTTCGCACCATACAGCCACTGGATGCGAATTTCCATTACTGGCTCAGATGAGAACCACCATCACGGTAATATCAATTAGGAAAAGTTTGACTTCAGACAACAGAAAGGATGACCATCATGCATAATGGGTTGTTGTAGGTTGGGCAGCAGAGGGCAATGAAGTAAAATCCATTGGGTGCATTGTATTTCTATGCTGCCACATATGCTCCACACCTTTACCCTGCACACAAGTCAACTAACACCACAGCAGGCATCGAGTGCGGAAGCCCTTACTTAGCAATGAATTGGCATGTATGTGTATTCAGCATTATTGCTCACCAAGAGGTCAATATAAAAAATATTTAATTAATCTTTGGTCTGTGGGTGAAAAACCCAGGTGTAGTGCATACATTTGTGAATGTAAAAAGTACAGTTGTACTTGCCTTTGCATACTCCACTTTAAGAGTACAGCAGCCCGAATAGATGTCAGCTCCATTCAGAGATGACTTCGCTCTCTGGGCGCTTTGAACCGAATCAAACGTGGCCAAGAATTAAGGAAAACACAACTTTCATTTAAAAAACAATACATTTAGCATCTCCAAAATAACACGTAAAATACATAGTGGACACGTCATTGTTACAGTAATGCATCTCGTTAAAAGGATATTCCACCATGGCCTGCAGGCCATTCTTCCTGAAGATCACAATGCGCTGCACAGGCCCACATGGGTTGCAAATGGTGTAAAGCACATCCTGCAAAAGAGCACATGGAGCACACATTTAGACTGGATAACCATAAACCCAGCGAGGCGATTTTGCATATATTTCCAAGTAAATTTGAAAAGCGTTCTTTCAGTAAATTTTTAAGATCGAGCCATACAGGACATCAATGCTTTCAAAAATTAACATTAGGTCTATAATATAATTGTATTGAAACATGTTTTAATTCGATACTATTGGTACACTTTAAAGCAAACAAAAAACATGACGTCAATTGCCTCAAATGAACCAAAGGATCAATGTAATTTCCTTAGCAAAGCCATTCATATAATCCACAAGAGATACAATTTCACTCGTATAAATTAACACGTGTGTGGCACACACGACAAATTATTCACGTTAATGTCCAGCTGCTGTAAGTGTAATTATGCCCACCGTGGTGATGGGGTAGATGGGGTTGAGGATGGTGAAGAGCAGGATGTGGTTGCTGTTGCGGTTATCCTCCGGGCCACCAGGGCGCGAAATCTTCTGGCTGGTAGAGAAGTTAAAATAGGCTGGCTGCCCGCACACGTAGATGGAGCCCGTGGACGAGTAGTTGACGCAGCTGCGGGAGCTCTCCAGGTCTTCAAACTCCACCAGCGCCTGCCGCTTCTTGGGCATCATCACCACGTAGCTATACACGCAGGGGATGATTCAAAGAATGGGTTATTCAAAGTATGGTTGACTTTAAAATACGTGCCTATTATTGTTAATTTTAAACACATTAGCCATGGTCATTGTTTTAACATGGCCTAAAAAATGTGGAAAGTGAAGGTTGGTCTGCTACAAGTCACCTTATTTGATCACAAAAAATGTTTCAATGCATGCAACAGCGTAGAGATTGGTTAGATGAGGTAGATGTCACGTCCCATTTCAGTTTGGCAGTGTAGTGCATTGTAATTCAATGTACTGTAAAATATAATTTGATTTAAAATACATCTTCAAACATACATAAACAAGGTGTGTGTGCACAATTTCAATACAAAAGATATATTTTAACATGGTTACTAATCACAGTAGAATGTGTGCTGCTTTTGTCAGACGCACAACAAAAGCAGCAGCAGCACTTTAATTCGGGGAGAATTCGTGACTTAGGGAAATTGAAAACGGTTTTTGGTTGGTTACTTCAGGCTGGAAAGCCCCGGACAAGCCACGCACGGCATCGCCGATTATGCCGTGACGTTGGCAAAGCTGCGCCCTCTCGTCGACCGCCACAAGCGGTCACGACTTTTTATTTAGATAAGTGGTTCTTGAGCTTCACTGCAGCCTTGCACCCCTTTGGTTCTCAATCGTTTAAAAACGTACAATGTTAATAAATATAATAAAGCTTCCTTCCCCATGCGGGCAACTGTCGCCGACTGGTTACCTGATTGGGCCAAAGTGCTGCACGGCCTCCACGAGGTCGGACTCGAGGGCTGCGTCCGAGAGTCCCCGTACGTGAACCACAGCCGACGGTGGAGGCTTGTGTGGGTCCTCAAACGTGTCCTGTACACGTCGGCAAGGAAGCAAACTCAATACGTCCATTTTGCAAAGCTGTTGTTTCCTCCTATACCGAGCAGGCATGGATAAGTGGTGCATTGCTTTTAACGCGCATATTATTGGTTCTTTCGTTAAAGTCACGTAGAAGGGAAACAATAAAATAAAAATATGAACCGGGCGATAAGTTAGATTACGGGCCACGGCTAACATCAGCGGCAAGTGATATCGGAGCAGATACTTATATTAAAGGGCTTTTAAATCTGCATCCGTTTGGCAAAAAAATGGCCATAGCTCAGTGGGGCATGATTTCAGTAATCGCTAAGAACGTTCGCAAGTTTAACTTTAAATGTAAACGGCCCTGGAGTTATAAACTCTGGAACTCGCATCCCGACGGCCAGGTGCGCTTTTGTAGACCCTGTATATTTTCATCATTCCGCAAAGATTTCAATCATATTGGGGTTTTTTTCCTCTCTCGCGAAAACGCCTCGTTGGATGTCGAAGCGCTACCCACGACGCCATTACATGGGGTATTTAACATATCGGCATTTTAACTTAATTAGTATTTTAACGTTCAGTGCACAGAGAATACCCACCCTAATTCTTGGTTCTTTCGTTAAAGTCACGTAGAAGGGAAACAATAACATAATAAAAATATAAAACAATAAAATTATCACGTTTCGACTGCAACACAAGCAATCAAGTGTGAAAACACCTGATGATGATTGCTTGTGTTGCAGTCGAAACGTCGCGATAATTGTATTGCTTTATATTTTTTTATTTTATTGTTTCCCTTCTACGTGACTTTACCGAAAGAACAAAGAATATGAATCCCTGCAGTCACGAAAGCTTAAAATCAAAATACCCACCCTTATAAGAGAAAACGCCGTCTTAAAATACACTGGAAATAGCTAAAAGTTTTAATAAACACGAATCTGATTACCAAAACGCCTTTCACCGAATGTAAGAGGCGATGCGCCGCAAAGAGGCATGGCCCGCGTGGCACATCCCCAACAGGCGCTTCGCAAGATATTCTCACACAACTCGCCTCAGGGCACTGGAATCTTCGCGTTATAACGCCGCGCCGTCGCTAAACAATCAATCACGTTACACAATCACGTTAAATAATCACGTTAAATAATCACCAATAAAGACAGACGGGGAGGGGGGGGGAGAATGGCGGCTCGAGGTGCACACAATGGCCGCCTGCCTGAGCGAAGCCTCGCGCCCAGGCCTCGCAACGAGGTGTGGGGGAAAGAAACGGATTCTCGTTAAAACATCGTCAAGTCGTTAATCCCAACACTCACCATCACGCCCGCCTGGATGTCGTTGCCTTCGGCATCGGTTCTCAGGCGCTTGGACGCGTGCCCGTCGTAGTAGGTGGTCGACATCGTCGTCGTCGTGGTGGTAGCGAGGAGCGGAGGAGACGAAATGGCGGCAGAGAGGAATGAGGAGAGAGAAATGAGGAGAGCGGAATGAGGAATCGATTCGCGCCCGCCGCTAAATAACGGCGCGCGGATCGCCGAGTGTTAGCGCACGGGGGCGGGACAGTTCCAATGTGACATCGATTCTCGAATCGACGTGGCTGTGCGGAGGGGGGGAGTGACGTAACCTAAAATCGCCATTGTCATGGGGGAGATGTAACACCACTACCATCAGCACCAATCACCACCATCACCATCATCACCAATCGTGATCTATCCACTGCTGGATGAAGGCGACGCAAAAAATAATCTGCGCGGAGGACGGTCCCCTGGGCTGGTTCACGCTTTGTCTGCCACTCAATCGACCCATCCTTTTTTTTCAATAAGGTCGCCACCTTTGTCACACACAAAAATAAAAAAACCCTGAGTTTATAGAAACTGTGCGGTAAACTGCAACACCGTTCAAGGCAACAACGTCCAGACTTATGTATGAATCTATTTCGGTCACCGAACACACACACACACCAGTGCACTGACTCTTCGTGCCAACCCGGGACGGGTGGCAACCGTCCAGCTCCAGCCATGAGGCCCCCTGCCCAGGCAGCGGTCGTGTCGTGGTTAGCGCTACGCTGCGCGCTGCTACACCGCCGATCACATTTGGATTCCAGCTCACCGGTCATGGGGGGCCTCCCCTAGGTCAACTCAGCCTCAAATGAGTACCTGGTGTGGTGTGTAAACATCGCGCCACTCGGGAGACAAAGGCGGCCGGGCGCGGCGTTGGCCACCCGCCCCCCTGGTGTGGGCCAGTGGAGGCAGTCACAGGCGCTCCTCGCTAACAACACTTGCCCCGCCAGTCAGTGGCCCTGTTTCTGCATCACCCTCGGGTTAGAAGATGTTACAGAAACGTGTCTGTGATGCCTTCAAACAAATACATCTGAGAGCAGGGGCCTTCCTGGGTGACTGCTGAAGATAACTGTGGGAAAGTTCAGTTAACATTTAAAACAATCTCAGACCTGAAATTGAGACAAGTTAAACCCAAAACTGTATGGATGTTTTAATGCAGTCATGGGTGAACTGGGCTGACACCATTTATATACTCACCGTATTTTAGAACCCAATTTAATCATTGGTGGCTGTCCGAATTTGAACCCAGGTTTAAGTCAATGAATGATCTGATCTCTTACTCACACGGGCACCTCACTCACCAAGCTCATGTGTCTATATATATAAATACAAAAGGTTTGTATTGTATTTACATGTTTTAAATATATCTACAAGGAAAAAAATATTGTATCCCACCCAAGTCCAAGATAATGACATCTCTTTTTTTTAAGATTTACACTTAGGATGCAGTAAGAGAGACTTTATGGTCATATAAGTTGAGTAATGTGTCTGACTTCCATTTGGATGGAAAGTGTGTTCATTTAAATTGGTTATACAATTAACGTCCTAATCAACTTGACATTGCGCATGTCACTGATAGTACCTTAATGCAAAGAGGTGTGCAACATCAACTAGACAAAACTGTACCTCCTTGAAAACTATCCCACGTAAGACTAGACTAAGCATTTACAATATAAATGTTGTATTTGACATTGAATGCATTCAGGATGCAGTGGATTTGAAAAGAGATGTTCTTATGTTTATATTCATGTTTGGATGTTTTTATATTAATTAGAAAAAAAGTGCTTAAATTGATGCCATATTTTATAATCAACTGTTTAAAATCAGGTTCTGTCACTCATATAATACTTAATTTCAGTAAACATAAATATGCCGTTTAATGTAATGTCATAGTAAGACATGGACAATGTTTGCATTGTACTTTTATGTAGTTGAAGTCACGAATGATGAACCGCGTGAACTACTTCAGCATTTCAAGAAGTCACTGTGCCTTGCTGACGGATCTCAAGAGCATGAAACATGTTCTGTCAACTGTAATAACACTTAAATCCAATACATTTCACAATGCATAGTCATTTGAAATGTATTGTACACAACACCTTGGCAATTTTATCAATTATGGTCGTTGATGAGCTGTTTAGAAAATGACACTGGTTATATGACTACCTAAGTCGCCATGTCTCAGTGATGAGCACAAAAAAGAACTACCCATCTGTGTAATGTTGAATAGCGGTGGATGCAAAGTGTTCGCTATGGCGCATGTCCGCTTAAAGGTTGATTATATATTTTAAAATTCAGCGACTAACTTTGCACCGGGCTCTCAATGGCCCTTCTGCGTGGATTGGGAGGCGTTGTTGTGATGTTTGCTCAATGGAGGGAGGCGTCCCACCCAAGAGGCCTGCAGGGCAGCGGGCATGGTGAGTGGGAGGCCCTCCATGACGAGAGGAGCCGCGACAACGGCCTCCGCCCCACTACACAGTGTACCCATTTACATGGTGTACCCATTTACACGGTGTACACATTTACACGGTGTACACACCGACACAGTGTACCCATTTACATGGTGTACCCATTTACACGGTGTACACACCGACACAGTGTACCCATTTACATGGTGTACCCATTTACACGGTGTACACATCTACACAGTGTACCCATTTACACTGTGTACACATTTACACGGTGTACACATCGACACAGTGTACCCATTTACACGGTGTACACACCGACACAGTGTACCCATTTACATGGTGTACCCATTTACACGGTGTACACATCGACACAGTGTACCCATTTACATGGTGTACCCATTTACACGGTGTACACACCGACACAGTGTACCCATTTACATGGTGTACCCATTTACACGGTGTACACATCTACACAGTGTACCCATTTACACTGTGTACACATTTACACGGTGTACACATCGACATAGTGTACCCATTTACATGGTGTACCCATTTACACGGTGTACACACCGACACAGTGTACCCATTTACATGGTGTACCCATTTACATGGTGTACCCATTTACACGGTGTACACTTCGACACAGTGTACCCATTTACACGGTGTACACACCGACACAGTGTACCCATTTACATGGTGTACCCATTTACACGGTGTACACACCGACACAGTGTACCCATTTACACGGTGTACACATCGACACAGTGTACACATCGACACAGTGTACCCATTTACATGGTGTACCCATTTACATGGTGTACACACCGACACTGTACCCATTTACAGGGTATACACATCGACACAGTGTACCCATTTACATGGTGTACCCATTTACACGGTGTACACACCGACACAGTGTACCCATTTACACTGTGTACACATCGACATTGTACCCATTTACATGGTGTACCCATTTACATGGTGTACCCATTTACACGGTGTACACATCGACACAGTGTACCCATTTACACGGTGTACACACTGACACAGTGTACCCATTTACACGGTGTACACACCGACACAGTGTACCCATTTACATGGTGTACCCATTTACACGGTGTACACACCGACACAGTGTACCCATTTACACGGTGTACCCATTTACACGGTGTACACACCGACACAGTGTACACATTTACACGGTGTACACATTTACACGGTGTACACACCGACACAGTGTACCCATTTACACGGTGTACACATCGACATTGTACCCATTTACATGGTGTACCCATTTACATGGTGTACACATCGACACAGTGTACCCATTTACACCGTGTACACATCGACACAGTGTACCCATTTACATGGTGTACCCATTTACACGGTGTACACATCGACACAGTGTACCCATTTACATGGTGTACCCATTTACACGGTGTACCCATTTACACGGTGTACACACCGACACAGTGTACCCATTTACACGGTGTACACATCGACACAGTGTACCCATTTACACCGTGTACACATCGACACAGTGTACCCATTTACACCGTGTACACACACTATGTAACCATTTACAAGGTGTGCCCACTAACAGTGTCACTATTTACACAATGTACCCATTAACAGACTTCAAAACGGTGGCGAATACAATTGATGATGCCCTTTCGAAAAACATTATTCCCACCCCCCATTGCAGTTTTCCCTTTGGTTTACAAATGTTAATTTATTTAACTAATGGAAAGGAGAATGATTAAAAACTTCATCCAGAATTGATACACCCGTATAACTTTGGCAAAAAATCCCAGTAAACCCTCACCTGAATGTTTTTGTATGCTCCTGTTTGAGATGTTTGGCAAGTTATATTTGGGTATCAGGACTGCATTGCAGTGGTGCATAAGCACAAATCATAAACATTAACCATGCATATATATAATTGTATTCTCATATATAATCATATTCTGGGCAACTAATCAGCCCACTACTCTGCTCTTAAGGGGGCCCATCAGAGCTCCTTTTTTCCCTACCATATTCTTATTTCGTGACACAGTTTTACTAGTGAATGTGGTTTTACGGTTTCTATCAAGTGTGATTTTAATCGAGTGTATGAAGATAGCCCACGGATATAAGGGCCCATCCTGCAAACTCCACTGCCCAGAAAAGTCGTCTGCAACAGACAGGCACCTGGGTTCCCTGCAGGCCTGGCACGACTCTTGCATTATCAAGACACCCAGCCGATGGGTACACTTTGTAAATTGTCTGGCATGTTGGCCAGCTGTAACATTGGGTGCACATTGTTCTGGGGGCACTGAGAGCTTTCACACTTCACGTGGTGTTGCGTCCATCCGAGCGAGACCAGAGGCACTCGAGGTGTTTATTAAACAGTGAGTTATTTTATGTTTGCCAAGGTCCTTCGTGTAACTCATCTAGGTAGTTATATATAGCATTCCGAATTGCTCAGAAACTACAGAGGCGTGTATGAGAATATTACAGACGCCCGAGACGATACCTCCGTGAATGGGAACCAGGAGCTCAATGCTCTTGGATTAACAAGTCTTCTAAATGTAACCGCGTCGCAAGACGCTTGTACAGAACAGATGGACATATAAATGTGAGAGGTAGGAGACATTAACTGGATTCGTTATAAATACATAGCTTTAATGTGTTTAACAGATAAATGATATACAAACATAAGGGGAAAAGTACAACATTTTGTTAGGATTTTTTCCATTAGAATCTCTTCATTCGCCAGAGAAGAACGCCACCCTACACCTGTGTGGTAAGTCATGTATATTACTATATTACTCTATACGATGTTATATATCTGAGGTGCATAGCAAGTCACACATCCACTAGTAGGCTGAAGACTCCCAGGTAATGCATTGATACACATAGAGTATTGTATGTCTCATATTGCCTACGTGCATGCACCACATACATACTCGACTGTGTCACTCTGCTGCAGTAAGTTATTATACGTTCAGAAGTGCATTCGGTAGCCACGAGGTTACATTGTTTATGCTAATTAATGTGGGTTTACCGTGTGGGTATTTCCCACTTCTTCCTAGTTACCTGTCCAGTGCGACAGGAAGGCGGAACTCCTCTGAATGGAGGCCCTTCCGACAGCTGCGCCGTTGAGCAAGGAATTGCAGGGCTGCGCCTGTGTCTTTCTTTAAACTATGCCGATAGCACAATTGGAAATGTATAATAACAGTCCTGTCAATGAATTGCTAGACGCAAGCTCCTCCACCCTGTGTCGGCCATGGGGAGTGTTTGACCATATTTCACCACAATCTTCATTGCGGGTTGGCGAAGGTAGGCCCTTGGTTCCTTAAAGTCATCACTCACCACAGACGTTAGCCGTGGAGGGGAATCAAACTCGGGTCGCCTGGTTCATCGTGCACTGCGCTAACCACTGCACATCTGTTCTCCCCGAAATTGGAAATTATTGGCAGAAAACTGAAAGCTGTAATAAATCTACACATGGAGGCGGGGACCATGAATCTGGAAGAAGGCCCAAACAGACTGATGGATTACTCACCTGGTGGGTGTGGTGGGGTACATCTGTCATCCATCCACTTCAAACAGGGTCGCTGGATCGTGCCGAGACAGGTAGAGGAACACGCGGATTAAGAGAACACGTGGATTAAGAGAACACGCGCCAGTTGAGATCAGATTGACTGTTAGTAAAAGTAGGATTGGGCAGGGCAAGGCACGGCTCGTGGGGATGATGAGCGGTGGTCGAGACTAAAGTGGCGGCAGCCAAAGGAGAGAACGACACCGATCTCGTGCAGAGATGGAGCCATCAAATCCGCTGTTCCGCGGGCATGAGATGGATTGTTACATCGCGGATGCATATAGTTAGTTAATTTTGTATCTTAATTGTAAACTACTGAAAATAAATTAATAAAGGTGGCCAGTTTGAAGGGGAGGGGGCATTGCCTCCCGTGCCCATGCGGGCAGAACCATCCAGCGGTGGGGGAAACAAATCAATGGAGGGTTTTTACGCCACTGGCCACTTGTCCCGTGTGTAGTTTGAGTGCAAGGGATCCGTTTTTCCCTGACATTTCAACAACTGCCGCTCAGCATTGTGCCAGGCTAGATGCACCGTGCGGCCACGTGAAATGTCGGAAGGCTCCCCGGGAGGAGGAGGAGGTAAATGTGGCAGACCCAGGAGTTATGGGTTGGCTGAGCTGATTGACAGATGCACCACCTGCGCCCCCCACTGTGCTCGTAGTACACACAGCACACATCTGAAATTAGTTGATTTCTTCGTCTTGCGCCTTGCCTTGGTGAGGATATCTCATACAGAATATACAGCACTAGCTGTACTACCCGGCTTCGCCCGGGACTTGGATCCACCACGCGCGGCCGCCTTTGTCCCCCCAGTAGCAGCAGTTACTCGTTTGAGGCTGAGTCGACCTAGGGGAGGCCCAGGAGAGGTTGAAATAATCGTCACCGGTGGTGGCCGTGAGCGGGAATCGAACTCGGGTCGCCGGGTTCGTAGCGCAGCGCGCTAACCACTACACTACCACTCCACACACACACACAGACACACACACAGACACACAGACAACAACAACAACAACCGCCATTCGCCACTAAGTGGCGGTGACGTCACCACGACGCTTGTGCCAGGCTATGTGCACCCTGAGGCCACGTGAAGTGTCGAACGCCCGCTGGCAGGAGGTCACGGGGCAGACCCAGGTGCCACGAGTCGACTGACTGAGATGACTGGCTGATGCACCACCTGTGCCCCCTACTGTGCCAACCTGCTGTGCTTTAGCCACCCGGCGCTCCGCTCGTTCTGAGCGTCGCTCCTCCGCCCTCCGTTGTTGTTGGAGGGCGACTGCCTCCAACTGCCCAGTAGCGTCCTTCACGAGCCTCCTCCACAGAGGCCGATCTTGACACCGCTGGTACCAGTCATCGGCAAGTCCACTCAGCTCCACGTCCTCCTGTACCACATCACTCCATCTCTTCTCTAGCCCGTGCCGCGCCCGCTTAGCCCCCTCAATCCGGCCAAACAAAAGCTGTTTCGGCATGCGGTGGCTGGGCATGCGGGCTACATGACCCAGCCATCGCAGCCTTGCCTGCCGGAGGAGCTCACCGATGGGACCCTGCCCAGATCTTTCAAGGATTTGTGAGCTCCTCACACAATCCAGTCTGGTTAAACCCAGAATGGATCGTAGGCAGGCCAGCCTAAATGTTTCTAACCGGCGAAGATGTTCCATTAGGGGGGTCCACGTTTCGCAAGCGTAGAGAAGGGAGGGAATGACCGTGGCCGAGAAGACCTGAAGCTTAGTGCGGAGCGACAGACCAGGTAGCTTCCACACAGCGTTACGCAACCGATGAAAAGATATTGCCGCTCGACTGATTCGGAGTGAGACCTCTGCTGTTAAACTGGAGCCAGTCATAAGCACAGTCATAAGCACACACAGACACACACATACAGACAGCGCGCTAACCGCTACACTACAATGCGTTACGCTTCCACATGCGCGGGTCACATGACAGATTTGACGTCACAGCTCACTTGCCGTGCAAAATAAATATGCATTAATGAGCTCCCCCCAAAAACAAAAGTGCATTTTTTTAATAATTTTTGCATGGTGTACAGTCTGGAAAGTACCCACATGGCAAATTTCCAGTTTGTTGCATGTCGGGAAGTACGCTAAATATTTTGAACAGACATACATAATCACAACTTTGCCTTTTATATATATGGAGATAAATAATGCGAAATACAAAGCGCTAGATGTATCCGTTGCAGGTGTACTTTGTCTTCATACAATTGAATAATTGAAAGCTCCTCGTTTGAGTGGGGAGCGTCCTGACCTGAGGAGAGGGAAACATAGAGAGAACGGCCCAATTATTTATCAGTGTGCCACATTGCGTGTTTGGACGCGGCAAAGAGAGAGAGCCTGGGAATTGCACGCCACTCATAGTCCATCCGCTGTGGCAAACATAAGCCAGCTGTGGACAGGACCACGGTAAAAAGGCACCGCCACAATTACAGCACTGTAGCACATCCGTATATATTGTCCTTTCAATTGCACGCACCCTCAAAAGTCACAAGTGCTCACACAGGCGTGTGGCGGTGGCCCCAGCTCTATTGGTGGCCATGAGTCACCAAGCGGCGAGTGGGCCCGACTTGGCTGCCACGGACAGACACTCGCACCACCTGGGACCCTGACACCACAGGAGGGAGGCGGGGGGGGGACGCCTCTCCCAAGGTGCGGGCCGTGTCCTGCAGGATTGCTGCTGCTGCTGCTGAGCCTGCGATTCGCTAGCCGCGGGCGTGGGGGACAGAGAGAGGCAGGGTCGGGGTCACCACCACGTGCAGCTGCCACGTTCTCACCTGGGGCTGGGCTCCAGCCAGCAGCTCGGTCGGCCTTCTTCACATTTGGGGGCTTGCGCTTGGTTCGGAATCACGATTGTTTATTTACGACGTGTCCAAATGTTTATTATGTACATAAGGAAATAAATAACATGATGATGACGCACGTGTTGGCTGTGCCGTCATATCGCGTAGTTATAAATATGTTATGAGCAACCAAGCTGCGCAAGGTGGCTTCTGCTGGCAAGGGAAACTGCTCCGTAGTCTCCACGTGTCCAGTGGTGGTGACAGCGGCGTGCTGTGAACAACATCTCCCCGTCTCCCAAGGTCAGTGTACTGTGCCTCGTGTCCTATCTCACTCATAAACACAACACGGCCAGGCGCGTCGCACTTTCAAGAGCGGTAAATGCAGCCACTGCAGGTTAATTGCCCTTGCTAATCAAATCGATTATATATTATGCGCTTGACTTGTGCTTATACGTATAGCATTGCAAACAGTCTGCATCTAGTAAACACACACATTTGTGACTTCAGGAGAAAGTGTAAATGCACGTAGAGGTGAATGGTTTTAAATGACCTTGAGAAATACCGTGCGTAGTACGCGTCCGGCTCGTGTGCCAAACGGTCACATTTGGGGATTCTCAAACGCGTGAAATCTGCGTGTTGCGCACCGGATTACAGTGTTCCTGATACCTCTACCATTAACGGCAGTCTGTGTTGTCACGAACATGATGCTGACGCTGCATCGCAGTGCTTATGTCCACACGGGCTCGTGCAACCCACGGCACGTCCATCGTTTAACCAGCTGACAACGCTTTGAGACTGCCTCTTTTTCACGGGAGACCTGATCAGCTACAATTACGTAAGCAAATGTATTAATTTGTTATAATCCCATCTGACGTGTACTTTTTCCTTTTCAGTTATGTTTTTTTGTTGGCTACGAACCGGGTACACGGTGTCACCTACTGTCGTGAACAATGAAGTCACCGTGCGCAGTATTTTTTTAATCCATTTTTGAGCAGGCGGCATTTTTTTACAATTTCCCGCATAATTATCAGGCAGCTGCAACGAGTGAAGCATCGACTCCGTGGCTAACTGGCGTGACGGTGGTGCACGCTCCGAGCTTGCCCAGCTGCCACGGTCCCAGTGTTGAGAATCCGAGATCGCACTTCCAACTGCCCTCTCGGGTTTCCACCTATCCGGAATTGGCATCTGTGTACAGGTGGCAGGGATTTGGTTTGTACCGAGATCTGGTACCGGAATTGCTTTGAACGTGATTGCAGAATACTGCACAGGTTTTATAGACCGAGGCTTGAATGAGAAATAGGTCCGGTTTTGGTCTACAGTGGGAAAAGGTTGCAACCTTACAACCGTCCCCGTGTTTTATTCGTACTCATTCCACAATTCACAGGTACCGCACCCCCGGCACGGGGAAACGAGGGGCTTGGCATGCAGCGCACCGTGCGTGGCACGGGTGCCGGGCACCTGCAACGGGCTCAGCGGGTTGCGCGCGACCGCCTGCTGCGGCAGCTGGAGCGGCAGCGCGTCCACTGCGTCCGGGAGCTTGCTCACCGCGTGGACACCGAACATCGACTCCTGGCGGCCATCGCCGGGAGCCGCTCCACGGCCGCCACCCTGGCAGGTCCCGTCGCCGCCGCCACCGCTGTCACCGCTGCCGCCACCGCTGTCACCGCCACCACACGGCCTCCGGTGCCGCGAGGCCAAGCGGAAAGATCCTCACTCGTGCCGGGCGAAGTCGTAAAAGCGAGCGACTCGAAGAGCTCTGCTGTTTGTTTTCCCGGTGTTATGTGCGAGTCTGCACTCCGCTCAGATCGCGGAGCTCCTCATCGACACAATCACCGTTATCCTCATCATTATCCACAGCATCGTTTGACCTCTCAGAGCCAGCCAATCACTAAGTTATCACTGCCATCGCCTCATGGGGAAACATCCAGCATGTCTTGCCTGAATGGCTACGCGGTTAATCACAATGGTGACGAACAAACTCAAAGGTCTGACTGCTTAGAGGACAAACACACGTCAACTAGGAGCAAAGACAGTGACGCGAAACACGATCACCAATGCGACGACCACCACCGTGTCCACCAATGTGGTAACCGCCGCCATGACCGGCTCCAGCAAGGCTATCGCCGCATCGCCCAAGCGGACCTTGAGGAAACGGGGCCAACGTACACGGGCGGCGACGAACTTCGTGCGGTTGATGGACGAGAGGAGCTCCCGCTGGCGTTTCCCCGCCGCCACCGCAGCCGCCAGCGTCGCGGCCGCTCACCCGCCGCCCACGCGGGCGCGTCGTCGGGGCCTCGCACGGGCGTGCGGGCGCGGCGCGACGAGGCGGCGCGCGCCCGCAAGGCGGAGCGGGCCCGGCGGAGGAGGGAGCGCATCACGGAGCGGACGAGGCTGCCGCCGCTCTGGGACCGCGGTCGGCACGGCGAGGGGGCCGGAGAGGCCGCACCGGAGCAGGGCGACTGGGCGAGGGTGCTGCGCGACGTGCGCTACTTGCGCATTCACGACTGCGGGGAGGGCTCGCATGCGAGTGGCGAACCGGAGCAGGGAAGCCGGGACGGGTCGGCCGTCGGATAAGAACAGCTGCTACACACATCCACGGGTGGTAATGCATAGGCTTATATGCATAGGCCTACTTTAATCCACTACTGGATGAAGACCTCCCCACATCGCGTGGGTATTGTGGGTTGAAGCCCAGGAGAGGTTGGCATCTCACTTGCCACTGAAGTTGGCTTGTAGCCTGGCTCACAGTCCGCTAACCACTGCCCTCCAGACAATGGGTTTGATTCCAATGCTGAAGCATGTATACCTGTGTTTGGAGTCTGTGTGATCTCTCGCTCGGGTTGCATGGATATTTATCCGGGTTCCTCTGGTTTTGCCCTCCACAGTTACAAACATGTCTTTAGATTATTTGGCTGCTGCTATAAATTCTCAGGCATGAAATCAGCCACTTCGATGAGCTATCATCACGTGCTACCAGGTGGCCTCTGAAAAAGAGCTACTTGCTCAGTGTGCTTTACCTCGTAAAAGAGTTTAGTGTAGTTTAGACATTGCAAACCACTGTTCTCTCTCCAATGGTGATGGTTTTACTGAGGCAGTGCTCCTTCATAACCACATCACAACTGGAGGTGACAATTTAATTAAAACATTTCATCATTTTAATACTGTGGTGAATGCAGCGTCTCAGGGATTCGCGTGAAATTATTACATATGTAGACAAATGTGCACAATGGGATTTTTTGCGAGGTGTTGGTGACCAGCATCGGTCCATCACATTCGCTCGGAGAACCTGCATCTTTTACTCCCAGGTTTGGAGCTCAGTGACCGTTTGCGTAAAACACCCGCAGGACGACGCTAGGTGGACATTCGCACGCAAGTTTCTGCAGGTTGTCTGACGCGACCGACCCCGGGGTGGCGATCCCCCGATGTGTGCAGCAGAGGCTCCGTGCCGTGAAGAAGCAGCAGCAGCAGCGTCATTCGTCCCCAGAGGCCCCCCTCGGATCGGCGCGAGTTGTTACCGCGGCGTGCAGTCGGCGTGAAGCCACGGAGGCTCCCCACAGTCCCATCGTCCCTCGCGCGCTTGCCAATGCAAGGGAGCGGTCGTGCCATTTCGTGGCGTTTAAGTACGGTCGCGTGCATACATTGCAACGTACATAAAGCTGCGGGGGAAGTATATGCGTGCACGCATTGGGCGGGCAAATCGCGTACCCGCGAGATCACTCGCATTTTTTGGGGATTCATAGAAATCCAACAGCAACAAAGAGGGGTAATATTCGCCGAAATATTTCAGTCTTCGATTAAATTGCGACCCCGAACTGTGGAAATTCAGGGAGTTAATTGTCCAGCAGCTGGACTTGATACCATCGCTCCATCTCCGCTGTGGACGCGTTCCATTCCTTGGCTGCCACTCCCGTCACCATTCTTACCCAAGCGTACCCACTTTCCATAACAGTTAGAACGATGTCAATATCCTGCGTATTTTCTCCATGCCAAGTGCTCCACTTTCTCTCATAGTAATTCCAGAAAGGCCTTTGATATGTCAGAAACAGTATACGGCTGTGACAGTCAACCTCGGGTCTCGGTTTGAATGCGAGGGCGCGTTAACATATACAGTATATATAAGTAACGTTACTATATATAGTAACATATAGTAATGTCACGACGAGAGAGCGAAGAAGCTCTGGTATTCGGTAAATAAGCGCTCTTGTAAGCGAGCAGCACATGCACGTGACCTTGAAGACACAGTGTGCATACAGTCCTCTCTACTTAACTGGCTTTGGGTAATTGCGCTATAATTAGCCGATGTTTTATTCACCGCACGCCTGCGTTTTATTTCTCCTGCAATTACAGTTTGACGTAATTTGTTGACAATTTGTGGCAATCAGCCCGATTTTGCATTATCTGCACCCGTGAAAAATGAGCTCGAGGTTGGGTGCGTTCGTACGCTACTTTCGCGACCAAGCTGTAAGCCCTCCAAGCCACGGGACTTGTTCACGTAATTGTGATTATAAAAAAAAATATCATGAAAACTGCCGATTCAACACAAACTACAATGAATGTCACCGCGTTCTCCAGAAATTTTACTTTTGCAAAGGAGTTTCCACCCTTTGATCCACATTGAAAAAACACCAATGAACACATCTGAAGGAAATATCACCGACACTATACAAATGCACCGATTGATAGCACTCTGCCTCCTTATCCCGGAAATAATACGGACAGAATAATGTAAATTTAATATTTTATTATCCTAAAAATGGAGTTGCACAGAGGCAACACTGATAGTTTGCTTAAACTTAATGGTTTTATGCATAATGCATGAAAAGTACAAGCACTGTTATGGTTTGCTTGTGGGATACACATTAATTACATTTTTGTGCTCGGCGCACGCAGCGCTACATATCTCACCTGGTTCTGTATAGCCACAGTTGCGTGTTTGATCAAATCGACTCGGAAGGGTAAGCAGGATTGAGCCTGGAAAGCGCTTGCATGGGTTAACCACTGGTGGATAAAGCAGGTGCTATAGGTCCTGTTGACATCAGATGGTAGTCGAGAACAATCCACCGTTATGCTGTACTTCTGCACCCCAACTTGCACCAGTCCGCGTTGAGAACTTCCGTGACCCCCCCGTGTCTCACTGCTCAAAGGAGCAATAGGGTATCACTCCTATCCATTGGCATCCCCAAAGCCACATTCCCACGCTGTGGCGAGCGGTCTCCCCCGAGGAAAACCACTGCTGACGTTACACACAGCGGTACCGATTGCAATCCATTACGGTGGGATGAACACGAGCGGCAACGACCGCTTTAAAAGTTGGGCGGCACGGCCGTCGCGTGTCATTCCCAGTGCAGGGGATCCACAGGCTTGGATGTGCACCTCTTCCCGTTCCTTGCTTGCTGTGACATGCCGCACTCTGTCCGTCCTCGTGAACCAAACCACTTTAGGTTGTGTCGCGCAGATATTCAACTTCCTCGTCTCTACCCTCAAGCTTACGAGCGATGCACAAAATCACCAAGCCCTCTCGTCGCATCACGTCCCAAAAAAAAATCGTCACCCCCCATTATTGTTTCAGGGAGTCCCGCACGAAAGGTTTCTCTCGCACACCGACAACTATTCGCCATGGCACTCTCTCCACATCCATGGCTTTGGCAATCACAAGCAGTGGTGAGAGAAAGCACAGGTCAGAGACTTAAGTGAGACACGTTACAATTGAGAATCGTGTCCGTGATTCAGGTGGATAATATCAGCCACGTAACAATGAATACATTGAAAAAAAATCTATTCTTACACTTCTGATACATGCATTGCCTCATGCGTGTAAGAATGTTTTTATGTTGTATAATAGTTTCACATGACTCCTGCAGCCACGGGAGGTGCTACATTCACCACGATTGAAAACAAGTAAAATTGATTCTTGAATATAACTCGTGAGCTCGTAATGCAAGCGGGGGGAAATGACCACATGCCTCGCTAACACAGTCACAACACCAGTACCACCAAGATCCTGGGGGGTCTAAGTACAGTTTTCAGACACGCAACCCCCTGTTAAACCACGTTCTCAAGTATCTTGATGACGCGACCGACTCAACGTAATCAACAATCGCACAAAAAACCCCATCTTGTTCAACTATTACTGCGTGCTTACGGCAATTCACCTCTGTGGCGAGTTATTTGTGCTGCAACACCCGCTGTGAATGAGGCAAGTGACGCGCGCTTGAGTGACATCGTCTCACGGGGGGGGGGGGGGGTCCAACACAGGGTCACCGTGCACGCACTCGGCGTATAATTCATTACTTGGCGACTCTGCCTCTCCGCCTCTCTCCGAGGACTGTGAAGATGAGTCATTGCCCGAAACGTCACCTATTTTTATTCAGGCGGTGTTACGCGCCGAATTTTTTTTCTAATTAATTAAATAAGTAAGCTTCGTGGGGAAACCCCCTTGCAAGGATGTATAGTAAGCTTCGTGGGGAAACCCCCTTGCAAGGATGTGTAGTAAGCTTCGTGGGGAAACCCCCTTGCAAGGCTGTGCAGTAAGCTTCGTGGGGAAACCCCCTTGCAAGGCTGCGTAGTAAACTTCGTGGGGAAACCCCCTTGCATGGCTGTGTAGTAAGCTTCGTGGGGAAACCCCCTTGCAAGGCTGTGTAGTAAGCTTCGTGGGGAAACCCCCTTGCAAGGCTGTGTAGTAAGCTTCGTGGGGAAACCCCCTTGCAAGGCTGTGTAGTAAGCTTCGTGGGGAAACCCCCTTACAAGGATGTATAGTAAGCTTCGTGGGGAAACCCCCTTGTAAGGCTGCGTAGTAAGCTTCGTGGGGAAACCCCCTTGCAAGGCTGTGTAGTAAGCTTCGTGGGGAAACCCCCTTGTAAGGCTGCGTAGTAAGCTTCGTGGGGAAACCCCCTTGCAAGGCTGTGTAGTAAGCTTCGTGGGGAAACCCCCTTGCAAGGCTGTGTAGTAAGCTTCGTGGGGAAACCCCCTTGCAAGGCTGTGTAGTAAGCTTCGTGGGGAAACCCCCTTGCAAGGCTGTGTAGTAAGCTTCGTGGGGAAACCCCCTTACAAGGATGTATAGTAAGCTTCGTGGGGAAACCCCCTTGTAAGGCTGCGTAGTAAGCTTCGTGGGGAAACCCCCTTGCAAGGCTGTGTAGTAAGCTTCGTGGGGAAACCCCCTTGTAAGGCTGCGTAGTAAGCTTCGTGGGGAAACCCCCTTGCAAGGCTGTGTAGTAAGCTTCGTGGGGAAACCCCCTTGCAAGGCTGTGTAGTAAGCTTCGTGGGGAAACCCCCTTGCAAGGCTGTGTAGTAAGCTTCGTGGGGAAACCCCCTTGCAAGGCTGTGTAGTAAGCTTCGTGGGGAAACCCCCTTGCAAGGCTGTGTAGTAAGCTTCGTGGGGAAACCCCCTTGCAAGGCTGTGTAGTAAGCTTCGTGGGGAAACCCCCTTGCAAGGCTGTGCAGTAAGCTTCGTGGGGAAACCCCCTTGCAAGGCTGTGCAGTAAGCTTCGTGGGGAAACCCCCTTGCAATGCTGCGTAGTAAGCTTCGTGGGGAAACCCCCTTGCAAGGCTGCGTAGTAAGCTTGGCAACGCCCTGCAATCCTGCTTAGTAAGCTCTCTGGGAAACGCCCTACCACCCTGCGCAGTAAGCTCACTGGCCAACGCCCCGCAAGCCCGTGTAGTAAGCTCACTAGCCAATGCCCTGCAACCCTGCATAGTAAGCTCTCTGGCTCACGCTCTGCAATCCAGGAACTGAGCACCACTCAGTGCTGAGCCAGTGTGGGGGGTCCACGTGACCACAGGCAGCTGGGTTGGGCCCATCAGGGATGTGGCTGCTGGCAGGCTGGTGGTGTTGCTGGCCTCATCGAGACATTTCGCCACAGCCCAAGCGCCCTTCACCAGATAACCCTCATTTATTGCCCACTGTTCAAACAGAACGGTCGACCAATGATGAAACATTACACATCCCAGTGAGCCATTGCAGGCAAAAAAAAACAATGAATGGCACATTTTAAAAACTTATTTACGAGAACACTTGCGGTTCAATAAATGTAGTATTTTCTTCTAATGAAAAGAAAAACGTTATTGTCGAGTCTCTTTTTTTCAGAAGGCTTTTGCTTGGGATATCGGGACACTTTATAACGAATAACTTTGAGTGATTTACGTTAACCCGTCATCTACAGCACGGGTGTCATTTTACTTTGTTCTTGACCATTGTGACTCCGCAAGCAATACCTTTAGCTTTATCCCTCATTGCATGACCTCCACGAACACCCTGGGAATTGTCTACAACAGCATAAGCACGCGGGACAATACACCGCTTCACTAATTATTTGTCTTCACTCAAAACAGAAGAGTAGGCGATCTTACAACGACTCAAAAGTAAATTTCCCTAATCTCACTGCATACACTGTAACTCACTGTATGCACATGGTGATTCACGGCCTATCTCACAGGAAAGCATTGTGCGGAGCTCATCAGAACAATCTAAACGATAAGAAAACAAGAATCGGTGGTACTCAGTCACCGATGTTCTTAAGTCGCAGATGCCACAGCTTACTTAAGTCTGAGAATCGTGACATTGTTTTGCAAATGTCACTTAAGTTGCCTCTCGCGTGACCCACCCTGAAGCATTTGCTAAGACAAAGTTAAAACACCCACATGTTTTATTTACGACGCATCGTATAAACGGCCGTTCATAAATGCCCGAGTAATCTGCGACACGCTGCTGCCATAGCACGGCAAAGCCAAATTGCACTCTGCTCGCCACGGAAGGCAGGCGCTGTAGTTAACTGGCACGAGTCGAGAGCCTGCCTGGGATGGCCGGGATTGAGAGCTGCCCCGCATCCCCCCGGCGTGACGACACGCCGGGGGGATGCGAGGTGTCGTAAGCTCAACCGTCGGTTGCGCAGCGGCACAGCTGGCGAGCGAGCGAACGTGCGCGTTGTCTCATCACGACGCAGGACGTCCGACACGATCCGCCCTGGCCAGGACTTTTAATCGGCACCCTTGCGCCGTGGGCAGAAACCGCACGCCAACTCCGTCAGCTGGAGCCATTGTTACAGCGTATACAATTGTGAGAATATTTAGCCCTTACACTTTAGATGTCACAAGATGGGCACTGGTAAAGAAAATGCCAAGGTGGAAAATGCACAAATAAGTATTGAAAGGTGCATACTTGGCAATAGGCCGGGACAGAAGGCAGGCTTGGATCAAAGAGCACGAACTATACGCATCATATGGTCGATTAACAGTGGGAACGTTATTCAAGGGAAGACGGCCAGTGGTCAAGACTGACAATGGATTGTGAGCCAAAGAAGACAGCGTGCCCGAGATGACGCATACCGCGGAGAGCTGACGTGCACAAAACTGAGGGATTGTGACACAGGAGACCTTCATCTAGCAGTGGAAAATGGCTCATTAACATTTATTCATAACCAGGTGAGAACTTAGTGTCTTTTTTTAAGAGAAATTTGGGAATATAAATTGACGTTACAATATTTGTATTAAAAGGCAGTGCACCAACCATGTATTTTTGTCCTCTGTGGATTTCCAAGCAATATTCCGTTGGTGTGCTACTTAATTATATTTCCCCATGGTAAATGTGTTTCATTGTCTCGTCATTCCCTTGCAATGCCCAGCATCCCTTTGGTTGACGTGGCACGCGCTGAAGAGCGCATGCAAGCAGATTCAGCCTGCACGGCACTGCGGTGAAAAAATAATGCAGTCTGAAGTGTTTTCCTTCACGTGCAAATAGACAAATGGTGCACAATAGAGGTTTGTCAGCATGAGCCATCCGGTCATGGGCAACCGGGACAAAAATTTAATGGGAGACTTGCCATGCTAAAGTTTAATTGTAAAAAAAGTAGATTTAAAGTCCCTTTCCAGATAAATGTCATTAAATTGGAAAATATGCCTTTACCATAACGATTGACCCTTTTTTAATCCAGGAAACCTCAACGACTCGATACTTTTTAGGTGTGTTTCATTGGATATTTTGCCAATGCCTTCTTCAAATGTTACATCTTGGAAAGAACCGGACCACCCAACAATAACCCTATTTATCTCACATGAGATAAAAGTCTCCTGCAACAATTTTTGTTTAAATCACAAAAATTCCACGGTCTATTTTTGTTATCTCACAACACCACGACGCAGGTTAATGACGTACGCCTATTTGTTAATGCAATAGCCACTAAACACAGGATGCAAATGTGTCAAGATGGCCCAAGTTCCACTGCGTTGCCCCTGAAATATGAAACACACGGAGCTGCCACCAGCACTTTCGACCTAATTGTCGCCGTGAGCAGCAGGAAACCAGGGCACGCCTATAAACGTAGCTACTACACACCAGAAACACGATGCTATTTTTAACGGAGCTTCACTTTCACGTCCTAGAGTCATCGTGAAGACTCGATGAGCGGGTCACAGCAGAATGACAGGACCGACAAGTCTTGCCCATTTTGCAATTTCCTTTTGCAAAAAAGATCCATTTCGCGATGCTACAGCTCGGACACGAATCGAAACTGTAATCGCGTCAAAACGGTTACTTTAAATGGATTTTAAAGAACCAAAAAATCTCATTTTGGCCAGTTGACTGCTTTCTGACAAAAAAAAATCTATTTGCCCTTTACAGTAGTGTAATATTCATACTGTCTATGCTGTATAAACTACATGCATGTGTGGCGAGGCTTCTCCTGAATTAAAAAATGAGTTCTACGTACACACCACTTATATATTGTGTACAGTACAAGTGCAGGGGGATGATACATACAGCTGACCAAATATGGGACACGGGGTACAGTAGCGGTACATTAACGAGCATTTGGGAAGTCGAGCTCTTTCTGGAAATGTGGACCCAAGTACACATTGTAATTAAACACCGTTTAGACATTGACATTCTGTGCTGACCTAACAACGCTGGAAGCAAATAGATCAATTGCAGTCACTCACATTCATTACCTGAGCCTCGCATGGGATCTCACTCACGACTCTACTTTTTAAACTGCTCTTGTCAAATGCGTGAAATTTGTTTCAGTACCTCATTCCCAAACTGTTATGACCACCACCCTTCAGTGTTGTTCAAATGCATTTCCACACATCACCGTAATTTTGTAAATAAAAAGCCACCCCAGTTTGTCCACATGTTACGTACCACCGCGCCAGCTTCTAAAAAATAAGCAAACCGTCAGCTGCATTTTCCTCGCGGAATTAATTATTTACTGTTGGCGTGCCGCAGTTAATTCTTTCCCTGGCTTAACAAACTCTTTTGTAAGCAACTAGGAAGAGCAAAAAAACGGCTGTGTTAACAGACAAATGGACCCACACCTTAAAATATGATTCAAGTTGTTGTAAATAATGCACCAGAATCTACGTCAGAATGGATGAGGTGGGCCTTGTTTGTGACCCCGTGAATCCAGAAGGGAGGACATGAAAGGGCAGTATTTAAGTTGGGCTCCCATCAGTGACAAGAGGCTTTCAAATGTGCAGCACCCATCTTCTACATTCGTGGACAGTGGGCGCTTGTGTTGAACGCATCCGAAAGCCCCTCGCGCACGAGGCCACGTTTACACCTAACAACACGCGTTGCACGTAGCACCACCGTCACATATTGGACACGAGACCTGTCAGCCATGGTTAAAATTTTTACTGAAATAAAACAAACCACATTGAAATAGCTTTTAATGAACAGTAGTATAAATTATCCCAAAGCCCCCACTACCTGTTAAATCCGCGTGCATCTTTGCTCAGCCTCACATCCGACAAGCATCTGTTTCAGGATTATGCACGATGACAGATTGTCGGTGGACCTGCATGCACGTGCACCCTAATCATCCATCGGCGTCAACGCAGGCGCAAAAGCGGCTACCAGTTAATTAAGAAATCCACGACGCCAGCAAGTCGAGCAGGAGTGCATGTACTGTGTGTGTGCAGCTTGAAGACTTATTCTCCACACACACATACAAAAATTGTCAACGGCACCGCAAAAGCAAGATGGCTCGATGCTCGGAGCAGCTGCTGCCACCTACACCGCCAAGCCCGAGTGCCGCGCAAGCAAAAAGCCACCAGAGCAGAGCAAACCACACGCGCGCAAGATGCTATTCTCCTGCAGCTATCATCAACTACAGTCGGCACGGCCCCGCTTCCTACGTTGCCAGTGACCGGACTCGAGCCCACTGCCATGGTCAGCGACGCTACCTGGGGCCTACCGGGGGGGGGGGGGACAAGGGAGCACGGGTTGTGCAGACTGGTGTTGGGGACTGCTGCTTCAGGCAGCTTCAAGTAAACAAAGAGTCTTCTGTTGTCAACACACCGGTTGCACCACTTCCCATAGCTCACAATTAAACCTAGCAAGTATAAATTATGTCACTCGCTATTTTCTGAGGGAAAAAAAAATCAATTGTTAGATGTTTGGTCTTGAAATTAAAAATGCAATTTTATATTTTACAATCAACAATAGTTTACTTTCTCAGTTATTAAGATTATAATAAAACCTCTTGATGCACCAATGTCACCGGCATCAGTGCTATCTAGTAAGCAATGGTGTTTGTTGGGTATTTTCAGCAGGCAGCAAACTGCATGTTAATTTTATAGCATGCCTTCACCTGTAAAAAACTACGTGGTGTGATTTCAGCCATGGTGCAGCACATGTCAGGTGCAATTATGCTTCCAGTACAATGAAAACCTCCACAAAAACACTAACTTCTTTACACTAACTTCCATTTATTGATTAGAGAAAAGGCAGATGTTAAACACAAAATAAACTCTACACATTTAACTGAATTTAAATGTCTACAATTAAAAGACAGGCTCCCAAAGAAGTTAGCGTTTCCGTGGAATATCACTGCTCTGAGTAATTTATTTGAGAAAAAATCTTTATGTGGTTCATACTTTGTGCACTTATATACGTGGAATGGCTGGAAGAAATAAAATAGCGTTAAATTCCCCAAAGCTAACACTACATCCGTACCCTGAAAAGGCTGCATAGTTAATGTATGTACAACAAAATAAACGAATGAGATGAGACCGCGTGTCTTAATAAGAGCATCACCGATATATAAAATTGAATCGAAACTGATAATATGTCCGACATGCCCAAATACGGTATCGCCAAACCCTGTGTCATGGATCATAGCACATCTGCGTAAATACGTTTACATTGTTTTGGTTAAACATTTCACAATGCATTACAAGTAGGGCGAGGATGATGTGGGGCGGATTGGGGGGGAAAGGAGGGGGTGCGCGGGCGGGCAGGTAAAATACATTCTAAAGCGATCATCTTATGATCAAATACACGAAATCCAGAAGATATATAGAAAAATAGCCTATTTTACAAATTTAGTCCATTCTTTATTTTTGATCTTCATCCAGATGCGGCTAGACGGCGTTTTTAATACTTCGAGGCGGCTGCTTCTCAACAGTGGTCATCATCTATCAATCAGTCCATGCTGCCCTCCCTCGACTCCTGGTTCATGGGAGCATCGAGACAGTACGGCACAGCTGCTGCTGGGCCGGAACTGGATTCCACCGCCACCGCCAGCCGGTCACTTTGGCGAGGGAGGCACCGCATGAGCTGGCATCGGCTTCAGTGTGGGCGACACTACACCAGCAGAATGTGATTTCAGTGCGAGTGGCACCACGCCAGCAGGTGATGAGAGTAGCACCACACCGGCCGGCTGGTGGAATTGAAGGTTGGTACCACGCCGGCAGGCTGTGGCTACAGTGTGGGTGGCACCACAGAGGCAAGTGTGTACCCACCCCTGCATGCAGTGGCTGGACGCCACCATGTCCCCCACCGTTTTGAAGCCTCACCGATGGCCGGTAGCCTCAGAGAACGGTAGAATTGGCGCTTGAACATGTAATTGCGCACAATCGGCACGCCACGCGCACACATAAACTCACATTCTCTCACTTGAACGCACCATATAAACCTTTTAAAGAAACTAAACCACCTCTGACCAATAAAAAAGCTAGCTAGCTCAGTGTGCCATTAATCCCCCTTCCTCATCACCTTTGCCCCCCTACCCCCCTACATCCGCACCCCCCCCCCCAATAACTATGAACGTGTCAGGCAGTGCCAACACCAAACCACAGTCCCCCTTGCCCCACGAGGGCATGGCCAGCTGGGAGGAGCCTTCATCTCCGTAACCTCCGTCCTCCACTGCCACCTCCCCGTCACTGGGGCCACCGGCTAGGACTTGTAGTTGGACGTGAGCCACGTGAGGCCTTCGTAGAGGCCGTCGCCCGTGGAGGCGCACGCCGGCTGCACGTACCAGTTGCGGTCGCGCACCCTCGTGAGGCCCAGCTTCTCCTGCACCTCGTGCGGCTTCATGGCGTCGGGCAGGTCCTGCTTGTTGGCGAACACCAGGATGATGGCGTCGCGCATCTCGCGGTCGTTGATGATGCGGTGCAGCTCCTGCCGAGCCTCGTCGACGCGGTCCCGGTCGGCGCAGTCCACCACGAAGATGAGGCCCTGCGTGCCCGTGTAGTAGTGCCGCCAGAGCGGGCGGATCTTGTCCTGCCCGCCCACGTCCCACACGTTAAAGCGCACGTTCTTGTAGGTGACCGTCTCCACGTTGAAGCCCACGGTGGGGATGGTGGTGACGGGCTGGCCGAGCTTGAGCTTGTAGAGGATCGTGGTCTTGCCCGCGGCGTCCAGCCCCAGCATGAGGATGCGCATCTCCTTATTGCCGAACACCTTGGACAGGAACTTGCCCATAGTGGCGAAGTCACCGTCTGCGAAAAAGTATATCGATAACATTGTTCATTGTCAATTATGATTTTTTTAATGTACAATGCGGTATTGATGTTGATAGTGATGTTAATTTTTATATTGCTTTGTGCGAAGTCAGGGACTTATTCTTACTGTCTGATGTTATTCATATAATTGTACATTTTAATTGAGGTGATTACAGGGAGCCTTACTTCACCACCCTGTTGTTTAATATTACTCATGCCTCATTATAACTGTTATTCACACATTCTAAATAAAGGGTGTTTATTTAGAATGTATGAATGAGACGTGTTACCCTGTCTTTTCCGTCTGAAGACATTGGGGAGACACAAGAAGACCTTTGCCTCGGCACGATATTTATAATTGTTTAATTGAAAGTGCAAATTCATGACAGTGCCTATTCTCAGTCTGATGACCTTGATGTTATTTAAAATGAGTGTTAATTGACAAAACGCAAGCGCCCTCTCTCTCTCATCACAGACAAACGACGTTAACTCGGTTATTTACAATTAATTCGATTACGGCTCTCCACAAGGACCGATGACGTTACTAAATAATAACGAGATAAATTACCTGCGTTAACCCACGAAACGTGACACACACACTCTTCTCACCTTCTGACGATGCGAATTATAACGCTCAAATGCAATTGTTAATACGCTGTGACTCGGGCAGGCCTCGATATCCGACGACGTTAATGAGATGCATCATTTATAACTGTTCTGTACGCTCGGCGTAAAGACGCCGAGACGAGGCGAACCCCATCGCCGACGAGGATTTCCTGTGACCGAGGTATCATTGTTGAGACGCGACGCTTTCTCTCATCACCCATTAATGACGTTGAACAACCGTAAGCCGTAATTAGAATTGCCAAACGATTGTGCCGGTTTCAACATCCTCGCCGCCTGATCGGGTCCTATTACTAAATTATGGTACATTTTACGATCGCTTAATACTTGCTTAGACGCGAGAGTTCTGTCTTCACCGGCTAATCACGTTCACAATCACCCTTAACAGTTTAAAAGTCATCGTTGTAAAGGGTTTAATAACGATGATTATGGAGGAGGTGGTGATGATGATGACTACAGGGCCCCGGCCCTGCCCTGCCCAGCCGCCTCCATACAGCGAGGGCCAGCGCCGCCGCGGAGCCTCCACCCTCGGCACCGCCGAGGGTGGAGGCTCCGCGTCGCCTTCTCGTCACTCACACAGAGCGGAGGAGAGCAGCAAAACAGCGGCGCAGGCCTCACCAGCGGTGCGAGCGGAGCGCGGCTCCCTGAGCCCGGTGCCGGGGTCGCGGCCTCCGTCTCCGTGGAGTGGGAAGAGCGGGAAGGACGAGCAACTCCCGATGCTGTCGCCCTCCTCGCCGGCCACGCCCCTTTCCCGCCAGCCCCTCCCCCCCTCATGCCACGACCACACCCTTTTTCGCGCTAGCTCCGCCCATTTTTTGGCCTAGCCCTCCCCCTCCCGCCCGTTTCTGCTCCGGCACCTCCCCCTCACGGCCGTTACGCGCCACTGCGCATGCGCTGGGGCCCCTGAGACGCGGGGGCGGCGACACAAATCAAGCGCGTTCGCGGATTGACGTCACGTCCGGTGCAAAATTATATCTGAATAGTATATATTTTTTTAATGTGTCAGTATTACGTCGGTTTTGCAGTTTAGTTTTTCAGAGAGTTGAGTTTTTGTTCATCGGAAACATTTCTTTTTATCTAGGGGAAGTAAAAAATGGTGACGTCACATGGGTGTGTCAACCTCCGTCACGGTCCTCGGCTCATTTTCTTGCGACTTTGTTTCAAACGCTGGATTTGAATATTGATACTCAGATCTATCGTAGGGGGACGCGTTGATTATTGCTTTGAGTTGTGTTTTTTTTAAATCGATGCTGAGTTAGTAAGCGTGGTGACGTCACGCGGGAAGTGACGTCAACAGTGCGGTCCCATTGAATCCCCTTGATCGGTTTCACGTGGAATTAAACCCTCGTGAGAGGGGTGCTGCCCTCTGTCTTGATCCCACCGGGGCTGCCCTTCGCGCTCGAAATGGACCCCTAAAACAAAACCTACGCCCGGCGGCGTCGAAGGCGCGCGGCGCTTCTCTCTGCTTGGTTTTGAAATTTAACGGGAGCCGCAGCGGGCGTTCGGCTCGAGATCATTGCCGCAGGGGGGGAGGGGGGGTCGCAGTCGCGGGGGGGGGGGGTTATTTGCAATTATTTTAAAACAAAAATCTATCCGGTAAAAGACGCTACTCCGGAAGTGACGTTCACAATGGACATGGTACATTTAAAACAAATTAATCCGCTCGAGTTTGTAGGAAACTTCATTTGCCTTTGTAAAACTTCCTTTGCCTTTGTAAATCTAGAATTTGTAAATGTTCTGCCTTAAACGTCCTCGTGAATGTGGTTGCGTAATAACGTCAGCGGCGTGGTCATCACGGTTTGTGGTCTGTACTCTTAAGCGGAACAAAACAAATATATAAATTACGCGCGTAGTTCACGCCCTATGCTCCACACCCGTGCTTTCATTCAAGCCACATTCCGCCTGTGGGCCGCAATAGATTTTAGACGCGCGTCTCGAGTGTGACGTCACCCCGGTCCGGCGTGTCACCGACTTCGCTTGACGTCACCGCGAACTCGCTCTGCGGCGGTGACGCCATCCCTCCGTGCGGTGATGACGTCACTCACGCACGCTCTTCGTGACGTCACGTCTGTGGCGATAGCCGGTGAGTACGCGTGGTTCAAGTACAGTTTTGTGCTTAAATTAAACTCTTACAACCAGCAGCGTTCTAGACCACTTCATTAACTCGGCGTTAACTCATAAACAATATCAGCGACGCGGCTGCCCAAGCCCAGTCGATAACAATTGCGGATACTGGGGGCGAGGTCTGGTTAGGCGAGCTCCCATGTGAGGAGAGGAGCCAGAATCAGAATATTTAGACTGCATGAGGAATCCGATGAGCTACCAAGCTCTTTGCATACAGATGTAGCAGCAACAGCATCGGGGGGGGGGGGGGGTGGATGTGTGGCCTCGCCGCGCCCTGGAGTGGCGCTGTAGCGGCGGCAGCTGCCCCCAGCTCGGGGTGAGCGCGACTGCTGTCCCCTCGCTGTCTGTCTCTGCCAGCAACTCGCTACGGTCTCGCCCCCTTCAAAGTTTCAGGGTTCCTGGGGAAGTTTAAAGTTGAGCAGCTGCTCATTGATAATTATTCATTGTTACCGATCGTCGGTGACGTCGTGTGTGTGCAACTGTTGTGACCGTGATGAAACCCCGTTCCCATAGGGGGCCTCCGTTATTCGCATCGGCGTTCGTCATGTTCTATCCACTGTTTGATGATGAAGTCCCCACGTCTGGTTCAACTAACGTACGTGTATTATTGCAGTGAGGCAATTGCAGTAACGTCGCGTGTGGTTTATTCGCCGACATCGTTGGGTCTCCAGACGCAGTTGTGATGGAGGGGCCTGTGTACTGGGATGTTGTGATGGCCTCAATTGGGTACAGTCCAGTGATTGTTTTCATGGGAGGAAGTAGGGAGAAAAAAAGTCCACGCACGTCATAGTATAACACTCTGAAGGCTGCTGCTGCTGCTTCACAGGTTAGCAAACTCCTTACTGTACTGCCATCGTCTGGCCAATTGACAGCCCCAACGGTTTACAATTCTGGTAGACAACACGCGTTCCAAATGATCCGCCAAATGAATTCCAAAGTGATGAACGGACCACTCAAAAATGAACAAGAAGCTAAAATGTCACCTTTGTTATCGACTTGCGTTCTCGGCACCTTGACGGCGTAAGCCACGGCGATTCCACGGCCGCGAAGCGTCAACGATTGTGAGCGGAGGCCGCGTATCCGACCAGTTATCCCTCTCGATGCAAAGCAGCGTTTTTATAAATATGAATTCCACGGTGCGGTCTGAGTGCGCAGCGGCCTCGGAGAGAGATTCTGAAGAGACGGGAGACATGCCGACGATGGGAGACGCTGCGAAGACTAAAGATGCCTGCGAGGTCACGGACGCCGAGGTGCGGGAGACGGAGGGAAATGCAATGGAGGTGGTGGCGGAGACGGACGATGAGGTTGGGGAAGTGAAAGAAGGCGACCAGGCTGGAGAGACGAGGGGGCTGGAGGTGGTGGAGGAGACGAAGGCGTGGAGCGAGCTGTCCCCGCTGCGCTGGCAGGAGCTGCTGCACAGGCACGTGCGCGTGTGTGCGGACGAGGGCGTGCAGCGAGAGGGCTGGGTCTACACCGTGGACCCCGTCTCGGCCAGGTGAGACCCGCTCACCACCCCTCTACACCCACCCCGCCACACCCCCCACAGGATGAAGGACTGCGCGGGACGATGACCACCCTGCAGCGCGGTGTGAACACGTCCGTGAGGTACCGTCACGATATACAGGATTGTGCACGTACTTGCACGGCCCTATTGCCCATCCACTGCTGGATTGGGGTTACTTGACCATACTTTATCACACTGCTTGGCGTAGGCTGGTGAAGGGTAGGCCCATGACTGGTTCAAAAAACACCCATGGCCAGGACTTTAAACTCATGTCACTGCGTGCACTACCGTTCAACCCTAAAGGAAGATGCAGGATGCCGTATGAGTCGGCCATCGAGGTCAGTTGTTGATTTTCTGACAACTCTGAGAAGGAAGCGATGGTGAGGTGTGGTGGCATAAACAGCATTGATTGTGATTAACTCTTGACCTTGCCTTGAGCGATAGTGTTAAGGTAAGCATTAGGGGTTAAGGGTTAAGCTAAGAGTGATTTGAATTCTGAAAGATCAAGTAAGTGATTGGATTTCTGTTTTTAATTCGGTTAAGATTGTGATGAGTACTCGTTAAGATTAATGTTGCAGTTAGACGTAGTGCTAAGTGCTAAGGGCTACAATTTGAATTCATTGCTTGGTTAAGTTGGAACTGAAGTGAGGCTAGTAACCAACTGTTAATCAGTTCTGTGCCCAAGGGAAGCCCGTGGCTTGACCTCGATCCCAACCAGTCCCGCTCCCCACCCTTCACCTGACAGCACCACTCTCCATACCAAGGTTCTTGAGCCACAACAAGAAAAGTGGAGTTGGACGGTGTTTTACAGCCGATACCGTCTCCGAGATTAGCGTGACTGTCAATGAGACTTGGAACAGGACCATACGCACGAGGTAATCAGGGCTCAATGTGGAGGACTTCAGCTGTGCAAGCAGATTGAAGGGTGCTGGAAGGACGAGATTAACCGACTTCTCCCCTACCCTGCAGCATCATGCTCGTGACCCAGCCGTCGCCGGGGAGCCCCGAGCTGACCCTGTGCACGGTGATGGGCCACGCCGTGCGCTCCGTGGTCGAGACTCGGGCTCCGGGGGGCGACGCGGCGGCGACGTCCGAGTGCCCGTCGATGCTCTTCCGGCCCGCCGCGCGCCACCGGCCCTCGTTGGGTGCCGAGGAGGTGGCGTCGCGCCGGCAGGCGCTGCTCGTGTGGCTCCGGCGGAACCACGTGCCGGTGGAGGAGCGAGGCGATGAGCTGCTCGTGGCCGGCGGCGTGCTGAGCGTGGCGCCGCCGTACGGCCCCGACGACTGCAGCAGCGCCAACGAGATCATCCTGGAGAGGGTGCGCCGCCTGGTGCAGGCCCGGCTGTCCGAGGGCCGCGAGCCTGAGACCAACCCCGCATAGCGCCAAGCGTGTGTGCTCGCACGGCTCCGAGCTGGACGTTTCAAGCGTACGGCGCGCGTGGAACTTTATGGTGCGCAAGTGTGTGACGCGCAAGTGTGTGATACACAGGTGTGCTGTGCGAAACTGAACCATGCACTGCAATGATGTACAGGTTAAAAAAAAAATACTTTCACGGTGTAAAATTTTATAACTGTCCATAATGAACGATTAATTTTCTGGTCTCAACATCGATACAAACATAATGCAAGCTTTCATTGTAAACTATGCAATGGTATTAGAACGTGCTGTTTGTTTAAAGTGCAGGCTGTAATTCTAAATTGATTTAATGTTAAATTAAATGTGAAAAATTACATGACTATTGTGGCAAAACAAAACAGTGTTTCTCCCCTGCGGTTGATTCTAGAGTGATTCTAGAATGAAAACGTTCAGAAAACAAACTCTTCAGTGCGTTGTGTAGTACACGCTGCCAAAGGACATTCACATCGGTGGTCAGTAACCAAATCTCATCGATCTCAGCGCACGCGTAGCACATTGATACAGCAGACGATGTGTCCGTCCTGTACGAGATGCACAGTACTCTTTGTATGGAGAAGTGGGGAGGGTGGGTTTCAATAAAATAAAGCAAAGAATTGTGCCATATTCGTCGGTGTGTTAAAGGTTTCGTTTGGTTGCCTCCAGAGCCTGGGCCGTGACTCTGCATTCTGCCTGCACCTGGACCTTAGATGAAGGTTCGCTGTGTTTTTATGCAAATTTCACGGAGGTGGTGGGGGCGTGGGGGGGTGGCTGACGTCTGCTGTTACCAGTGCCTCCAACGCGGTTCTCTGTGAATGAAACGCATCTCACAGGGGCCACCACACAGGATCCGGCACCCATAGCCATTGGGCTGACAAGCCCTCCACACTTGGCTCGTTCGTGAACGCCTTGAATATTTTTTCGAGGCCGTGAGAAGCCCTCACCATTTCACGGATGCTTTAACCCCTAATGATGCTTGCACGCCCCTGTGGACTTGGCTTAGGGTTTCATTCTCAGCAGAGGGCAGCGCTGCAAAAGCCTGCAATGTATTGTTAGCCAATGTCTATGCTGCCCACCTACACGAACCCTGTAGGATGTGGAGGATACGTAATGGGCAACACACAGTGTGTCTCAACTTCGGTCCCACAAGCCAGCGGGGTCGGTGTCTCATGCAGATGACCATGTACCAACTGGGCAAATATTCATCAATGTGACCAATCTCTGTGTGGTCAAAGTACCAGCGTCTTCTGCCTGCTCATAGGGGCAGATGTTTCAACACCCACCTGAAGTTCTGCGCCAGTGGGGGGGGGCAGTCCCTCGACAAGACAACTACTGCAATAAATTACATGGGGGTGACTACATTTGTTAATGGCTGAATATAGGTGGTGGTCAGGCGATGGGGTTGCTTCGACTGTCAAGAGTTCCGTGCTGGCAGTGCCGAGACCCTGCGTTTTAATTCAAGTTTCAGCCACACACGCATCATTGATTCGTCCATAACACTGGCATTCAAGTTTATACATTTTCAAATAATTATTGTTTTATGTGTTGCGAAGAAGGGTCATTGTTTGAAACGTCAACTGTTATATATAGTTTTTTATTGGTGAGTTGTGTTGTTAACTGTGCTTTGTGCACCACTGCCAACTCAGCAGCAGCATCACCGGATCATTCATGTCATGAGTCAAACGCGTGATAATGACGTACCAAAGGCAAAGCCTTAACAGACTGTTGGGGCAAGTGCTGTTAGCGAGTAGCACCTATGAAGGCCGACACGGCACATACGGGTGTGGGGTAGCCAGCAACCACCCCAGACCGCCTTTGTCTCCCGAGTGGCGATGTTTCCACAACGCACTGCGTACTCATTTGAGGCCGAGTCCACTTAGGGGAAGCCTGGGACCGATTCGGATAATCGTCAGCGGTGTTGGTGGCCGTGGGCCTGAATCGAACTCGGGTCGTAGCCGCAGCACTGACCGGTTGACCCCTACCGGGGGGGAGACAGGCGCCACCGCACGGCCGAGTTGCTGCTATGAGCGCCACATTGGCATGAGACGATAATTACTGACAATATATTAAATAAGGATATTGAATGTATTGTTGAATATCATACACAGCTAATCGAACACAGCCACGAATATTATAACCATGCTCGACCCCGCTGTTGCCAATGCCAGAAGCAGCGCCTTGGATACAAATGGGGGCCCAGGTGACAACATTTTTCAGGCCCCTTTGTCCGTTTAAAACATTTCAAACAAAAAAATTCTCAACCTACCGCCCCCCACGAAAGACAAACACCAGCTAACAACAGCGACGTGAGAGCCCCCCCCCCCCGCCCCTCTTAGTCCACACAGAGCCCAGAGCCCGCCGTCTTACACCCACCCCCGCACCTTGCCCGGCGAGGCGCTGCGTGGTTGCCAGACGCACCCAGCGCAGAATGAATGTTCCGCATTGCGCCACAGCGACTCGCGAGATTGGGGACGGTGCGAGAGACACGGGGCGATTCAGAGCGGCTCCTGGGAACTGCAAACACGAGCGCCGTGTCCGCGTGCGTGCGTGCGTCTGGGCGTCGTGGGGAGCGGGAAGCGCCGCGTTTCGCGTGCCACGAACCCGACCAAACCGAGTTCGATTCCAGCTCACGGACTAGAACCAGTGAGGATTATCTGAACCGGTCCCGGGCCTCCCCTAGGTCGACTCAGCCGCAAAAGAGCGCCTGGTGCGGTGTGTAAACATCCCCAAAGGCGGCCCGGCGTGGTGTTGGCCACCAACCTCCTCGCGTGCCGTCCCGGCTTTCATATGTGCTCGCTAACAACACTTGCCCCAACAGTCTCTTCAATGCTATACGGGGGATCTTTGTCTTTGTAGGCATCTGGGTAGCTGGACAAAGAGGAGGTTGGTTCTTTTCGGATTGAGCGGTGACGCAGTGGTTAGCGCATTGCACTTTTGACGCCGGTGACCCGAGCTTGATTCTGGGCACGGCTTGGAAACGAGATGCTCCATCTCAAGGGGTTACTGGATTCAGGTGAAACTTTTAAATACAAAAAAATCCGCATGAAACCTACAGTCTCTCTCGGGAGTCTTGGTGAGACAGTGCCGCAAACGTAGGCACGTGATACGAACGCCAAATACATCGAAGCAATACAAGAAGTCTGAAATAAGATCTTAACATTCTAATTTAAATCGTATTTAAAATGATATTTCACGTGTCCATGAAGAGTGGTGTTGTGGTTGGAGGACCGCGCTACGAATCTAGCGACCTGGGTTCGGTTCCCACCATGGCCAAACTCATTAGCATATTCCGTGCATCCCCTAGGTCGACTCAGCCTTAATTGAGTACCTGGGCCTCCATATCAATATCAGCAGTGGTGGGATAAAGGCATCCGGGCGTGGTGCTGGCCACGCCAACACGATCGCTGTCCAGGCCTCAATAGGTGCTAGCTAACAGCACTTGCTCCAACAGCGTGAGCGTGTGTGTGTGCGAGTGTGTATCGGTGTGTGTGCGAGTGTGTATCGGTATGTGTGCGAGTGTGTATCGGTGTGTGTGCGAGTGTGTATCGGTGTGTGTGCGAGTGTGTATCGGTGTGTGTGCGAGTGTGTATCGGTGTGTGTGCGAGTGTGTATCGGTGTGTTAGCGAGTGTGTATCGGTGTGTGTGCGAGTGTGTATCGGTGTGTGTGCGAGTGTGTATCGGTGTGTTAGCGAGTGTGTATCGGTGTGTGTGTGAGTGTGTATTGGTGTGTGTGTGAGTGCAATTGTGTATATGTATCGGTATGTGTGCGAGTGTGTATCGGTGTGTGTTGGGGTGTGTATCGGTGTGTGTGCGAGTGTGTATCGGTGTGTGTTGGGGTGTGTGTGCGCTCACGGCCAACAGTGATGATTATCTGAACCGGTTCTGGACCTCCCCTAGGTTGAATCAGCCTCAAATGAGTCCTGTACCCGGTGTGTAAATATCGCCAATAGGAAGACAAAGGGGGCCGGGCGTGGGTCTGGCCACCAACTCCCTTGCTCCTCCAGTCTGTTGAAGGCTATATGGGGGATCTTTGTCTTGTGTGCGTGCGCGCGTCTGACTGAATGTGCATTCGCGAGTGCGTGTCTGCGTGTAAGTGGGTGTAGTACCTGTGTGGTGTGTAAACTTCACCACTGGGGAGACAAAGGCGGTCGGGCGTGGTGCTGACCACCCACTTCCTTTGTGTACCGTGCCGGCAATTCATAGTGGCTCGCTAACAGCACTTGGCCCAACAGACTGTTCAGGCTACACGGGGGATCTTTGCCTTTGTAGTACGTCTGTGTGCGCTTGTGAGTGCGCGGCGTGTGTGTCTGTGTGTGAGTATGCGGCGTGGAACTCGGGAGGGAAAGAGGCGGATTGTTTTGTCCTTTCAGATGCGATGGCGAGCAAGGGAAGCGGAGCATCACGCCTCAGCGCTCCCAAACAGCGAAACACAAACACGGGGGGGAGAGCGGGGAGGGCTGAGCCGGCAGCGTCCCATTCCTGCGGCGTGCGGTCACGACCTTGCACAGCCGTGAGAGAGAGAGAGATCACGGGTAGAGAGAGCACGGATAGAGAGAGCACGGATAGAGAGAACACGGATAGAGAGAGCACGGATAGAGAGAGCACGGATAGAGAGAGCACGGATAGAGAGAGCACGGATAGAGAGAGCACGGGTAGAGAGAGAGCACGGATAGAGAGATCACGGATAGAGAGCACGGGTAGAGAGAGCACGGGTAGAGAGAGAGCACGGGTAGAGAGAGCACGGGTAGAGAGAGAGCACGGATAGAGAGAACACGGATAGAGAGAGCACGGATATAGAGAGATCACGGATATAGAGAGATCACGGATAGAGAGAGATCACGGATAGAGAGATCACGGATAGAGAGAGCACGGATAGAGAGAACACGGATAGAGAGAGCACGGATAGAGAGAGCACGGATAGAGAGAGCACGGGTAGAGAGAGAGCAAGTCACTCTCTCACCACGCGGTGGATGATCGAGGGACACGGGGTGGGAGCTTGGAGGAGGAGGAGGGGGGGTAGCAGGTGCCGCGAGTCGGCTGCGCTCTCGCGCGCGCGCACAGCGAAGAGCAACCACGACAGACATTGGCGATGTATATTTAATTCATGTGGGGCACTCTGCTCGGCGGAGTACGTCCTGCGTGCTGTTAGCGAGCGAGATAGGGAGGCGGGGGTGGGGGAGGGCTCGTGACCGCCTCGACGCACGGAGAGGGAGCCACACGCGGTCCCTGTCTGACGCTGGAGGCAGCTGCAGCCCTCGGCACCACCTCGGGAGTTTGAGGCCTTCGCCGGGAGGACAACCCCGGAGCTGATCGCAGGGAGATTGGGCGAAGGAGACATCCCCCACCACTCCCCAGGCGAGTGCCCCCACGGTGTACTAAGAGCGGAGATCTCACACTGAGAGTGAGAACCCCCTGCCTGGAACCCAGGATCTCAACTCGGGGAGGATGGAGATGGATCCAGGGAGCGGGGAACCCGAGATCATGCTCAAGTTGACGGAGATCAGAGACATCGTGACCTCCATCAAGGTGCAGCACACAGCTCAGCTCACCCATTCACAGCTCACCCACTCACTCATAGCTCACCCATTCACAACTCACCCACTCACAGCCCAACTCATCACTGACGCAATTGATCAAAACCACACACAATATAAAAAAAACACATCATAATTGTCATAATCGGGTGGAGCGGTGGCGCATTGGTTAGCGCACCGAGCTAGCGTCAGTAGTAATATATCTGTACCAGTCCTCGGCGCTGTATACCCACCGTCACCATCCCGCACCGACCCACATAGTAATGTTCCGAACAGAGTTTCAAACTCATGTCAGACAGCCCGGGACACACCGCCGAAGCGTGTAGCTACAAGATGAGAGCTGTCTGCGGGTAGAGACTCCCATCGGGAAGGGTTGGTGGGACGCGGTGGCTCGCACGTGGTGGTGTGTGCAGGGAACGGTGGCGTAGTGGTTAGCGCACTGCGATGTGAACCCAGCTGCCAGAGTTCGATTTCCGCTCACGGCCAGCATCAGAAACTAACGTCTGAATTGGTCAGTCCCGGGCTTCCCCTAAGTCGACTCAGCCTGGTGCGGCGTGTAAACGTAAACACGGGGGAGACAAAGGCGGCCGGGGGTGGTCCCTAGCCACGTGAGCCGCGCCCGCCATCGTCAGGGGTGTTAACGAACAGCCAACTTTGCCCGCCAAGTGTGTCGAGGCTACAAGGGGGACCTTTGCGTGTGCGCGGCGTCCCCGTGATGCCACCCCGCAGGCCGAGCTGTCGGGAGTCGTGCGGAGCCTCGCCGCGCTCGGGGAGCGCCAGGCCCGCCTGGAGCAGCGGCTCCTGCAGGACGGGGGAGCTCCGGGCCCCACCGCACGGGGGTCCGCTGGGGTCTCATCCCCTCCCTGGCCCAGGTGGAGGTATAGTTCATGAAGGGGGGGGGTATACACACGTACAGCAAGTAGGTCTCTGTCAAATAAGTGGTGGAAGCAGCACAAGGAAGTGCGGTTGAGCCCAATGAGAGACCACGCAAATCTTCTTCTTGCGTTCAAGAGTCTCGAGACTCAATGATGCTTCCCAGGCGGGGTTGTTGTTGTTGTTTAACGCGGGGGCTGATGAATCGATGGGGATCACTCGGTTAAAGAACATTTCTGCTGATGGTGAGCGGAGCCAGGCGGTGAAAGGGGTTTGTTGCAGGCAAAGCGCCAAGACCACGTGGACCCCTCGAGTTCAACATTGGTCATCTGACAGATTGTTGTTGTTGTGAAAGCTCCGCTGGGACACCTTCTGGGTCTTAACCGAGCACCTTCATCTCCCCATCGCGTCAACCGATTGCTCAAGAGCTGCCCTCTCGCTCTCCTAGAGTTGCTCCGATTCCAGTTGCTGCCTGGACATCGACTCTCCCTCCCTCCTTGCCAGTAGGCAGCTGCACCAACTCCCAACACCCGCGGCTTCACGCTCTCTCCTGCCAAACCCCCAAACGTCTCCACTGTGCAACCACCGGGCGCTCTTTACCACGGCTTCCGCGGGCCCCACGGCCACTGGGCCCGCGTGGGCCCTGCAGCGCGCGCTCCTCGTCCTCCGAGCGCTCTCTTCCCGGGAGCGCTCTGCAAATGCCCCCTGAAGAACATTGAACTTGGCGCTGTCTGCTAGAGCGAGCCGCAGGGGCACAGAGGGGGACCCCCCCCCCCCCCACCCCCAGTGTCGGGCCACTGCTGCGCTGGACGTGGGCCGCCCCACGCCGTCGCAGGTCACGGGGGATGTCTGACGGCGCTTTGCCGCACTGGTCACTGCGGGTCGGTCGAGGTGTGGAGCGTCTATAGGTGGGCGCATAGTAGAGTTGAGTACAGCGATGTGCAGCAGTGTTTGTCTGCGCTGCTCTCTGCTGCCCGCGCGTGGCCTCACGGTGATGACGCCGGCCCGGCTTGGCGGTTGCCGGTCAGAGCAACGGTCCAGGGCTCAACCCGGATTGTTCACCTCTTGGGCCCGCGATGATTCACGACTTCTTGCCCAATGCGCTTTTATTGCTGTTTTGGTTAACTTAAAGGATAAAAACTCGCGTGTTTAGTCTGTGCACGCACACTGCACTGTCGATCTCACTTGTTCTGTCTCGTTCGGACTAATTTGTTTCGGCATAATTTTGTACAAATGATGAATTTATTCGTTTTAAGCACGTAATTGTGTGTGTGTGCGTGTGTTGTCTGGTATGAGAATCAATTTAAGGAACGAATGCCAACTCTCCATCTTGATGCCAACTCTCCGTCTCCCTTTGTCTCCGGCAGTGGGTGCTGCCCGTGTAAATGGCAACGTAATGCCCTGTCTTGAGCCAGGGAAGCTTCAATGAGTCTCACGTTTGTTTTCTCTCGGGAGGATCCAATTCCTCTAAGAATCGTGCGTCCTCTGCGACAACCCACGGCGCACGTTAGGGGATAAAACAAGCAAAGTTCCACACAGATAGATTCAAGAATCCATGGCTGTACGGCCAAATTGCGGCCCAAATCGACAAACACTTGACGGTCTTTGCCAACCAGGTTGAAACCCGCTTGGCTTCTGCGAATAACTTTATCTCCCCGCCTGTGTCTCTCCGTGGCGAGGCTGGTGAGACTGCGGCCCGCGACGCAGCCAGGGCCGTCGTCAGCGCTGTGGGTCCAGGGAGGAGCTGGGGGGGGCCTCGGCCCCCTCTGCTCGCAGTCGCTTGTCCAAAGCCAGCAGGGGGTGGGGGGCCCGGCCAGCGAGGGGGGCAGCCCCTCGGCCCCGCGGCGCCTGGGTCCGTGCGTCGCCGAGTACATCGCCTGTGAGCCGAGCAGAGACGCACGCGGCCACGGCGTTAGTGCGCACACACACACAGCACACACAGCATACACACACAGCATACACACAGTATACACACAGCATACACACATACACAGTATACACACATACACAGCATACATACAGCATACACACAGCATACACACAGCATACAGTGAGGGAAAAAAAGTATTTGATCCCCTGCTGATTTTGTACGTTTGCCCACTGACAAAGAAATGATCAGTCTATAATTTTAATGGTAGGTTTATTTGAACAGTGAGAGACAGAATAACAACAAAAAAATCCAGAAAAACGCATGTCAAAAGCGTTATTAATTGATTTGCATTTTAATGAGAGAAATAAGTATTTGACCCCTCTGCAAAAGATGACTTAGTACTTGGTGGCAAAATCCTTGTTGGCAATCACAGAGGTCAGACGTTTCTTGTAGTTGGCCACCAGGTTTGCACACATCTCGGGAGGGATTTTGTCCCACTCCTCTTTGCAGATCTTCTCCAAGTCATTAAGGTTTCGAGGCTGACGTTTGGCAACTCGAACCTTCAGCTCCCTCCACAGATTTTCTATGGGATTAAGGTCTGGAGACTGGCTAGGCCACTCCAGGACCTTCATGTGCTTCTTCTTGAGCCACTCCTTTGTTGCCTTGGCCGTGTGTTTTGGGTCATTGTCATGCTGGAATACCCATCCACGACCCATTTTCAATGCCCTGGCTGAGGGAAAGAGGTTCTCACCCAAGATTTGACGGTACATGGCCCCGTCCATCGTCCCTTTGATGCGGTGAAGTTGTCCTGTCCCCTTAGCAGAAAAACACCCCCAAAGAATAATGTTTCCACCTCCATGTTTGACGGTGGGGATAGTGTTCTTGGGGTCATAGGCAGCATTCCTCCTCCTCCAAACACGGCGAGTTGAGTTGATGCCAAAGAGCTCCATTTTGGTCTCATCTGACCACAACACTTTCACCCAGTTGTCCTCTGAATCATTCAGATGTTCATTGGCAAACTTCAAGACGGGCATGTATATGTGCTTTCTTGAGCAGGGGCACCTTGTGGGCGCTGCAGGATTTCAGTCCTTCACGGCGTAGTGTTACCAATTGTTTTCTTGGTGACTATGGTCCCAGCTGCCTTGAGATCATTGACAAGATCCTCCTGTGTAGTTCTGGGCCAATTCCTCACCGTTCTCATGATTATTGCAACTCCACGAGGTGAGATCTTGCATGGAGCCCCAGGCCGAGGCCGAGGGAGATTGACAGTTCTTTTGTGTTTCTTCCATTTGCGAAGAATCGCACCAACTGTTGTCACCTTCTCACCAAGCTGCTTGGCAATGGTCTTGTAGCCCATTCCAGCCTTGTGTAGGTCTACAATCTTGTCCCTGACATCCTTGGAGAGCTCTTTGGTCTTGACCATGGTGGAGAGTTTGGAATCTGATTGATTGCTTCTGTGGACAGGTGTCTTTTATACAGGTAACAAGCTGAGATTAGGATCACTCCATTTAAGAGTGTGCTCCTAATCTCAGCTCGTTACCTGTATAAAAGACACCTGGGAGCCAGAAATCTTTCTGATTGAGAGGGGGTCAAATACTTATTTCCCTCAATAAAATGCAAACAAATTTATAACATTTTTTTACATGCGTTTTTCGGGATTTTGTTGTTGTTATTGTCTCTCACTGTTCAAATAAATCTATTATTAAAATGATATACTGATCATTTCTTTATCAGTGGGCAAACGTACAAAATCAGCAGGGGATCAAATACTTTTTTCCCTCACTGTACACACACACACAGCATACACACACACATAGCCTACGCACACATATCATACCCACACACAGCATACACACACACACGTAGTGAGCAGAACGGCAAACAAACTCATGTGCAGCCACACACAACAACCCTGGTGAAGGAGAACTGTCCTGCTTATCCCAAGCAGGACAGTTCTCGCCGAGGCCTTTAGATGCAGCGAGGGGCTCCCCCCGCACCACGAGAAATCCTCGCAGGATGGTGCTGTTAACTAAACAAGTTGATATCACAGTGCCGTATGGTTGTTTACACATCCCATTAACTTAGTGGCCCTTCTGGGGTTGCAAATATAATGTTCAGCAGCATTGGTTTAAAACAGGCAAACTCTGGACGGGTTTTAACATTCAGGGTCTCATCAGCAGAGCCAGGCTTGCTCCAACCAATGCTGATCAATGTGTGGACGTGTCGAGGCTGTTGGGGGTGGCTTCGTGACTCGACGCACAACGACAGAAGACACAAACACACACAAAGACCACGGTGGGGCAACGGCCGATTAGGTTTTTTTTTTTTATAAAACTCGCGTCTTGTAGAGTATTTGGGCTGCTGCATGAGAGAAGGCAAACGGGCTCAGACAGTGTCGCTCAGTGGGCCATGCGTGGTAAAATAACAACAACTAACCACAACAACAACCACCATAGTGTTCAAGTCGTTGCATCAGAATGTCGCGGCCGTCTTCTCGCAGGGACCGGGAGCGACGCTCGCCCGTTCCCTCCTCACGCCTGCGACCGCTGCGCCGTGGACGAGGCGGACGGCAGCGGCCCCGCCGAGGAGGCCGTGGGGGACTCCCCGTGCAGCTCGCGCTCCAGCCTGGACGCCAGCGTGCTCACGCCCGTGGCGTTCGCCGGCACCGCCACGGCGGGCGCGCGCACCCCGCCCATGCGCAAGTGGTCGCTCCCGTCCCTGCTCGGGGGAGTGGAGATGGAGGATGGAAGAGGTGAGGGGCGCGGTGGGTGGGGAGGGGGGGCACGGTGGGTAGAGGGGGGCAGGGTGGGTGGAGGGGGGCACGGTGGGTGGGGAGGGGGGGCACGGTGGGTGGGGAGGGGCAGGGTGGGTGTGGAGGGGGGGCACGGTCTGTGGGGAGGGGGGGGCACGCACGGTGGGTGGGGAGGGGGCAGGCACGGTGGGTGTGGAGGGGGGGGGCACGGTGGGTGGGGAGGGGGGGCAGGATGGGTGGGGAGGGGGGGGCAGGGTGGGTGTGGCGCACGGTGGGTGTGGAGGGGGGGGCACGGTGGGTGTGGAGGGGGGGGCACGGTGGGTGGGGAGGGGGGTCTCTCTGGGTAGTAATTGCGCAGGGCTCGGTGTGCTGGGCATCGTGGTTTGGAGCAGGGCTTCTCAGCGTAAGGCACTACCACGAGAGTACAACGTGCGGTCGTCCATTATAATCCCGGCTCAAGGTAAGCACCGGTTATACCGCGGCGACTTGAAGCTGGCATCGGTGGTCACTGCCCGGTCACCGAAGCCCAGGCTCCGCTCCCGAGTCCCCGTGGCTCGTGCTGACGCGCCAGCGGTGCCGTGCGTGCAGGCGGCGTGGGGGGTCGCCACACGGCGTGGAGGCGCTCGCTGCAGGTTCACCCTCGCGCGGATGCCCCGTGGCACGGCGCGCCGCGCTCCTCCTCCTCCGGCGGCGGCCTCCCGCGACCGTCGGGCCGCGCTGCCGCCACCGCCACCCAGGCTCACGCCCGCCCGAGACGGAGGCGCCACGGGGCGGCCGCCGCTCCGGCCTCCTCCGGGGACGCGGAGACGAAGCGGTCGCAAGCGGCCGGACGGCGCGCGCGACGCGGCAAGGACCGCGAGGGCCCGGGGACACCGGCTGCCCCGGCTGCCCCGGCTGCTCCGATGGAGGGGCCGGCTCGCAAGGGCAGCCTCCGCGAATCCCTGCGCAGCTTCTTCAGTCGGGGCAGCAGGTGGCGCACGCACGGCGGGAGGGGGAGCGGGGGGGATGCCTCCGTTGGGCGCACAGTGAGAGTGCGACTCACGCGACTTGGCCACGAAACTCATCGCATTGTCGAATGGTCGGTGATGGGAGATGCTGGGATGTATTTTTTGTTGTTGTTGTTGTTGTCAAAAACAGAATCAAGAGAGGCATTTGCCAATTTGTGAATTGGGTTCTTTCTGAACACCAAGTTAAATGAATTATTATATTCAATTGTCAATCAACTAGAATCGACTACTGGAAAACGTCCTCCCCATGCTGTGTCTAGAATAGGGGTTGTTTAACCAAACTTAACCGCGCTGATCAGTGCAGGTTGGTAAAGAGGGGACCCAGGACCAGTTCACATATATGTCACGCGCCACTAATGTTATTTGTGGCCGGGAATAGAATTCGGGTGGCCGGGTTCACGGCGCGAGCCACTGCACCACCGCTCACCTTCGCGAGGGTAACGAAAAATCCCTTGCGCTGTGTTCGCGCAGATTTCCCAACGCCACGACCACGGAGCTCCGCGGGGAGAGGAAGTGACCCAGGCGACACAAGGGGCCTCGGCTTCCTCCCCAGCCACGAAGAGACGACGACGAGGACGACGGGAGGGGCAGGGGCGCGCGCGGTTAAAATCAAACAAAAGCACTTCGACAGGCACCTCCAGCACACACGCTCCCGTGAGCACGCCGCAGTCGTTCACGAGTCAGAACGTCGGTGCCGTTCTTCTTTCCGCGTGCACGTGACCATGGGGGTGGTGCAAATCTCCATTGGTGGTGAAGAGGACTGCCGCGAGAGGGGTGTGGGGGGGGGGCACGCTCCCCTCCGCCACCTCCACTGCTGGAGACTCATTCCGTCAGCCACCGTTTGCGACAGGGTGACTCCAAAACCGAGTTTTGCAGCCTTCTAATTGCGAGTTGCACGGCTGCATTTACACAGAGGATTTGTGTGCGAGTTGTTTCTAGGTGGGGCGTGAAATTCTGGGAAATATCAACATTACAAAATTGTAACATTAGAGAGGAGCGTTACTTTTGCTCGATTTCCACAACCGCGTGTATTTTGAACACAACACTTTTCTACGGCACTTCTCGTGAGATTTTGACGATGTTTTAAAATATTTTGTTCAAGTGAAAATAAAGGCGAGTGCACTCTCCCTGTGCAACGACTGTCTGCACACGCCTACCCGCTCGGAGGCAATGCTACTCGGTTGGGCTGCCTCCGTCGCAAAGCAACGCGAGCGGTTTTCTTTTTATTCACGAGGGTGGTTCAAGTACTCGAGATAGTAAAGGCCATGGGTTCGACTCAACCTATCATCCCACCTCCAGGGGGTGGATAAAAGGTGTACCCCCACCTGAGTAGGGGGTGTGTATGCACCTGTACGCTGGTTCGCCGGGCAAGGAATGGGTGGAAAAGCATTAATTTACACCGAGGAGTTTCCCTAGAAATAGCCTCCTCGCAGTGTTCGTCCACTGCGATCAGCGCCCGCTACTGTGGACATCCAAGCGCTGTAAAGAGCACACTCGTTTTTTTCCTCCCCAAGTACTCCTAACACGACCTTTGTCGATGGGAGACCGCTCGGTGCAATAAGCGACAAGAGACCCCGAGGCAGCCGCGAGTGCGAGGCCCGCCACAGCGGTGCGCCGGAGAGAGAGAGGGCAGTGGAGATGCTTCCTGCGCGCAAAGGCATCGATGTGGCCGAGGCTGGCCGAGGCTCGCCGAGCGACGCCGGGCCGCCACCACGGCGTTCGGCGTTTGACAGTCGGTCGACAGCGCGTGACCGGCGCGCACGCTCCCGAGACGGTCGCACGAGCGTGCTGGATAACGTTGTGCACGGCGGGTCCGGGCTGAGTGTTTTGCCGCCAGCCCCCGCACCTCCGATTAGCAGGGTTGGCTACGTACGGTGTGGAAAGAAATTCAACGTACGCACATACTACGTGGCACATGTGCAAAGCCCGATTTTCTCTCTACTTGCTGCGTCACCGTCCGTGCAATTTCAGCAGAAACGTTATGGTCCATCGGCTAGAGCAGAATGCATTTCCACATAAGTTACCAAAACATTAGTATTGAGTTAGTTATACTAATAACAGTGAATTACATGACACTTGATTACCCACTCATCTACGGATAAAATGTGCCTTACAAATGTAAATTTGTTATTTCAAATAATTATCGCCGTTGTTGGTCACATCGAAAAATTGGAACCGCCGAGGTTATGCCACCGCAGGGTGGCAGCGACAAGTTGAACACTGGTCTGGGCTCAAGACTCATCGGTGCGCATTCAGAGCAACGATCCTGCGATTCAGGCCCAGCTGCACGTGGCAAGGTGTCCGCTGACACATGGGTCTCGAAACAACTTGACGCCTCCGACAGACAGGACCGTGTGCACATCAGCTCCGTTGAGGTGTTTGTGTTTTAGCAGAAAAAAATGAAACATTTTCTGCAAAACAAAAATTGCAGTTTTCCCTCATTTTATTTAATTACATTTTTCTTCCCGCGCTGTAAGAAATAACGTCGCTTATATGCAGGTCCGTGGCTACGGCAAAAACGCAAACGCTGCATGATTTACGGCAACTTTCACCGTCAGGAAAATTACATAATCATGTTCATCAATGGATCTGGGAATAAAATATTAACGATAGAAAAAAAACTAGACAGGCCCTTTTGTAAAATGTTGCTGGGGAAAAAAAAATGACAATAAAAACACAAGGCTGTGTCAAGAGCCTTGTGCGAGTGCGTGTCGCAGTTAAAACATTTTGCATCCTTGGTACACACTGGGGTCACATCTCTCCTCCCAACAACCTGGCAGACACAAGAAGCTTCCAGAAAGAAAACGTGACATTGAAGGCGACGGGCAGACGAGGCCTTGGAACACAGCCAGCTCGTAGGTCAGCACACGACACCGTTCCGGAGTTGAGCGTTCCGGGGTTGAACGTTCCCCGCTCTCCACCGCAAACCGAACCGTAAAGGGGAAGATGCTCTCATCGTGAATGACATGGGTGCTGCCGACACTGAACGTAGGAAACCCCAGCTGTAACCTGTCATGGCAATCGCTGGACACAGACGAGGCTTAAATAAGGACACTGCGGCGCTAGGTTCTGGTTCCAGTGTCGATCCCAACCTGACAACAACAAGAAAACTAAATATAATTTCGCTGTGGGATTTTAGCCAGAGACAATGGCTGTTAAGGCTGTGTCATACAAACTCGAGCTGTGCAGGGCAATGGATAAACCAGGGGTTGAGTGTTCATATAAAAAATATATGGAAAGAAATAAATAAAAGGAACGACATTTGGAAAAGTGCCTACATTGTCGAAACAGAACGCGAGGCTCCGGCAGCTTCCTTGCCGGTCCAGGGCTGCTCCCTTCTCACCACTTTCCGTCGCCCGAGCGCGACGCTCAAGGTTACGGTGCACGGTGGTGCCTTCCCAGAGTCAAGGTAACAACGTTTCCTCTTCTCTTTGTAACTCCACGATTGCGTTTAAGCTTTGCCCCTCCCCGTGCGGCCGCGAGCAGTCGCTCTGGACGCGCGAGGTTCAAGCACGCTGCTCCCCGTCGTGACGATGGGATCGCGAGACCCCTTTTGACACCCCCCTCTCCCCCCCCCGGCCCTGTGCTGAAAGTGGCCAAGCCCATGGGTGCTACTCTGGGTTCCAGCCGAGAAGGAACAAGAAATATTCATTTGTATTGGTGGGCGGGGGAGATGCGTGATAACTGTGCTCGGTGCAAGTCACCCCCTGTCCCTAACCGATCATCCCTCGACTCTCTCACTTGTGTCTCCCTCTCTTCTCTCTCCTCTCTCATCTCTCTTGCTCCTGCCACAGACACTATTTCCCGGCGCAAACATCTGCGCCACTGCTTCAAGTCAACATCACGATGCGCCAAGTTTTCTTTTTTCGAGCCGAACAAATATTCATAAAAATTCTTATCACAAATTTTAGTTTTTTTCCACGGGGGGGGGCGGCCGCATGGGAACGGCGAAGGCGATGGCGTTGCGAGGACCCTGGCAGAACCGGGCGTTCGCGTGTCTGATGAGGACCCGACGCCGACACACGGAGATGACAACTCAGGAGTGCGGAGCTCTCGGCTTTGTCTCAAATGCAAACCGAACCTTCTCTTGTTTTGCTTTTTTTTTTTACGAAGCACTGCTCCAGTTTGCTGCGGACGCACGCAGTGATTTCAACATTATGAACATTAAAAAAATCAAAAGAAACCTTTGTAATAACGAGCAAAGAGAAAAACAAACCCGAGAGGCGGTGTTCGATTGTGTACAGGATACAGCATGCAGTGTCGCAGGGCCGGCTGCCGTCTCTCCACCTGGCCCGCGACGATGGCGGACGCGGGGAGCGCCCTTCCCGGCTCGCCTCATTTGAACCAAAATCAAAGGCGCCGGAGAGGAAGAAACCCCGCCACGATTTGTGTACAATAACAAATAAAAAAAAGTAAACACGTGATTTTTTTTGTATGAAATAAAATTAAAAACACACCAACGACCAAAAATAAAACTATCCGGGCCGTTTGAGTTGCGCGGAATTTCACAGTCGTCATGCTCGCTCGTTACTGAGCAAAAAACCGTATCTGGCTCAGATGGACAAATGTTTTTTTTCTTGTTTGAGATTAATACAATTAAACATGACCAATAAAATAATACCGATACAAAAAAACATGAACATCATCTGCGACAAAAACTAATTAGAAATAAAATACAAAATGCGTAAAGAAATAAAAAAATAAACCGTCAGGCTTGTTGTGCCGTTTAAGTTGGGCAGGGTGCTTGCGGTTGGGGTTGCTTGCGGCTGGGGGTCTGGGCGCCCCGTGGCCGGGGGGGGGGGGGGTCCTCGCTCGCTCCTCAAAGACGATGACGACGCTACAGCGCTCGGCGCTGGTCGACGATAACGCACGTTCCTCCTGCTGCTGCTGCTCTTCCGCCTTCTCGACAGTGTTAGTTTGCGAACTCTTGATTTTTAAAGATCGTTTTATATATTATCGTAATTATTACTAATATTATTATGAGCATTATTACTATCATAATTATTATTCATAATAACGTTATGATTATTTTACAACAGTTTGTGTTTTTTTCTTTATGTCACGTCGCCGTCTTGATTCGCGGCTGTGTGTTTTTTTCTCTCCGCTAGGGGGCCTCCTGCGAGGTTGCCCGCGCGCGCGGCGTGGGCGGCGTCGACAGCTCGCGCTTGTACGTCTTGGGGGGCAGCTTGGGCAGGGGCGCCTGCGCGTTCGCCGCAGAGGACGGCGCGGACGACGAGAACGGCGCCGCCGCCGACGACGAGAGCGACGACAGCGACGGGGAGGAGGAGGCGGCGAAGGAGGCGGAGGACGACGACGACTGCAGCGACGGCGGGGTGGCGGCCGAGCCGGATCCCGTCGCGCCCCCGCTCGAGGCCGCGACGACGCCGCCGCCGGGCGGCGTGGGTCGCGGAGGCAGGGGCGGCCCCGGCGAGGGCGGCGGGAACTCGTCGGCGTCTTGGTACGAGAGGTTCTGCGGGAACGTCTTGAGCGGCGGAGGCGGCGGCGGCGGGGGCGGGGGCGGGGGCGGCGCGGACGACGGGTTGCAGAAGCGCGGCAGGCGGCCCGGCGGCACCGGGGCCAGCGGGAAGGGCGACTGCTGGCCCGTCGACGTCACGGGCTGCGTCGTCGTTGACGCCGTCGTCGTCGTGGTGGAGGCCGGCGGAGGCGGCGGCGGCGTCGGGGGCAGCGAGGGGAAGGAGCAGCAGGCCGAGCCGAAGGACTCGGGCGGGCGATAGTTGACGAAGGTTTCGGGCGGCCTCAGCGGCACGGGGGGAGGGGTGTGCGAGCGCGGCTCGCGCGGCGGGGGCGGCGGCGGGGAGCTCTGCGGCAGCGAGGAGCGGTGGTAGGAGAGGCGCGTGGGCAGGCGCGGCGGGATGGCGGGGGGGCTATCGGGAGGCTTGGGCATCATCTGAGCGGGCGCGGGGGAGGGACAGAGGGAGGGGGAGGCGCCGGCGGGGCGCGCACGGCCACGCGCGCGCGTCAACACGTGGGGACACAAAGGCAAAGATCCCGCGAAGCCTTAACTGATTGTTGGGGCAGGTGCTGTTAGCGTGCACGGTAAGCACGTGTATATATAGACCGGAGGGGCAAATGCTGTTATAGAGCACATACTGACATCAGCATGGTAACATGAAAAGGAGGTGTCGTCAGCACCCACACCTGGCCCCCTTTGCCTCCCAAGTGCTGGTGTTTACACACCGTGCCAAGAACTCATTTAGGGTCCGGTCAACCTTGAGGAGGTTCAGGACCGGTTCAGATATTTGGTACCGATGTTGGCCAAACTCAGGTTCCTGGTGCAGTGTGCTAACCACTACACTTTCACAAACACACACGTGCGCACACAAGCGCACGCCAATTTGTTACCTTGGAAGGTGAGGACTCGGTGGGCGCGAGGTCGGGACGCCGCCGAGGGGGAAGGGGTGGAGGCACGCAGCACTCCTCCGCCCGGGACAAACTCGAGATGGACGGGGATCCTTGGTGGGGGCGAGGACAAACGGGGGGAGAGGAGAGAGGCGGCGTTCGGTTCTGCGGCTCTCAAAAGTCACCCGCTGAAGCCGGTGCCGCTTAACAACGCAACCTACAGTCTCATCGATGACCGCGTCTCGCCGCCGTGAGCACTCTCACCGTTCCTGGCAACGCAAACGTCAGTACGGGCAGTGCGACTGCAGCATTTGCAACACAGGTCACATAGACCTTGAGAGAAATGCATCGATTTTTATTCAGACCAAATATATGACGCTGGGTGCTGCGGTCACTCAACCGTGGCCTCCCAACACCCTCAATCCCCCCTCCTCTCTCTCTCCTGGCAGCAAGCGGCACACGCTCGTGCTCTGGCGCAGCCTTCGCCAGGAAAGGCTGCGCACCGAGGCGTCTTGCAAACCAAGTAAAGCTGAGTCGATAGATCGACAACTTAAAAAGGACTGATCGTACCAGCTACAATTAAAACGACACACGTGTTGGCTTCAAATGTGTACGTGGATATACAGATCTTTTGTCAATCCTACTGCTGGATAACGGCCAACTCAGTTATTTAATTGTAAAAGTATCTTGAGATGTGACTTGCATTTAGACACTAGATATAAAACTGAGCGATGTGATGCGCTCTGTGTAATGTCACCACCACTGTCACCACCAATGCCATCACCGTCACCACCAATACCACCACCGCCGCCACATCGTAGCTCGCAGGCCGAGTGTCGACTCACGCGTGGTCGGGAAGGTGGAGCTCTCTCCCTCGCCAAACACGGAGCCCGTGTCGGAGGCGGCCGAGTGTGGCGGCGTGAGCGGCGTGTTGGGCGAGTTGGGCGTCGAGGCGGCGCCCGCCGTCTCTCCGTCGCTCTCAGGGATGCGGCTGTAGCTGATCTTGCGCGGTTCGCGCTCTAGCGCGATGGGGTGCCCGCGCAGCGTGCCCGACGCGGAGGTGTGCCGCGGGCGGATGCCCGGCGACTTCAGCGGGAAATTCGTGCGACGTTGCTGTGGAGGCGCGGGCGAAAGGGGTCACCCCGGGTCAAGAACGGATGGGGACCTCGCCAGTTGGATCGGTGCCGTCGATACGGTCGCCCTCGCATCCGTCACACTGCCAGTGTGATCGCACCGTCATAAACATCTTCACGCAGTTAAAATTATTTGCAATTTTTAACTTCGGCTTCCGTGTTATGACAAAAATTTGTCGTAGCAAAGCAAACGAAGAAACTCTCCCTTAAAACTGTGATCACGAGCATCGACTGTGCTGAGCCGCTGTACGTACTGTATGTAAAGTCTCGACCACGTGCGTGGCGACGCGCGCGAGCTCGCGTTGACGCACGCGGCCGTTGGGTGCACGTTTTGTTGGCGTGAGGAGATGCGAGGCCGCGTGCGTGTACACGCGTGTACGTGCGCACCGCGCGTCGGGCACTCACAAATCTCGTGGGCTGCTTGGCGTGGCGAGGCTCGATCTTCAGCGACTCGTCGAAGAGGTAGTCCATGAATTCCTTCTCCTCCATGTTGCCCATCGGGTTCAGGTTCTCAAAAAACCTCTGTGAGGGCCCAACAGCAGAGTCAGAGGAAGCCGCCCCACCCTCGCCCGCGAGGTCACGCGCCGACAATTCAGAGCGCGCGATTGGCACGGTTGGCTACGCACGACGCGAAAGAAGTTCAACATACATACAAGCATACTCGCAAAGAACAAAGAAGGGTGTGAGAAAGGACAGAGATAAGAAGGCCGAGGCAGATGTTTGTAATCTAGAGAAGGGAAAGGAGGAAGACTTAACGAGTTTGAGCCCGAGCAGGAATTATTAATATTATAATATTATAAAGATGATCAGACCACAAGCATTGTGGTTAATGCAGACATGATTCCTTGTAAAAGGTTTCAGTTTGGTGTTTTAACATCTTAACACCTAAATTTTGATTTAAAGCTTTCGTGGCTGCAGGGATTCATATTCTTGGTTCTTTCGGTAAAGTCACGTGAATATGAATATCTTAACACGGCTGTTTTGTTGCCAGAAAAAAGGGGAAAAACCTATTATCATATTTAAGTGCTGGCAAAGGGGGTCCCAAAATGATCGGAGAGGTGAGACGTTGGAGATGGTTTTGGCACGTGTTGAGAGGAGTCGAAGAAGATGCAATGGGAAGGGCTGTGGAGATGCTACCGGTGCAGGGCTTAGGAGTGGAGGGAGACCGAGGGTGAGATGGGAGGGTACGGTTGGATACTGAATAGGAGCACGTGGAGAGACAATATCCAGGCAGCAGACCCCAAAGCAATAAATGGGAGTTTCAGTTGAGGAGCAGTGTGTGACCAGCGCATATGGTTTGTGATCGTGAGGTGTAGTGGTTAGCACACTGCTGTACGAATCCAGAGACCCGAGTTCATTTACCACTCATGAGTAATAAAAATTTAGAATATTTGAACGGGTCCTGGACCTCCCCTAGGTCAACTCAACCTTAAATGAGTACCTGGTATGGTGTGTGTATACATCTCCACTCGGGCAGCCAGGCGTTATGCAGGCTAACCTACCACCCCCCCCCCCCGCTTCGTGTAATACCGTTCTGGCCTTTGTAGGTGCTTGCTCATAGCACTTACCCCATCAGGCTGTAAGAGGCTATACTGGGGGGGATCTTTGTGTTTGTGTGAGCAGGTGTGTATGTGATTGAGCCAGAGTGTGTGCGCGTGTGTGTGTGCGCACGAGCCACTCACCCGTATGTCGGGCTCGGTGCGCAGGCAGTACGGCTGGTTCTGGTACTGTTGGATCTCGCCCGTGATCTCCGCCACCTTGCGACGTTTGCTGAAGTTGATGAGCTCCTTGCCGTGCCGCTTCAGGAAGTCTGGGTTTCCCTCCTCCGTCTTGAGAATGTTCGTAAGGTAGATTCCTGCGTGGGATTGTTACAAAACGAAAATCACACCAACCACTGCAGGAAGTGATCGTGATGCATAATTAATAGTCGACTCAGCTAATCACACCTAAAGGGTTGCTAAAATAAGTACCCCATTGTTGGAAGTTAACAGTGGCCGTCCTAGAGAGAGCGACTGGTCGCGGCCACAATAATATGAAATGTCCACCACTGGCTGACGGCCACCAGTGACGATGGGCACCGCCCACGGGTCATCGTCACGGAAACGGGACTAAGACGAAGGCGGGGGAGCTCGCTGCGGGGATCAGAGGCGGTCTCAGGTCGGGGTCGTACCAAAAAACGGCACGCAGGGCGGGTTGATGGAGCGCAGCTTGAGCTGATACTTCTTGTAGTGATCGTCCATGAGCTCCGACGCCTCATCCAGCGCTTTCCTCTTGCTCTCCGCTACTTTCTGAGAACGAATGAAGCCCGAGCGGGCGGAAGAGTGAGCGAGCACGCACAAGACAGTGCAGCAGACGCGCGTACACACACTCACCAATGAAACCTGAATAGAGCTCTCAAGGGAATTCTGATGCAACGATCAAAGTTGCCTTGTATCAACGTACAGAATGCACGCACACGTGTGCGCTTGCCCTTAAAAGCCTGGAAAAACGGTCCAAGAAAATGTTGTTTGTGAGCCCCTTTTTTAAGGCCAGTATGGCACAAGTCAAATTTCAGAGCCAGCACCACACATGGCCAGCCACCTTTATATATCCAAATATTGGACCCAAATCGCCCATTTAAGGATTACTGGCCAAGCGGAGGTCTGAGACAAGTTCCGAGACCGTTAAACTGATACGTCTCACAACAACCAAATCAAGTATTGCTATGTGATCACATACAGGCACACTGGGGCACACACAAGAGTCTCGAGTCTGAACTTGAACATGGGCAAGGAGTTGGCAACACAGTCACCGGGGGCAGGAAATCTCGGCGTGTGTACCCAACGGACTACACAGACGCGGGCACGCGTGGACACGCACGCGGGCGTCACCTCGAGCGTGTGGTGCAGGCGGTAGACTGGCGCCGAGCTCATGGCGCTCACCACCTCCAGGACCCCGTTGAAGTTGTTGAGCTCCTGGAAGACCTGCGCCACCTCGATGATGCGCGTCATCACCGCCACGCGCTCCTCAAAGTTCTCCGCCTCCACGAGGCACCTGTGTGCAACGACCCCCCGGGCAAAAGCGCGCAGGCGGACAAGGGATGGGAGCGGTGTGAAGTGGCATAAGAGGAGATGACGGACACAACACGGCTACAGAGCGGAAAGAGGAGACGGCCCCGAGACTCGGAGACAAAGTCTACAGCGAGCAGAAGGATTGGTACAAATTAATGGTATACAAATATTGGGTAGTCATATTGTACGTGTACAGCCCTTTGTCAATCCGCTGCTGGACGAGGGATTCCCCACGCCGTGTGGCTTATCGAGGTTATTTGACCAAAGTTCACCATACTGGTGGTGAAGGGTTGGTGAAAACAGAGAGCAAAGATTTGGGAGTTTAAAAGTACGGTACAATGGATTTTGCTACACTGCCTACTGCTGCCTATAACGTAGATCCACAACCTTTTATCAAGGTGGTCACCCATCCAAGCGCTGTCCAAGCTCAACCTTGCTTAGTTTCCAAGATCCGAAGAGATTAGTCAAATTCCTGGGTGATCTGGCCAAAAGCAGTGGTTGCTATTAATATTATAAAGTTACGTTATCTATCCAGGAAAGCCTCGCTCAGTCTGAAAACTTTTTTTTCAGGAGAGTGTTACAATGGGTTAATTGGTACATGTCTATAGTGTTTTGCATAAGGAGGAAACCTGAGGACTTGGGAGACAACCCACACAAACAAGTGGATAACATTCAAATGTCTGCAGAGACAGACTCGATTATTTATTTGCTGTCCTGCCATCTCCTTCTGGCCAACATTCGCGATTCATCAACCTTTCCCTTACCTCTAAAGCACCGCATCGCAGGCAAGCGCCACCACACTGCTACGAGTCGTGTTGACATTAACGCTAAAATCCACAAGGTGGAGGGTTAAAGATAAAAGCTCGTGGGGGTCAAGGCTTTTCTGCACGGTGTGGGCGGGGTTCACTCACTTCTCGAACCACAGCGTAAGGTTGGTGGTGTGGCGGATCATGCGCAGTAGGTTTGGGGAGTTGATCTCCTTGTCCTCCTTGGTCCACACGCTGCCCACGAGCTCAGAGGGCTGCACCGCCCTGCGTGGAGCACACACACGTGGTATACTTTTGATCAGGGTGTACAAGGGAAATAATAACAGTGACTTATTTACGCGAAATAGCCACGGTGCGGTTGCACCGCCAGCACCCTCGATAGCAACGCCGCCTCCGCCGCCGCCTCTGCCGCCACCTCGCACGCGCGCCACGAGGAAGGGCATTCCTGCCGCCGCTGGCGGACACCCTACCACCGTCGCAATCACGATGGGCACCACCGCCGATGGCGCCGCTCACCTGTAGAGCTCGGACTCGATGAGCGTGAGCTGGCGCGCAATCTCGATGGGGTGCAGCGTGAGCACGTCGAAGCTGTCCGCCTGGTTGGGCCGGCTGATGTGCCACTCGACGGGCGGCGGGGAGCTCTCGAACGTGAGGCTGTGGCTCGGCCCGTTGGGCTGCGTCTGCGCCTGCGTCTTGCGCTGGATGATCTTGGTGATGGACTCCACCCACTTGCGCATCGCCTTGCCTGGGAGGGGGCGGAGGCACGGGCTCTGTCGGTTAACAGCACGGCCGCCACCACCGCCGCTGTCACTTAAAGAACGATGCGATTCCCAGATGAGGATGAAAAATCTTGCCTACGCATGGATTCTGTAAAGACTTCCAAACAAGCATTTTATCTTGGAAGTATTTTACGAGCAATAATGTCACTTTCCGAGCCGCACGACGAGATGACGTCAGGCACGACAAGATGACGTCAGGGGCCCTGAGATACATGAACACGATGATTCAGTGGGAATGCTCCACGTGCCTTATGCTGCAGAAGCCATTGGCTCAATTATTCCATGGAATTCGTTTTATTTCTACTAGAAGTAGTAAAGCTATGTGATAGAGTCAAGTCATGATGTCACTGTCTGACTTATGAATTACCACACTCCTGTGTGACGCACACGACCTCATTCTCGCGTGACATCACTTGCCTGTGACCTCACTCCCATTTGATCTGACGACCCTGTGACCTCTCCTCCCACCCCCCCCCGCCACGCCCCCACTCAGCACGCATGCACAAACGCGCCGTGGGCGCCACTCACCCCGGACCTCCCGGATGAAGTCCTCCAGGGTGCTGAGCAGCTGCGGGTCGCGCTCAAAGTCGTAGAAGTGGTGCTCCACCCAGTGGCGGCACACGTTCAGCACCCTGCGCGGCGGCACGGCAGATCGCGACGGCGGTTACCAACCACGGCCTGCGCCGTTGCCCGCAGGGCGGCACGCCCAACGATTGACGGGTATTTCGACGACTCCACGTTCTAGCGACCGATAAATACGGGCAGTCAGCAGAACTGGTTAAGCTCAGATGGCATTCGAGAAACCCACAGGCTTTAAGATAAAACCCAGCATTCTGATTTCTCCCAGAGCGAAAAGGGAACTGCAGAGGCTTAAACACAAAACCCCAGGACTATTAATGCCGAGAGCATTAAGAAAATCTCCACAACTTGTAGATGCCTGCTATTTATTATTTTTCCAAGAAATCATCAAGACTTTTTGAAGATTTCAAGTCTCAAGAATTTTTCAAGAAAATCCAGGATTGGGATGTTTTTAATTTATGAATGTTTGGCATATGTGAGGAGACCAGAGAACCTTGAAAATACCCAGGCATATAAGGGGATAACACTAAAAACCTCACACAGATGGATTAAATAATCAATTTGTTGTGATGTGATCTCCTGGCTTCTTTACAGCCCAGCCGGCTTGGGAGTTTCACAAAACTGTATTATCCACCAATCCTCGTCTCTCAAGTACCAGACCAGTGGCAGGTGCCACCATACCGGCTAAACTCCTTACAGTCTCACGCTCCGAGTGCCGTACGAGGACTTGGAGGACTCCTCCAGTCCCTCAGCTACAAAGAGAACTCCCACAATTCCTAAGGCCCCTAAGGGCCAAACAGAACTCACATCGGCCTCATCGGTGACCACCACCAGCGCTGGCGAGAGCACCGGAGCACCGACGAGCACGCGGGCACTCGGGGCGGACTCACCTGAGCTGCACGGGCTGCACGTACTCCTTGCGGAAGCGCTTCAGCTCGGCACTCATCGGCTGCTCTCCCTGCTCCAGCGCCAGGCGGTCGGCGTCTGACGGCTTTGGGTCGGGGATCTTGAACCTGCGGAGACGACAGGCGATGACGACGACGGGCAATGACGACGACAGGTAATGACGGGCGACTTCGCACAAGATGACGACGCCGCCCACGCCCGTCCGTCATCAACACATCGATTCATTCACAGAGCGCTCCTCAACAACCAGTCGATTGCAAGTGCTAAACATCACGGGCTTGCAGAGGACAACAGCTTGAGTTCATGGCGGATAATTGTAAGGAACGCGTTAAACCTCACTCTGCGGCGAGCGACTCCTGTTTGTTAGTGTGATGCTCACCAATCACACGTATGAATGTTAACTACAGACAACTGAATCTAGACAACCTGTTAGTTAGGAAAATTCACTGGTGCACAAATTATCCAATCACATTCAATTTAGACTATTACCTAAAAGAATGTGTTCACCATAATGCTACATTTACGAATAATATAAGGAAGTGTGGATATTTAATGAGAGAAACACTTAAACCGAACATGATAGTGTTGGTCTACCATCCTGAACTGTTGCAAGAGTAACGCTCAAACACCAACACATGCTTGGCACATGGGATCGTGCGGTTGCTGTTGGAGGGAGCGTGGTGTTCACGATCACGGACACGCAACCGAGACCGAACGAAAGCAAATATTTAGCCCTCGCCAGAACGCAACTCTCTACGACACCACCGTGCAGCCTCCTCACCGTTCGATGAGCAGATCCAGCAGCTCCTGGGGTTTGCAGAACGAGCGGTACGTGGTCAGGAAGGTTCGCACAAAGTTTGGATCTGTGCGGAGAAAAAAACACAAACAGGCTATGAAGATCTGGCGGCACGAAGCACTGGCGTGGTCGCCCTCGGGCACCTGCTCGCTGACCATCACCATCACAAGCTCATCGCCAACGGTCATCGATCGCCAGGATTCCCACATCCTGGCGATCGATGACCGTTGAAAAACCGCCGAGGACTAAACGTGGCTTCAGACAGCAACGCGAATCGGAAAGTGATAAGCGATTGAAGGCAGAAACTCACAAGACTGCAAGCTGTGGTTATAACCGGAGTCAATTCAAGAAACGTAAAGACTCTTACACACGATCTTACTCTAGCTGTGTCCGTTCCTGGCCATTTTATATTATACGCCAAGGGCCTTTGCTTTGAAGATTGTGATTACAACATTGGTGATTAAATTTAATTACGCAGAAAAAAATACCTTCAGGACGAGTCTGCATTGGGATGCTTTGCCAGCAAAATAAGTTCAACATACATACATTAAGGGAGTGGCAGGAGATAACACTCAAAGACTTGTACTGCCATCTCCTGGCTACCTCTCAACCCAGCGGGTTTTTCCTTTTGGCAAATGCTTGTGAGCTACCAACGCTCGCTTGCAAGCAGCGGTGAACCGCGGGACTGCCAGCGATCTACACGCAAGAAAAATATTACCGTGAAGGTGAACAAAAGCACACAGAAGGAACTACAATCCGCACGAGATTCACCAACGCCACCCTCCTCGACTGCTGGATCGCAGGACGAGCCTGCCGCCGTCTCCGTACCTGCGTACATGTGGTACGTGAGCCTCTCAATGAGCTTGAGCACGGTGCCTCCGCGGATGATGGGAATGCCCGACTTGGCCTGGACGCTCTCCTCGAACAAGATGTTCTCGTCCGAGTCCTCCAGGGCGAAGCGGTAGTCGCTGGGCGCCGGCAGCCGCAGCGGCCGCTCCTTCTCCTCCTGCGCCAGCGCGGCGTCGAGCATGCGCTCCAGGGTGCTGCGGTACTGCAGCGCGATCAGCGCCGCCATCCACGCGTCCTTGTCGTCGGCCGTCCGCGCACAGAACACGATCGACGTGCCGCCACCGCTGCCTCCTCCGCCACCCGATCCGCCGTAGCCGTAGCCGCCGTTGCCCCCGATGATGATCATCCCGGCGCCGCCCATCCCGCCGCCGCCGCCCATCATCATCACGCCGCCGCTCACCATGCAGACGCCGCCGCCGCCGCCGAGCCCCCCGCCCCCGCCGGGCCCTCCGCCCGCGCCGCCGCCCCCGCCGCCCGGCAGGCCCGGCAGGAGGCTGCCGGCGGAAGAGAGAACGCCGCCCGAGGCCAGGCCGGCCGCCACGCCGGGGCCGCCGGGAGGCAGTCCCGCCAGGCCCGAGGCGCCGTCCGAGTCGCGGCACGTGATCTCGAAGGCGTGGCGGTAGTCGGAGGAGTCGTCCTTGTCCGTGATGCGCGCCTTGCGCACCTGCAGCTTCTCCTGTGCGGCGGGCAACAGCGGATCGTCCGAGGCAGGTTTTAGGTCACTGCCTGTGAGAACTACGCCGATTTTTTTAATGCCGACTGTGCGCACACTGGTATCATGACGTGAGATGAAGTATTCGGAATGCTAGCAAAGCGGTGACTAAACGCGCATGTTACACAACAACCAGTGGTTTGCGATTCCACAGAAGTACTGAGGTGTCTTCAAAGTGACCTTTTTATTCACAATCGGCGGGTGCCGCACTTTTTCCCTCAAATGCCCTGATACAGAGAAACATTTTCAATGCACAGCAGTCAAAGCAAGCGGTAGTCGCTGGGCGCCGGCAGCCGCAGTGGTTGTTGTGTAACTGGAATTTATCCGAGTGAAAATATAGTTGGGAGGTTTTATTTTTTGTGCAATCATTGGTGCCCAGGCTGAATCTGTTACTCACAGGTGGCTGGGACCTGGAGTCGAGCCCAGTGGTTCCATCGCTCGGAGCTGAGCTACGTGGAATTGCGTTCTTTGTTGTGGCCAGTGCGCTCAACTCCAGGTCCCAATGTTGTCTAGCCCACACCCTGTCAGCCCAGCCAAGCAAGACCTCTACGTGCATGCTCCAACCGACCCCGTCAACTCAGCCAATTTATGCTCGCCTGCCAAAGAACATCACTGAAGGGACCCCACACAAGTCCAACCTCGATAAATATAATAAACCAACAAAAACAACAGCAGCCACCCATCTCCACTAAGTGAAGCTGACGTCACCGCAGTGACGCGCACAACCGCACGCCAGCATCCAAACAAACTCCACCGCGAGCGCCTTCGCGTTGCTCCTTTCCCCACCCTCTCATTCCCCCCCCCCCCGCCGCCGCGGTCGCCCACCTTGAGTCGGTACTCGGAGCTGCTGCTGGAGCCCGGCAGGCGCGGCGGACCGTGGTGGCCGAGCGGCTTGCAGCTCACGAGCAGCCCGTCGAACAGGAAGACGTAGCGCTCGTGCTTGGCGCCGGCGCGCGCCAGGGGCCCCTCTGTGAGCAGCTGGCTGCAGCACTGGCTGATGTCGCGGCCTTCCCAGCCATCGATGCTCTTCTGGATCTCGTGCATGCGCCGCAGAGCCAGGTGCTTGCTGCGCATGGGGCTCATGTAGAAGCGGTGCGCCGGCTCGCTGGTGCCCGCGGCATCATGGGAACGGGGCAGGTGGGCCGCAAGGGGGGGGAGGGGGGGGGAGCAGTGGACGCACGCACGCACCGCCACGGGCGCACACAGGGGCACGACAACACGTGTGCACGCGTACCACAAAAAGGCAGAGATCGCCTGATTAGACTCACAGATTGTGGAGGCAGGCGCTTTTAGTGAACGCCTGCTGAGGCCAGCCTGACTAGGAGGGGGTGGTGTAGTAGTGTGCACCGTGTATGCTCGGCCACTTTTGTCTGCCCAGTGTTGTGCCAGACGGTCATTTGAGTCGAGTTAGAGGAGAACGAGGTAAGGCTCAGATACCGCTCACCACCGAGCACTCCCCTTCACCAACACTGCACTGACCAGCAGGTGGGGGGGGGAGCAGTACGAGTCACGCCACCCCAAGACCGGCACGGAGCGGGGGAGGCACACGGATCCAAGTCGCAGAGCCTGTGCGGAGGGACAGAGAGAGAGCAGGCAGCTCACCTGAGACGGCGCTTGGGCAGGTGGCGTGCGCAAGTGCGCTCGATGCTGCTCTGCAGGTTGAGCAGTGCCGTGATGGCCTGTTTCAGGCACTCGCGGTCCTCCTCCTCCTCGCTCTTCTCCTCCAGTTGCTGCGCACGGTGACGCAGGCAGAGAGGGGGGTGGCGAGGGATGGCGAAGGTGGGAGCGTTGACGAGACACACGCGGGGAGAGAGGCAGAGAGATGACACGATGGATGAATGATTGTCGCGTTAGCAAACTGTTGTTTGTGGGGGACAGCACGAGTGTGAGTAAGATAGCGTGTCAGCAATTGAGTGAGATGAGTGAATTAGTGCGTGGGCTGAGTCATTGAGTGAAGGATTTATTGAGTTGAGGGGGTGAATGATTTAGTAAGTGGGTCAGCGTGTCGGTGAGTGAGTGTGTAAGAGTGAATGTGGATGAGAGTTCGTGCGTGCTGTGAGAGTGAGGGTGCTGAAGCGAGAGTGTTAACATGAGTGTACATCAGCAAGTGTGCAAGAGTGCGATGTCAGGTGACCAATGGCAGCCGCCCCACCTTGAGTAGCTCAAAGTAGTGCAGGCAGTGGTAGATCGGGCGCAGCAGCAGACGCGGGAGCATGTACTGCACTGCCTCCTTGAAGCCCTCACCAATCGACTAAGGGATGCACAAAACCACCAGCGCACAAACACAAAGAATGCCCCATATAGCCATCACAGATTGTTGGGGCAAGTGCTGTTAGCGAGCAGCTATGAAGGCAAGAAAGGCACGCGAGGGGGTGGCCAGTACTACGTCCGACAGCTTTTGTCTCCCCAGTGGCGATGTTTACTACACACTGCGCCAGGTAGTCATTTGAGGCCGAGTCGACCTAGGGGAGGCCTAGGACTGGTTCAGAAAATCGTCACTGGTGTTGGCCGTGAGTGGGAATCAAACTCGGGTTCCTGGGTCCGTAGTGTAGCGCGCTAACTGCTACACGATCGTTCCCCACACACACACGCGTGTACAAACACCCACGTACACACACACACGTGTAAACGCCACCAACGTACACACCCACACACACCCACGTACACGCACAAACGTACGCATGCAGACACAGACAGAATGAGCCGTTAAAAGAGATGAAGCTGTATACAAAGTGCGATGAATTCTGAAGAGATCACACAAGAGTGGGTGTGTGTAGGGAAGTGGGTGGTGAGGCAGTGTGGGGGGTGGGGCAGGGTGGGTGGTGAGGCAGGGTGTGTGTGGGGCCGTGGGATCGGGACGCACGCGGAGGTAGTTTGCGGCCCCAGGCTTGGACATGAGGCCGAGGAAGTGGTCGTGGTAGCCAGAGCGCAGGATCTCCTGCGTGTAGATCTCGTAGGGGTCAAACGCTTGCTCCTAGTCATGGAGGAGAGGGTGGAGATTAAAAAACATATATTAACGTCGTCAATTCAATTCAAACATTTCTTACTACACTGCATTGCGGCTAGTTTTTTGTCTAAACCGAGAAAAAGCTCTCCCAACTCAACGCATGTTTTCTGTGACCCCCGATCAACAAGCTTTCAACCCTCCACCCACAATTCATGGGTTGTTTGTCCTGTGACCTTTCTGCGAGTCTTCTACGGTATGACCACAATGCCAAGGTATCCTGTCAGGGAGTCATCATCACTGCAGCAATTACAGCTGCACATTTGTTTTGTAACCTTCTATCAGCCAGCGTTCAGAACTCCAGCAAATGCAGGTCATGTCCCTTGACACCCCCCCCGCCCACCCCATCAGTAAACTTTCATTGCTAAAGAGGGCGCCTGGAATGTAACAAGGCTGGCACAGAAGTTGCAGTGGTGGAACATTGATTGTTATTTTTCACAGGTGAGTGTGCATGGGTGAATGGGTGAGCAGGTCAGCAAGTGAGCAAGTGGGGAGGTGAGCAAGTGAGAGAGTGGGCAGGTGAGCAAGTGAGTGAGTGAGCGACTGAGGAGGTGAGTAGTAGAGTAAGGCGAGCGAGTGAGCAGGTGGTCGGTGAGCGAGTATGTGAGTAGGTGTGCGAGTAGGTGAGCGAGCAGGCAAACAAGTGAGCAGGTGAGCGAGTGAGCCAGCGTTGTCACCTCAGCCATGTCCTCGAAACAGCTGCCCACGAGCGGGTGAGGGCTGCTCTCATCTGTCATCTCCACCGTGTCTTCCATGAGGCCCAGCAGCTTCACGGTCAGCTCGTGCACGTCCAGGATGCGGCTGAACACCATGTCCAAGTCCTGTGGCGCGGTGCGACACAGCACGGTGAAGCAACGACATCTTGTGGCACCGCATGGCCAGTAAAGCACAAGTCTGACCCGGCGCCTGAACACACTGGTGATCGATCCAGAGATGGCCGTGTGGCTTGAGAAGCTGATGCTTCAACTGGGTGAGAGCATTAGGCCAGCACTGCTTCAGGCGTGGAGTTTGAATCAAAGATTAAAAAACCGTATGTAAATTTGCTACATATTGGCTTATACAGACCTTAAGGGATAGTTTTGCAACTGTGTTCTAGATGGCACACGTCCGCAATGAACCACTCTCTCCGCACTGCATGAAGAGTGCCGCCTTGTGGTTTGTGGGCAGACACATGCGTGCACACCAGTGCGCACAAGGACAACAAAGATTCCATGTGTAGTCTACACTGCCTGCTGGGGCAAGTGCTGTTCACATGCACATAGAAACGTTGATATAGCACACAAAGGGGTGGTCTGATCAATTGTACACCTGGCTGCCCCCCATACGCACAAGCATGCGCATACATATACATAAAACAGCTTCCATTTGCCATATGAAGTGTGGACAGCTCGCTGGCAAAAAGTAACAGGACGACGAAGGCATTATGGATTGACTGAGATACACCACCTGCACTCCCCACTCTGCCGACATTTGCACGTAGACACACGAATGGACACAGACGAACAAACACGCGAATACCAGGGCACGCACGCACAAACGCACACCAACAACAACAGCTGCCATTTGCCACTAAGTTACGGTGACGTCACCACAGAGCGTGTACCGGGGCTAAGCACACAAAGCACGCGCACAGGCGTGCACACGCGCATGCGCGCGCTCATGTACACGGGCGCGCGGGCACGCACGCACATACACGGGCATGCACGCGCGCGCATGCTCACGCACGCGCTTCACGGGTACGGGCGTGCACGCGCGCGCGCTCATGTACGTGGGTGTGCGGGCGTGCACACGCGCACACGCACATGCTCACGCACACGTACGCGGGCGTGCACACGCGCATGCTCACGCACGTGAGAGGAGAAGAGGCCCGGCGATGACGCGAGCGGCTCGCGGAAGACGCGCAGGATGAGGTTGAGCTCGCGCAAGTACTGCCGCTCCTCGGCGATGAGCGCCTTCACCAGATCGTCGTACGTCTGCTCGCACGCCGCGCTCGGCTCCTCGTCGCCCGAGAGCACGCTGGACAGGTCGGCGTCGTCGTCCTGCTGGAACATGTCCATCAGCACCTGGGTCGGGGGGCGGTGGGGGGAACACAGGGGGACAGTCGGTGTGGCTCAGTCACTCGGCCAGCAGTGATCGGCGCTATGAATAACACTGTTAGTGATTCCATGCTATATGCACCAGATAATCAAAAGAATAAATTGTACATTCCGGAATTTTATCGTGACCCCTTATCGTAAAAATTCGTCTGAATCTCTACATGCCGATTCGTGTGCATGCGAGTTTTGTTGGCGACGTTGTTTGATGTATGTTGAACTTCTTTCGCACTGTACGTAGCCAACCGTGCGTGCGCCACCGTCGCTCCACAGCCACTTGCGGCGCATTTGCAGGTACCTTGTCGGCGCACATGGCCACCTTGATGTCCTGCTGGGTGATCTCAAAGTGTCGGATGTTGCGCACGTAGTTGCCGGCCAGCTTGAGGATGTCGGCCGAGATGTACTCGAGCACGGCCACGATGTAGGTGGACACCTGGTGGTCGATCCGGTAGCCCAACACCTCCTGTGCACCACCGGCGGCGGGGGTCAAAGGCCAAGGGGTCAGAAGAGAGGTGGCAGAAACCGGCCCTTCAGATATCAACTCCTAACGGAAGAGGACGATGATGAGGGATTCAATGATGCACCAATGAATCTATTAATTACTTTTTCGATATGTGTATGTAGCGTGTAATGGGATCACACGATCCTCGCATCCACTAGCGATGCTGCATTCACCCAAGGATCAAAGGGGAATAAGAACAAATAAAGGAGTAGAGTGAAGTTGAGCGAGACGTCGAGACCGAGCGAGTGAGATTAGAAGATGGAGCGAGGGGTGGGAGACGAAGGTAGAGGCAGCGAACGGACGAGGAGAGGAGACGGGGAGAGAGGGGACGCGCCGACACCGAGAGATCGAGGGGACCGAGCGGAGCTGGGACGCGGGGGCCACCTTGAGGAGCGGGTGTATCTTGTCGACGGGGAGCAGGAGGGGGCTCCTCCGCTTCCTCTTCTCGATGGCCGACTGGGCGTCCCCGATGGCCCACGTCTCAATCGGGTGCGGGAAGGTCTTCTGGACACGCTCCTGGGAGCGCACAATGTGACAACGCAGCACGCACATAGTCACGCACGCAGTCACTCACGTAGATAGTCATGCACGCAGTCACACATGCGCAGTCATAGTTATTGTCACTCACGCACACAGTCACTCACACACAGTCAGACAAGCACGCACAGTCACTCACACACACAGTCACTCACACACACAGTCACTCACACACATAGTCACTCACCCACAGTCACGCATGCACATGGTCACGCACACGCAGGCAAGAATGCAAACACCGCCGTCACCGTCGCCGCCAGCGCGCATGAACTGGGCGCAGGAGTCGCACGCACGCCCAGACGCGTGCGTTGCCACGAACGTTCATGCAGTTCGTGTGTTTGCCGTTACGCGCCGGGATTCGAAGCGTTGTGCCGTTCAACAGAAGCACGCAAAGTTTTTGCGCAACGACATTTACGGGGCAGAAGGCAGCTGGGCGTCTTTAGCTACCTAATGTCCCGTGTCGGAGTAATGAGCCGGCACCCAAGGGCAGGGAAGTCGGAGAACAAGCCTTGGCCGTAGGAGTGAGAGAAAGCGCCGGCAGACAATAACCGGGCAAGGGCGCCTTCTGGTTTTAAGAAGGGCTCTCGCTGCGGTGAGTTGGGCGACACGTAGGTTGTGTTTGCATTTTTATTTGACTTGCACTCATCTGTGATCGCGCAGAAAGGAAAGTGCTAAGTGGCGGGGCGACAGGTGATGTTTGAGGAGTGCGACGCACGGAGGTAATCAATTGCCAGCCAAAGTGCCGGTCCTGTAATGACACAGTGATAAGACAACTTTGGACTGGTTTCGTCCTCATTAGGACTCATCAGTACAGTAGTCACCAATGCACACTACTCCAAAGTCTGCCTATGGAAACCATATTTGTGGATTCCTCACTGTTGTTTGCTTTTTTGTGTTTGGTGTTCAGTGTCTCTCCCTCTGTGGCTGCTTCCTACTCCCAGGACCGCCGGTGAACCTGTGATAATCCTGCTAGTACGGACGCGCGGGGACGTGCGTGAACGTACGCACCTCGACGTCCTGCACGTTGCGCGGCTGCGTCACGCACAGCATGCTCAGCAGCTGCAGGATGAGCTCCTCGATGTAGCGCAGCGCGTCGTCGTTGGCGGTCAGGTTCGGGTGCACCTGCCTCTGCACCTGTGCTCATTCACGGGCGGAAAAGGGTCAAGGGTCATCCACCTGTCCGAGGGCAGTGTCGGTCAACTTTCATGCGTTATCGGACCTGCTCCAATCCTAAACCAGACTCGGGAAGAACATTATTACTGGGTGTCTACCGATTCATTCATTAAAAGCAGAAGGCACGTTTCAAATTGCCTCCTATTGTTGCTGGAGGGAGGCTACCTTTAAATGCCCAGTAGTGTTTTTCACGGGCCCCTTCCACAGGTGTTGATTTTGATGCTGCTGGTACCAGTCATCAATAAACCACTCAGCGTCAAGCCTCCCTGTAACCACATCAACCTCTCTTTTCTCTATCCGGTTACATGTCAATTTAGCCCCCCTATATTCAGCCAAAGAGAAGCTACTTAATTGTGCAGTCAGTTGGCATGCGGGCTACATGAACCAGCCAACACATCCTCGCAAGACGGAAAAGTTCACTGACGGGGGCTATGACCAAATATTTCAAGTTTTCTGTGATCAGATGATGGATCATAAGACAGGGCAGCTTGAGGTTTGAAATCAGTGCAGGTGTTCCTGTAATCGAGTCCATGTTTCTCAAGTGCAAGTGACAAGATCCAAAGCTTATTGCAGTGCAACAGGCCGGGCAGCCTGCAAAGAGCATTAAACCGTCGCTGAAAAGATGCCGCGTGACAAGATTCAGAGTGCGACCTCTGCTGCCTAACTGGAGCTGGCCGTCAGCACACTGCCCAAATACAAGAGTCTTTCCACCACCTCATAAACCACCACACAAAACTCGAATGGAGAGTTAAGGATCTGGATTTGTTGAGGACACAGGGTACTCAGGTAGGTGTTTTGTTTTGTCAGATGGCAAGGCCCTATCCTCGTGGGGATACGTTCCAGGTTTACCAGTTCATCAGCATGCATACATAACATGGTTGACCAGCAGGGAGACATCCTTTGACCTCACCCGGGTATCAATCACCCACTTGTTTACAAACCCATAGACAGCCAAGTGTATTCACGCATACTGTATACACAGATGCACAAACACACACATTAACAAATATGTACACATGTGGAAATACACATTCACATGATTGACTTATTGTATGTCCATCTTGAGTCAAAAGTCCAATCAGAGGGTCAACTTGGGCCATCATTTTTCTGGGGTTGATAAAATGCACTGGTCCCACCATGGGAATGTGAAATATTCCCCGTCTGTTCAGAGCCACCGGCAGGAGAGGAGCGCTTTGCACCTTGGCTGCCCGAGCAGGCAGATGACGCCGTGGCTGGAACTTTGAGTTTCACCGGCAGAGCGTGGCCTGAAACCACCGCTGCTTGGTTGCCTGCTCTCACTGCCAAGTGCCCTCTACAAAACACCACGTCCCCCCCCATTGAGCACAGTCGGGGAAAAGTGTACCAAAATTAATTTTACGTAGATTTTTGGTGGTTCGTTACAAACCACCAACACGGACCAAAAATGTACGTCGTGTCACAATAATTGTTATGCTTGCTTATCCAGGAAAGCCTCACTCAGTCTCAGAAAGAATCAAAGAAGAAGTCTCAGGACTCTTTATTCTTCAGGAGTGTCCTGGCAAGTTTCGCAGTATGGGGGGTGATGTAGTTATTTGCAAACCCAATGTAATACTTTGCAGGTAGATTGGGATGTTTGTCAAACACTAGTTCCATTCTCTTTGGGTCTTTCGGTAAAGTCACATAGATAGAAAAATAATTAGGCGAACCAATTTCTCAACCACATCAATTCCATACACCCAGCCATCAAATTCAACATGGAAGTGGAAAAAGGAAAGCAAGTTACCATTCTTGGATGTTTTAATCGAAAAGAGACCAGATGGCTCATTGGGACACTCTGTCTACAGAAAAGCCACCCACACGGATGCCTATCTAAACCCTGACTCCCACCACCATCCAGCCCAGAAAAATTCCCTCATCAAAACCCTACACCATAGGGCCCGTTGCATCTCCGACCAGCACCACCGAGCCAGTGAACTGGAGCACGTACACAAAGTCCTCAAGATGAATGGATATTTGGACCGCACAATCCGCAAAACTGTCACCCCAACCTTGGGGAGAGAAAACCATCTGAGGATCCAATAAAAACCATCACCTTGCCATACACATAGCAGGGGTTACCAAAAACATTTCCAAAATCATGGACAAACACAAGATTCCTGGTTCGATTCAACACAGTACATAAAATTCGTGATCTGATCCCATCTGTGAAGGATGCAATACCCCGGTGTCTACAAACTAAGTTGTGTCTGCGGCAGTAGATACATTGGGGAAACTAAAACGACATGTCTCGGACCGTGTTCGTGGAACACAAGGCAGATCTGAAACACGGTAGGACCAATACCTCGGCCGTGGCTGATCATTGTTTAACGCTGTAGGCTCACATTAAATTGATTTTTCCAAGACGAAGGTACTATGCAAACCCACTGGCTTGTTTCAGTAGCTTTCTCTCTCTCACCTGAAGACGCATTTCTTTTTTTACAAAAAATATGAACATCAACACACATTTAACAAATGCGATGGGGAAAAAAATTATTTGGAATAAAAAATGTGTGCGGAATTTTTGACCTTCCGTGTGATATATGTGGTTGTGCAAAAAATAGATATTTTAAGATGAGACTTCAGTTGTTTATGTCCTTGCTTAAAACCATAAACTCACTGCACTTGAGAAGCAAGTTCAATCACAAGCCACTACCTGGTTTTGAACTCAGGGTGTCAGAAGTAACAGCACAGTCCTCTGACCTTGGAGACATCCACCAACATCACATTACACTTTGGTGCTGCACTTAATTTGGCTGAATCCCAGTTCTAAACATTAAGAATATCACCCTCAGCGGCCGCGTGGATGGGCAAGTGCTGCCCCCAACTGTGTGGGTCAGAGGACACTTGGCGAGATGTCAGAAGGAGTTCCGTGATATCCATTTCCGTGGGCCATTCGAATAGATTCTTCACCTCACAACACGATGCCAATACTTATATTCCTCACAATTACCCTCATGATGATTTTGTGTGATGCACCTATGACACTCTTCGCTGGAGGAAATTACTAATTTCCCCTACAGGTGAGTGTGTCACACATCTTTCTCTCCTGCCACAAACTGATCCACCGTCCCCCCCGCCCCCTCCCTTAAGTCGCTGAGTAACAGCCGGTAAAATAAGTTGGGCCTCTAATGAGCAGCCACCCGAGTGCGGTTCAGACCGGCTTTGTGGTTACACGTTTTACTGCAGGGCCCAGTAGTGACGAGGCAGGAAGCCGGGACCGGTACACAGCACCGAGACCCCAGGTGGCAGTGGGCGTTATCTCAGGCCCTGGGGACGTCTTGGCCCACATGGGAGAAGACGCAAGTTGTGTGGTGCAGCTGGTTTGCAGTCGCGAGTCCTTTCACTTCAAAACTGTTGACATTTGCATTGGCGAATGTTTTTGGACAAAGCATAATGTGCAACACACCGGACTTCTTCAAAACCCCACATTTTTGTAAATGTAACCATGAAAAAAATAACGTACGGTCTTGTGTCAATCCACTGCTGGATGAAGGCCTCCTCACACCGCGTCTGTCATGGGGGTTGCTTGATCATACTTCACCGCGCTGGTCAGCGGGAGTTGACGAGGGGGTGGGGGCGTCACTCAGACTGGTTCAGATATCACTCGGCACCCATGTTAGCTGTGGCCAGGAGAGGTAAAACGGTGAAATGTGCAACCACCCTGCCCCCGCTCCCCTCCCCACTGTAAAACTTGAATACGACCGTGAGAGGGAAAGTAACACCAACGGAGTACGGCAATTTTTTTGCGGTTAGCAGCCAGGCATGCGCCCACCGACTAAGAAACGCGCGCAGTTTTCAGTGGATGAAAACTATGTTAAAATATTTGTTTTTGAGAGCGACCTGCTGGGCTTAACGCTCGCACGCACACAGGCGCACGCAACCAGTCGGTTTTTGTTCGAGCCCCCCCCCCCCCTCGCCGTATCGTCTCAAGCCGCACCCCGCACCGACGGTCCGCGGCTAAAGCTAGAGAGGGCAATTTTCCCACAATATTGTTGCGTACGGCAAAGTTTCTGTCCACATTGCTCGGTTCAACACGGGCCTCAATGCTGACTAAATACTGATCCACGTCGGTCTACGACAGGCAGCTTGGTCCCAATGCCTTTTGAAGCGCATTGCGATGCACATGCAACAGAAGCATTCTGTAATTGGCTGGAAACGCCATGTGGGTCATCATGGAAGCTTGGACAAATGTGGCCAAATGCTTATTCAGGCACATTGGACTATGTTGCCAAGTGTAGTTGGTTGGAGTGATGGAGGTTGCACTGTTAGAGGTTCTGGTCATTGAGGTTGTGGTATTAGAGGTGGCGGTGATGGAGGTTGCAGTGATGAAGGTTTGTGGTATTAGATGGTGAGACGTTAGGAGATTGCAGTGATGGAAGTTGTGGTGATGGAGGTTGTGGTATTAGAGGTTGCGGTGATGGAGGTTGTGGTATTAGATGGTGAGATGTTAAGAAATTGCAGTGATGGAAGTTGTGGTGATGGAGGTTGTGGTATTTGAGGTTGCGGTGATGGAGGTTGCAGTGATGAAGGTTTGTGGTATTAGATGGTGAGATGTTAGGAGATTGCAGTGATGGAAGTTGTGGTGATGGAGGTTGTGGTATTAGAGGTTGCAGTGATGGAAGTTGTGGTGATGGAGGTTGTGGTATTAGAGGTTGCAGTGATGGAAGTTGTGGTGATGGAGGTTGTGGTATTAGAGGTTGCAGTGATGGAGGTTTGTGGTATTAGATGGTGAGATGGTAAGAGGTTGCAGTGATGGAGATTGTGGTGATGGAGGTTGTGGTATTAGAGGTTGCAGTGATGGAGATTGTGGTGATGGAGGTTGTGGTATTAGAGGTTGCGGTAATGGAGGTTCGGATTTTAGAGATTGCGGTGATGGAGATTGTGGTGATGGAGGTTGAGGTATGGGAGGTTGCGGTGATGGAGGTTGCGGTGATGGAGGTTGCGGTGATGGAGGTTGCGGTGATGGAGGTTGCGGTGATGGGAGGTTGGGGTGTTGGGAGGTTGGGGTGTTGGGAGGTAGCTGCATTATGATTGCAGCATTGGGGGATGAGGGAGAGAGACTGAGTGAGAAGCGCAAGCAGGCGGTGGGCGGGTGGGTGTGAGGGCAGGCGGGTAGGTGGGAGGGGGCGAGGGGCAATTTCATGCAAAATGATGACGAATCACTCTTGAGTCACGGTCACGAGTTCACGCGCCTAACGTGGGGCGACGCTGGGGAGAGAGTGCAGGCGGGCAGGGTGTGTGCATGTACGTGCGTCAAGTGAGCTGGCGTGCAAGGCATGGGGAGGGGTGTGCGCACGCACGCGTAGTAAGTCTTGCGGGGCCAGGCAAAGGGCCCGGGATTTGAAACCTGCAACAGCTGCTCGAGCCTAACGCTGTTTCACCGTGTCCAAGACACAACAGAGCACCCCAGCAGGGCCTGTCGCCCCGTGTCTCCCTTCTCCTCTCGACTCCGCCACTCTCACCCCGAGTCACGTCGCACCTCCCCCCACCCTCGCCCCCAAATCAAATCCTCAGCGGTTCTGCAGCCAGCCTCTCCGTCTCTCCCTCCTGCTGGCACAAATCTGATTTGGACAGCCGGTCTAAACTAGCCAGACGCACACTGCACACTGGGAAGGCACTCCACAGCTTCAAACGCGGGGTCAGTCGGGCATCACTCTGAACCCTTAGAGACACGAGCACAAAAGGCTTCCAGCATTACCATTAGTGTTATTATTCAGGGCAGCAACAGCTACTTAATTTGATGAATCAGCAATTTATGTTAATATTGCGAATACATTAACTCCCATTATCTAATGGATAATATGAAAGTATTAATCCATAAGTGAAAGCGATGATCGGGGCAAAACCCAAGGATGCGGAAGAGGATTGCGTCACTACATTAACGATTCGCAACATCGTGATCGGACACTGGCATCGCAGGCAGTGTGCAGGGCACACCACACTCTTGAAGTGGACGCCGCCCAAATCCACAAAGCCTCACTGCTGCCGGTCCAAGCTTATGCAACGTGCAGCTCTGGCATCGTCCAAAGTTGGAATGTTTGAATTGCGTAGAAGTCGCCCGGCTGTCATCAGTTGCACAGCCATATGACATCGAGCAACCACCAGATCTGAAAACGGTCAATCGGCAGAAAATGTCGTCGCACGGTTGTTGGGGAGGCCGGCGATGAGACGCACACGTGGGGGTCACGGCAACACGCATTCCCTGCCGAGTTTCGGCAATCGGTTGCCTAGCGCCAGACGGGTTGCGCCGGATCGTGCAGGCGAAGCGTTAAGGGCGGCGCAGCGTTTGGGAAATCACACTCGCTCGGGGATGTTCCATCGCCCGTGACCCTGAGTGCCCCCATGACCGCTCTGCCACGGCCCACCCAGGGAGCATCGTGCGCGTGCGTGCCGCGGATAAATATTTACAACAGCTTTTAAATAAACCGCACAACGGCTATTTCTGCGCACGTCACCGCACGTCTGAAGAGTCGCTCTCGGGCGGCCATTGGAAAAGTGACAATTTGAATGCCATCATTTATTGTGTACCGTATTACAAATGACAATGAGTTTATTGTAAATCATTAAATTCTAATTACATTCCCATCTTAAGTGAGAAGGAAATAAGTGGTTTAATTTCCCCTTCACAGTGGAGGAATTTTGCCAGAAAATGCAAATTTTTCATTAAATAGATAAAATCTGTCTTTTGAAGGGGCAGGTTTGGTTTGCACAGACTTGTATAATTCATGCCTGGGTGGCAGGTGAATAACTGTTTACAATAGGACCCGAATAACTGACTTTATGGCTATGCAAAGTATGTTTATGTGCAAATCGCATGCAATGACAGAATTTAATGTGTGCTCAGAATAACTCGGATAAAGCCATCCTAAGACAACAACCTTTAAAAAATACGAACATAAAATGTACACATCCACCCGCGCTCGCGGACACTACAACCCCAGGCTGCTTGCCTGGACTCGTGGATTCGCATGTCTGGTGCGCGGCACCAAGGACTCTGCCGAAGCTACCTTGGCGCTGCTCGCCACAAAATGGCAAAACGCCGCCGGCCTTATGGCGGGAGATCACAGTGGGAGCGACGCCACCACTGCCACCGCGATCACAGTGGGAGCGACGCCACCACTGCCACCGCGCCGTCGCCGGGTATCAACGGCACGCCCTGCCGTACCTCGCTGTGCCCTGTTCGGACGGCCTGCCCACAACACACCCACCCGCCTCCCCACCGACCCTCGCACCAAAATGCTTTTTGCGTTTAGGTTGTTGTCCTTCCCCGCACCTCCGATTAGTAGTTGGCTACGTACCGTGGGAAAGAAGTTCAACATAGATACGGATATACAAACAGCTCCTAAAGTCCACCAGGCTTCCCCACGTCACAGCACGCACACACGGACTATAGGCTGGTAAATAAAGAAGACAACATGGTCCAACCAGGTGGTGGTGGTGAAATGAGTGGGGAATGGATGTTTGGAGAATTGATGCCACCGAGGGCTAAGATGCCTGCTTCGTGGCACTAGGCTGATTCAACAACGTGGGATAAAACTACCGTGCCACGTCCATAAAACGAGTACCACGTTGTGAGAAGCTATAACAGCGGTGATCCTTTGCCAGAAAAATGTGAAACTTCAAAGACTTGTTCAGGGACACGTTGGAGATAAGCGCTGCCCAATGCTCGCTTGAGCACGGATGCATTTTGACCGAATAGAGTTCCATCGGCCGTAAACAATAACGATGGTGGTGATAAGTAAATTATATTTGTCAGTCTGAGAAAACATGTCACACGAGGCAGAGATGTATTGACGGGTCAGCAGGCAGTGCTGGGCAAGGCCGGGCGCCGCCGTGTGTTCCTGGAGGAGGGCGGCGCCGTGTGTTCCTGGAGGATGGTGCCGCCGTGTGTTCCTGGAGGAGGGCGGCGCCGTGTGTTCCTGGAGGATGGTGCCGCCGTGTGTTCCTGGAGGAGGGCGGCGCCGTGTGTTCCTGGAGGATGGTGCCGCCGTGTGTTCCTGGAGGATGGTGCCGCCGTGTGTTCCTGGAGGATGGTGCCGCCGTGTGTTCCTGGAGGATGGTGCCGCCGTGTGTTCCTGGAGGATGGTGCCGCCGTGTGTTCCTGGAGGATGGTGCCGCCGTGTGTTCCTGGAGGATGGTGCCGCCGTGTGTTCCTGGAGGATGGTGTCAGCGCTCTCGGGCACGTTCCCATGTTTGGACTGCTGCTCAGTCATTAAGCCTCGACTGCTGGCCATCATTCCTTCAAGCGACGTGTCCTGCCCAAGGCTATGCTTCCTTTCCTTAACAGTCAACGTGACGTCTCTAACTTACATTTGAAGCGCACAGCACACACAAAAAAAATCACAACCCCCCCCCCTCCTCGCACTGCTCCACGATGGAATTCCCTACATACACACACACACAACCTTGCTCAATTTAATACAAATGTTTACTCCGACCGATTACAACTCTGACGGTGCTGTGCGTTGCTGGCCGCTTTGGGCCTATGCTCAGCAACCGTGTAAAAAAAAAATCACAATCACTAAACCTCGCAAGAATCCAAACCACGAGGAGCATGGTGGAGTGGGGGAGCAGGTGATGTGACCACGAGTGAGGGAATCTCTGCCGTTCGTCCCCAACGTCTCAATTTCATGCACAAGCCACCCTTTTAGGGCGACGGGCACAGGCACCGCGCTGTTACTTAACGAGATGGAAAGCAAAATAAATTAGAATTATTATTTCAGGCAACGGCACGAGTATATTCGCTTTGCTGTACACCCGCCCTCAACCGACGAGCAGAGGACAAACGCGTGCTAACATGCTGTTTGCCTGTTTTTCACTTTATTTGTACAACCTACAACCTTCGTAAAAATGAGGGTACTGTGCGCTGGATACGGAGAGCGAGAGCAAGACAGCGAGTGTGCGAGAAGGGTGGGTGGCGCGGTCAGGTTTAATTTCTTCTAATTATAAATAAATAAATTGGTGTCTATTTGCCCACCCTGGGGTGAATATGATACAGGGGCATAGTGCCGAGTAGTGCCACCCCCTTTCCCTGGGCCCAGCATTCTGAGTTTAGCCTTTTTACCCACCAAGGGCATCCCCTAGGCGCCCTTGAGGCTGAAAAGTTCAACACAGCCTGGAATGAGCACACACTGAAAGCCTCCGTGAGGTCTCACGAGGATGGTATGAACATTCTGTGACATCCTTGCCGAGAACACCCACTCATAGGGTTGGTACCATAAGCATCACAACCGCTCAGTAGGTGCCAAGGTGTGTATCCACCCACTGTCTCAGTCACGTGCAGTCCCAAGGAACATAACTTTACACTCTGCCCACTCATCAACAGAGATCCTACGTTACACTCCTGATAAGAACCGACGCTCAGGTGCATTATAAAATATAATTCTGTGGTGGCCATGTCTGACACTGCACTGGCACCGTTCAGATTCTAGGTTGAAGTTTTTTTGGCTTTGCAGGCCAGTCTACAATCAATGCATAAGAGGCCGTCAAAAATTCTGCCTTTGCATGAAATCTTGACAAGAGCATCTCTATGCAACAGCTTAGAAGCCACCTGCTTGTCTGTTGACAAATGCAGCATTGAGCCTGCTGCACGGCAGGCCCATAAAGGATGGCCAGCAATGGCCTGTAGCATCATTCCTAGGTCGTTGCCGAACTGGGCCGCGCTATTAAGGGAAGATACCTTAGTGTGCGCGTTGATTCCAGGGACACAATCGGTGACACCACATAATTGGTGAAGAAGGTGAAGGCGGTTTGAAGATGACACCGCTGGGCAGCACCCAATGCCGCATCTCACAGCGTCGGGGGACAAAGGGCAGCGGAGCCGCGTGCGGCACACACACGGTCTCGCCGAGGACGCCCCCCCCCCCGGCACCGCGTGACCCGGCCACGTTCGTCGCTCACAGAGGGATTCCCTCTCCCTTTGTCTCGTCACCAAAGCAGCGCGCGAATAAAGGGGACGGTCTTAGGCTACGGGGTCGTGACCCAGAAGGGGCAGGGGTCACAGGGGGCTCAGATGGAGGTCGAGAAGCGGAGAATACTGCGCCAAATTCCCTAGCACCCCCCCCCCCAACAATTAATACCGTATTGATTATACCGTGATCTTCATGTGAATTTTTTTTTTACAATTGTTTAACAGGAAAAACATCGCACATTCTATTCGTGAGCGCGTCACTTGAGGAACGAAATTCCGTGGTTGGAGAAAACTCACGCGTATGATAGGAGGGTAACACTCAAAGCTCTGCAGGGATAGATTAAATTAATCCTGGCCAACCTACAAACCATGCCTACAACACCTGAACAAGGTAAAACAAAGACGCGATGTTACATCAGTAATCACACCATAAACACCTGTCCCCGCATGGTCACCGTATGCTGCCAGCTTTCACCGGGGGACAGGAGGAAAGAGAGTCTGCGCTGGCTTTACAAAATGCGCGCCAAACGTGAAAGCCATCGGTGGGACGCAATTACGATGATAGTTCAGGGAGGAAGCGTGGTTGTTTCCCCAGTAAAAAAATATATATTCTGTAAAACGTACCACTTAATGCGAGAAAAGGCTGCTGTCTAAAAGGTCCGATGTGTAAATGCTCAGGGATTTTTAAAAGTTTTTTTAATGGGCGGCTATTACATGAGAGCCAAGTGCCATATAATATTTAACAGCCAGAAAGTACTGATTATCATTATTTTAAATGAAGAGGATCTGAGGTAAAAAAAAAGTCTAAAGACAATAGCCACTATTTGCGAAAGCTTCCCGAAACTTAGAGGTGCCAATGAAAATGTTTTAACAATGGAATTTGGCGGTAAAATATGCGCAGACCCGTGAAGAAAGTACCTGAAGAAATAAACTTGGTGTCATTCGCAAAGTGAAAAGGGGAAACATTCCTAGACCAGAGGGTATATAAACTGTAGAGATCATCAAAGCAGCGGGACCAATTTCTTGAAATAAAAGCAAGTAGACTTGCTCGCTCAATGCTTACACAGGAAAGAAAAACCGCAATCATGGAATGACGGATCAATCATTCCTCTATTGGAAAAGGGAGATAAACGGACTCGAAGATCCACAGACCCATTAGCCCCTTATCGTACGTCTATGCATTTTCACGAAGAACATAAGGAACAGCATAACAAAAATAGTCCGAGGTCAAGCAGGAGGGTTAGCAAGGTTTAGGAGAGTATTCTCTACCATCGACCATGCACATCCCATGAACCAGGTTCTGGAAGGTAAGTTTGGTTCATGTTGTGCCTTTGTAGACGATGAAAATACATTTGATTCAGTAGATATTTATGCGGTCACCCAGGGCTCTCACATGCAAATATACTTTTTTTTATGTAGACATTACAGAAGCATTTACAAAAAATGAAACAGCCGCACTGAGATGAGATGAAGGATGTACTGGGATGCATGTTGACATGGGAGTCAGACAAGGTGGCACGCTCTGCAGCAAAGCTATTCAGAACGATGTGAGAAGATATTCGATGAAAATCACACTGGAGAAACTAAGGCATAAATATAAATGGAGAAAAACATGAACAATCTTACAATTTGCTGACAACATAGACAATGTCCAATGGGAATTCAATAAAGGCAATGTTAGAATAAAATAATTTGACAAAAGGCTGCAAAATTGGGTTCAGGATGAATACGAGCAAATTAAAGGTCATGTACAACAAGCTCACTCAACAATTGGGGCCGTCTTTAGGAGGGTCACAAACTGGAAAACACAGCAGCAGGTTGTGAATATCCACGACAGCTACTGAAGGCAGACCGAGAGCAGAAATAGGAAGCAAAAATAAAGAGGTGGAGAAGGGGGCGCAGCGATTGTGGAAAGCTAAACTTGATCATGAAAAGTAACACAGCAACGTGCACCAAAGAAGATTGTTTTAACCAGTGCGTACAACTGGCTTTGGCGTGGTTCAAAAACGGTAATCAAATGTGCGTGCGAAAAATCATAGACACACACGCCTGGGCTTGCATTGCGAGATAGACAGAAGACGACATGGATTAGAGAACACACACAGGTTTAAGTCATAATTCCATTTGTGAATAAAATTGTGACTGAGCAGGACACGTCACTCGAAGAAAGAATGGCCGATGGTCTAGAATAATAACGGCGTGGCAGTCAAGGGATGGAGCTCGGGGATGTCCACCAAGGGGAGCGAAACTACTGGACATCGCTCATCGGATTCCTCCAGTATCAATATTATGATTCTGAATCTGCTCATGTACAGGTGCCTGGTAGTTTATTACAACGCAGAGTTGCGAGACATGGTGACAGCAGCTTGTGAAGGCCTTCATCCTGCAGTGAACTGATAATGATGACGATGATGTACACTCATACACTGACCGATCACCGCGTTGGATAACAGTGTACAATAAGTATAAAAAAATAATCAAAATACAAATGACTGACCCTCGTACACATAGGCCACGGTCAAATGACCGTGCATGTGACTATTTTTCACTGCGACATTAAGGCGATAAAAAAGTGCTATTACACAAATGTATCTGCGCACCAACAAACAGTTGATAATGTTAATTTTAAAAGGTATCTCAAATAATGAGCGCAAACCAGTTTGCTGCATTTCATCTGAAAAAGAAATAGGTCAGCTATTTTCAATTCCAAGAGGTGCTGTGGTTTTCAGATTTCAGAGAGGCCCACCGTTGACTCGGCGTGCCCGGCTTGTACGAGTTAAAAAAAATCTGATCAGAGGAGGCGGTGGCACGAGCCGAGCTCTTGGCTCTTGCTTGGCCCCTCGAACGTTTCAGCGCACCCGGAAGGCACTGGCCGTAGGTGAAAGCGCGCGGCGAAACAAACGCCGCCGCCGCCGCCGGGTGAGCCGCGGCAAAGCGAATGTGGCTGCATCGAAGCTGTCGTCTGCTTTGGCCGGTCGACGATTAACAAACAAAAAACCCCTGCAAACAAAATAAGATTTTTTTTTACTTCCTTGAGCCTAACCCAACTCTGAGGACAGCAGTTCGTTGTCGTGAACGACGGACAGAGCGGCTCTCCACAGGGCGCGCAGAAACTCCGTATCTCGTTCGAGTATCCCGCTCGAGAAGATGCAATAGGCCAAGTGGTTGCACGGTGTTACCTGCTATGGACATTTCCTGGCATTATGCGATGTACTATCCGCGAGGAGTTCCGGGAGACGTTTATTCCCTTCACGACATGACCCCAATAACACAAATGGGATATAGATAATGATACATTTTTAAACTCTTGTGTCAAAAACAAAGATAACATTGTCATCTAGATTTTACTTTTGAAAACAAGTTTCTAAGGGTATATAGCAATGGCACTGTGTAAAGTGAAAGCGACTGGAAAAATGCATTCCTGCAGACTAGCAGCCGTAAGAATTGGGTGTTTTTTGTTGTTATGAAACGACATGCACACACACCCGACCGGCAGCGCTCTCGGCTTTCATGCAGAAAACTTCACTCCTAAAGGACGTCGAACGGATCAACATAAACGCACACCGTCGATGCTGTCCAATTCTACACTCCGGCTCGCCCCGACACGCACCGGAACCCACGGGGGCCTGGGCACACAGGTTCCCTTCTGGCCCCGATCGGTTTGCGAACACGGACGCGCGATTGCGATCCTTCGTACCACGCACACAGGCACCTTGCTGCAGTGCGGCCGAAATCATTACGGTGCAGGTAAGGCCGGGAGTCAGACAATGGCGGCTATAAAAATACAAGACTGTACCATTTACCACTTTACAGCCACTGTGGCCTGGCGAGCAATCAGTTGGCACCAGCGAGACGCTCCAGTGCACGAGCACACGGACTGTAATGGGAGCACCGCTCGGCATGCAATGTGACAACGCGAACACACACACACACTCTTGCTGGTCTCGCAAAGTGTCCAAGATGTATTGGGATGCTTTCGCTGGTTTTCTTCCTTGCGATTAATGTATTTTAAGTGAATAAACAACAAGACTCGTTTTGCTCTTTGCTAACAGTCGACGTTTCAGCCAGCTGGTCTTACTCAGGGAGGCTCAACAGATGAAGAAATTTTGGGTGTTTTTTTAAATAACTTTTCACTCAACAAGTGCTGACTTGGCCAAAAGGCAGACTATTTATGCACAGCACATATATAGTATGTTGTACACATGTCACTAAAATACGCAGCATGGCACGAAACACGACCGCTGTTTTGCAGCATAGGGCAACAACTTTCCAAGCCTACTGACGGGCAGCGTGCTTTAAGATGTTGCGAATTAAAACTCAGAGACTATGCACACGTTGCAATGATGTCCATGGGCTGGCATGATAGAACCCTCAGGTTTAACGATAGTGGCGAAGATTAGGGGGGGGATACATGGATGATTGCGGCACTCAACATTAATGATTATCATAATCAGCCATGATGAATCCACAGCTGGATGAAAGCCAACATAAGCTGCTGCAAGCTCTTCACGATCCTGAAATGTAATAATCCACCCCGTCACCTGTACCACAAGCGGATTAATCATCGCCAGCAACAGCACCATTGGTCACATTCTACTGCCGCTTTCCAACGAGGTATCTCTCGCATCGCATGAGCCATGCGGGCAGAGTGAAGGGGGTCTTGCAAAGGTTGCGACCATGGCTCACGACGCGAGGCGTCTTCCTCGTCGGAGCGGTGACGAGGCTAGCGACGATGGGAGCGTTCGTCTGGTCGTGGCAGCGGCGTGCGTTCTGCATGCCCTGCAAAGCGGTAGTTTCCTCACTCTCTTCTTCCTCATCCATTCTTTATTTATTTGGTTTGTTTTACTCCATTTGCTATTGCACTCTTTCACAATTTGTATCCCAATTCTTCCTGCAGACCGTCCATGTACTACTCAGCAAAATGTTTAATAATGCAGGCTGCTCTTGCTATCCTCATACAAGCAACAGACACGTGCCGCAATAATATCCTTCAAGGGACTATCTTACAAATCCACTTCAGCTGTGCAGACGAGCCAGTGGTTTGGCCTGTCGCTATCGGACAGGCCAATTAATCCTCAAGAATAGAGAGCTCGGCTAAATTAGAGGCAAAAGGCACATTTTATACGACACATAAATAGTGTCGTCATTGGTGACCACACTGGGTTGTGGACATCAAATTTACCGCATATTAAAACTCTGGCGTTCTATCACACTGGAGACCAGGACTCTAACCTATGTTCTCACCGGCACAGATGAGGTGCGCTACCAGAGATGCCGGATATCTAAACGCCCATTCTCCCGACACCCGGAGCGTCAGCAGCGAGGAGCGTGTGCACACATGCACCACGGCACACATGCACCACGGCACACGTGCACCACGGCACCACAGCACACATGCACCACGGCACATACCGCAATGCACACTAACCAAAAATGTGTACACCAAGAGATGCACCGAAGACCAAGATCCCCCACGTTGCCTACCTACATGAGCTGTTGGGAACGGTGCTGTTCGCGAGCCTGATAACGTGCAGCATAGCGCACGAGGGGGTGGTGTGGCTAAAACCGCGCCTGGCCGCCTTTGTCTCCCCACTGCTGATGTTTCAACACCATACCAAATAACTCAATTAAGGCTGAGTCAACCTAGGGAAGGCCCAGGCCCGGTCGAGATACACCAACACTCCACACACACTACACGTACAGCTCATGCATACATGAATGCTAAACTGGATTTGTTTTTTCACCAGGTAAGGCCCACTGAGTTACGTAGCTCTTTATCAGAAGCAACCTGGCCACAAATGACAGCTCAACGAAGTGACTGACTACGTGGATATGTATAGCAGCCAAATACTCCACAATGCGTAATCGCAGCACACGCACCAAAGCACAAAACAATGCCACTGACCAAACACAGCGCGGTCACAAACACCACCCATGTACTGTACAGCATCAGTGACAGCGAAGAGGAGAGCTTTCACCACAGTGCACACACACGCACGTGAACTGTGCTTCGTAGCACACACACACACAACACACACGCGCGCCTGGGAGTGCGGGGCCCAGGGCACACTCAAATGCGTACGCCAACAACACGCACCAGCGTATCACACCAACACGGGCGGCACTCTCAAACGACAACACCGCAACATTCAACACGGCCAATGTCAAACTAAGGCAACAACATCAACATCGGCAGGAACGCACGGTCCTACAAACACGCCGAGCGTTCAACCTGTACTGTCCTCCGGGGCACACGGGCTGCTGCTGCTGCTGCTGTGTGCTGTGCCAGGCACGCCAAGCGCAGCACAAGCCGCCTGTACTCACCGCACAACACCCCAGCGAAGAAGGGCCGTAAACACTCAAAACGGTACACACACGCCCACGACTGAGTACATGCAACGGGGTCCCACCACTCGCTACTAAAATGTTCGTACCCTATGCGTATCAATGGGGCACACGCAGTGCGTGGGACACAACACTCTGTGCATGGTGCACCATCGCGCCTGAATGTCCGAGTGCACGTTCCATCACGGCACTCTAATCAAGAGCAACATAGTACACAGGCCTCTGTTAGTGCAGCACTCTCTCACAAGCAGTGCTGCACTTAGCAGCACAAGTACATGCGGTGCCAAGTGTAGCACCCACAACACAATGGGGTCCTAGTATCAGAGTACACACACTCCAGTGTGCACAGGCCTGTGAGTGGTGTACAGTACTGCAATCACAAACACTTCACAAGCACACGCGCTGCACACATCAAAGGGAAAATAGTGCAGTGCACGTATAACAACACACACACCTATGATTGCATAACACGTTTTGCGGTACACAGCTCACACTGCGCTCAGCCTCGTGCACGTTGACAGCATGAGAAATCAGCTCTACACTCCACATCACATTCTACACACAAAGTGTGCACATACATCAAGTTGCACATCATAATACACATCATATAGCGTACACACAAATCAGCATATGCACATCAGCGTGCAGTGCACACCCATCATTCTGTACACAATTAATTATGTACACACATTATTATTGTTGTGAATACACATCACAGTATTGGTGTAATAGTCTACGCACATCATAGTACCCAAGTCAGTGTACACACGTCACAATACACACGTAATAGTGTACACACATCACACTACACACGTAAAAGTGTACACACACCACAGTACACATAACTGTGGTATACCAAACTTCAGTGTACACGGATCACAGCGTACATAGACACACATTACAGTGTAAACATCAGTGTACACACACATTACAGTGTAGACACACCAGTGTACACACACACATTACAGTGTAGACACACCAGTGTACACACACACATTACAGTGTAGACACACCAGTGTACACACACACATTACAGTGTAGACACACCAGTGTACACACACACATTACAGTGTAGACACACCAGTGTACACACACACATTACAGTGTAGACACACCAGTGTACACACACACACATTACAGTGTAGACACACCAGTGTACACACACACATTACAGTGTACACACACCAGTGTACACACACACATTACAGTGTACACACACCAGTGTACACACACACACATCACAGTGTAGACACATCACAGTGTAGACACATCACAGTGTAGACACATCACAGTGTAGACACATCACAGTGTAGACACATCACAGTGTAGACACATCACAGTGTAGACACATCACAGTGTAGACACATCACAGTGTAGACACATCACAGTGTAGACACAACACAGTGTAGACACATCAGTGTAGACATAACACAGTGTAGACACATCACAGTGTAGACACAACACAGTGTAGAGACATCACAGTGTAGAGACATCACAGTGTAGACACAACACAGTGTAGACACATCACAGTGTAGACACATCACAGTGTAGACACATCACAGTGTAGACACATCACAGTGTAGACACATCAGTGTAGACACATCACAGTGTAGACACATCACAGTGTAGACACATCACAGTGTAGACACAACACAGTGTAGACACATCAGTGTAGACATAACACAGTGTAGACACATCACAGTGTAGACACAACACAGTGTAGAGACATCACAGTGTAGACACATCACAGTGTAGACACATCACAGTGTAGACACATCACAGTGTTCACACAACACAGTGTAGAGACACATCACAGTGTAGAGACATCACAGTTTAGACACATCACAGTGTAGACACATCACAGTGTAGACACATCACAGTGTAGAGACACATCACAGTGTAGACACATCACAGTGTAGAGACATCACAGTGTAGAGACACATCACAGTGTAGACACATCACAGTGTAGACACAACACAGTGTAGAGACACATCACAGTGTAGACACATCACAGTGTAGACACATCACAGTGTAGACACATCACAGTGTAGACACATCACAGTGTAGAGACATCACAGTGTAGACACAACACAGTGTAGACACAACACAGTGTAGACACACATCAAAGTGTAGACACATCACAGTGTAGACACATCACAGTGTAGAGACACATCACAGTGTAGAGACACATCACAGTGTAGACACATCACAGTGTAGACACATCACAGTGTAGACACAACACAGTGTAGAGACACATCACAGTGTAGACACCACAGTGTAGAGACATCACAGTGTAGACACAACACAGTGTAGACACAACACAGTGTAGACACACATCAAAGTGTAGACACATCACAGTGTAGACACATCACAGTGTAGAGACACATCACAGTGTAGAGACACATCACAGTGTAGACACATCACAGTGTAGACACATCACAGTGTAGACACAACACAGTGTAGAGACACATCACAGTGTAGACACCACAGTGTAGAGACATCACAGTGTAGACACAACACAGTGTAGACACAACACAGTGTAGACACACATCAAAGTGTAGACACATCACAGTGTAGACACATCACAGTGTAGACACATCACAGTGTAGAGACATCACAGTGTAGACACAACACAGTGTAGACACATCACAGTGTAGACACAACACAGTGTAGACACATCACAGTGTAGACACATCACAGTGTAGACACAACACAGTGTAGACACATCACAGTGTAGACACATCACAGTGTAGACACATCACAGTGTAGAGACACATCACAGTGTAGACACATCACAGTGTAGAGACACATCACAGTGTAGACACAACACAGTGTAGACACAACACAGTGTAGACACAACACAGTGTAGACACAACACAGTGTAGACACAACACAGTGTAGACATCACAGTGTAGAGACACATCACAGTGTAGACACATCACAGTGTAGACACACCACAGTGTAGACACACAACACAGTGTAGACACACCACAGTGTAGACACACATCACAGTGTAGACACACACACATCACAGTGTAGACACATCACAGTGTTCACACACCACAGCGTACAACAGCACCACCACCACGACCACACGACGCTGGGGCCGCGTCCGTACCTTGCGCAGGGCCGCGATGAACAGTCCCCGCCATTTCGAGGCCGCCTCGTCGCTGCTGAAGTCGTAGACTGGCTGCATCGTGCCTCTCTCTCTCGTTCTTTCTCTCAACACACGGCACTCACACACACACACTGAGGCACACGGGGCTGATCCTTCCTCTACATGCGAAAGCCTCTCCCTGCCGCCTCCTCTGTCCCAGCGCTCGGCGTGTACTGTAGTACAGTGTTGTACTGTATAGAGCGCGTTAGTCCGACGGTAAAGATCCAGCAGCGTTGGTGGCGATTCTCTCGCCGGGACGCACGCACGGAGATGGGGCGACGGTGATGGCACCGTCGCGATAGTTACAAGTACTGTAGTAGTTGCAGGAGGTTTGTGCGCGTGTCTTCAACACAACACAAGGAAGGTTGGCGGCGGGCCCACGCACAACAGAGAAGACCCTCGTCACATCCACCGCCGGCCACCTCCTTCCTCTTCGCCGGGGTCTCTGTCGACAAGACGACGGAGTGCCGCCAAACCGAGGGGCTGGAAGGCGGCGACGGAGGCGAGTCTCGAGCGCTGGGTGGGTGGTGGGGGGGTGCCTACCGCACCGTGCCCGCCACCTCGCCCGCGCGGCCTACACGTGGTGGGGCCGGGCCCTCCTCCACCATCTCCATGGCCCCGGCGGCTCCACCGGGGACTCTCTGGCCCGCGCCTCGCGTGCTCGTGGACGATTTGTGTGGGCGCCGGTCACAGACGCACGGACGGCAAAGCGTCCAAATGCAGACTTCTCTCGGCAGTCCTCTCGCGATGGAGGTCCCGGTTCGGTGTACGGATAATTCGGTTTAGACTTTTATATAATGGCGAGGTGGAGTTTTATGACCCTTGATTCTGAACTACAGATTCCTTAAGTTGATATCTGGCTTTCCCGATTCGGTTTAATCAGATCCCGAGCTGTACTTGGGGAATCTGCAGGAGGATTTATTCTACCTGGAGGTCGAGTTTAACAACGTAGATGTATATTGTGGTTTGTTCAGGTAGAATTATTTTAACCTTCGCGTTCCCAAGTCCTAAGGTCAATTTATTTTGACGAGTTTTTATTTCCGGGCTCCCGAATTCTTCTTTATCCAGATCCAGAATTCGAATATAGCGATGGTAAGTCAAGCCCGTGTGTACCTTGCCGTAGTATTAAGGCCAATTCCCAAAGTAATGTATTCACTGTAGTTAAATTATGGAATCTTCAGTGCCGATTTCCAAACCTGGCGTTGGAACTTCCCAAGTTCTGCTCCGGGTTCGCCGTGATGGAAACCCGCGGGCCCGGCCGAGCGAGGCAGAACCACCCCACCACCACCTCGTCTTCCTCCTCCTCTAGCGAGTTGTTAACGGCAGCACAGCCCCACGTCGACTGCGTGGTGTTGCAGAGATAATAATAATGCCGCCACCACCACCACCCCTGTCGTCTCTCTGCCCTGGTGGTCTCTCGCCTCGCCCCCTTCCCCGCAGGAGATGCGCGCGCGTGTGGCGGCAGGCGGCGAGGCTGCTTCGCCGCGTGTCTCCCTCTCTTGCTTCGTGCTCGCACAACCCCGAAGCCAAAACACGAACAGGACAAAAACAACCCGAACGAGACGAATTGAAAGAATTCGAAGAAGAGAGGCGGGACGCGCCAGAGGCACAAAGGTCGGAGCCCCGAGCGGCCAGGCCGCGGGGTCCTCCCAGGCGCAGCCTCCCCGGCTCGCTGGACCCCACCGCTCGCTCGCTCGCTCTCTCTCTCGCTAACCACGACGACGGTGACGACGGCTGTGTTGATGGCCGTGAGATGGTCCCGGTGTGATGGTGGTGACTGTTGTGGCTTGGCAGCAGATGGAGAGGTTCAAGGTTCAAGAGGAGGAGGAGGAGCAGCAGTAGCAGCAGCGCCGGCCGCCAGGCCCCGCTTAGCGACTGCTGCTGCTGCTGCACTCCCGCCCGCCCAGTGCGCATGCGACGGGCGGGGATGATGATGATGGTGGTGGTGGAGGGGATTTTTATTTATTTATTGTAGAGGGAGACGGAGATTGGTCGGCATCTGTGAGAAGAAGATGATGATGATGTGGTCGTTGGTGGTGGCGGCTTTTATGTTACAGTATTAGGGGTTTGCCAGACGTTGGAAATAGATTGTGCGCGCGCGGAGTTTTTGTAAAGATGACAAGGTGTTAGACGACACGATGATTATTATGTTTTAAGAATGAGATGAAGGTGATAATCTGTTCGACTGGAATGTGTTACTTTTGAGGGAGGCGAGACGTTTGTTGGCTCTGTTGGTTATTACGTTAGGACGGCGTGAAGCTTTATTTTTTATTTACACTGTTTTGGAGGGTCATGTTCGGAATGAAGAACCATGAGGTATTAAGGGCCAGGTATGTTCATGTTATCTGGATGAGATTGTCCAATAAAGCCACGCACTCTGTATCCCGTGTGTACCTGACGAGGTGGGATCTGATCGTGAGCATTGTTGCCAGCTCCGAGGTTTCCCCTTCAGATCTCTGGGCTTGTTTTGCGTTCACAGAATTTGAACTTGGGGGGGAGGGTGATTTAAGAGGTGACCTTTAGTCTTAGGGTTTTCCTTACGACTGTTTCCCCTCAGTAATAATTTGCAAGTATGCCTTTTTCAACACGCTGACGCGCTATATTAGTGACCCCCTTAATGGGGATCATCAGTCGACTCCAACTCTTGCTACTACCCAAACCCACAACTGTGCGAATCACACAGTGATCTTTAACCACACGGATTAAAGCTGGTTTTATACTCGGAATCATCAGCTCAACTTGCACCTGCTAACCTAATGCATGCAGCTGTCCCATGGAGCGATGCATTATTATTACATCGCACACGGGCTCTTGTTTTTTATTCGGCATTAAAAGTTTCCATTCACTTGTCGTTAAGACGTCTCTCGATGTTGCGACGTTCCATGCAGGAACGCGTGGCCCCGGCGGCTACGTCACAATCGCCGTGTCGGGTCCCTCGCCGCCACCCGTAGACGCCGACGGGAAGGTCAGGGTCACTCCCACGTGACTTGTGTGCAATGACGTCAACGATAGTGGGGAGGGTGACGCCACGACTGGGCGAATTACGTCATGTTTTACAGCGTCAACGCGGTGGCCATCTTACGTAGGGACCCCCCCCCCCACAACATATTGGTGACGTCACTCCCTCAACTGACTTGGCGCTCCTCCCTGCGTAACATGACCGCCGGGTGATTTGAATGACAGGCGGCGATCGAGGCTTGCGGGTTTAATGAGAGTGGACGGTAAACTCACCCGTTAATCAAAACTAACCGGTTACCCATTACACCCGACCATGAACCGGTACCTGTTGCCCGCGTCACTGGTGGGGAGCGTGGTGGGAGGATTTGTGCTGCTCAAGTGAGTACCCGAGTGAAAAGACGCGCAGCGTGGCGCTGCGCATCGGTGGAACCGGGCGTTGAGTTACGCGCACACGGGGTTACTCCTGACACATTGAGTCACAGGTTCACGCGAAGTTTGTGCAGATGTTAACGCGAACTGAAGGTGTCGAGGTCAACTTCTTGGTGAGTGGGTTGTGAGTAGAAGTGCGGGCATCGTTCAGATGAACTTGCCACCACCATAAGAATGTGGAATTTCCTCCTCTTACTCAGGAATTTACCCCATAGGATGATTTTTAAGGACTGCATTTAAATAAAAAACGCACACAACTGTTCGATGTTGAAACCATCGACCGGAGAAAATGCACGCATTGGAGAGGGAAACTTTTTAAAACTTCTCACAGATAGGTCACCGATTTGCTTTACTGCCTCAGGCAACTCATTGCTCAGCGCCCTGTGACAAACACATCGTGAAAATGTCCTCTTAAAGCCAGGCGAGAAGTCGTTGAGACAGAAACGGCATTGCATTCGTAATAAATGAAACGAAGTGGCCATGGTGTGAACCCCCCCCCCCTACAGTCTCTTCTTCAAGCTACCAAGCTGCACGGTTCACCTTGATGCACAGACTCTTGCAGTGTTAGTTTCAAGACACAAATTCGAATTGTACAAGTATCATGCATTATTTAACCAGGCGATATCCCGTTGAGACGTTACCTGGATGGGCAAGGTAAGATTTAAAAAAACTATAGGTTCATATTTTTGAAGTTAGTAAAATAAAACCCAGCCCCGTGGTTTCATTGGGCAATCCCAGTGATAAAAAGTAATATTTAAAAATACCTTTTTTAAACACGCTTTAATGAAATGTACCCAACTGGTAATGGAAGAATTCCACGACTCCAGGAAGTGGCCCCAAGCTTGCCAGAACGTAAGGGGCCCGTGATGATTTACAGCCAACGTCAGTTGACTGTGGACAATTAAACCCAAGGCGAAACATAACATATACAAAATGTTTAAACATTTATTTTTTATGATAGAATATAGTATTGTCATCAGTATGACATAAGTATACCAAGTTTGCAGTCGATACCACATTGTGAAGTGGGTTAAATTAGAGTTACAAGATTTGAGGATACAACGACAACAACAGACAGAGTGAGTTAATAGAAAGTGTGTAATAATAAAACGCCTTCACCGGTCCTCGTCCATCGTGTGCCACTACCCTGTACCCACCACCGTATACCCATCACCGTGTATCCACCACTGTGTACCACCACCGTGTACCTGTAGTGACATTGATAGCGCTGGATGGCACCACGCTCGGCGTGCAGTTCCAGCCCCTACAGGGCAGGGTGTGGGAATGAGGTTATTAGAGGCCATGGCACTCTGGGTGACCCGAGAGGACACGTGATCGGTTAAGTCTACAAAGGGGCCCCAAGTGGGGGCTAGGGGTGGTCACGTGGTCGGGGTCCAGATCCTGCTAGATGATTCTGGAAGGTGGGCGTGGCAAAGGGCGGAGCCAGCCACGCCGCAGAGAATATAAGCCGGGTCCCCCAAAGGGACCCGGCGTTGTTGTTCACCTGAAGAAACCTTCGTCTACGTTCTCCAAGTCTCCAACACGTGGACCCGGACACGAGCTGTGATCCTGCGCCGTAGTAGCAGTTACGTTGTAATTAGTGTAGTTAGCCTGGTGTCACTACCATAGGTTGTTATTCTGTGAAGGGGCAGTTACCCCGTGTGTTGGTGTTAAATAAATGTGTTGCCTCCAAGAGTACGTCTGCGGCTCAGTTGAACTCACTACATACCCACCACCGTGTGCGCAGGGACTCCATGCATGGCGGGCTTTGCAGCAGTAAGGCCGTGCTGCAGGGCAAGACGGCAATCGTCACCGGGGCTAACACGGGGCTCGGCAAGGAGACGGCGCTCGACCTGGCGCGCCGAGGTCACGACGCACGCACTCGTGCACCGTGCCGCACCACGTGCCACATGCCACGGGCACGTGGTGTGGCGTTGTGATGCAGTCGCCACGTCACAGCGCATCGCGGCACACCGCTGTCCAACGCGGTTGCCGTGTGCTCTGCGCCACACCGATCGTCATGACAATTAAGATGAACGGGCTGGTGCTAACCCAAGCTTCGTTGCTCACTGGTTTCAGACGCTTGTAAATGTTGCAGTCTGCTGTTAAAGTCATAATTCCACTGATGTGCATTCCTAGCCACACAGGCGGTGTAACTGTATCTGCGACTTTGGGCTATGAAGAAGGGGGATATTGGAACTTGGACAGGGGTGTCCATTTTATTCCTTGGACGAGGACTCATGCCAATTACATTACACCACTGCACCCATATTAAGCCAGGATATACGTTGACATGTGTTGGGTTGGTTTTGAGGGGGCGTGCGTTCTGGCGGTGCGCGCAGGGGCGAGGGTAATCTTGGCGTGCCGCGACGAGGCGGCGTGCGAGGATGCGGCGCGGGAGATTCGCGGGGAGACGCTGAACCCACGCGTGGTGGCGCGCCGCCTGGACCTCGCCTCGCTCGAATCTGTGCGAGACTTCGCGGCGCACATCAACCAGGGTGCGTCACGCCGTACCGCTTGCTCCGATCCCTATCACAATCAGCCCGGTATACGTGGATTTTTAAGAAGATGCATGAAAGCAAGGGGATGGCGAACACACCTGGGTGGACTTCAGACTTGTCCCCGCATGTGTGGGTTTTCTCCTGCCGCTCCAGTTTCCTCTCATATGTGTAAATACCCAATCGGGAACTGACCCAATATCCCAAGCAGGATTATTCTCATAAAAAAGGATTCAAAATCGGTGAAGCTCTACATTTTTTTACATTGTCGTCTCCACCAAAAGTACAAGGCCCACAAGCAGTCAGGCTTGGTGTCAGCAGTTAGACTTGTTGTGTCAAGTATATTTTAAAAAATGTTTTAACAGAAACTACACACCTGATGATGACCGTTTGAGTTATGGTCGAAACGTCGTGAGAAATTTTTTATTGTTTTATATATATTTTGTTATTTTGTTGTTTCTCTTCAACGTGACTTTACCGAAAAAACTAAGAATATAGAAACTACACAGTTGCCAATGGTAGATACCGATTCATATGCCAGGGGCAGAGGAATATGGAAATTCTATCACCGGTGCAGGGTCCACCTTGTTTGTATGAGGAGGAAGTGAATTACTCTGACCTTCACCAACCCCCACTAACCAGTGTTTAGGAGCATGTTAAAACATCCCTCATCAACATGGCGCGGGAGGCCTTTGTCGAGCAGTGAATTGACAAAGGACAGCATGTTGTTACACTAACACTGTGGGTAACGATGCCTCCGCAGACGAGGAAAACGTTCACATCCTGGTCAACAACGCGGCCGTGATGCGGTGTCCACACAGCACGACGGCGGATGGCTTCGAGATGCAGTTCGGAGTCAACCACCTGGGTGAGCTGCAGCAGCAACAGCAGCGTGGTTCTTGTGGTTGGAGTAGAGCCAAGTAGGTTGCCAACCTACACATTTTTTACTGTTAGCCCCCAATATATGAACTTTATGGCGGTATCCCGGGGTACCATAGTACCCCGGCTCTCGCATAATGTCCGTGATGCAGTAATTTTTAGTCTGCTGATGGTCGGTGATGTGGCAATCGACTCATCTCGACGAGCTGTACACGATGCACTACGGTGCGTACCGCGAGCATTCAGGGTTTCGGCGCAATCGTCCTCGCTGCATTTCGACATCGCGGAGTGTGGCACTGATTTCGGATTGATTGGTTACCCCAGTCGCGGAGTGAAGTACACACCTGGAAAAAAACAGTGTCCCAGAAATAAAATATTTAATTGCCTCGGCCATTTAGTTTTATTTAGTACCCTGGGGTACCGCCATGAGGATCATTTGTGTAATTTCTTCAGACACTCTTTATTACCTCCCCCATAAATAAAAAAAACTCAATAATGAATTGGCAAAAAATATTGCGAATGTTGTCTTCATACTCATTTGCAGCTCTCTTGCTAAAATAAAGCAGTTCTTTTGTTTTACCTCTAAACCAGATGCACAATGGCCAATGCTTGCAAACAAGTCTGTAAATTTCACATCGCAACAGACAACATGCTGTGGTAGTGCATAATTGCCGAAAAATTCCCTAAATTTACCAACTGTGCCTGTCAAAGTTGCCCAGCATCAAGTTAATACATTTTGTGGTTCAGTGGCTCCACACATATCCTGTGTTGATGATCTTAATCTTAAAATGATGGATAACGACAATTGACGTCAAAGGCACTGACGATGGCTGTAAAGTGTGGATTTGTAACAGAGTTATGGTGCCCAGGATTGTAGTGATCTGGCCGCAGTTGTGGTGGTTTGATGGGGGTTGTTGATGGTCTATTTGGGATTTTTTACAGTCTGGTTTTGGGCAATGCCGCCACAGGCCACTTCCTGCTGACGAACCTCCTGCTGGACAAGCTGCGTGCGTCGGCCCCGAGCCGCGTCGTCACCGTGTCCTCGCTGGCTCAGGTGGCCGCATGCCTCGACCTCTCCGACCTCAACTGGGAGCGCCGCAAGTATGACCCCAAGCTGGCGTACTGCGACAGCAAGCTCGCCAACGTGCTGTTCTCGCTGGAGCTCAGCAAGAGGCTGCAAGGTGCGGCCTGGCGCTCGGTGGCACACACGACGTAGAATGCTGTTCGGCGTGCTCGCACCCAACGAATTCCATCGTCAACCCTAATCAAGAGGCGAGGTTGCAACATTGAGCCTTGTGTCGTAAATTGCTCGCGATCACTGAAGAGGACAATGATTATTGAGTATAATTTTGTGGCCAGTCAAGCAAGAGGGGTTGTCGTGACCGGTCTCTGCAGTGGTCATGTGGAATTCAGGCCCACTAACGGTGCCACATGGAAGTGTTGTCCGTAGAATGTGTAGTTATGCGGGTGTTGTTGGGAGGTGTACACAACAACGACGCATGTGCCGCGTTGTGTGCGTGTGTGCCGTGCAGGCACGGGGGTGACGGCGAACAGCGTGAACCCAGGAGTCTGCAACACATCACTGGGCCGCCACACGGGCATGCACAAGTCAGCCTTCTCCAGCTCCGTGCTTGGTATGCCCGGATATCGCAACCGATTGTCAGTTTCTAATTAAATCGCACAAATGCCTTGCGGTTTCTCTACACACTGCGGTGGATTGCATTGTTTTTGTAAACTTGTCAATTTGGCTGTAATTTAGCAGGGGCTACCCTCATTGAGGGGTTCGTTTACACATTAATAACGATGATAATGCTATATTCTTGGTTCTTTCAGTAAAGTCACGTAGAAGGGAAACAATAAAATAATAAAAATATAAAACAATAAAATTCTCACGACGTTTCGACTGCAACACAAGCAATCGTCATCAGGTGTAATTGCTTGTGTTGCAGTCAAAACTTAGTGAGAATTTTATTGTTTTATATTTTTATTATTTTATCATTTCCCTTCTACGTGACTTTACCGAAAGAACCAAGAATATGAATCCCTGCAGTCATGAAAGCTTTGAATCAAAAGATGATGCTATTATACAGCACTCTTACTACAGAATTACATCAAAGTGCTTCGCAGGCTAATTTAAGTAAACCACTATGAGTTAAACATTCAGATGACATATATACTCTTTAGTTCTATTGGGTAAAGTCACGTAGGTGAAAATAAAATAAATAAAATAATACGTGACTTTACCCAATAGAACCAAAGAGTATGGATCCTAGCAGTCACGAAAGCTTTAAATCTAGAATAGATGACATATAACAAGAAATAAGTTATTGAATTAAACACAAGCAATTAAAGCTATTGAAAATTACAATATATCTCAATAAACATAAATCAAGGCACATAATGAAGATGGTTTTCCAAACAACATTTTAATGTCACTTTAACTGATGGTTCTAATGCTGAAGTACATAAATTACGGCAATAACGTTGATGATTCGGTAATGGTGCAGCCCCGTCACTCTGCCCCGTGGTGCCGTGACGACAGGCCCCTTCTTCTGGCTTGTGGTGCGCTCCCCTCGGCTTGGCGCCCAGCCCAGCATTAACCTCGCGGTGTCTGAGGAGCTGAGGGACGTGTCGGGCCGCTACTTCGATGGGATGCGGCAAGTCGACCCGGGCACGAAGGCCAACGACGAGGAGCTGGCGCGGCAGCTCTGGGAAGCCAGCGCTCGCCTCGTGTGTCTCCGCGATCACGACGGCAGCGGCGGTGGTAGCGGCAAAGGTGGCGCGGGGGAAGCATCGGAGTGCCACAAAGGCCAGGGTGCCGGCGCTCCCGAGCGCTCCGCCGTGGAGGACGGTGCTTAGGCTGCGGCGATCGGCCGAACTGCTGCTGTGAACTGTGCCCCATGGCCTCTTTAAAAGCTCTTCGAAGGCTGGGCCTAGTCCATATTATGGGTCAATCTGGTAGGACAGCACTAGTTGTAAGGGAGGCCCCTCGAGAATGCAATAAGCATCAGTGTGGGGCTGCAGAGATGGGATTGAGGTGCTTTCTGGAGGCAGCTGCCAGTCAGCCCTGCATGTAATCCTGTGACACCATGGCCTGCTGATGGCATATCACAGTGCACTGGCGATCACCTAACATTGCATAATTAGGTCAAATAACACAACGGACTGCTTCAAAGGAAGCCTTAATCAGAGACGTTTCCAACCAGGGCAAGCGGCCTACTATAAACAAATACATATTCTTGGGTCTTTCGTTAAAACCTATCTACGTGACTTTACCGAAAGACCCAAGAATACGAATCCCTGCAGTCACGAAAGTTTTAAGTCAAGATTGACTATAAACAAAGTGAAACCACACAAAATGACACTCGCCCTGGCACGACGTGTTCTCATTTGAGATACTTTTATACTTTTGCGCAAAGAATGTTTTGGTGCGCGGACCTCTTCCCTCTCCCACGGGTGTTGGTTTGACTGTGCATTGCACTGCGTTAATAAAAGCGTGTGCCCAAGAGTGACACCGTCACTGATGATCACCGCACTGGGTGTTGCACGCGGTTCAGCGTGCACCCGGCCAAGACGCTCGCTGCACAGGGCACAAACAGGACGTGATTTAGCACAAACCCTCGAGCGGTTTTCCACAACAGCGTTGCGACAGTACCGCGTGCAGTTACATAGAAAGTGGCACCACGTGAACGGTCGTGCTTGGCTCTGGCACTGCAGCATCGTCGGTACGGAAAATCTCAACGCTCTCGTGCGGAGAAGTGTTTAGTGAGATGTTGGTGGGAAGTGAAGATGCCATCGAAAAAGAAACGGCTCTTGCTGGCTATTCCGACATGAGTTTGAAGCTTCGTTTAGAGAGAAAAAAATACTTTAAAGTTATGGTGAGGCACTTTTTGATAGCACTTTATTGAAGTCACTACATTGACATTACAATATATAGAAGTGATTAATGCACTTGACCATAACTTTTTTCTTCTCAAGATCAAAGCTTCAAACTTGGAAAGGACAGCAGAGGACACTTAGCCTATATCCGAATACACATGTCCTGTTTGTTTTTTTGGGTTGAGCTTTAAGAGATCTCATTGTACCACCTATACACTACCAGATTACACGCTTTTAGCGAGCACCGATTAAAGTCACCTTGGCATACGAGGATGGTAAGGCCAGCACCAAACACCCCATTGCCTTCGCATCTCCAGTGACAAAGATGCTGACTCCCCAAACCCACACCAGAACACACAATTTAGGCCAAGCCAACATAAGGGATGCCCATAACAGGTTTACATATATTTCGATTTAAAGCTTTCGTGACTGCAAGGATTCATCTTCTTTGGTTCTTTCGGTAAAGTCACGTAGAATGAGAATAAAATAATAAATTGATAAAATAAAACAATAAAATTATCACGACGTTTCGATGAATGCCGCTTGTGTTGTGGCCGAAACGTCGTGAGAATTTTATTGTGTTATTTTATTTTATCAATTATTTTATTCTCATTCTACGTGACTTTACCGAAAGAACCAAAGAAGAGGTTTACATATAATTTGCGCTTTCCACTGTGGCCAGAAACTGAACCCGTTCAAAAAACCACAACCGATTTCCACCATAAAAAAAACTTGAGAACCGATATAAAAGGTTGTAACAGTTGTTTTCCCCCACCAACTATCCGCAGATACTGCCCCTCTGCAATCACATGAGTTGGACTCCTCTTTCTAAGGGAGACCGGCACAGTATAGGCAAGAAGTTGGAGGAAGTGGCTCTCCGTCAACTCGGTCGGAGTGCGGTCGCTGAGGCTGTCACATAAGTCGCCCAAAAGAGGAACCCAGGGCACGATGGTTTCGTTGCCATCAGAGCCTCGCGGCGGAACGGGCGGCGCGAGGGGGATTCCCGGGGAATTCTGCGGTGAACAAAGAGGCGAGCGGCAGACTGATGTTTATTCTTTATGCTTTAATCGCGCAGTTTTTTTGTGTAACTAAAGAGGATTAAACAAAACGTGTAGTCAACCGGCCTTTTCAGTTCCAGATGAGTAGCAGCAGCAACAGGCGGCATTTGATGGCATCGTTACAAAGTATTTTAGCCCCATCAGACAAAAGCGAAGGGTTTACAGTGCCACCAAGAATTATTGTTCAACACGATGCAATGTAGATTGCTGACTTGAATCCGAGATGTAAATCTGTAAAAGTCTGCAAAGTCGTCGTGACTCGGTGCATGTTGACTGAGCACCACACTCCCGTGCGCGTATCCCACGTGCATGCCCTACAAACCTCCGAATATTTGTAATTCAACCGGAACAGTTAATATGTACCTTCGGGATTTTAGTTTAAACTTTGTTTTAAGTCGATATGTTTTGCACCGTTAAAGGTAATGTTACTGTCAATTAAAATTGGAAGTGTACACAAGTCAGCCGTGCAAGGTTGTGTGCAAGTGGCATCCAATAGGGGCTTGGCACCAAAGAGACAATCTCCTGCGTGTGAAGGAGCTCCCTCTCACCAGCCAGTCACGATGTTATGATTAACAATCAACTGCTGACAAGCGAGCCAGCCAATCCACTGCATACGCAATGCAAAACTAAAAATCAAGAACATTTCCATTATTTTCATATTATGTTTGTGGCTTCGCCTCGAATGGGTCCAGCAAACGGTGGCGGAGCATCGCGGTGACGTTTTGCACCGTGACGCCGTGAAGGACGACGGGAGGCGGACGACACTCAACACGACTGCAGCACCGAGTGTGGGGGTGTGTGGCCATGCACTGGGGCAGACTATCTCCGAGTGGCAACGTTAATCATCGTAATTTAGCACGGGATTTTTTTTACCGTGAAAATGCATTCGTGTTTGGATGTGGTAAGCATTTAAGACGACAAACAACTCTTTAAACGTATGTAAAGTACAATTAAAACACGCAGAACGCTACTCGAAAGTGATGTATTTTGAATGCATTTACAGGTTTACGTTTATGTGTTCCGATATTGTGAAAAATAAAGTTAACAAATGGGAAGTGAAACAGACATGTATTATATTAAAATATGACCAAAGGCTATGAATGTATAATATATAGAAAAACTGTCAGATTTTTCACAAAACACCTTTGGGCCACACTGAATTGTGAGAAAAGCCCCCCACAATGCAACGCAAGCGCAACAAAGGACACGCGTGTACACAGTTTGATCTGGCCTGCAGCCTCTGTGAAAGCCTCGAGTGTGGCTTTTTGTGTAACCTATGACGTGTTACTCGGCTGGAGGATGGGAGATTAAAAAAACCACAATGCAGAGCAGTGCTGCTCATGTGCCAAACCCACTTACTTTCCAAGCGTCTTGGAGGCATGGTATAACTAAGAGCCCTTTTGAAGTTGCTTCATTCTGTGTCAGGCACTTTGCTGTGGATATTGCACATGCCCCCAGTCACACCGGGTATGGGGTTTCTGCCACTGCGCTTCAAGCTGCCCCGGGTGCTCGTAGCGGTGGGCACGCGGCCGTCTACCAGGTTGACAGGTTTTGAGTGAATTGAGCCGTGTTTTGTACCCATTTTGTCCGGTACCATTACACCTACCTCTCACTATATGTATGCACGTAACAAATAATCGCAGAAAAAAATACTCCGCTTACGATACACAACTGTAACCTATAAAAAATTATATCCCCCCACATCCCACAAAATCATATTTTATGTCAGTCAGCATTCTTTGTGTAACCGGCAGATTAAATAAACCCACGAAGACAAAAAAAATGCCTTTTTTGCAAGGGCGACCTGGGCTACATCAAGACAATTTGAGTGCAGAAAATATTAAAAGAGACATTAAAAATGTGGTTCATGGAGACCCAGCAGGCGCAGTTGCACAGAGGTGGCCAAAGTTGCTGACCCCACGAACCGCCAAACCCAAGCCCTGGGTCACTTGGCCGAGCGCCACACGGACAACGCGTCAAGCGGGGTGGTCACGCGGCCTGCTCAAGAATTTTTTACGTAGAAATCTGCGGCAGCACTCCGGGAATTCTTGTGGCTGGCTCCACTGCCAGAGACGAGTAGTCTGCGCTACTCCGGCTTCCGCAGATTTTTGTCTTTAACATAAAGTGATATCGAAAGGAGTGGTATGCGTCTGCATAGCCTCACTATGCATTTTGCATTCTACATTGCACAATGGAAAACAGTTATCGGACTCTTGAATCGAAGGGTGACCCCCTAATATTAGTTCGTGAGGAGGGTTGAATTGTTACATGGCTCCTCTCTTTTCCCAGGCATCCCTTGCGAAAGTAACATCTCTTCAGACTCTTACTCGATTTAAATAAAGGATATTTACCTAACGACCTACCTGCTTAACACCTGCCTACATCTCTACCTGGCTACACTTAGGAAACATGTTAGTTTTTATCTGAAAATCTAAGTCATTAAGAGGTCAGTACCCTATGTCTCTTACAAGATCCTTTATGTACAGCTAATTGCACTATACTGCCAAAACTTCTGGTGGCTGCTTCAACAGATACACGCACGTATGTATGCTGAACTTGTTTCGCACCGTACGTAGCCAAACATACTAATCGTGCGGCATTTGAAGGGCTCCAGACCTCACTAAAGAAAAAATCAGTACTCAACAGGTATCGCCAAAGAAGTGTTCACAGGGGAACCGGCAGAGGAAATGATTGGGCTCCGGTAAAGGAGTATTCATCCTCCACCGCTAATAAATAAAAATAGCATTTTGTCCGTCCAAGGACGGGTGTATTGTGGTAAATTTGAAACTTGCAAGCGGAAAGCAGACCGCGACGTGATATATTCATTGCATCAATGTGTGTGCGATTTGTAAGGGCGCGGTGACACAGAGCTATTTAATTTTAAGTTTATAATCCCTTGTTCATGACGACGTCCTTTTTACTTTGATGTCTCAACAGCGTTACGGAGATCACGTGACGTGAGGGTTCTGCCTTTGTAGTGAAGGCTGTAAGTTGACGCCGAGGAGAGGAGGCGCCTCGGCCCCCCATGTGGAGGGACGTCACCCGCTCATGATTATCAATGAGGGGTGGGGGGGGGGTGTCCATATGGATGACGTAACCTTTCATGAATATTAATTAGGGGGGCTGGTCGATGTGGAGTGACGTCACGAGCGTTAAGGACAGGCATTCCTAGGCGATTACAGTCGGTATGATGCTGTGGTGTGACGCCCGTGGGTCCCCAAAGTGTTGAGCATTTGTGATCGCGTGCAACCTCAAGCAGTGTGTGGCTACTGACGTGATAAGACTACGTAATCTGAACGGTAACAAAACGCATTGTAAACGACGACAGTTTCACAACAGCAGCCAAACAGCACAACACTAAATAATAATGAGCGTCGTAAACAACGCAACATTAACAAGTCGGGCAACTGACACTGATAATACAAAACATAAAAGTACGATATTAAAATCTAAAATCCCAAATACAAATTGGGTGATAAATTCACGCAAAAGTGTCCACGTACACCGATAACACTGCTGCTGTAACGAGTCCCAACACTGGCGAACCACCGTCTTTAAACGACGGTGGGGGGACCGCTGACGAACGGAAAGGCATCGCTGTGCGTCGCTGTGCGTCGCTGTGCGCGTGGACAGGGCACGTCGAGTGGTCGGGCTCTACCCTGCATTTCAGATGTTTATTAAGTACAATTGCACCGGAGTGCTTCCGAGGTTTCGTTTGAAAATGCTTAAAACATTGCTGGAACGTTTTGTTACATTTCTTGCGGACATCTGTTGGGGTTGAACAAACAAATACAAATAGCAAGGTTTTACTAATGAACGGTGATGATGCACGCAAACCATACCGGCTCGTATTCAAAACGCGTGACGTTGTTAGAGCACACTCTCGCGTCATTTTTATCATTGGCCTATTTGCATGTTCATGTCAAAATATAGAAATCCGTGGTCAAAATTGAGAAAAAAATCCCTCGTTCAATGTAAATTTTGGAAAATGTTCTATTACATTAATTCCTTCAACCCGTGCTGACCAGCTTAGTGAAGTATAGTCAACAAAAATACCCATGGCTAATACGGCATGGGTTGCTTCATCCAGCAGTGGATTGACAGGTTTGAAAATTATTACTTTTCCTGGGAAATGTTCCAATGGAAATAAATGAAAATGAACTGGTGAAAGTGCTAATGTAAATACATGCTTGTAGGGTAAAACTGAGTAACAACACACACCACACTCGTACGACCTTTAAAATGCAGAGTTAGATTCTCAGGCACGAAATCTCTTTTGTGATCAGTTCCACCCGAAAGTGTGATTTGTTAGAGCGCAACGGTGTGGTCCATTGCCATCGTCAATTACAGCTGCACCAAGCAAACCATAACGACCAATGACAAGGGACAGTCGCTTCACTGGGAAATTCGATTTTTTTTTTGTTAAGGACAGCGTTTAACGATGCATGCCATTTCATTTCAAGTCCTAAGCCTCACCCTTTTTGGTGAAGGCATACCTGAAGCCCATGTAAGTGATGACAATGCGAAAAGTTGTACATATATGCGCAAACAGTACAGCGTTATGTGTATATACAGGAACGCGCAAAATACATCGGTGGCTGTGACTATGAATACACACATTGACATATGATGTGCCTGAGAACACAAGCATGTTGCGTCATCGACAATCTCCACCGTGAGCCGCAACATGTGCCGACGCAGTACTAGCTTACAGCAGTCACGGCCGCCTCTAGGACACGTGGGGCTCGCCCCCCGAGGGCAGCCACTGCTCACGACCCAAGCGGTGTGCTCAACAAGGGCGGCCCAAAGGCTCCGCATGCCCTACAAGAATATATACGGCATTTGGAGTCTCCTTCCAGCAAACCACTTCTCGCTCTTTCTCGCACATTTTCGACAAATGAAACCCATGTTTGCAACAAATGAGTGCACGAGGTGGAATAATACAGCACGTGAAGAACCGTGCTGCTATGACGGCCACGGCCCACCTGTGGGTTGTGACCCCAGCTCGGATGTGAACTGTTGTCTGTGTGGGTAAACTGTCAACCCCGATAGCATTTACACAGCCAGCTGTGTTTAGCTTTACGAGGCCGAACGTAACGTTCGTGCACAGGCGTGCACTCTCACGCTCAGAGTTAATACGAGTACATTTTACGCATTTCAAAATTAAATATAGGTGTGAAGTCCCGAACGTTCTCAAGCACCCTCTCTCTCTAACCAATCAAGTTGTGGTTGTCCACGGGGTATTTTTTAGTCAGGTTATCTTGGGTATGTTTTCTAGCAGAGCAGAGATTACGGTGGATATGTATGATGATGAATGGAATTTCGGGTAGCCGTCCAATACGTTATAAAGGTTTTTGTGGTACGATAAGAAAACGTATACATCACGTTAACTAAATGGGCATGCCGGTGATCTTGACGATGCTGTTAAAACTTGCGCTCAAGGTGTGGCTATGAATGAAACGGTGGGATGGGTAGGCCCACGAGGAGTTGCATAGAGTTTTGATCGACGGGCAGCTATTATGGCAAACGCATCTGTGTGGCAATGCGGCGGTGAGCGACCTCACGCAAACACGCACACAAGACCAGACGCACAGCCTCTCACGCGCACGCATGCAGCTTCGACTCTCAGTTCATTGAATACACACACGCACACACGCTAGCGTGTGTACACAGACGCTGTAGCTAGCAATACTGGCAAATCATTGTATCTCGTACATGCGCAAACTCCCACCATGGCCATCGAACCGAGGGCATCTATTTTGTAACTGAGGAACACCTCGTTGAGTCTCACCACTGTTTTTCAGGAGGGTCCTGCCAAGTTTTTTTTTGGGGTGGGGGGGGGGGATGATCGCTACGTACATTCCAATTGCGAGTAATTTTGCAAATTCGGCAAACGAAGCCGGCACACAATGGCCTACTCTTACCAATGAAGTCGTGGGATCTTTAACGCCCATGGTGCAGCAGACAGCGCGTAGTTATTGCGTCGAGTACACCGGCAGCAACAAGCAGGCGTGCGTAGTCCCATCGCACGGCTCCTCCGTTCCCCCACCCCGCCGCTCTCCGCAAGGGCGCCGCAAAACACGCCGCCTACGCGGAGCCGCCCTTCGAGGCTCCGCAAGTTTGTTCTGTTCCCGTCGTCGGTGGTGGATTCTTGAGGGAACAGCTTACAGAGATGGTCGCCAGAACAAATGAAAAAGCAGAGAACCCGGCTGTTCACCGAGTCGCTGGCAGGGAATGCGTCGGAGCGAAGGCCACGTCCACACTCGGTGCATCGTGGGCCAGACAAGCCGTGTGTTATATCCTGGCCAGGGCGAGGCAGTAAACATCAGAGAGCAGCAGCACAGCTGTGTTGGCCACATCCCATGTTGCTACACAACATGTAACATAACATACCCCAGCATATCCGTGACGACTGCAACCACAGCAAGAAAGTGTCTGCTGCAGGAGGACTCCCTCCCTCTCTTGGCGGTAAGGAACCTCAGCGGAACACGTAGTTGCCCCCGCATTTGAGAGGTCACTCGCAAGGACCCAGAGATTTGTCTTCCAATCGACAGAGTGGATCCATAAGCTGGCGTGCTTAGATTTGGGCGCTGCGTGCCCGTCTCGGCAGCAGCATCGTACCGATGGGTGACCACTCGCCCTCCGCCCCACAGTTCGGCATGGGTGGCACGCCGGATGGGGAACGGAGCGTGCCATTCGCTGGGGTGCATGGATGATGAGAGCAGGGCATGGATGATGAGAGCAGGGCGACGTTGGCGAAGTCAGTAGCTGTTCTCGTGGCCCGCCAGGATGTAGAGGTTGCTGTGCACGGAGGGGTTGTCCGTGGGCCGGCTCTCCAGCACCACCACCCTGTGCCATGCACAGGGCGAGTGAGCAGACAGGGCGAGCACGAGCACTTAGTGCTCGCGAGCAGCAACACGCACGTGCGCAGAGTACGCACACACGTACAGAGCGTGCACAGCATCACCATGCAATCATCTTCACCATAACACAGTCGGGATTTAAGGTACATATACATTCAAACGTGTGAATTTCACAGCACATTCCTACAAATATTGTTGGGACAATGACTTAATTTATATTTCTACACGACAGGCAGAGATAGGTGACATCAAACTCTCCCATCCGTATCGTGCCTGTCTCTCTCTTTCCTCTTTTTCTAACCGCCATGTTTACGTGTACATCTCTCTCGTTACGCGACGTCTCCGTCCTATCCGCATCTCTCTGCTGGTTCTGGCACGGCCGGGCCGGTGTTCTCACCTCTCGGAGCCGAGCAGCCGGAAGACTCGCGAGCGGTCCGTGATCTCCTGCGTGACCTGCGTCCGCACACGTGCGAGACCCAGAACGCCAAACGTTACGCGTGCTCGATCGAGACCGCCAACTTCAATGCGAATCACGATGTTTGAAATCTGTCCTCATCGTCAAGAGTAAAATGCACAGTGACAGAAAACGTTCTCCCGAAAAAACACTGAAATGAGCAGGTCGGCCAAAGACCGGTCCAACTCTCCCATGTTTATATGCGTGGTGTATTTATAAATAGCAGTCCTTTTCGCAGAAAATCCTGACTGAGCCACGAAGCTCGTTAACAAGAGGATCTTCCCGCTTCTGATGTTTGGCCAAATCCTTCCAGAGAGCTTTTTATTATGGGAGGAAGCCGCTGCGCCCAGATAAATCCCTCACCGAGGAGGGGAGATCGCGAATGAAGGAGCTGCAAAGAACTAAACCCTGGTCCATGGTTGTGCGACCAGCAGACTCTCGAAATCTCGGAAATGAATGATCACCTCCAACCGCTCTGTCTACATCTGGGCGAGCAGTTGTGCAACAAGGAATTTAAACAGCGCATTCAGGATTGTAACAACACATTAAAGTTCGCAAGTGTGCACGTGTGATGATATACTTTGTTACAAAAGTCTCTTTAGCAGATCGATGATTCAGAGTGGAGTCTGTTTCTACTGACAACACCCAGTTGTGCGCAACTGCTCGCAACTGGTTGCAGAGACGTCCACGTGTAAGTGATATGGTCGGTGCAACTAAGTGTCAAGTGACCGATCGCTCAGGTGTGGACTCGGGTGAAGAAGCAGCAATGGTAGCAGCGAGCAGCTGGAGTGAGACGGGCACGTGACTGCTGGGAGAGTGAGACGGGCGCGTGACTGCCTGGAGAACGTGCATGCGACACTCGCCTCGTTGGATCGGAAGCTTCGTCCCTGCATGCCGTGCTTCCAGAATGCCAGCACGCTGTCCTGCAGGCACACTGCAGCCACACCACGGACGGTACAGACAGACGGAAGGCCGCTCTCAATATGCTGTCTCCAGACTTTCACCTTCGAAGGCATTGCAATTACCACGAGCTGCTATCATCATTGGCAATAAGGACGTAGCTTACCGATAGACTCGATTTGGAAGTCGAAGAACAGCTCAGAGGCCAGCTTCTTGCTGGACTTCAACTTGCCCTGAAGATTCACTATCTTCACGCTCTCTAAAAATAAAATGTTCAACAATGAATTAACTTGAAAGTGAATATCGTAAATTAACTTGATTCTGCAACATGATCAAACTAAATTTCGATTTAAAGCTTTCGTGACTGCAATGATTCATCTTCTTTGGTTCTTTCGGTAAAGTCACGTAGAATGAGAATAAAATAATAAATTGATAAAATAAAATAACACAATAATATTCTCACGACGTTTCGGCCACAACACAAGCGGCCTTCATCAGGTGAAGGGACGAGACTGTCTGGTAGGACAGCGCTTGTGTTGTGGCCGAAACGTCGTGAGAATATTATTGTGTTATTTTATTTTATCAATTTATTATTTTATTCTCATTCTACGTGACTTTACCGAAAGAACCAAAGAAGATGATCAAACTAGCTCAGCTCTCTGTGTCGCTGGCCTTGGACAAGTATCATTAGCCATCTCCACCGAGACACTGGGTTCGCATCCGCGTTACTCGTCCAGGGTTAAATTGGGTTCTCAAGTATGCAGTGGGCTCAATCTTAAGGAAGTATGGTCAAAGGGCCGCCACAACCCGCACGGTGTGGGGCAAGCGAGTTCACAGAGGGCTGCTGCATGTGTGCCTAGTTACGCACGACGGCATAAACACGGTACGTTTGGGTGTAAAACTCGGCAATAAAAAAAACACATTGGTAATAACAATGATAATAAATAGGCACATACATTTAATATATTAACTGAATCTCATCACCATTTTTCAAGAGTGCCCCGCATTGGGATGTTTGCCAATTAATGTTTAAAGAGCGCGTTGCTTGGGAGAGGAAACATTGCAAGCGCGGATACATCTCACACAAGGGGATAACATTAAAGGTGCACAAAGATGGGCGCACTAACCCACTTGCTGTGCTGCCAACGCAATGGCTGCCTCCCCCTAAGCCGAGATGCAGACGTTTGCCGTGACCCTAAAACAGGCGGCGTCCGCCTCACAGTGGCCATTAAATATCCCGCGACGTCATTCGAAGAAGGGGAGGCCACCGCGTGCCACCGTCAGGCTCCAAATGTGAAAAATGACTCGCAAATTGTTTGATTGGGAAACACAGCAATCGTCGCCCCCTGCTGTGAAAACTTGGCAGGAACCCTCCTGAACAAAAATACTGTGAGACTCTCTGAGACCCTCCTTGGTAAATAATAATTGATGATCAAAATAATAAGTGCTGGAGTATAGGAAGTACGCCACGATGTATTCAAATTTGCTGTGTCGTGTACAGCGCTTTAAGATCCTTGATAAAATGGTGCTTTGTCAATATAATCATTATTATTCAGCAAGAGAAGGGTTGGGAGTGTATGAGTGTGCCAAGTTCGTGCAGACGGTGGCGCCACACGCACTGTCAAAGCACACGAGCACGCTGTCCCTCTCCAGCTGGTTCACGTAGACGGCCTCCAGCGGGTGTCCCCCTGCCGAGAGACGGCAACACGCGGCGTCACGAGACCAGCGGCAGAAGGATCAAGACCACCGGTGCCACCACCACCAGCAATATCATTTTCACCGGCAGCAACAGCATCATTATTATCACGAGCATCAAACCAGTAACATAACCAGGACCTCCACAGCAGCAGCACCAGTATCAATAACACCAGCAGCACAATCACCAGCAAGACAGCTTGGCATGCAATGATTCATCACCCCTTGCCTCCTTGCCTACCCACTGATTCAGAATTGCCACAATTTGTGGTTGCAATTTGATTTCAGAATCGTTTATTTTTTGTCTCAATTTTACCATCCCGTTTATACAGTTTCTCATTCTAATTTCACAGTTTTTGTTTGCTTCATGACTCCTAAATGTAACATGAGCGTCAAATAACCGACTATAACGCGCACACTTTGATACGCGCATCATAAGCATAGGAATACAGCTGAATTGATGAACTGATGCGTCAACCATCACCACTACAGACCCCCCATGCAGCCTTAACGGTGTTATTGGGGCAGTGTTGTCAGCACGCACTTATGAAGGCCTTCATAAGTGCTCACTAACAGCACTTGTCCCAACAGTGTGTTAGAGGCTATCCGGGTGATCTTTGTCTCTGCGTGTGCGCGTGTAGGACCAGCTTGGCTGCAGGCGCCCGTGTTGAGGTCGATGGCGTGGAACGAGACGACCTGATCCGGCTGGGAGCTCGACGCCAGCGCCACGCACGCCAGCGGGAACTCCTGCTCCGGCATCACCAGCATCTCGAAGAGCACCAGCGGGCTGCGTAGGGGCGCATCCACGTGCTGCCCAGGGCGCCACCATCAACGGGGAAGGTACAGTGCGACGTGAACGTGGATTAGTGCGGCGTCCAAATGCAACGGCTGCACCTGAAAACTCATTTCTTTAGAACTGCTTTTTGTGGTTAGTTTGTTGTCCTTCCCCCGCACCTCCAAGTGGCTGCGTATGGTGCGAAAGCAGTTCAACGTACATACAAACAAATACCACATTCGCTAGCTTCCTAACATACTCTACAGACATTTATCAATCAACTATTGGATAAAGGCGTCCCCATGCCGTGTCAGTCATTGGGTGGGGGTGTTTGACCATACTTCACCATGCCGGTCACTGTGGGTTGTTGATGGTGGGGAGCTCAGATGAGAGGGAATAGCATCACACTACGAGAATGGACTTTGCTGCAGTGCCCTATGCTGCTCACCACGTAGGCCCTCACAAGCCCTATCACACCCATTATGCACAGTGGTCACCCATGCGACCACTATCCAGGCTCAAACTCACTTAGCTTCCGGGATCTGACGAGATCGAGCGCATTTCCGGGCAGTTTGGTCAGACGTTTAGATTATTTATATTGTTTTGCTGCTATAAATTTCCACATGATAAGCCACTTCGTTGAGCTATCATTTCTGGCCAGGTTGCTTCTGAAAAAGAAGCTAATAGCTTAGTGGGCCTTACCAAATATTTTTAAAGTGATTTGTTTACCTTTGCTACACTTTCCACTGTTTGTTGTTGTAACGTTCTGGCCCCATGCCCCTCCTGGAAATTGTGAAAATGAGCTTCATAGCTCTTCGGATTCCTCCTCCAATAAATATAAATATTCTGATTAATTAAAGCGGCTTCTGACGGGGGAATCTGCAGCGAGGGCAAGCGACGGGTCGCCTCGCGCTGGAGGCATCGCCCACCTTGATGAGCATGAACTTCATGAGCGGCTCGTACCACTGCAGCAGCAGCAGCACGCCCGTGTGTAGCGCTGCACACAGGTACTTGCAGCCCGTGTACGGGTTCCGCACTGCAGGCAACGGGCCAGACAGGGCGACACACACAAGAAAACAAAGATTCCCCAGTGTGGCCTTTACAGACTTTTGGGGCAAGTGCTGTTAGTGAGCAGCACCTATGAAGGCCAGCACGCACACGAGGGGGTGGGTGGCGTGCACCATGCCCGAACGCCTTTGTCTCCCTGGTGGCGACGTTAGAGGGGGCGACACATGCACATGCACATGCGCAAATGAGTGCGTGAGAAAATACAAGCACAGACTCGGTCATCTTTGCCTAAAGGACGTGGTGCCATTTTTTTCTGTGTTCCTCAATCAGCACCACGAGATAAAGTATCCATTCGGAACTCTCACGAAGATAAACATCGCCCCTGCTTTTATAGAACGGCCAGCGTAAGGCGATTTTACAGAACTACTTCAGAGATCCCGTCATCTACAAGAGTGGAGTCTCGAGCATCTACAAGGTGGGGGGGGGGGGGGCTGCACTCTCACAATTTCCAAAACAGAGACATGATTGTCAGGGCTGGAATTTTACCAAATTGAAGTAAAACACCAAATCTAAAATAAGTGTTTTTTTGTGGACTTATCGGGGACCAGGCCAAGACCATCAAATTGGAACACTTGAGAACCCGATTTAACCGTGGGTAGCAACCTAGATTTGAACCCAGAACCTCAGCAGTGCCGGCTCGGTACTCTGATCCCCAAGATACTCATGCCGCCTCTGAGAACACAAGACATCGTTATTAAAAGTTCAACGTGTCCAGATGGTGCCCTGAGCCGGTAGTGGGATTTCCACGCTGCTTTGCAAGGGAATTGGTCTAATCTTACCAAGGAAATGGTGCTCAGCCCAACGAAGCCTCCGAGTTGAAAAAATCAAATAACGAGACGAGGGAGAGATGCCTTACCCACACAGCACCGGTAGCATCCCTTGCTGTTGGGGATCTTGGTGGAGACCATGAACCTCCTACCACAACACAGCACACGTCGAGATAAACAGAGACAGCAGCCAGATGATGACGTGCCAGCAACGTCACCATCGGAGACGGCACACGTAGGGGATGCCAGATATTTGTGTGCCTGTGTTCATGTGTGCGTATGGGTCTATGTGTGCGCACATGTATGTAGTGTGTTTACACATGTGAGCGTGTTAATTGCGTGAATGTGTGCACATGAGTCCACGTGCGTGTGCGTGCGCCTGTGGGGAGCAGTAGTGTAGTGGTTAACGCACTGCACCACGAAGCCGGCAACATGAATTCCATTCCCTCCCGCTGATGTCCAACATCAATGAAGAACATCTGAATCAGTCCTCGGCCTCCCCTCGGTCGACTCAGCCTTAAGTAAGTACCTGATGCAGTGTGTAAACATGAGCACCGGGAAGACAATGATGGCCGGGCTTGGTACTTGCCACACCATCCCCTCTTGCGCCGCATTGCCTTTTGTAGGTGCTACTCGCAAACAACACTTACCCCAGTTGCCGGTGAATGCTATGGGAGGGTTTTTGTCCCGTGTAAACGTGCGTGCGTGTGCGCGCACACACACGCACCTTGGCAGGATGCGGTCGGGCAGCTTCTGCTCACGCCGCGCCTGCTCAAACAGGCCCAGGAGCGCGTGCGAGTAGAGCGTGCCTGCCTTGCCTGGCGCAGCACGGAACACACACACGCACGTTCGCTCACATTTCTGTCAGCACAGATTATGTATGTTCTTATATTTTTAAAATAAACATTTATTTTCAACTAAATTCCATATTAAATCGGGTCACAGCATTTATCAATGCAAATGAGCAACGGGCAGCCTTCATCTCAGTCGGTGGCCAGGAGCCAGTGGTGTAACTTTCAATCTTTCCATTCATACGTGTTACTACATACACAACATATTGATTCTCTTTCTAAGCACAATATTAATTCACCCTCAAGCGATTTCCTGCTAAAATGCGGATTGAGGCGGTAGTCATCTCCTGTTTACAGCCATGAACAAGCAGTGAAAATTCCTCATTCCTATGATGGGGGCAAGATGCAGTGCCCCACATCGTGCCCCTCATCACTCACTGTGCCCCTCACCCCTCACCGTGCCCCTCACCCCTCCCCATGCCCCTCACCACTCACCGTGCCCCAGACCCCTCACCGTGCCCCTCACCCCACATCGTGCCCCTCACCCCTCACCGTGCCCCTCACCCCTCACCACTCACCGTGCCCCTCACCACTCACCGTGCCCCTCACCCCTCACCCCTCACCGTGCCCCTCATCACTCACCGTGCCCCTCACCCCACATCGTGCCCCTCACCCCTCACCGTGCCCCAGACCCCTCACCGTGCCCCTCACCCCTCACCGTGCCCCTCACCCCTCACCGTGCCCCTCACCACTCACCGTGCCCCTCACCACTCACCGTGCCCCTCACCACTCACCGTGCCCCTCACCCCTCACCGTGCCCCTCACCCCTCACCGTGCCCCTCACCCCTCACCGTGCCCCTCACCCCTCACCACTCACCGTGCCCCTCACCATGCCCCTCACCCCTCACCGTGCCCCTCACCCCTCACCGTGCCCCTCACCGTGCCCCTCACCCCTCACCGTGCCCCTCACCACTCACCGTGCCCCTCACCCCTCACCACTCACCGTGCCCCTCACCATGCCCCTCACCCCTCACCGTGCCCCTCACCCCTCACCGTGCCCCTCACCGTGCCCCTCACCCCTCACCGTGCCCCTCACCCCTCACCGTGCCCCTCACCCCTCACCGTGCCCCTCACCCCTCACCGTGCCCCTCACCCCTCACCGTGCCCCTCACCACTCACCGTGCCCCAGACCCCTCACCGTGCCCCTCACCCCACATCGTGCCCCTCACCCCTCACCGTGCCCCTCACCCCTCACCACTCACCGTGCCCCTCACCACTCACCGTGCCCCTCACCCCTCACCCCTCACCGTGCCCCTCATCACTCACCGTGCCCCTCACCCCTCACCGTGCCCCAGACCCCTCACCGTGCCCCTCACCCCTCACCATGCCCCTCACCCCTCACCGTGCCCCTCATCACTCACCGTGCCCCTCACCCCACATCGTGCCCCTCACCCCTCACCGTGCCCCAGACCCCTCACCGTGCCCCTCACCCCTCACCGTGCCCCTCACCCCTCACCGTGCCCCTCACCACTCACCGTGCCCCTCACCACTCACCGTGCCCCTCACCCCTCACCGTGCCCCTCAACCCTCACCGTGCCCCTCGCCCCTCACCGTGCCCCTCACCGTGCCCCTCGCCCCTCACCGTGCCCCTCACCCCTCACCGTGCCCCTCACCCCTCACCGTGCCCCTCACCCCGTGCCCCTCACCCCTCACTGTGCCCCTCACCCCTCACTGTGCCCCTCACCCCTCACTGTGCCCCTCACCCCTCACGGTGCCCCTCACCCCGTGCCCCTCGCCCCTCACCGTGCCCCTCGCCCTATTGTTTGCCCACGCGAGGGCTGCCCTGGTGGCCATACCGGTTATGGCCATGAGCACGTTGTTGAACACGTAGAGCCAGGTGCAGCGCCGTGGGTAGAGCTGCAGGTGACAAGGATCCGCCAGTTAGCCAAACGGACTGCAAAGAGATCTGGTGCTTACTGGCAAATACAGGAGCCAGCGTGTGCCCCTGAGGAAGGAAGCAAATAGTAGCCTCACCTGGTCCACAGTCACCACACCTGTTAGCAGCCACCGCACCCGCTCTACCTTATTCTCACCTGCTCCATTGTAGCCTCGTGCAATTCGTTGAGGTTGAGGGTGTAGATCCCTTCCTCGGCGCCGATTATGATGTGCTGGTCTGCAGGAGACAAGGGTGCCAGCACGCGGCATGCACGCACGCACACAAGTATGTACGCACGCACGCACTGCGGGGCAACAAGTGAACGGCAACGGGGCTGTTCGACCATACTTCACCACGATGGTCAGTGTGGGTTGGTAAAGGGGGGGGCCCAGAACCAATTCGGACACCACGTGATATTAGCCGTGGCCAGGAATCTAACCGAGATCACAGATTTCATAGCGCGGTATGCAAACCACCGTGCCACCACTCCACCCCATCGTGTAATGTATGTACTGTACAGCCCGTTGTCAATCCACTGCTGGACGAGGGCCTCCCCCAACGCTGTGCGGGTCACCGGAGTTATTTGACCATACTTCACCACGTTGGTCAGTGTGGGTTGCTGAAGGCAGGCAGCATCGCCGCTGAGTGCTCAGATTCACAGCACAACGATCAACGTTGCTACAGTGCCCCCTGCAGGCCAGCCACGTCGCCTGCCCCCGCACCAGAAGCCACCCGATGCAGCGCAACACAGCAGAACGGTCTTAGCTCACGCGTCGCACCCCTGCAAGCAGATTTCTAACGGGCGTGGCATCACCTCTGGTGTCGGGATGCACCCAGGAGGTGGCGCAGCTGATGCGGAGGGGACATCCGTTGAACACCTTGGAGAAGCAGGCGCCCATCTGCAAGGCGGTGGCAGTGGGGGGGTGCACGTGACGATTCACACTCAACAAACGGAGACGTCTGTCGGACAGACACAGCACACGGCTGAAAAAAACGCATCAAAGCGTGCGTAGTCCTGGGGCGGATATCGAAGGTAGACCGAGACGAGAGCAGTCCGAAGTTTTTTTGGAAAGCTGAACTTGATAACGAAAAGCAAAATGCCAGTGTGCTGGCAAAAGCACGTTTTTAATGAGTGCGTATTACTCGCTATGAACAGGGATGGGAAACTTTGAGACTGGCAAAGAAAATTGAACACAAAGCTGAAAACAATCGTGGAGAGATGCGTGCTGAGAATTTCGTTGGGAGAGAAAGCCAAACATTCACAACATACAGAAAATAAATATCAGAGACATGATAGTGACCGTTAATATTGTACTGGATATGTAATTGGGCTGGGAGATAACCCATCGCTTAGGCCAACGCTTGGCATTGGTGACGGCATGGCAGTCAGAAGTGGGGACGTGTCCGAGAAAATGACCGACGCTGAGATGAAGCGATGGGATTTACTCAATGTGCAGGGGTGAGATGGATTACTGCATTGCAGGACCGTGACGGATGGCGACAGCATGAGGCATCCAGACAGCAGTGGAGAGAACGTGGCCCATGATGGAATGTAACAATTAATTGGTTAAAATGGATGCATACATTGATATTCAGACGTTGATCGTGTTTGCATGGAATTAATTATCATTCATGAAACAAGTCGTGAGACTCAGTGAGACTTTCCTGGACAAAGAACATTAATATTTTTTTATCTTAATTTGTATTCCCCCTGTGAAGCTTTTAACGATGTAATAATGGTAATGTCCAGGAATTCCGCGACACTAGGTGCCTCATGCAGATAGAAGAAAAATCATCATCATCAGCCACGATCAATCCACTGCTGGATGAAGGCCTGCTTAAGCCGTCGCCACCTCTCACCGTCATGCGATGTAACATTCCGGCCAGTGAATGGTGAACTCAAATGAAACGTGGAACTACTCACGTGAACCTTGGGAGTTGGAGGAAGTCCGTTACACCAGCTCTGCACAGCGCGTGATGAACACAATGAAACACCTTGTTATTGTAACACGCATTTTAAATAATTCTTCGCTGCTACAATTACAATAGATAGGCAAATCTGAAGACAAAGAAGGCCCAAATAAACTAAACGGATGGGTTGGGAGTTATAGTTCAGAGAGCTGGACTTTAAGGAAGCAATGGGAAAAGCAGCTAGTGGTGTTCGAATTCAGATTAGCATGGTTGGCTACCTACGGTGTGAAAGAAGTTCAAGACACACACATACGGCCCTTTGTCAGTCCACTGCTAGATGAGGGCTTCTTCACGCCATGCAGGTCGTGAGGGTTATTTGACCATAGATGTGGAAGCATGTAAGTACAGTGAACAGTGGATGTTGCTGCACTGCCCACAACGTAACGCCACAGCCTATTAAGCAAAGTCGCTCATCCAAGCGCCATCCACTCTCAAGCCTGCTTAGCTTGATGAGATCGGATGATTTTGTATGAATTGCACAGCAAGATAGGATAAGCAAACTGGAAGTTCTAAATAGAATAGAATGTGGTAGGAAAGTGTTTTAGATGTAATCAGGGAAGGTACGATGTGATAGATGGGGCACGTGTGGCAGACGGATGAGGGCAGGCTACCCAGACAGGCACTGGAGTGAGCACCTTGGGGTCGGTGACCGAAGGGAAGATTGAAGCCAGATTGTGGTGATGCGACTCTAACGGCAGGTGGTGCAACAGCTGAGGAATCTGGTAGAGGATTAAAGTGGTGGCGGGGTGACATCATCGGCACCGGCTCTGGTGACCTCTTGAATGCAGCTGTGTGTTAAGAATTTAAGAGGCGTTGAGGTCAGGAGGTCAGGAAGGCGGGGGGCTAAGGGCACCTACTGAGAAGTCCTTCTTGTCCTTGTGACCAGGAGTCAGAAGCGGCTGCCCCTCCATGCTGGATGAGTTTTCAATCACGGGCAGACCGGTGAGTTCATCGCCATTAATTATCTCTGCCACTGCACTCACAGGGGCACACGCAGACACGCGTGCGCACATACACGTACACATAAACACAGAGGTAAACGCTATCCCATTCAGCCTTAGACCACAGAGGGTATCAGGCCGTTAATGAGCACACATGCACGCACACACCTCCCCACACGCACACCCCCAACTACCACGAACACAATGGCACCGATCCAATCTTTCAATTCTAATCAATGTAACCGCTTCACACCTCCTATCAAATGCCACCCACGCGAGCCACAAGTATGCCACCTGCGACGACCCTCTAACCCAGTGCCTGGCAGGCAAGAGGAGGAGGGAGGTCTCACCCAGGGGCTGTGGGGCGTTGTGGTACTGCACCCACATGTGAGCAAACTGACGGAACGTGGCCCTGGGTTCGGCCCCGGCCGCCCCGGCCCCGAGGGCCGCCCCGGCCCCGAGGTCCGCCTCGTCCCGCGGAGGGCCCGGCGCTGCGGGAGGGGCGGGGGTGGCGCCGTCTCCCTCCACCTCCTCCTCCTTGACGACGACGACGTTGCTCTCGTCCGTCGCCTGCTCGCCCGCACAACCGCAGTCCGAGCCGTTACGGATTTTGTTTCCCCCCCGCCCCCCCACCAGGTCTCCGTGCCCCAAGGAGACCTGGCCCACAGTTCATTTGTTAGCACCAAGGTGGTCTTGGCGATGTTTTTGAGGGAAAGAAAAAATACCTTTCTGCAACGTGGGAAAATACACATTTTAAGCACCGGGTAGAGTAAGGACACGAATTGTTTTTATGAAATTATCTCATTTGTAATCATTATCACAGGTCGTTTTTAAACATTCTGATACGGTCCCACGTAGTGACACGACCGTCTCCTCTCAAAAACCGCTGACAGCACAGGTTCTTTAACATCCATTTTAACGCAAACTTCGGCAATTACCGTACTGCTGCTCAAGTGGCTTAGGTGAGTGCATCAATCACGAGGGCACCCTCCAGAGAGCTTACATTAAATTGTAAATGAACGTCTAAACTGAAGTTTGCAGCCATGCAATTCACATAGCGTGGGGATGCGATGGCATCACTAAACGCTGTACAGAGCCGGGCAACACGTGCGCAAGGAAGGGGGAACCATCGTCAGCACACGTCATAAATTTGTCTTGGGATGAAATTAATCAATAAACACGTGTGTCTGTATGCGAACCACTGTCGTGTACATTGCTCTACCTTTATGGAAGTCGTGACCTTGATTGTGGAGCTGTGAAAGCAAAACAACCAAAATCAATCCACCAATCGATCAAAAACATTTTTTTATCTACCCAGAAAAAACTTCACTGAGTCTCAAGATTTTATTTCCGGAGGACCCCGCTAAGTTTTGCACGGAGGAGCTGATGCTGCGCTGCGTTTCCCAATTTAGTTATTTGTTGGCAATTTTTATAAAATTTGGAAACTCCATATCCAAAAAGCAAAAAAAATTACTCTGTCCATGCATTCAACTCGATTTATTGACAAAGTGTCAAGGCTGTACGTACCACGAGGCTGGTAACGACAAATTAACCAGACAAGTATCCATTGCAGATGGGAGAAATAAAGAATTGGGTGGCAAGGTGGCAGGCACAGTGGTAATATGTGCCCCACAGCAAAAAGGGTCGAGGTTCGATTCCCGACTTGGGTGCCTTTCTGTGTGGAGTTCGTATGTTCTCCCTCTAAAATCATCGGATTTTATAGCCAATACAATGGGTTAGGCCTAACCCACAAACAAATATGGATCCTGTTCTCGCCCTGTTCTGCACGAGTTTCCTCCGTGTTCTCCGGCTTCCTGATATAGCTCAACAAACACACAATGTCACCGGTGTTGACCAAACATCCCAATCTTGAAAATATACCTGAAAATTACTCGATTGGGATTACACTCAGCAGCAGCATCACCCTCTACTGAGAAAACCTGGCAGGACCTTCCTCAATGGCGGAACCAGGATTTTCATGTAGGGAAGGCAACCCCTCCAGCAATGAAAAATGATAGAAGTTGTTAGTAAGTAAGGACTTGTCCCTTGCTTTTTATTCGCGTGTGCGGTGATGGCGCAGCCATCGATCAAGGGTCGAATTCGAACCATATGTGATCGGCATCGCGCTCGCTAAAGGTGTTTGCCTTCAGGGAAGTCGTGTACTGTATACGCAACTAAGCACAATTCTGTGCCGTTACTTATTGCCAATTATGGACTCAGACTATTGTCCTATCATCTCATAGAGTCCCTGGCACGTAATAATATGCTACACAGTGGCAGTGGGGGTCGCAAAATGCCGATTTATTACGAATAAACCCCAATGATCCGATCTAAATTAGGGATTTCGATCGGATAATTGGGGGAGCACGTGCCACCCCCCCCCCCGCCACTGGCTCCGCCAGTGACCCTCCTGATAAAGAGTCTTGAGACTCAGCGAGGCTTTCCTGGTTAAACGAGCGTAGGAATAATAGAAACGAAATAATTTACGAATCACCCCAATTTGAAATCACCATTCAATTCGAGAATTGGTCATTGCTGCTCTCCCCTTGCGGCATGCATAGAATCCACGGTGGCGGCAAAGGCTTCCGTGAACCAACGACACTCAGCGTACGTGAATTGCAGACAATTGATTGGGGGGTACAGTTCGATGCAGATATTCTGAGAATAAGCATCAAATTTAAGTAACCGTTAGACGCCCATGGATAACTTCGAATGGTGGAGCTTTCCTCGATCGCAAATGGCCGCGGCTTTCGCCATCCCACGATGAGCGAATGTTTGATCTTTGTGTAAAAAAAGTAAAAAGGTTACCTGTTGCAGTAATCGTGATATCTCATGCTTTAGTTTAAGAAGGCGCCACACAGGAGGAGGACGAGAAAGGGAAACAAGAGACAGAATGCGATGCTTTAACGCTTAATGCATTGTCTTACAATAAGAATACTTTATCACCTATTAGAAAATATATTATCAAGTCGCCCTGCCCACAATTCACGAACGACATTTTAAATAGTTTTCTAGTTTTCGTGAATTATTCTAGCGCTTAAATAATTTCGCCCACGTCACCACGAAGTCTTAAGTGGATAGATTTAGGGCAATTAAATATAACCTCAGATGGAATTACAGCGCGGCGACAGACTTCATTGGTCACTCGTACGCCTGTGGCCAGTTACATAAAAACTACCTGAATGAACATTTCCTTTGGTTCACGCGGATTTAGTCTTGAAAAATAATAAACACTTTCCCTAAAACCGTTCAATGCCACCGTACCGTGGAGCGCGCTTCTCGAAGATGCTTCAGGCTCGCATGTGCGAATGTCATCGCGACCGGTGATTGAGCAACAGAAATGCACCAATGGTGGAGATGATGGGGCAGAAATTAAGAATTGTGGAGCAGGAAACAGGTGAAAGCATGCACAGAGCTACCAATCATTTTCTGAGAATCAGCAACAGGTACTGACTTGCACATCACATGGATTAATGGGATATTTTCTGAGGCGAAGCAAAACAAAAACAAACGATACATAATATATTAGAACAGAGGAAATCTCTCTCTCGTACTTGATTAGCTAACTACAAAGGCAACATCCAGCTACCGCATTCCCTTTGGGCGACAGAGAGGATTTGAAATTCATGCCACTTTGAGGTTTGATCTCGAGTCCATTTCACGCTTTGTGTAATGCTGCCCTGCGTGCCGAGTTTCGAGCGAGCGCAAGGGGCAGTGGGGGCCGGCCTCGGCTCCGGCGGATTTCTCCGAGTTTGCGCCCCGTGATCAACGCTCTCAGGGAGTCTCGTCGAGTCTGCGTGAGGCTCTGCAGGAGGGAGGCTCTGCCCGGCAAGGACACGAAACACGGGGGAGGCGGCAAGCGATAAGCAAAATGAACGGGTGTTCCAAAACAACCACACCATGCACACACAAACACATTGACATGCGCACGTGCGTGTGCACGTGCGTGTGTGCACTGGACACGCTACGGTGCACGCACGCACACACGCCAGTGCATCAGTCGGGCGGAGACGGTCACGCCGGGTGAGCAGATTGAGGGATGGGAGGTGGCATGGCCGCACGCTCGGCACTCACTGTTGGCTCGCATCTCCGTCATCGTTTAGCCAAGCCGCGTGGCCGCTGGGGGGTACAGAGAGGCCGACGTGGGGGGAGGGCACGAGGGGCAGTAGTGGCGGGGGGCACGCGTGTGCAGGAGTGGCAAGGTAAGAGTGGCAAGAAAGAAAAGGGCGGGCGTACGGGGGGACCACGGAAAGGGAAGAGGGCAGCCAAGACAGGTTAAAGGTCGGGAGGGGAGGGAGACACCGCTTCCAGGGATGGGGCATTCCCGTGAGGTACGAGTCTGTGTTGTCTCTTCCAGGGTGCCGTTACATGAGGGGGAAAGTATCCCAGGCGAAAAAAGTGCAGTGTGACAATTCGTTAAGGTTTTGTGCTGGCAACTAAGTGACCGACAAGATAAAAAGTAAGGTAACACGTGAGGTTAACTATTAATTTACTTTTCACTTTTCATGGCTGCAGTGGTATTCGAATGCAATTCAAACATTATCTGTAAAGCAAGTCGATTAATATCGCCGCATTAATATTCTGTCTATCATGGTCATACGCATGCTGACGAGGCCATTGGGGGTGCATGCATGTCATCCGCAGGGTATTCATCCAGCGCTTATGGCTGGAAACCGCTTCATGCTTTAACTGCGCTGGGGGGCAACGTTTGGCGAGCATCGTTTGTGGGGTAGCAGTCGCCCTGGCCGGTCGCGTGGAGCTCCCCACGTGTCCACTGGAGGGCGCTGTTGCTCAGAGCCCCGACTGGGTTTACCGCTGCTGCTGGGAGGCTAATGTCATTGCCAAGCGGGTGATGGACTACAAATACCTAACACTCTACATACAGTGCAGAGGACGCGTGGATTACGGTTCTAAGCGGGTTAAAGGTGGCTTCAGTTGTTCTACTGTTGGAAAGGGGTGGACAACAAAATCTGAATTTTGAGCATTTGTTTTGTTAAACCGAATACTGTGACGTAGAAGATTTTATGGGGCACGTGTGATCATTAAAATTACAAATAAGTGGCAAATGTACTTGCGTATTTTTTTTCTTTAATAATGTTTCGTCCGATAGCAGCAGGCATAGTTGAACGGCAATTGGAATAACTGCAGGAGACTGTGTCCAGTGGCCCCTCATTGCAACGAAGAAGGTACGTGAGCCTCGGAGGAAGGCATGATAACCATTCGCGGTGGCATCACCGTGAGACATTAACTGGATTGCTAACTTCGACATCCAACTAGAACCGCTTCCCCAGCCAGACGGAGAAGAAGAACAAGAAGAAGAGGAAGGTTATCGGGAAGGCGTGCGGGACGGAGGAGGGACCGTGGGGTCATGACGACTCCTCGGGGTTTCTGTACGAGTCTTGTACACGCAGGGTTGCCGCACCACGAGGAGGAGGGAGGGCACGGGACAAAGACCTGGGTCTGCCCGGTGTCCAGAGCCAGCCTTAGGGGCTGTGAATGTGGCCAATTGTGCACGAGCTCTGCCGTAACCACGTGACGTGAATTCCATTGATAACGACAAACGAGCGTTGGGAGTTGCCAGAGCAGGCTGCGTCGGCGATCGCCCATTTGTCACCGAGTGCTGAGAAGGGCGCGCACCGAGCGCACCGTTTCACAACGAGCAGTGATACCTGCTCCTGTTGCTGGCTATGCAGCGATTGAATGCCAGTGGTCCATAAACACGTGACTTTAAACAATACAATAGCCCAATTGGAAATACATTGCCCAGAATTTTTTATTGAACATGTAAAAAATCAACCTCACAAACTGATTCAAAACGATATCAATTTGAATCTTAAACAAGGCCAATGATGAAAATAATACTTGGTAAATAATTAACTGTGCATCTTGCAATAAGAAAATAGTTCCATTGACAAGGGCACAGTGTTTCTTGGGAGTCACAGTTGTCCCTACGCGCTCGATTTTCAAGCGGTGTCCAGGGCGAGCCACACTGGGCTGAGCGGCCGGTTCCTTCGGGAGCCTCCACTCAGACACAATTAGCCGAGTCCTGCCCACGTGGCTCCACGGGGCGAGTGGCGTGAGAGTGCGTTCGTTACCGTTGCTTCAGCTCCTCCTCGACGGACCTCAGCAGGCTCCTGTGACGGACGTGGTCGGTCCAAGCAGGAGGGACAGCGAGAGGCACAGGGTGGGCAGGGATTAGGAGTGGGTAGCAGGGGGGTGGGGGGGGCAAAGCCTTGGGCGTCTAGCACATGCAGGCACGCGTGTATGCACGCGTGTACGCACGCGCGCACGCATGTACGCACGCACGCACGCGTGTACACGCATCACGGCACTACTCACAGGTCGCCTCCTGTGCTGTGGGCCCAGAGCGGCCCGCACTCGTAGCTCCCTTGCTGCACATCCTGCCACGACAAAACACAAGACGCGGGGGACGTGGGGTCAGAACGATGGCGGATCGCCCAAGCGGTAGTGATGGTGCCCCCCCCCCCGAAATGATTCCCCCCGCGAGTGGGCACACGGCCTTGGGACAACCGCACGGACAAAGTCTGGGATCGAGCGAACACATGGGTGGGATGCAGGCAAGTTGGTGGAGACGGCTACAAAAACATGTTGGACAATTTATCAATATGCAGATAGAGAGAGTTTACCCCTATGTATGTTGTTTGTACGTTGAACTTCTTTCACACTGTATGTAGCCAGCCACGCTCATCGGAGGTGTGGAGGAAGGACAACAAACTAAACACAAAAAGTAGTTCTCAAGTAATTCATTTTCAATTTAAATTTAAAAGTGCATAGCTCCAGCGGCTTTCAAATATTGGATGGAAGAGCGTTCCAGACGGCCTCAAAACGCACATCTGAAAGCGTGCGATGCAGTGACCGTCTTTGTCTTTGTTCGATGGCTAGACAAAAGCCGCTGCGAGGATGACCCGAGTTGGCATGTTGGTAGTTACTATTTCCCATATGTTCCAAACCTCCATTGGCTGTCATAAGCCAGTGGGGGAAGTTTCACATTCGTGTGGCAGGGACCATCCTGTCCTTCTTGCAACCACACATGGGGGAATGAAAACATTCAATCGTTAAAGTCAAATCGTGTAATTTAAATCATCCGCTTCTTTGCGAGGTATTCACATGGGGACAAGGGTTTTTCTAAATATCTTGTGACATGCCCCCCAGTCACGTGACCTGGATGTAACCTTCAAAGTGGCCTCTTAGACGTTAATGTGTTCACACAGGGAAGAAAATTGGCTGTCCAAACTCATGTTTCGTCTCTGCTCATCCCAACTTTAAACTTACAACACAATTTCTGCACAACATTTTGCACAATTAAAATGTGTTACTAATGTGAGAAGCTCACGACCGTGTAGAAATTCACCATCCTTTTCCGTTCCCCCCTAACTCTCCCCCCCACCCCACCTCCACCTGCTTGAGTGATTTTTCAAAAACGATGACGATGAGGTGTAGGTTCTCACTGCATGGAATCTACCTGGTGGGAAATTTCTATGGCGCCGAATGGATGTCAGTTCATAATAGGTCTCTGTGACAAGGAACGGTGCTCGTTCAGATCTAAGTCAACGTGAATGGTGATCCGTGAAGAAACTCGGCGATGGCTCAGGACTCTTCTGCGGTGTCGGGGCAATGAGCCGGCTCTGCTGAGATTCTGTGTTTTGACTCTGGGTTTCAGTCTCATCGCTAAGGTCACATTTAATTTTACTTTTCATGATTCGGCTCAGAGAATGTTAACTTGCAGTTTAATTGACACGAAATGTGTGCCCCCAGTGTGGCCAAAGAAAACGACTTAAGGGACTCCCCAAGGAGTTCTGTGACATCCCAAATTCACGCTGGTGCACTGCTTGCCGCGAAACATCGGAATGGAGATGTCTTCACCTCGCAACAGTGATGCCGCCAGCACAATTAGAAGAAACCGTCATTGTAATACAAAGGAAATAGGCTGTGCAGCTAATAGTGAATTCCGCGCTGAGCCTTGCACCACCATGGCTGCCACTCGGGGCCACGTCTGGGATGAGACGCGACACGGGGCCGCCCCCCCACCCCCCCCGGTAGACCACTAACGAGCACCGCCTCGACTCTACTGCTTCCCCACAAACTCACGCTCCCCCTTGCCCCCCACCGACGTCGCCCGCCCAGTCCCACCGTCGGCCGCCCCGATTTTACGCCCCCGTGCCCAGATCCAACGCGACAGCTGGATAATCGCACGCGAGCGCGGACAAATCTGTGAGCAAATGCGTTGTGGCAAAGCTGCGCCGAGGGCGGCGCGGTAGTGCCGGCGCACAAAACAAGCGGCGCCCAAAATAAACCGGCGGGAATAAAATAAAAAAATATATACCGAGCGCATTTTGAAAAAAAAATGGGTAATACGCAGCGCCGTCCCGGCTAAGTGCATTTGCGACGGTTTTAAAAAACAAGGCCACTCGGCCCCCCTGGCACAAAGCAGTCCACTCTCGCCGCATCCCATCGTCCGCGCACACAGACGCACGCACGGCATCGCGCTGCCGCCGCAGTGACAACAAAACGAAAATAATGAAGACGAACGTCTTGATAATAAATACATTCACACGCTACTGGACGATGCAAACAAAAAGTAAATCTAAAAAGTAAATATGAAGCTTGTTGACAAATAAACAAATATGGGATTGGAAAAATGGTTAATGTCTACGAATTTAAATAATATTTTGGTTGATGAAACTGAAATTAAAACGACTGAAGCAGAGGGAGGTCAAATGTCTCCTGTTCAACAAGAAAGGGGGTGGTGTTCGCCTCTGTCGATGGCCCTCTGCCACGGGTGGAAATTGCACATTCCTATGGTGTGGTGCAGACTCGCCACAGAGCAACCGTTGTTGACTACCCACAAGGAGCAGTATTTATTTTATCAACCCCAATAAAGAGAGAATCGATCCTTAATAATCAGTGTAGGAACACTTAATAAAGGAGCATACAACTACTGGCCCTACGCCCTGCTGGACATCTGTATCTCATCAGATTCCTCCAGTATAAATAAAGATTCTGATTCTATAACAGTCTAATGACGTAAAAGCCCTTCTGTGACAACGTGGTCTTTGTCTTCGTATTTCTTTCAGATGTGTTTTATTCATGACCAGTTTATAAGTAAAAGGCATTAATATTGCCATATACATTTACGAAGAAACCACCTGCTTACTGAATGTAAGTACATAGAGATCTTGAGATACACCTTGAGACTATGAGCTATTTTACTTGTAATTGCTAGTTCAAATTCAATAGTTTTTTTTAATTAATAACGTTGGGCGCTGTTTAAATAGCTTGAAGTGTTGTGATCGCCCCCTGCCCCTGGTAAGTATCTAGGTCCACCCAGTGCCAGATTATGCTAGTAGCAAAAGTAGCTACACAAGTAGTAGCTACACAAGTAGTAACTACATATGTAGTAGCTGCACAAGTAGTAACTACACAAGTAGTAGCTACACAAGTAGTAGCTACATATGTAGTAGCTACACAAGTAGTAGCTACATATGTAGTAGCACAAGTAGCTACATGATGCTACGGGCCCCGCACTTTCAAGGGCCCCGCGCTAAATGCTTTCAAGCTATCAATTCCAGTTCAGTGATTCTGCACTTGCTCTATTACTATAGTACTATACTGCCTTCAACTTTTATGAACGACTGGGTGTTTAAGGTTAACAATTTCTCGTATTATCTGGCTGTATAGCAAATGAAAAAATACAAATTACTTTACTATGCAAGTTAAATATTTGTGTTTTAATATTTGTGTTTTGTTTAATTTACGGCCCCTTTATAACATTTGCTACAGGCCCCGCACTAGCTTAATCCGGCACTGGATCCGCCTCTGTTGCCATGGTAATTGTGAATACTGCAAATAATTTAAAAAGGAGGCTTCAGAATGTCACGGAAGGGACATTCTTCACAGACACAGCCCGAGTAAGGTGGAATGCCCGTAACGTAGGTGGTTGATTTGTTTGTATTGTGAGGGGCCACGGAGACCAAAGCCTTCCTATCGAGGGAGAGCTGGTCGCGAGGTGTCATCGTCAGCGTCCCCTCGCCACTCGCGCCTGCCGGGCCACCGCTACCGTTCTCCAACGCACACACCACCGTCATCACCACGTCTAGCGGCTCAGACTCTCTTCGCACGTATTGGGCCCCAAGTGGGTCGCGGTGGGGATGTTCGGACTCCACCGAGCGGAGAGTGAGGACGAACCGAACGCCCGTGGGCTTGTATGTACGTATGTGTGCATGTTGAACTTCTTTCGCACCAGCGTACAGAGCTAACCACACCAATTGGAGTTGCGGGGGAAGGGAAAAAACTTACCGTGTCATGGTTGGGCTCCGTCTCCTTGCGCAGTGGGAGGTTGAACTTCACCCGGTCGACTGCGCGCGAGAGACGGGGAGGGAATGTTGTCAACAGAGTGAAGTTAAGGTGGTTCGGTGAATCAGCCGAGACTTAGCCAAAGGTTGATACACTTGTTTGTGAGAATAGTTTTTCAACTTACCAGTGAGCTGAAGCAATAATGTTTGGCTTGTTAAACGTTTGAATCTGTGACAATTTAATTTTATTGGCTGTGTTGAGTGGTGGAGGATTATAAGACACAAATTAGGCCAGATCATTACATGGCATCATCCAAAACAGCTGTTATGAATCAACCTACTTTCAGTTCAGTTGACCTACTGGAATCACTTCACTGCACTGGTATGTAGGAGTCTTATACAGAAGTTATTCCTATTCTTGCATGATCAACCAAGTCGTTGGATTACAGGCGCATCTTACAAGTGTCTAGTTTACTTTGTTTAACCTGGTGAGACCTCAACCTGGGTCACCAAAGTCACAAAAGGAAGGCAAATAGCAATCAGAACAAAAGCAACTGCATCAGCAATGGCCTGCTCGCCCGTTTTGTGCTGTGCGGGGCTCACAATTTATCTCTGACAGTGTCCTCTCGGTTCTCTGTCGGTTCATCGAGCGGATCCTGTGTGGCACTGAGAACTGCAACTGTCGGACAAAGAAAACACACACCCAACACATTCACTCACACGCAAACACACGTGCAAATACACTCTCAGATGCACACACAAACACATTCAAGCTCACACAAAGACAAAGATCTTCCGTATAGCCTTTAACAGACTGTTGAAGCAAGTGCTTTTGGAGACCACCAACGAAGGCCGGCAAGGCACATGAGATGGTGGGTGGCCAGCCCCACACTCAGCCACCTTTGTCTCCCTATAGCTGATGTTTACACACCACACCAGGAACTCATAGAAGGCTGAGTTAACCGAGGGAAGCCACAGTACTGTTTCAGATATTCATCACCGATTTTGGTCTGTTAGCGGGAATCGAACTCGGATCACCAGGTTCAAAGCGCAGCACGCTTGGCACTGCGCTACCACTCAAAGACACGCACACACACACAAGCGCACAAATACGCGCAAAGACACGCACGCACACAAACACATCTACATGCACACGGATGCACACGTGCAAGAAAAAGTCAAGAACACGTGCTTTAATCCACGTGCCAACTTTTGATTCGGGCACCGTACTCGCGATGACGTCACATAGTATTTGTACATGGCGACGCCCTCAAAGTGGCATTAGCTCAAAAACTGCAATGGAGGGCGGCACTCAAAATTTAAGCCGTCCACATTTGTTTTCAACTGGTATGCGTGCAAGTTGAATTTTTTTTTAACGTGCGTTTCATTTATAGCTACTCTGCTGCGCCGCGTGTCAATATTATGTTTTCTATAGCTATTTATTAGCTTCCGCTGGCTTCAAGATACGCTGGTGGTGTTGGTATTAGCACAGTGTGCATTGTTTTTCATAGCGGGCCAGTATCACCAGCAAAACTGATTTCCTTTTAGAATTTTTTTCAGTAATGGATAATTTTGTCCTATTTCGAAATGTCATGATAAATTGTGGCCCTCGGCATTCTGTTACGAGACCAAGGAACAGTATGTCCATGCAGGATTCTCACGCAGCGGCGCATTCCTCGCTGTCAGAGAACGGTCCGTCGAAAGTGATATCGCAGAACTACTTCTGAGATCGCTGCCCTCGCCCTTGTGCCCTGCTTGAGAGGTGCGGCTCATGGGGCATTCCAACTCGAATGATTACTTTTTAAGTCGTAGAGCTGGCAGTGTGACTTACCTAAAAATGTAGTAAAAAAATTGTTCAGCTCAAATATTTGTTTTTCATTAAAAATACTGTAAAAAACATTAAAAAGTTTAAACAGAAATTAAACCAAGTGGCTACTTTAAGTAATTTTCTTTCTTTTTGCCTTTTAAATCGATTTGGATATAACTGATTTTAAATATTACAAACTGTGGGGCGCCTGGTTCAGAAAGAGATAGCCCGATGCATATTTATATTCTGAGCCCATGACGTACGGCATTTTTGAAAAGGAAATAAAGGAAGTGCCTAATCTGACGTATTTTTACAGCCGTTCCCAAGATATCACTTGACACAATTTGCGTGACTGCCATGACCTCTGGTGCCAAAATCGTAGCCTTATCCATTGGTGACAAGGCTGCTGCGCTTTGTTCAGGAGAAAGTAGCTGCGTGGTCATCAGCATTACACACGGCTCAAAGGGATTAGCCAGCGACGCAATAATGCCAACGGTGTCCAGACCCTCAGGAGTCCGGTGTAATTCTTTGAAAGTGGCTCGTGAGTTGATAGTTTATTGTTTACAAAGCTTTTGAGTGTTTGATGTCACCTCGTCCCCTTTGGATAAGAAAAAACGCCAGCGGCTTCTGTATGCATATTGAACTTCTTTTGCACTGTACGTAGCCAACTGTGCTAATTGGAGGTGCAATGGAACGTTTACTGCCTCCTTCTGCAGCGAACGAGCAGCCTGGCGCCTCTCGATTTTGAGGTGGAAGAGAGGTGCACGTGGTTTGTCTCCGTAACGTGGCACCAATGTACTCCCTGCACACGTAGAGTTTCTCCTTCACGTTAATCAGGCCGCAGCCTTTGGCGTGGTTGGTGGGGGTGGGCCCACCGGTTGAGACCACCGACTTAAAAGTATTTTATTACTCATGAGGTCACACCTATCCACTGGTTACATCTTTGAGACTTTAGGGCTCACAGTTGTCGGGACACACATTCAATTAATCATTGAGAAGATGATCGATGCCACACGTGTTGATTCACAGCGAGGCTGGGCGACCACCGCTGGCGTTGGGATTCTCGTGGCACCGACTGCACCATGAACGAACCAAGAGGTTGTGGGTGTTGCTTGAAAATGGGCTCGGGGATAAAATATTATTCTCGCTCGCTCTTATTGCTGGCGAAGGCCCATGGAAAACACGGCCACGTGCCCAGTCCGGCATGCAGAGCGGAGCCCTTCGCCGCACGCCATCTTTGGTCAATTCCTCTCCGGCAAGGAAAAATGTACAAAGTACACAGTCCTCATAAGTCTCTCCCATATAGACTGTCAAATACGGATTGTTATTTTAAAAACTTTTTGCAAAATGTACGTAGCCTTAAAACTGCGAGGGTTAAAAACCTGGCTTTTTCATTGATGTTTGAAATTCCAAGTCCATGCGCTTGCGCGTCTGTGCCAGCTAAACGAGGGCATCGCTGGGAGTCACTGTGCGCTTGCGCACGCACGCACACATGTGCATGTCTGTGCGTGTATAAATGCGTGCGCACGTTTGCGTTTGAGTGTGCGTGCGTGCGTGCTGACCTCATCGTCATCGAGGTCGGGGTCGGGGGCCGCAGTGGGCGGCTCGGGGTCACTCACGCGCTCCAGCAACTCCAACGCCTGTGCCCGGCTCAGCGACTGCTGGACGTACGAATGCTGCCACGCGCGTTACCCGCACCGCGCACACCACAAGGAGCTCGGTTCATTTACGCGTTTTCACTCTGTGAGTGTTTCGGATTTTTTCCCTCCAGTGTAATCCTCGCTCGTGCTCTCGGCGTCATGTCGCGAGACGAAAACTTAATTGGGAAATCTCACAGAGGCAGATATCATACCTTCAACTGACTTTGCGTCCACGCAGTAGGGGGTGGCACTTTCTCTCCCGCCCCGTTATGCAGAGTGATATTCAAAGCGTGAGAATTCAAACTGATATTTTTTATTGTCAAGGCTGAAATTTGGCGAAAATAACCAGATGCAATCAGATGTGATTTTAGTGCCGTCATTGGTGACCAAGCAGAAACCGTCTGCTCACTACACTCGAGAAGCTAGTTTAATCACAGGCAGCTCATCACCCTGACCTCTGTGCGACCCGGCCACCACACAAGCATTCACTGTCAATACTGTATACATACATGCATATCCAGCTGTTTGTATTTATGATGGAAGTTCTTTCGCACTGTACGTAGCCAAACGTGATAATTGGTGGTGCGGCACAGCACACCGTGCCCTGTATATCAACATTCACCCTGAATACGAGACATGTAACCATGCATACAATCGTGACTTAAATTGATTCTTGCACTCAAAATACACGCATCGAATAATGCTCTGGGTACGAATTATTTAGCGAACCAAACGCATATTGCATTTACATATTGCATATGCAAATGAGGCAGTAAATACTGAACATAAAAAACACTATTCTTGAACGACATGCAGCATTAACTATTAGTTACCACGGTACCCTGCGATCTGCCTGCCCATGCGGCCCTCTGTAGCATGGACCCAGCACGCAAAAACCACACCAGCGTTTGCCATAACGGCACGGGCGTTCGCTGCGGTGCCTCGGCGCGCCGATCTTACCGTCAGCATCTTCTCCGCCGTGGGCCTCTTCTTGGGGTTCTTGGTTAGCGCCATCTTGATGAAGTTGTGGAAGACGGGCGACCTGAGGGAGGTAGAACAGATTGGGCACAAACGACAAGGCGAGGTTAATCAAGAAGGAGTGGTTAACCACCAAGATGCCGCGTTCCCACAACTGCCACAAAGTGAGCTGGCTTGCTTTGTGAATCGGGAAAGTTGGCTTGGCCCAGATTTCCACAGCAACCTTACCCCGCCAAGGGAGCTGTAAGCAGACTGCGTGGCTCGTATACGGAACCAACCGGCTCGCATTCCGAAGGGAGCTCCAAGCTTTCATGGATTGCCCTCGGAAACATTCACGATGTTACTGGGTCAGCGCAGAAGGCAGAGGCACGGTCAACGGCGTCTCGCACTTAGGTCAACTTTCAAGGGCTGTGGCGTTGTAAAAAAAAACACTGGGAGAAAATTATAAATACAAATGTCTGCTTAGGATAGCGTAATCTAACCCAAGCATAAGTTAAATCTCACATCTCTTTGGCCGTGGAGCAGAGAGATGATGAGCTGTGCCAGGCTGTGAGTGGAACGTTCGTGGGACGTTCGTGGGACAGCGTGGGCAGGCTCAGGTCTGATTTTCAACGGAGGTGGAAACGCGGCACGAGTCACGGTGAAACGACTTCTCGCTTTGTACTTTGCGCCAAGAGGCACGAGGTTCTGCCTCTCACCAGAATGAGCACCGGCATCTCAGACGCCTTTCGAGCTCAGTTTGAAATTGTGAACAACATATTTATGTGGGGTTTGCGTGTTGCATGTTGTACCTATACAATCATGTAAGTTAATGTTAATTCAAGAATGTAATAAATTATTAATGTACAGTTTAATTGTTTAGAATGCTTCATGTGCCACTTTATATATGCTCACATTACATTGGCATTACACTGACTATTCTTTGGGTCTTTCGGTAAAGTCACGTAGATAGGTTAAAATTATTTTCTTTGAACCTACAGTGAGGGAAAAAAGTATTTGATCCCCTGCTGATTTTGCACGTTTGCCCACTGACAAAGAAATGATCAGTCTATAATTTTAATGGTAGGTTTATTTGACAGAATAACAAAAAAAATCCAAAAAAACGCATGTCAAAAATGTTATAAATTGATTTGCATTTTAATGAGGGAAATAAGTATTTGACCCCCTCTCAATCAGAAAGATTTCTGGCTCCCAGATGTCTTTTATACAGGTAACGAGCTGAGATTAGGAGCACACTCTTAAAGGGAGTGCTCCTAATCTCAGCTTGTTACCTGTATAAAAGACACCTGTCCACAAAAGCAATCAATCAGATTCCAAACTCTCCACCATGGCCAAGACAAAAGAGCTCTACAAGGATGTCAGGGACAAGATTGTTGACCTACACAAGGCTGGAATGGGCTACAAGACCATTGCCAAGCAGCTTGGTGAGAAGGTGACAACAGTTGGTGCGATTATTCGCAAATGGAAGAAACACAAAAGAACTGTCAATCTCCCTCGGCCTGGGGCTCCATGCAAGATCTCACCTCGTGGAGTTGCAATGATCATGAGAACGGTGAGGAATCAGCCCAGAACTACACGGGAGGATCTTGTCAATGATCTCAAGGCTGCTGGGATCATAGTCACCAAGAAAACAATTGGTAACACTACGCCGTGAAGGACTGAAATCCTGCAGCGCCCGCAAGGTCCCCCTGCTCAAGAAAGCACATATGCATGCCCGTCTGAAGTTTGTCAATGAACATCTGAATGATTTAGAGGACAACTGGGTGAAAGTGTTGTGGTCAGATGAGACCAAAATGGAGCTCTTTGGCATCAACTCAACTCGCCGTGTTTGATGGAGGAGGAATGCTGCCTATGACCCCAAGAACACCATCCCCACCGTCAAACATGGAAGTGGAAACATTATGCTTTGGGGGTGTTTTTCTGCTAAGGGGACAGGACAACTTCACCGCATCAAAGGGACGATGGACGGGGCCATGTACCGTCAAATCTTGGGTGAGAACCTCCTTCCCTCCGCCAGGCATTGAAAATGGGTCGTGGATGGGTATTCCAGCATGACAATGACCAAAAACACACGGCCAAGGCAACAAAGGAGTGGCTCAAGAAGAAGCACATTAAGGTCCTGGAGTGGCCTAGCCAGTCTCCAGACCTTAATCACATAGAAAATCTGTGGAGGGAGCTGAAGGTTCGAGTTGCCAAACGTCAGCCTCGAAACTTTAATGACTTGGAGAAGATCTGCAAAGAGGAGTGGGACAAAATCCCTCCTGAGATGTGTGCAAACCTGGTGGCCAACTACAAGAAACGTCTGACCTCTGTGATTGCCCACAAGGGTTTTGCCACCAAGTACTAAGTCATGTTTTGCAGAGGGGTAAAAAACGTATTTCCCTCATTAAAATGCAAATCAATTCATAACATTTTTGACATGCGTTTTTCTGGATTTTGTTGTTGTTATTCTGTCTCTCACTGTTCAAATAAACCTACCATTAAAATTATAGACTGATCATTTCTTTGTCAGTGGGCAAACGTACAAAATCAGCAGGGGATCAAATACTTTTTTCCCTCACTGTATCTACGTGACTTTACCGAAAGACCCAAAGAATATTAATTCCTGCAATCACGAAAGCTTTAAGTCAAAATTACACTTTTTCTTGAGCTCCACGTCTTGACTCGCAACGTCTTGACTCGCCACACTGTAAACTCTTTTTCAAACTAGGCTACAGAGATAAACGAATGTCCCTGTGAAAGGTGTTTATTGGTCAATAAAAGTGCCCAGTTGTCCAGTAAAGGGTGTTTATGGTTGTTAACGTGTTTACTGTTTGGCCGAAGGGTTACGCCGTCGGTAAAGAGGTTTAGCGGTCGACGACGGGAACATTGTAGCTTTCGAGACGCTGCACCGGAGGCAATGGTCGGACTCTCTAACCCATCTCCCCAAAAATCCCAGCCATGCTCTAGCCCAAGCGGAACGAGGCCCTCAGCGCTGTCATTTGGCAGCCTGGACGATCCAAGTTCTAATTATAGAAGCCGCCCTCCAGAAACAGTGAAGAAGAGGCAGCGGCGCTGCACTTAGGACAAAGACTCACCACAAAAGCAGCATCGCTACTTCCCAGTTATATATATTACTTAATACTTAACGTTTAACAATGCTTTAATGTTTGTTTTATTATTTAATCATTATGATGTGACTTTTTTCACAAATGGTGTGTTCACCATTGCGTTGTTTACACGATGAATTAGTTTGCCATTTTCGTGAACTTATTAAAACCTGGGTCTCCCATCATAAAACAGACTTCGGGACTCTATCCGCTCTGAGCCAGTTTTACGTATATTACATACAGTATACATTCATCACTATCGTGATCATTCATTCACTATCCACTGTTAGTTTCAAGACATCGACCGCTGGTGTCACCACGTGAGAGCCCGTACTGTCGCGGATGTTCAGTTGCGGAGTGATGACGATGTGTGCCGCCTCTCCAGGAGCTTGCGGTGTCATCGCGTGATCGTCGTGACGATGATAAACTTTTTTTTGTTGCACAATAGAAATGAATGTATAATACAACAGACGGAGGTGTGCTGCATGCAGAGTCAGAGTGACAATTGTTCTCCCAAATAGACTGGGACCAGTGGTAAAACATTGTCGACAAACTCCGGCCCACACCCGCCTCGTGACAAATTTTTCAAACCAATTTGAATACGAACAAATAATATTAATGAAAATTAAAAAAAAATTCCCGACGGAACAGCAATCCCAGCACGTACCACTTCTGCTTGTCCCTGAGTTTGGGCGGCTGGAAGCCACTCTTAGACATCAAGAAGAGGGCCCTGGAAAAATGTACACATGCACACAAGGACAAACATCTAATATACAGTCTCATAGATTTGTAGGGTAAAATGTTATCAGCAAGCACCTATTAAGGTGGCACAGCACACGGTGGGGCAGGGTGAATATATCCAACACCAAACTTAATTCGAAAAACGTGTTATTCGCCGTACCGTTAACTAAAACTATTTCACAACACCTTTTTTAGAAACGATTTTGTCAAATAAGAGCGGTCATGCGCCTTCCCTTTAAGGCTGGCACTGCACTCGTGCGAGCGGCGGTGGTGGTGGGGGCACCTCATGGGGTGCAGGTCGAACATGGGCGGCTGCAGCTCAGCCAGCTCGATGGCGGTGATGCCCACGGCCCACACGTCGCACTGGTGGTTGTAGCCGCCCTTCCTCTCCACCGCCGCCACCTCCGGAGCCATCCTGACGCGCGCCGCGCCACACAGATGCCACATCGAGTCAGGCCACGGAACATCGTGCCAACACTGTGGCACCGCTGTCACACCGCGCCGCATCACGCCACCGCAACAACGCGTCGCGCAAACGTCGTGCCACAACAACGCTGCGCCCACACAGACTTGTCGTATCACAACACCATACCATGGCAAAACATCATAGCAGTAATGTACCATGCCTAACATCAAAATACCACAGCACAACAACTATACTGCAACAACACCAAACCACTTCAAGCCACCACAACCATAACACTGCACAGCATACCAATCTAAAACACCATAACAACAATGCACCATGCCTAACTACCACATTACAGTATAATCATCAGCCATGACCAATTCACTGCTCGATGAGGGCCTACCAAAGCCATCATCATATTACAATACCATACCACCTCAATCACACCACAACACCACACCACTCCAAACCACCACTTCACAATGGCACCACAAACACACCACATCAAACCATACCATCGCAACAACACCACACCATGCCAAACCTCATCACCAGGTGAAATAATCAATAAGACTGCGAACAAAAACGCACGTGTACATATTTATATGGATATTAAATTGCTGCTGCTTCAGCAATTGTCTGGGATGAGCGTAGATAATTTACACAAAACATAAATAATTGATTCTTGCACGTGTGTGGTGCGCGCAATAATTGATTTTCACCAATGACTCGTTACCTGCCTAAATATCAAGATCTCAACATTTATCGGTCGAACGGCCTTCATCAGCGGCATAGGGACGCACGAAGCAGCCGCGTTGTCTGTCCACGCGACACGAGAGAGGAGCGCGCGGCGCATCGCGCCCGTCGGGGCGAGCCGCCCACCTGCGTCGCATCGACGCGCCCTCCGTCCCCGAGCACCGCGGCCCCCGCAGAGCCAGATCGAATGCCATCGACGTCCGCTGACAAAACGCACGCGTTACGCGTTACTTATTCATAAGCGCTTATTCATCGTGCCGTTTGGTGGTGTCAACCGCCGACCGGCCTATCGGCCCGCCGGCGCTCGCTGTGTCGTTCACAGGCTCCCGAGCAACCCCAGCTCTGCAGCCGCATTCACGTCTTTTGCCGCAGCCAGTGACGATGGCGTAAACTGTTTTGCTTTTTTATCCTTTGGGCAAATGAACTAATCTGTCTGTTGACTAGTAATGATGTTTATAAATTACGATTTACAAGACAGTCTGAACACAACTGCATCTCACGATGCTGTGACACATCGCTAATGTCAACAGACGCTGCCCTCCATGAAGAGACTGCCCCCCACCATAGTCATGTGGAATTGCCATGACTGACTCAGGGGCTGCCAAACAGCAATGTGCCACTCAACGCGCATTTGAGCACACATATTTTGACTTGAATCCTTTCTGTAATCAGAAAATCCTCGAGGAGTCTCAGGATTCCTTTCCTGCAGGGTCCTGCTTTGGATGTTTAACCAATTCTTTATTGAGTTTCTGTAATGAGAGGAAACCGCAGCGCAGAAGCGACGGCGCCGTGGTAACGGTGGGAGCGGTGGCATGAGGGTTAACGACGTCCGCTTTCTCTGCCGCGGGCCAGGACAGACGCACGTACGGAGCGAGCACCCGGGCCCCGTCGCAGCCCCCCGCTTAGCATTTGCAACAGACGGGGCTGATCTGGGGCCCCTCACTTGAGTAGCGCGCGTGCGCCCGCAGGATCCATCACCGGGGGCGACGGTCGTCCGGCAAGCTCCGACGCTGCCCCCCGAGTCCCCCGCAGCGTCCGAGTCCCCCACAACATCCGAACGCGGTCACAGAGACCCTGACCTTCAACCGTTGCCTTTTGGGCTCAGCCGCGAGACGGACAGAGGCAGGCTAAAGGAAAGAGAACTCTTATTGTGTGTGACAAGAACTGAAAGGTGCACCAAGAGGCATGGAGAGATGCATACTTGGACTTGCACCGAGGGGACAAAGGCACAAACACAGGAATGCTCGGCTCAAAGAAACGAAAATTGGACACGTCACACTGACAAAGGACGAGCAGTACATGAGCGTGGGCAGAACGCATCGCGAGGAGAGATGAAGGCCGACGGGCGAGGGCGGTGATGGAAAGGTGGCAAATGAAAACGTGTCCCAAAGGATGTCCGCTGTGGAGACGGAGCGATGGGATCAGTTCGTGCGCAGGGTTGAGATGGAAGGTAGCCACACTGGACCGTAGTTGATGGTGGTGACAGGGGGAGTCCAGCAGTGGATAGACAATGGCTGATGATAATTAACATGGGACAAGCTGCGGCTGACTGCGACTCTCTTTTCGAATGAGCATAGGTGGTGGACGCTAATCTATATTGGTAGCCCAGGGGAAAAATTACAAATTCATATTGAAGGCACCAGAAAATCCATTGATGCTCACTGCTTACTTTGCAAAATGGTAATTTTATACTCACCCTGAAGAAAGGCTGCATTATCCTTTGAAAACAAAAGTGATACTCTTGCAAACTAGAAATCCCAGGAAACCCTGCAAACCACTCCCTGTAACATCTGCGGAACCGCCTGAAGGCAAACAGAATACTTCTCATGATCTCTCAGCGTAATTGGTTGTGAATTCGATTCACAGTCAGGAGGAAGACTCGGCCCATCAACGCCGCCGGACTTGATACAATTAGCACCACTTTTTGCAAAATGAACAGTTGTTGTCCTACGATTCAAGACTGGTTCCCACCGCAGGAATGCGTCATTTCCACCACTCGCCAATTTTTTGTGGTGGCTGATTTTCAAGGAGCCCGAGCAATCGACCGCAAAGTGGCCGATTGCGACTCGAGTCGTCGATCCGTCGACGTAATCGATGGACGGTTTCGAGCTACTCGCGACGTACGTGAAAAAATGCAACATTTACCAGTAAGGGGTGCCGATGAAGGACTTCCTTTTGGCGATCGTAGCCGTTATCTGAGCAGAGACCCCGAAGTCGGCTGGAGATCCGCAAGCACGGCACATACAGGCGAGGGCATTAAAGCAGCAAGGGGCAAGCCCAAGCGACAAGAAAACGCAACCAGAAAACGAGCGCCCACATAAACAAGATCAACCTCCAGTGCTGGATGAGAATAACTTTACCATCAAAACCTCGGCTCAATAAGAAGCTTTAAAACCGAGGGTTCCTACGATAATTTATCTGAACGAGGAGTCGTTGGAAAGCGTACGATATGTACTTAATACAAAGGTCAAAATTGCAAGAAAAACAATAACTTTCTACACAATAATTATGCTTATTGGACTTATCACTGCTTATTCACTCACCCATTTATAATAGTCTAATGCAGGGTGTTCCCCCATATCAAAGTCACACAACGGATAGGCATATATATCAGTCATCAGAGCATCACGCTATCGGGGAATTGTACTGCAAGACGATGTCAATCGAGATGGCGCTCCATCATGCTCTATAAAGCTATAAGCACACCGACAAGGCTATGTTTCACCAGGTGAAAACAGTTCTGGGCCTATGTCTTCCCAGGGCATTTGTTTCAGCGGGCAAGCTCCAAGCTGGCTTTCGACTTCCCCGAGTCTCATCGGCAACGCGGCGTGTTAATTAACGTTTTGGGTTTCTTCACAACGTTGTTGTCTTTTAGCCAAGAGCGGTGCGCGCTCGAGGTGCTGGCGGTGCGCTCACGGCACGCCCAGCCGCCGTGTTCGCCAAACAGGTTCTGTTCACGAAGGCGTGAGCGGTAAAGTGTTGTTGGTGTTGTTGATTTTTTTAGTTATCCCCCATTGCAGTCAGTGCCTCCATGCCGCGGCCCACGCAGCCCCAGACATTGCATTTGGCGCCAGCGCGTGTGCCCGTACCCAGCTTCACGTCTCCGTCGTCCGTGAGCAGAATGTTCGCGCCCTGCAGGGAAATGCGGGAGTGGGTGGGGGGTGGAGAGGGAGGCAACGCGTCACATCTTGTTGTTGTCTGGGTGTCGCATCGCCACACGAGGCACCCCCTGCCTGTAGAGTTACAAAGTGCCCTGCAAGAGGCAGTGCGGCAAGTAGGCGTCTGACATATCCGTGCAGATCTTTGAGAGTGGGCTTCCTTCGAGCACTCACTTGAGTTGCTGAAGGACGTTCAGAGGTCACGGGGTATAATTGTTACTGTGCAGAAAGTAGGTTAAGCATATTGTTGAGCGTTATCTCCTTATAAGCACAGGTGGGATTCCTCCGGGTTTCTCATCCCAGACAAAAATACAAATACGTCTGTAACAATGCATTCATAAACGGATTCCTACGCTGACAACATAGGTGCGGACGGTGCCATAACAACCTATCATTCCTTGCTATTTGTATGCGTTGCACTGGTGGGGTGGAGGTGCATTGGTGCTGCACGCGCTGCGCTGCAAACCCGGCGACCTGAATTCAATTTTCGTCCACGGCTAACATCGGTAGCAACTTGTGTCTGAACCGGTCCTGCACCCACCCCTTCGCAAACCCAGAACGATCGTCATGGTAAAGTAAGGTCAAACAATCCCCGATGACCAACATGGGATTGGCTTGACAAAGACACGTCATTAAATATTGTGTTACGTGTATCGTTGATTCGCATAAACCCAGCAGCCTCTATCGATTCATGCATGGCAATGGCAACGTCATATAACAGTACTGAGATTCGTTAAAACCTTTATTTGACAAGAGACGGGTGTTACCATTAGTACACGTGAATTCCATCACCTGTGGGAGTTTCCATGAAGCCAAATAGGCGTGCACGTATTTAGTGGATTACGTCAAATACTCAAAACCCTTTGAAACCTTAAGGCTGGCAAAATGCATCGAAACCTTTCAATCATACGAATTGCGCACGCTGGGTCCAAGCGATGCTGGCAAACGGGTGTACAAATGCGAGCTGGGCAATCTGAAGTTAATTCATGGCCTGGGGAAATCCATCCGTCCGCGCAGCTGACATGCGCTGGCAGCACTAGCGGGGCAGATGCAATGTCTCGCGCACAGTGCGGTGTCGGTGCCACACGGGAACGACACAAAGCACTTTGCGCAACAATTTACAATTGCCTCTACACGTCAACACCACGAGAAGCACCGATACAACCCACGCAACAGCCGGCTCCACACGAGCATTGGGCAGCGTTTGTCAACATTTGGTGGAATGCTCAGCCAGACCGAAGATTCCATATTCCTATAGCAAGGGCCGGTTTCTCCATCGAAGCGCCACCACTAACTTACAACACGGTGGTGCTTGTTTTATCAACCCAAAAGGAAGGATGGCGATAAACTGAGTTAATCCTCAACGGGGATTTGAACTCGTGACCTTCCGACCGCACGCGAGTTGAGCGCTGCAACGAGGCGCCGCCCGCAAGGTCACTTACGGCAGCAGTCCTCAGGCTGTGGGTCACGACCCCGTGGGATAAAAATGTACAAATAATGTTGCTCTCAAACCCATAATCCTAACCTCAGTGGTTTCTGTCCCCTTTCTCCCATACGTGGTTATGGCACGTCCATCATCACGTCCACGATCTCGCCTTGAGAGCTCCAAATCCAACTTTGATCGGCAGCTGCAGCAGCAGTATGTTTGAGTACACTATCCAATTGTCATAACAGAGTTGTCATGAGGTGAGCCAATGATAAATGAATGCCAAAGGCATCCGTTTAATTGCCACGATATAATAGCATTAACATTCCCTTTCCGTAGCACCACACTGACAGCACCATACCATCCCCATACCATCCCCCCAATCCGTACATCCATGTAAGGAGGGCGTCGGATTGAGAGCCCCCGACTTAAAAGCCCTGATTTAGAAGATCTCACCTTGATGTCTCTGTGCATCTTCCCCTCGCTGTGCAAGTAGGCCAAGCCCTGGAAGAAACCGTCACACGAGGGTCCAGAATTGTAATGACGGTAACCTTCAGCGACCGGGCCGTGGACGTGCGTCGTGAAACGCTGCGAGGCCGCTTTTGCCGCATGTCATAGTTTGTTTTTGGTGTCCGATACACTCAGATTTACATACACAAAGAGAAGACTGAAGCCTTCGGGGAAAATCAATGGCTTGTTTATCTTTATCGCCAATGACAACAAAACAAAACATGAACCAAAATAAATGCCGTGTATGAAATGATAAATGGCCACCTGCGTTAATGCGCACGGCCCCTGAAGCAGGTCGAGGCTGTGCCCTTAGGCGGAGTGTGCAGCAACGGCTGTAGCTCACGCTGCCACACGTGGCACGATGCCCGCGGCTACAAAACAACGCCACGGGAGCTGCGCTGCGATCACGGCGCCCGAGGTGTCATTCCTGGCCACGGCTAACATCAGTGGCAAGTGATATTTAAATAAATTCCGGGGTTCACCCTTCACCAACCCTCAATGACCGGCATGGCGAAGTATAGTCAAACAACCCCCCCCCCATGGTTGACATGGTGTTGGGTGGCTTTCATCCAGCAGTAGATTGATTAAGTTTGTACATTTATATGTATATTATTGTTGTAGTAATTTAATTACATGCGATGATGATAAATGTGATTCATGACGAAACAGCAAACACTTACCTAAAAAGTTACGAACTGTGTCGAACAGCACACATGTTTGCCAGAGTTAATTGATATACTCTATAATGTTTACTGATTTAATTATGCTTATCATTCAAAATTGATATTAACAAACTTAAGAGAGCAGTGCACTACCAAGTGCCAGAGAATGGCACGGAAGATAACATCACAGAAGTATGTATGTCTCAAGTCCCTTCAATCGGCATATTACACCCACAATAGCACGCCTGTCGTGCGCCCTACAAAGTTGTTTTGGCACATGTTAATATTTTTTTGTATATTATTTTGTGAACTGAAAACCACATTTTTTACTTCGGTTGTTTGTGTGTAGCCATTGGTGATTTGGCCGACATCGTCAAACCCAGCCAAACCACGGGGATCAAACCCAATATCTCGGTGGAGGTAGCAGCTCAGCGCTCAGACCCAGTATTAGCTCCCTGATCCATCCAGCCACCTCGGGGAGGAGCACGCACGCACGTGGCACGCACGCACACAGGCGGTAGCAGCGGCATCGCGGCATGTAGACTGACTGGACTGTGAGCGCGTGAGACGTCTGGCCCACGAGCGTGCCCGCGCCCGCGTCCACGCTCGTCTCCCACGTGGGCGTCCGCCATCCGAATTACACGACTCAGCGAGCACGCTACCCCCATTGCCGCTGAGCGCCAGCAAGACCTCCTGCCTATCCACCACCCCCACCACCGCCACCCAGCCTCACCACACTGCCATCCCTCACCCCCCAATGCCGCCCGCCTGCGCTCGAACGAATGCAGACAGCGGAGAGACCCTCACCTTCGGAGGTCACGAGCTACAAAACCACGGTCAACGTCGTTACATTATATATGTCACAGGTGCAATGCAGAGACTAAGTTGCTGACCTACGCTTATATTGAATTACATTATTGTCGTTCCTTCATGTGTTGGTGTACTTTGGGTATCCCTCATACCACGTATGCATCAATAGAAACGTATTTATAAGTTCTGCTTGTGCGTGCCCATTAAGAAGCATATATCAGATGCACTCCCCGTCGATGCATTGTCATAATTTGGAGCAACAATTTGAATCGAGAATCATATTTATTTAATTATTAATTCTCATTTTCTCACTTACACTGTCGAGTTTATATTAGCTGTATGGCTTCTTCCGTCTTGCTCACGCTCTGAGCTAACACAAATACATCGATATGAGACGCACATGACTTGCACAAGTCTTAAATAATGGATGTTTTACATGCACGGCTGGAGGCATGCATCGTTAGCGCGAGAGATGAGTTTACTCGATGGCTTGTTACACGCCTACTCATCACGGAGTTGGCCGCACATCCTGGTGCCGAACTCTGCTGAAGGAGCCCGATATCTTTCAGGAACATTGTGTTCTTTACTTCATGCTATGTTTCAGGGCATTTTTCTGCATGACCACCTTGTTTTTCTACGTTCATATTTAAGATTTATTTTAAAAAGTACATTTCTACGTGTGTCTGCTTTTATTTTAATACAGCCTAGTCGATGAATTGCACAAAGAGTAACATACAACTACAGAATGGGCTTTTTGTCATGTCACTACTGATCAGATCCATTCGGAGTTTAAATTTACAATTCAATGAGTTAGTCATTGATCACCAATTGCGACTACATCTCAATCCCATCGTCTGCGTTGTGACGAGGCTTCGAGGTTTTGTTCAGTGGATTGCGTGGTCACGATGAACGAGAACGTGGAGCCTGCGATCCGGTGCCATCGCCATCTAAAAACTAAGCTATTTTTATTATACCAGGTAAGGCCCACTGAGCTATAATCGCTTTTTTTCAGAAGCCACCTGATCACAAATAATAAGCTCAACGAATTGGCTTATCACGTGGACATTTAGAGCAGCCAAATACTCTAAACGCAAGTTTCTAAATGTATAGGGAAAAACCGGAGGACCCGGATACAAATCCATGTGACCACAGGGAGAGAGAGATATGCAAAGTTCAAATATACAGGCGTCAGGGTCAGGATCGAACCCACGACGTCCTGTATACCAGGGGAGGAAGTTAACATCTCGCCACCGTGGCGCCCATCAGCCTGACAGACGCAGGCCCGGGCCTACAAAGAGCGGAAGGACAATGGGACAAGAAGTCCTTGTTCATTGCTTGCATCGGGGCTCATGCCAACCTCGCCGCATCCATGGCTGACCATCATGCGGCACCCACCTGGAGCGTCTCCCGGGTCACGTACGCGATCTGCCGCTCCGTCAGGGGCCCCGTCACTGTGACAGACGCGGTACAAAACACTGTTAGAGGACGTCCACGACGCGCGACTTAGGGGGTTCATGCCCCATGTCTCAGCACCGGGCCGACTCCAGTGAGGTACCGCAGCCGGTTACATAAAACGGCTTAAAGCAAGCCGCGACCCAAATAAATAATCTTCTATATCGTAGATACTGACCCAGGCTGTGTGTCCCTGGGTGTCTGATACCACTTTGCAACTGCATCAAAAAGCAATAAAATGCTTCAACGTCACGGTTATACACTCCCTTATAGCACTCCGATGATGTTACTGGGATGTTACTCCATACATGTTGATAGAACAACGGTGCAGTGTGATCATTAGAATGATAATGACTTGACCACGACTAACATTATTTTTTATTGACAAAGCTTTAAATAACCATTTGTTATTTAAAGCAATGAAAGTTACAGGAAAAAGGCTTCAAGGTGTTTTTGCGACTGACCCCTAGGCTCAGGAACCTCACCCACATCAGCTGTTTAGAAACATGGCAAGAGTAGACTTTGATTTAAAGCTTTCGTGACTGCAGGGATTCATATTCTTGGTTCTTTCGGTAAAGTCACGTAGAAGGGAAACAATAAAATAATAAAAATATAAAACAATACAAATTCTCACGACGTTTCGACTGCAACACAAGCAATCATCATCAGGTGTGAAAACCACAGCAATAAATTTTGAAAAAAGTGATGCAAATGCATTTCTTTTTTCAAATAATGTACACTTTCATATCTCATGTCTGTAAAATGTACAGGTAACCAGTGACTTATATGTCCCTTGGAATTGTGAATTACATGTTATTATGGTCAAATATAAAATAAAATACACATAGCTAGTGTTGCTTTGGACTTTTATCGTTTGACAGGTCAATATGCGGAGTACATGCAAATGCATTTCGCAACATTACACAATTAACCGTCAACTAATCGCAAGGCATATAAATGATCCATTTATTGACTTTCATCAATTCGAAACTATTCTACCTAACAATTTAAACTTACAGCATATCATGCGTCTAAATATATAGATCATTACTGACATTTGTACATTATTTTCAAATTGCGTGCATACATTTACATTGAGGATGTACGTACTGTATGTATGTGTGTTGAACTTCTTTCGCGCTGTAGGGAGTCAATCATTTTAATCGGAGGTGCGGATGACCTTGAATGATGATAATTCCTCAAACGACAGGGTAGTGGAGGGGGCATGCCGAGTATTTGCAAAGGGACTATCCAGCATGCCGTGTTCCTCCCTGCGCCAGTGTAATTAGCGTAGCGTACAGATTTGTTCACCGTTGCAAACGCGACACCGCAGGGGTATGAGCGGCAGGCGAAGACGCAGCTGAGAGCGCACAGTGCCGCATCGCTCTCTCTCTCGCTCTCTCTCCATCTTCCTTACCGTGATAAATATCCTGGAGGGACCCTCCTCCGCAGTGCTCCATGCAAATCCAAAGCTTGTCGTGCCTGCAGGGACGGACACACGCACACAAAGTGAACACGTGCATGCGAGCTCCTGTCTGCCGAGATAAGGCACACGAACCACCCACACACCGCTTCATCTGGCCACAGGTTATTCCCGAGTCCCCCGTCCCATCTCATCGCCCGCACGCCGGATGCTGCATTGGGGCGGTTTGGCCCGAGCGTGAAGCATCCCCCACTCACAATGGGGATCCCTCACCACGGCCACTGCACAAGGAGCCACTCTTGGTACATTTTGTCAGCGATTTAGGCAACAAAAAATCTAATTTTTGGGTCATTACATGAATGCAAAAACTTAATCCATGAATGTAAATGATGTCATATTGTATGTAAGCTCAAATAAATCACTGCAAATGCAGTGCTTTTGGTATCTCTACCCAGCAGAGTGACATTCCGAAACCATCTCCCTTACCTTCTTGAAAATATTATAAACATCTGCTAAGCCTCTAAGGTCTTCATTCCACGTCGTTTCCCAAAGATACATTCCCAACATGCACCTCGGCATTCTCGTCTCTGTCCTTTTAAGCATCTTTCATTTGTCTTCCCGAATTCCCATGCCTCTGCAGCGCGTCACCGCATCGCTCCTACCACTGCTCTAAATAACCTCCCTTTCAGTTCGACTGGCATCTCTAAATCACAACGCCTGAATCTTCTCTCCATTTATGCGATCGCATCCTCTTACCTCACTTACTACCCCACGTAAATACTTAACTAGTGACCTGCTTGACGTCCACCCCTCCCCTATCCACAATCTAAATGCCCTCCCTTTCCTCATTAACGATTCACTCGTCTCCTGGGAAATTCCAGAATTTCCGTCCCACGCACCCACCTGAGATGGCCAGATACACGCGAAGTGTAACACGGCCGCCCCCACACAAGGGGCGGCCGTGTTGAGTGCGCGCACGCGTGCATTACGCCGCCAACTCGGTGTGAAAGTGCGGCTGCGGATGAATTACGCTTCCCGTCACGCGCATTTAACGTGCATCGCTGGGACGTCGCGCCTCTGCCACGCTGCGTACAAGCTGCCTCGTGGGGTCACGGTGGCTAGATAACGCGCAGAACGCTTGCACTTTCACTACTTGACCAAGAGAGAAATGTCGCTGAGTGCGGTGCATTACAGGTGAGTGCGAGATTCTATGACCTACACTGGTTTCTAGGCCGTGATTATGTTGGCTCTTGCTTGTTTACTGACTTTAATGTGTACAGTAATTATCGTGTACAATTAGAATTGCAATCGAGTATCCTTAATTTAAGTTGTTGTAATTATTTGTCCTCTTACTTTTAGACAATAACAGATTTCTCCAGATTATGAGATGCACTTTTTCCGCCCTGTATTTTAAAGCACATGTTGGGGCTGCGCCTTAACATCCGGTATGTTTGTCTCTCCATCTTATAATATAGAGAATACAGCAGCAAGGGTCGGGCTATACACGTTCATGCTGTATATAAAAGCGTATTGGTTTCTTTTCACATTTTGAGCAAGTTCGTGAGCGAGTGAAACATTGACAAGTCATCGTGAAAGTGGGTGATCATGTCCGTAGATGAATAACTGAGCGAGCGAGTGGATGAATGTGTTCATGAGTGTGTGAGTGCGCTGGTGAGCAAGTGTGTGATTGAGCGAGTGAGCGAGCGAGAGCGAGCAAGGAGTTGAGTCCCACACACCGTAGGTAGCTGCCGTAGTAGGCGACGATGTTGGCGTGTTTGCACTCCTTCATCATCACAATCTCTTGCTGGATCACCGAGAAGTCATCTCCTGAGACACACGGGGACGTCCGGGCACACATGGTGGAGGTGGGGGGGGTGCAGGGGCGGGGGGAATAATTGCCTCGGGAACGCCGATACAGCATCGCTCACACCACACGTGCAGAACACCCACGGCCACTGTGGTATCATTTAACGGCGAGGAGGGAAACGCATGCTCGAAACTCTTGGGAAGAAAAAAAACAGTCTCACGTTAATTATTCATCAAAGGCTGTGTAGTGTTGCGTGTAGTGTGGGCTCCGATTAAACTGTAAACCGAGCCGTTAACCTGCGATGCCGCTTGTGATTCACAATACCGAGCAAGGCAAACCGCATCCCCAACACTGGTGAAGGCCCCGCTGTGACCCTCACTGTGTGTCCTGGGATGCTATGCTCACCGGGCTCCAGTTTGATGATTTTGATGGCCACCAACTCTCCTGTTTGGACATTTCTGGCCTGCGGTGACACAAACGCACAAGAACCCAGCGTTTAGCCTGCATGCCTTTTGAGGATGGCCCACCTGTTCAGGCCGTTTCGGTACACGAGGGGAGGTTTAGCAGGCACCACACATACCCGTCAGCCTTTGTTACCGCATTGCCAATACGTAAGCATGTCGAAGCATCGGGTACTCACTTTCGATTTTGACAACCAAATGGAAGCCTGTGCCACATCTAAGTCCGCCGATGTCGTGCACGGTCAAAATTCGAACCCAGGTCGAACGGGATCGTAGCTCCATGCAATCAGTACGAGCTTCCCGCCGCTGCTCCCCACACTATCGACGATGTACACCAGCGACAAAACAGAAGGCAGAAAGGAACACACGACTCTTGACTCAAGCCCACCGTGCAGTCCAGCTAATTCTGCTCCACTGCCAATGTCACCAGCGCTCTTCCCTGGGAGAAAGAGCACCACCCACCCGGGGCGATGTTTATCTCGGACAGCTCGTGAGGCTCTCCAGAGACGGCATCAGAGCTACCTGTCTGGAGAAATAACCCCGAGTTCTAGCACAAGTAGCGGTAGGATGAGGGTCATCATTAGTGTAATCATAACGTGGCTTTTTACTCGAGCGTCAGTATGACAACCAATCAAGACTTGAATTCAGACAGAAATCATTTGCCCACCGTTCTCAACAAGGGAGATATTATCAGAAAATACCGCGGTGTCGGACGTACTAGGACGAAATGCCTTTTTATCCACCCTCGGGTGAATGCCACCGTGGGAAGTCAACATCATTTGCCCGGTCCCCGCCCGAATAGCATAAGATAATTTCCACCACTGGCTCTGGGCCACCAACACAAATGAACACCACCCCCATCACTGTTCACGCCGGAAGACAGTTTGACCTTTTTTTTTTGGCGCAATGAAGAGACTTGTACATGTTGTGAAACTGTGCTCAAAATTCTCATTGTGGTGCAAGTCTATAAATTACAGTAAATACCAAAAGGCAAAACCACTTGTTATTACTATTCTGCAGCGAATACCACGAATGTGAAAAAAAGCATATTTCTGATTCCGTGTCTCCCGTGGGGGCTGGCGACGATGCAGCGGGGGCCACGAGCTGGGGCGGCGAACCCCTGCCAAGTGCCGCCGCTACAGCGCACGCCGGCGCCTTCAACTGCCAAGCGCACAGCCTCCGCCATCCCAATTGCTATTCCGCACACAGAGACTGGGAGAGGGTGGATGCTCATACGTGGTCCCACAATCAGACTCCATAAAAAAACACCAAAACAAAAGTTTCAATATTTAATTATCCATTATTATCTACGTCAGTGTCACACTATTAAAAAATATTTTAATATTTGGGGTTCAGTACCCATCAAAACTTCAAAATACAAACCTTCATAGGACGAGGTGTCAAACCCAGCATACATAATATGCTGTCCTTTAATTATGGGGTACCGACATTTTTTTATGAATGGCTTTGCATTTTTCAGACATAATAGCAATCAACTGTGCCATGATTATAGAAAATGTTAACTTTCTAGCCCTCAAAGAACTTGATTTAAATTAACATCAGTAATGATGAGATACTGTATTCAGTGACTTTCAGTTTAGACATCGTTGTAGTCCCTATCTGAACCACTGGCCATAACTCTACCATGATAGGGTCTGAGCGAATACAGGAATAGATTTTCAATTCAAACTTTTTTTTCCCCCACGTCCGTACCGAGCCACCATCACGAATCGAGTGCGAGCTTAGCGAGCGAGAAAATAAAATATTTCTCGGATTTTCAGGACAAGGTTTGTGGTGAAAAATACAAAGAAGGCTAAGGAAGTTTAGCCTGGAACAAAAAGTGGCCAGAGGGGAATTTTCTTAAATCACGAAAGGAATGAATAACATCGGCAAGACAAAATGTAAATAAAACATTAATTTTGAGTTCCACAGCATTTCTCGGGGCGGGGGGGGTCATTACGAGATGAGGCTAATGCCAGAAACAACAAAGATCCAGAGACAATTACTTTACCAGAGTGTGGCACTCATCGTGGGAACACCAAACAATTTGCCCGCACCTAATGGTGAAAGGGGGTGGAGCAGTAGTACAGTGTATTGCACGTTGCACAACAAACACAGAGATCCGAGTTTGATTCCCTGCCATGGCTAACATCAGTGGCGAATGTATTCCCAGCTGGTTCTCAACCACCCCTTCACCAACCCACAATGCCCGGCGTGGCTATGCACGGTCAAATAACCCCTATGGCCTACGTGGCGTGGGGGGGCCTTCATCCAGCAGTGGATTTACAAAAAGGCTGTGAATAATTATTGAGACACCACAAATTGTTATATAACACTGCATACACAGTAGATGCGAGATGATTGTAGCTTCACCATTTTAACGATACACTTTTTGCCTGCAAGTCAAAAAAATTGCACTATAAACATAGTAAATATGTTTTTTAGATCAACAGATCACTGTGATAAAAATTTAATGAGATAGTATCCAAATATCCAAAGCAGGCATCGAGTAAATACGTGTCTTGAGACTCAATGAAGCTTTCCTGGATAAAGGCCATGATCATTTCCATACCATTAATCAATGTGAAGACTTGGAGGCACACAAATACAGTGCTACTCTAGTATGGTGCTTTTAAACAAGTATCAGCATGTCACCTGCTGATACTTGTCACCTGCTCGCGTCCACAGTCGAACAAATGGTTCACACGGGCATCATCCATTCAACAATACAGGCAGCAGAACCATCGCTGCAAGAAGCAGAAACGAGTTTTGAACACAAGTTGTTCAGTGCAGCCCGGCAATAATTTAGAAGCCACTATTGTAGGGGAAAGGGCTGAGTTTTGTGCACCAAAGCGGCATAGATATCGCGAATGAAAGAGCGGTCTATGAGGGATATCACAAATGTCACGAGCGCAGGAAGCTTTTGGGAAGCTCATTTTGTGGTCTTGAACGCGCAACTTCAAGCTGTTACAGAACACAGCAAGAGGATAAAGGAGAAAGCTGACCAAACCTAAGCATGTTTCTCCACCCGCTCCCCTCCCCCTGAGCTGAAGAGATCACAGGAGCGAGTGTTGCATAGAGAACACTTGACAGATTATAAGCACGGGGTCTGCGTGCGTCCCAGCAAATGCATTACATGCAAGCGGTTCTGTACACAGACTACCGATCATATCACAGCAACAAGTGCCATGTGAAGCATGTTCAACGTTATCTGCGGGGGCAAGATGTTAACTCCCTCGCCTGGTATACAGGAGATCGATGCAAACCAACTGTGACATCACTCATTTGCTTTAAACGTCTCGGCTCTATGCGTTAAAAATTTTACGTCTAAAAATTACGACTCACTTAAAATAGTCTACACTAACCCATGCCTTCGTTACACTTTTCAAATAATCTAACATAAAACAATATATCTTCTTGACATCCCATTCCAGAGAGTAGGAAGAGGGATGAGTTGGGGGAGGAAGGAATGGGAGTGGTCGAGCCCATGGAAGCTCACGGTTCTATGGAGCATGGGGACATGGAGCTGGGAATCGGTGACGTTTCCGGGCAAGAACTGGGCCGTTCCTGGGCTGGCAGAGCCTGGTTCCCAGTGATCAAAGAAATGAGGCATAAGAGACTACACATGAGCTATGGGGGCACAGATTGGTGGATCCCGCAGGTTTTGAAGATCTCCAAACCCCGCCGGGCCGCGAGACAACCGAGCCAGGGCAACACACCCACATTGTGTGTGGACCCTATCAATATTATTCCCCTGTGTACCTGGCGGGTTCTCTCCAGCTACCCCAGTTTTGTTGCACATACAAAACAGTCCTTTAAAAGGAATTGGCCGAACATCTCAATGCAGGAACCTATTGAAAGGAGTACTGCAGCTCAGTGGGGATGTCATGGACAGTATAAGTAAACGATATAAATCGAGCTGGGATACAGATATAGACACTCGCACGCAGTGAAGTGGCCCCTATCAGCGTCGCCCCAATACCAGCTATCGATTTTAAAGGAAAATATGAAACCCCAAGAGAAAACAGCTCTCATCTTGTAGGAAAGTACCGACGCTATGTACGTGTCGGGCTGTCGACACAATGTTGTAGTAAATTTTGATTTAAAGCTTTCGTGACTGCAGAATACAATGTTGTAGCTTTGTTTATGAGTGCCATCGCTAAGATGATCCTGGCTGTCATTTTATTCTCTGTCACAAAATTAAAAACTAATTTTGCAGTCCAAGACACATCGCTTAGAGGTGCAAACATGCAAAATTAGGAGCTAGGATTTAATTTTAATTGAGAGTTTCTCATTAAAAAAATACACACTCAGTGGCTTTTTGCAAAATCGTCCATTAAAATGACTGCACTAAAACAATACAGTAATATAAAAATATATGTATCAAAGGATGGGAATCACTCTTCATTTAGAAGAGGCAATCGTAAAGACTGCAAGGTGTTGCTAAACAATGCAGGCAACACCACAGTTTATTCCATATCAAGTGATACCAGCAAAGCTGGACATCGACATAGTGAGGTCATGGTGGTATTGGCACTGCAGACCACATCTATAGTCTGGCAACGGATTAATAATGGGCGCTGAATTCCGAAGCGATAAATAAATGCGTGGTATTTATTTACTTAAGCGTTGGAAACTTTCATTGGGTGCAGGCAGTGTCCCTGGCTCGACAAATGTATTGGTTGGTGGGTCACCGAGCTGGGCTCACGGCACGCACTCTCAAGGTGGGGGCGCGGCACGGCGCTGGTGAGAGCGGCCGGCAGAGCGGCACGACCACGGATTGAGCGAGTCGCTCCCCAGCCGCACCGAGTTTCACAACGTCCCGCGGTTACGCAAAAGTGCCCGCGCGCTCCCGCCGGCATCCGGCCACGCCGGATCCGTGTGTCTCGCTGGCGAAGACAGAATTATTAAGGGCCACTTCAATCCCAAAAGTCTAAGTGTGAAGTGATCCCGTGATCAAATAGGCATTCAGCCGTGGTCACCGATATGAAAAGATGGCACCGCCTCGAGGGGCAATGATGGTGATGATGAAGAAGCTGCTGATGGAGCAGAGTCTGGATTTAAACTCACAATCCCGCGATTGGGTGGTTTGCATTTCAACAAGCCGAATTGCATCCCACCTCTCCTTGTGTGCGTATGTTTACGTATACCAGCTGAGGGTTCAGCTCAGTTCCACAACAAAACAACGTTGTCTCACGCAAATTCAACTGCAATGCAGTGCCAAGCGCTTAACTGAAGCAATTCATTCCCCTTTCTCTCTCCTCTTTTACTCTTCACAGATTCCGAGTACTGCGTAGTGGACACCCAACCACAGAGCGGGGATAAAATAAATAAATATCTGCATTTAAAACACCAAGAACAAAACATGCACCGACCCCTACATTTGCTTATTTAAGGCACCGAGACGGACCGCGTGATTTACCCACGGTGCCGCACCAATCGTCGCGGTGAATACAAATCCTGCGCGGTTCTGGCCGGGCCGACCGGAGCGACGGGGCTCGAACTTCCAGCGCAGGTGCCAACTCCACCTTCGCGGCGCCGGTTTCCGCTGAACGCACCAAATTTAGCCAGACGCAGAAATTATTTCTTGGTGACGTCGCTGCCACGACATACATGGCACCGGTCGCCAATCGCATTACCAACACATACCACGGTTTGGCACAAAATCAAAGAATGCATTAACACCTCGGTTTGTTCAAGACAGCCTCACTGAATGTGATTTTCAAGAAGACCTGCTCCTTGGATGAGTGCTAAGTTCCTGTTTGAGTGGTTGTTGTGCGCAAGAGGAAACTATAATACCCGAGAAGCTAACATGCAGTTTGATCGTGTAGACAAATGGACACTGGCAGCGACCACTACCAGAGCAGGCTCTTGCACCGTGTTAATTGCTCCCGTGCGTTAAGTGCCCAGGTGTGCTAACCAAGGGGCCAGGTGTAGAGTGCCACAAGGGTACACGATGACCCTGAGCATCATCGACAGAGCTAGGATCGTCGTCCCTCGAGCTCGAACGTTGCCGCACGTGCACCGGCCGTCACCCGAGCTGGCGCAGACGCTGCCGCGAGCAACAAAACCGTGCTTGGGTTCGTGGAGGAGGACGCACGGGTTTCCAAATTACCGGAGCTAAGGGGCACGGCAGCACTTTGTGCAACTGAAAACCGCGAGCGTAGCGCCGAAAGGGGGGAAAATGCGAGCGCTTTCCACTCCACGCCAACGTTCCCAGCGCCGCACCCAACATCCGCAAGCGGCCCGGGAGACACCGCTGGATCAATGCAACTGAACACACCCGTCACTCCCAGGGGTACTACAATAAGATACCGGCCAAACGTCCCGTCGATACGCTTTACGTACGTGCGCGGTATACCCTATGTGTTCCAGGATGCCCGAAGGAGGCAGGCAGTACAGGAGATATGGTGGCTGACCTATCTGTTTTAGTGTTGTGCACCTTGTTAGTGAGGGTTTTACTCCAGGCACTGGTTTCACCCACAGAACCAAGTCCTCGTATTTAAAGGAGTTGGCCAAACATCTCAAGCAGGCGCCTCCTGATAAAGACTCTTGAGATTCGGTGAGGCTTTCCCAGGTAAAACGAATACTTTAGAGAACACATATTTCCTAATAAAAAAAACTAGCGGGATGATCAATTTTGTTTATTTAATGTGTTTAAATATCTTTCCTTGCAAAACTCGATTGTTGTTGAGTGTACGTATTATAAAATGTAATGTACTGCAGAGTTTTCATTGAGAGCTGTATTCATTTAAAGACGTTCACACCCCCTTGGAGGCACTTAAACAGTGGCATGTGGGGCTCAAACTTTACCAGACGTGGCTCTGAGCCCAAAACAACATGCGCCATCTGCACAGGAAATAGTTACTGAATGTTACAATAAATATTTTCAAGCCAGATAATTAGTCAAGTGCAGGTTAGCTCACTGCACCCCGGCACAACGTTTCTCTAACGCCTGCCTGTTCTCATCATCAATCTGACTGTTTACACTGATAACTATACCAACGTGGAAAACAGTTGGCTTTTGGTATTGATGTCCAGAAATTTTGAGTGTTTGCGAAGAGAGACTGCCACGCTGAACGATGGAACTCCCGTAATGGCAAGGTGTCCTTTGGCCTGTTGGCACTTGGGAAGCCATGAGCTCTGGACGAAAGTATTCTTTCATTATTTGAACCTAGTTAGAAAATCCAGATACCACCGCAACCATTCACCTTGGATTCCAGCTGACACTGAATAATTTCATCCCAGATCTGACATGGACACAAGGGCCAAGTTGATTTGTTTCAGGTGCCTGGAATATCTACGCAGCATCAACAACCAGAAGCATCCCAAGATCAAGAAAATGCAACTCGAGTCCCCTCTGTGTGCTGTGCTCGTTGCTAATGAGCAAAAAATGTCCTCTCCACTTGACGAAAAGTAAATAAAGTAGACGAGGCACCATACCTTTTTTCCCAAGTGTGCAGTTCATGGAGTTCGCAAAAACACCGAGACCGTATTCTTTTTGAACAATTCCACCAACCCTGGTCACATGAACCTCATCATACATTCCAGCCGTACGATTACAGTGCGCATCGTGGTCCAGTAACGCACGCACTGACGACTCGGAGTGCGCGTGCGTTAACAACGTAGCGAGCTAAGAGGCAGGGTGTGTTTCTTATGAAGTCATGAAACAGGGTGTGTGTCCTATAGTGTTAAAATGCAGGGTATGTGTGCGTGTGTCTGTTCAGGTATTATGAGCACTACGCACACTGAATTGCAGGAAGTGGTGGGAAGATGACGTTGACCTCCTGACCTGTTCACCGTCCGGTTGCGCTTTACAGACACCAGCACTTTCTACGCTGCTACTTCCCCTGCTGTATGCGCGCTCACATATGTACCTCTGTCTCTTTTCCCAAGTGTCACATTTGCGTCACCAAGAGCAATGCAAGCGAGAGTGAGCGAGCGAGGAGATAAAAAGGAACAGCCGCTTGCTAGAATCATCGTCTAAATGTTTTTCCACCTGGCTACTGACACATGAGGTTCCACACAGTGTGGCCGTCGTGGCCTGACAGTTGAACACTCACAACACATGTCGTTTATTTTACAACTCTTACAAAGCTTCCAGTTGTCAAAGTCCCCTGTTGCTGTTTATATAAAGTACTCATCATTAGTCAATATCATTATGTATTTATCTTGTGCATCTGGTGCTGTGTAAAAACTAAATACTTTTTTTTAAGGACTGCAGTGACAGTGGTGCGCTGTTTACGGTAACGCATAATTAACTTTACACTACTCTCACAGGCCCAACGCTGCCGCACATGGGGATTGTATGTCACCACGCTGGTCAGTGCGGGTTTGCGAAGGAGGGAGTGCACCCAGGACTGGTTTAGATATCACTCGCTACTGATGCTGCCCGTGGCCAGGAACTCAATTCAGGCCGCTGGGTTCATAGTGCACTGAGCTGACCACTGTACCACTGTTCAATCGGCAGCACGGTTCCAGTACGGTGAATGGTGGGTGCACAACCACTTGCCAGGGAGTGTGAACGCATTTCAGAATGCACATTCAAACTGGAATTCATTACCGGTGCCGTACTGAAGTGTGTCTATCACCAAATCACCCGAACTGCACCCCATCTCCCAGAGGTTCAGCAGGGTTGAGCTTGGATAGTGCTTGGATGGACTACCAACTGTGTATAATAGGTGGTATAGACTGTGGGATTACATGTGGGCAGCAGAGAGCAGCGTAGCAAAATACTGTTGTACTGTAATTCTATGCCCCTGGATAGAAGTACAGTACCATAATGTACTCATATTATATCCCCCATTTTCACCAAACCTGTGCTAACCAGCATGGCGAAATTTGGTGAAATGGTCACCACGATCCGCAGTGGGTTTACAAAAGGCTGTGCATGTACACTGTGGTGTAGTCCAATCTCAGATATTTCAAGATTTACATGTTCTCGCCATGCATGTAAATAATATGTTAATAATAATAAGCAAACACACGTGCGTATTGACGTGCCAACACGCGGCAGCACTGGGTGACGTTGCATCACGGTTAGAGGCTAGAGATGTGGTCAGGAGAGTGTTTAGGAGGCGGGCTGGTGGCTCAGGGGATGATTCCATGTCAAAGCACTGCAGCCAGCCAACCATGATGAAGCCCGCTTCGTATGTGGCATGAGTTGATGGCCTCAGCCCAGTCACCAATGACTATACCAAAAGAAAAATAAGTAAATAATGGCGTTTAGCTTTATCAAGTCAGCATGTTCCAGCAATCAAAACAATTAACACGTTGGTTTAATTACGACGCGGTGAACGTTCTTTGCAGCACATATACAAGATGTGATTAAAAAGGCCTTGGGATATAACTTCGGAAGCAGTTATGTGATGTCATCTTCCAGGCCGTTATTGAACACAAGGTGATGTTAGCTGTTCGCTGCTTGAATTGAAAAAGCTTTGTCTCATTAAGACAACGCAACAGAAATCTAAATTAAAGAAAAAAACAAAAGTATAAAGACTAGTTTTGTGCTGGAGAATTTTGACGAAGCTAGATATTTAATAATGTATATATTAGCGTGTGTAGTGTTCATGAGTAAAGCGGTGGTGCAGTGGTTAGCAAACTGCGCTCTGAACCCGGCAACCTATGTTTGATTCCCAGCCACAGATAACATCAGAGGCAAGTGATATCTGAACCAATTGGCACATGTGAAGTCTATCTCAACAGTGTAAGGAGGCCTTCGTTCAGCAGGGAATTGACTTCGGCCTGAAAATTATTACTATATTTTACAAAAATAAGATGCATATTTTCCCCTGTACACTATTTTAAAGCACGGATTGGGGGAGAGGTGGGTGCATCTTATAATACAGACATAATACATTGTTTTTCAGAACACTTGCTTTAATTTATTTGTTCATAATACTTTTCTGGTGACACTTCTTCACGACAATACACGACCACCAAGAGGACAGAGGAACCACAAACAGCCGTTCAGATTTATCTTGCAGAAGACATCTTCCCCGTTGAAAAAGCAGCATTCATCTTCTCGAAAACGGCTCTCCAGAGACCCATACCTTCCCCTATTAAATAAGCACTTTTTCCCCAAAACACCGCAGAGTTTGGGACATGTCTTACTTTCTGGAGACTCTTATAATCCAGAGAACACGTTAATACGTGTTTTATGTTCACGAGCCAGCGACTGGGTACGGCTCCAAGGCAAGGGGCTCCTGGTGATACTAACAGTCATGGGGTTTATATTCTGGGCAGTGTTCAACAAGTGGTTGCCGATTACTCGGAGTTGTGCTTAGGGAGTTTGGGGATCACATCAATAATACACGGTTGCTGCACTCAGTTAAGTGTTACAATGATTAAACACTCAAATTATTTACTGGGTATGGCTCTATGAAAAGATACAAGTCATTATCAATTGCAGTATATGATTCATATATTAATAATATACTGCAATTATTTATAATTAAATGGTCACATTATTGATAAAGGCATCATCAATAAGTAGCTGATTCATTATACAGTAGTTAAATACCACGATATCCATAATTTCTAAATCAACAAAATGTATTTCCAGGTCATGCATTAACGCCCTCCTTGGCTCCGATTTGACCCTCTGTCATTGGTTCATTGCTCAACGGGTGAGCGGGCCAGTGCTCTTGTGGTCAGTGCTAGAGGCGAGTGGCGAGTCACAAAACAACTTAGTACGCTGCCTAAAGGATGAACTGAGTGGAATTGACTGCCGTTGTCTGGCGGTGAAACGAGGCAACAAAAGTCAACAACTCGGAGCTCTGAGGATCACAAGCCACCATTCATCTTCATCACGTTGACATCTGGCTCACCTGACAACTACACAAAGCTAGCCTGTCCAGGACACACCTTGGTACAAGTCGGTGGGAGCCCACTGAGCGCACGAGTCTATGATTCAAGGCAAAGGCAGGCTCACCACGAGTGCAACAGGACATCGAGAAGTTGCACGTGATCAAGACAGTAGTTGGGTTTGGAAAAAACAACATGTTAAGTATTCGTGTTGTAAATGTAAATTGTCACAAATTTGCAAGGGTCGTGACTGGAAAGGGTGAGACGTGAATACTGCCAAGAGTCCCGTTGCATTCAACAACCCAAGTGATTCAACTTTAAGTTTCTTTGGTGCTGGTTGTATGGACACAACCAGCGACATATGGCCAGGAGTTAGATAGAGGCCAGGCCAGGAGGATCAGGCTCAAGGGGTCATATTTCAAGGTGTGGACACAAGATCAATGAGTCCCAGGTCAAGAGCTCAACAGGGAAGCGAGTCCACACAGCCATAGTTACCGCAGCTAGTGCGGTGAATTCAAAATCTCACAGGTCAAAACGTGGCCTTAACACAGGGGGTCGTGGGCCAAGTGAAACCTGGGTCATAGTCCATGAGGTCATAGGTTAAGGAGGCCGTGGGTCATCCGCCCAAAGGGGTTATGGGTGAATTGAAAGGAGTGGTCATGGACCAAGACGTCTGGGGTCAAAAGGTCAAAGGTCGTGTGCCTTGCGGAGGTCAAAATGCCACAAACGGGTCCAGAGTCTGGCGCAGCATGCGCCGGGTTGCAGTGGTGAGGAGTGGTGAGGTGCGGTGAGGTGTAGTGGTGAGAAGCGGTGTGGAGTGGTGATTTGTGGTAGTGAGAAGCGGTGTGGAGTGGTGATAAGCGGTTAGGTGTGGTGTAGTGGTGAGAAGCGGTGTGGAGTGATGAGAAGCGGTGTGGAGTGGTGAGGTGTGGTGTAGTGGTGAGGAGCGGTGAGGTGAGGTGTAGTGGTGAGAAGCGGTGTGGAGTGGTGAGAAGCGGTGAGAAGTGGTGACGTGTTGTGGAGTGAGGAGTGGTTTGTAGCGAGGAGCAGCTGAGAGCGTTGAGGAGTGGTGCGGAGTGTTAATGAGTGCTGAGGAGCGGTGAGGAGGAGCGGCAAGGGGGCCCCGGGCACCTTGTGCACGTCGCCGTACGTGCCGCTGCCCAGCCGCTCGGCCAACTCGAAGTCCTCCTGCGGGTTCCTCCGGCTGATGTCCAGCCCCGTGGGTCCGTAGCCGCTCATCTCCCCCTCTCGCTCGCCTCCTTTCCTCACTCCTCAGTCACTCCTCTCTCTCTCTCGAGACGTCTCCTCTCGCCTCCCCACTCCTCTCGCCTCCCCACTCCTCCCACCCTCGTATCGCCCTCCTCCTCCCTCCTACTCCTCCTCCTTCTCTTACACCCTCCCCTCACCTCCGTCCTAGTCTTTACTGTTCCGCTCGTCGCTCTTCCACACTCCTTGCTAAAGACTTCTCCTCCTCCTCCCTCCTCCTCCTCGTTGTCGTCTCCGCCGCTGCGCCTCTCGCTCACGACGACGACGGCGGCGGCGATCCCCGCAGCGGCGGTCAGTCACCGCCGCGACCCCGCCCGCCTGGCTCTGCGTCTTCCCCTCACGGCGTCACCCCGCACGCGTTGCTTGGTGACATCGTTACCGAAAGAGCTAAGAACATCGTTATCCCAATTATAAAACAACAATAACGACGACGACGACGATCGTCAATGACCGGAATCGCAACTGTCAACAACAACAAGAAGAACAAGAAGAAAAGCAGTCGTCGCTGACGTTAGCTGCATCGCTTTGTTCGCGTCGCTGCCTGGAGCGCCTGGTCACCGACGCGCTGTTGGCGGCCGCCGTCGAAGCGCGCAGCGCTCACGACCATATCCATGTTGTTGTAGTTGTCAATGTTGTTGTTAATGTTGTTGTTGTCGCGGTAATTATCAACGTGGTGAACATCATTACGTGGGCACCGTTATCGCCTCACGCGCCTCTTAATCCACAGCCCCTCCCCCCGTGCCCACCCCCCTAGAGCCCCTCCCCTCGAGCCCCTCCCCTCAGACCCCCCCCCCTAGAGCCCCTCCCCGCAGACCCCCCCTCCCCTCAGACTCCCCCCAATACCCCGCCCCCCGTGCTCAAATCCACACAGCGCACGCGCACAGAGGCCGGGGTGGCGCGCGTCGTCACGTGCGCGTGCTCCGCCAATCGCGAGGGGGTGAGGGGGTGGAAGGAGAGGCGCCTATCCTGTGTGGGATTTCTAAACGCGCACCTCGCCCCGCCCTCGTGGGCAAGTGACGCAGAATACGGAAGCAGTTTTCCATCACGTGGGCTTTCCCAGCCGGACATGCGTCACAATGGCAGGGTTCCCGCCAAAATACGGCCCGCCACGTGCGTTTGAAGAGTCCACGTGGTTAACTCGACGCGGTCACTTCAGACTACGGGGTGGGGGAGATGCTGTATTGGTGTAAAGTAGACGTTGCTGTGCCGAGGATCAGTGTGTCCCGAAAACATTCATGAAGAGATTTAGTCTTTGCTGAACAAAACCGTTCCTATCATTACTCCTGCATCGTTACGTATGTTGAACTTCTTTCGCACCGTACGTAGCCAACCGTGCTAGCGGGAGGTGCGGGGGAAAAACAAACTAACACAAAGATAGGTTCAAAGGAAATCAGTTTTTCATCTACATTTTAAAAGTGCATAGATCCGGTGGCTTCCTAATATCGGAAGAGCATTCCAGACGGCCGCAGAAGCGCATTTGAAAGCGCGCAATGCGGTGACCGTCTTTGTTCGATGGCCAGCCGACGTTATTCTGCTTCCCTTGTAGAGACTCCGAATCGTGAAGACATTTGACGCAGTCATCTAAGCTTCAGCAAATCATGGCCTTAATGTACCAAAAAACCCCACTGAGTTGTAACGCCCAGACACGGCAACACAACGACGCCTCCAGGTTGCAATGCTACCGCCGAGGCATTTCCTGAAAACTGAATTGAAGACAGGCAACAAAAAGAGATGTCATCTTTTAACTACGTCAGATTTACTCGTGCAGACGCGGCAATCGCAACCGATGGAAATCATCCACAGGAAATTGTTGAGCATCACAGAGAAGGCAACGAAGTTGGGCTTCAGATATACAAATATAAAATGAAACGGAATGGGCGTGTTCGCAAAAACAAGAAAACGGAGCAGCATTGTCTGTAGAGGAGCGGGCAGCTGTGAAAGTGACGACACAAAGAAGTGAGTGAGAGCGGCAGAGTGTCTGGTGCCTTTTTGGGAATGTTGATTTCATTATGACGATTAACAAACCGATGCTCCTGCATAAAAGAACATTTTCAATCTGTTCGTATTACGGTTTCCTGCAGATCGGAAATGCCCGGCACTGACAACACTGAACAGCAATCGGCACGTGGGCAAGAAAGATCGGAGGGGGAGGGGGTTGCTTGGAACTAGGCGAACAAATAGAAACTCAATCTTGATTTTAAGCTTTCGTGACTGCAGGAATCCATACTCTTTGGTTCTTTCGGTAAAGTCATTTACAAGAGACATTGACCGTTAAAGACACGCGGACTATGGAGGGAGACGCCACTGGATGTAACTCATTGCGGAAGGAAGAGACTGATGTGTTGCGCACGTGATTCGATGCGTGTATCACTTGCGTAAGAATGGATTGAGTCGATGCATCGTTCGTCGTTACATGGCTACTGCTAATGTCCCTTTCGGCAGGCAAGCTCAACGCAACTGTCTGTACTGAGTCTAGACAGTCGTCCATCGTCGAGGAGTGGATCAAATATCCCCAGAGCTCCCTCCAGTGGAGGCGCTTTCATCACCATTGGTTTAACACAAAATAAACCCTGAACCGATTTTACTCTGCTGATGAGACACTAAATGTCAAAACGAGTCCAACGCTGCTCAAACGAAATCACTCCCAGAAGACCGTGCGGCGGATGGGATGTGTACAAAAATAGTTTTCCTTGCTATCAACACGAATTCACGAACCCACTCTCTGCACTGACATCTCCTCTCCCGACCGTTTTCGGAGCCCAGCAGTGATCCACCAACCCTTGCCGCCGAAGCGCTGCGTCACAGGCGCGCAGCCACGGTGCAGGCAGTATCCCAGGGCAAGAACCCTCTTGGGCAAGGAGTCCTGGGGGATCCCCGTGAGGCTCTGACGGACCGAGGGAGCGCTGCGCTGCCGCGAGGCGCGGCGCTCGAGATCGCCTCGCGCGGCCTGGCGGTGGCAGGGGGAGGGGGGGGAGTCGTGGCGCGGTGGAGACGGCGAGATGGCGAGGTTCCACCGCGATGCCTCGCTGACTCGATGAGAAGTGATGGCTCCTACTCCTCCCCCTCCTTCCTTCGCAATGAGCCCCCCCCCCACTCACCCCCACGACACAACCCACGCGTCCGTCCCCCAAACACGAATAACCCCCCTCTCCCTGCCCCCTCCTCCCACGCCCCACACAGCAACCCCCTGCTTCTCCCACTCCACGCATGATGAAGGCCCCCACCGCAATACCCCACCCCCCGCTACTTATGAAGAGACCCCCATTGCCACCCACGGCTCCCTCCCTGAGGCCACGGCTTCTTGCTGATGCGCACAGACGCACTCACACACACTCATAATGCACACACACTCATAACGCACACAATCATAACACACACACACACTCATAGCGCACACACTCATAACGCACACACACGCATAATGCACACACACTCAACGCACACACTCAACGCACACACTCATAACGCACACACACAGATAACGCACACACACACATAACGCACACACACACACAATGCACACGCACACACTCAAAACGTGTTGAGTGATTTTGCCCCCTATCTTCGCCAACCGGCACTCACCAACGTGGTGAAGTATGGTTAAAAAAAACCCACGTCGTCATCCAGCAGGGAATTCACAAAAGGCGGCGGTGGCTATGCACGCGGCGTGAGTCCAGCCCAGTGGAGGCGAGGGTTGGTGGATTACACATCGGTCGTGAGACTCCCCGTGAGCCTGTCTCGCCAGGAGACGTCGGTACAGCAAAAGGTGGACTCAAATCTCCATCTGTTCCATCTGTATGGGACAGAGTGCCGCCGCTTCCTCGCGCGCGTGGGGTTTGCTCCAGGTGCTCCGGTTCCTTCCCACACATATATAAACACCAATTGGCGGAAAACATCTGAATATACAGAGGACCACGGATCGTGGGCAATTGCTGGTCGCGCCGGCTCCTGGCGTGGCTGCCTTCCCGCGTGTCCATGGGTTTTCGCGCGCCTCTGAGTCGTCCCCTCTCTCTTTCATCCAGAGCGAGCAAATACCGTGCACTTTAGAGGTGAACGTTCTTGTTGAAGGGCCGTGCATTGTCATACTACTTTTAAATATGACTTTCAATCGTAGGGCAGGTCGGCCTCAAGGTTCTCGATGCACGTGTATAGACGCAACGAAGACACGCACAGACGCGCGCGCACACAGGGTAAGACACACGCACGCACACATAGATAAGACAAAGATCCCCCGTGTAGTCTTAACATACTTTTGGGAGCAAGTGCCGTTGGCGACAATCGACAGACAGACATACGCACAGACGCAGCACATACGCGTACAGAGGCGCGCGCGCACACAAAAAAAAACAAAGAGACACGCACAGCAGAGACAACACACACACCGCTCTATGCCGCATGCAGATGCACACCGCTCGGAGCATTTCTGCTCCCTCCTCGCGTCTCCCCGCCCCGCACACGCGCTCCCTCCCACGCGTGGCCCACCCGAGACTCTCCCTACCCCGGTGCAGTCCGCGTCTCTCCCCACACCAAGATCGCGAGTCTCCGTGACCACGTGGAGCGCGCGGCGGGTTGAGCACTGGCGGCGCGCGGCACGATCCGAGCACAGCGCTCCCTCCTGGAGCACACAAACACAGCTTGCAATCCTCTCAACCAATACACCGACACACAAGCACTTACACACGTTCACGAACACACGAGCACACCTGGCTAACACGCCTTACCTACACAAACTAACACACCGACCAACCGGACATCCCACCAAATACCCCCAAAAAACGTTCACACCCTACCAATATCCAACAGCCACTCAAAAAATACCGAGCAACACCCAGCCCAACCAAAACAACCCACTACTCAACCAATACGCATATTCACCAAACCAAGCATGTAACTAGCACACAACCACCACACAACGACACACACAGACACCCCTAAACAGTACACACTACCCACAGCACACCCGACACACCGAACCAAGATCCAACACTCGACCACAAACACCCAGACACTCTCAACACACCACCACCACCACACGCCAGCAGGTATCACCCTGCGTTCAGTAGCATCAGTTGAAGGAGGAGGAGGTGGTGGAGGAGGAGGGTTTGAGAGGGGTTGGGCCAGCTGCAGGAGCGATGGCCAGCTGCAGCGTGCCACAGGTGTCGGGCCTGTTGGCCGCGGGCATGGCCCTGGTGCTGCTTTCCTTGGCCTTCGTGAGCGACCACTGGTACGAGACGGACGCGCGCGCGCACGCGGCGCGCTGCCGCGAGCGCCCGGCCGGGCCCTCCGCTCACGACCCCCCGGGGGGCTACAACCTCCCGCTGCGGGACCTGCCCGGCGTGCCACCGCAACACGGGGCACCTGGCAGAGATGGCGGTGGAGATGATGATCGTGATGGAGGGCAACGAGTTGGCGCAAAGTCTGGACGATCTGGAGGGCCCGGAGGAAGAGGAGGTTCCGGAGGGCATTTGGGTGCTGGGGGCTCCAGGCTGTCTGGTAGGAGGCGGGACCCCCAGGCGCGTTTTGGAGGGGGGGCTCCCGTGGGCACTGGAGTGGTGGCGGACCCCGCGGGCAGGGTGAGGGACCCCGCCCAGGGGGGTCCCGGGGAGAGCGCGGGTAAGGAGCAGGAGCAGGAGGAGCAGCAGCAGGAGCCCGAGTGTGACCGCGCCGTCTTCTCGGCGCACGCGGGGCTGTGGAGGCGCTGCTACCGGCGCGGCCACGACCCCGAGCTGGACGCCCTCGTGCAGAAAGGTGACCCCGCGAGGTCACGCACGCACACGCACATTTAAAACAAAAGGTAAAGATTCCCCGGATAGAGTTATCGACTTTTGGGGCAAGTGCTGTTCGTGAATAACACCTCATGAAGGCCGGCAACGGCACACGAGGGGGTGGGTGGCCAGCACCGCTCCTGACCGCCTTTGTCTTCCCAGTGCCGATGTTTACACATCGAGCCATTTGAGGCCGAGTCGACCTTCGCGAGTCCGACGACCGGTTCAGTTAAGCGTCACTGGTGCTGGTGGCCGTGGGCGGGAATCGAACCCGGGGTGCAGGGTTCGTAGCGCGGCGCACTAACCGCTTCGCCACCGCTCCCCACTCACGCGCACGCAGACGAGTAACTACATCGCGCAAACCGCAAACGTTGCGACTCCTTCTCATGGCGGTCACTTCACATGAAACTTAGATGGATGTGAATTCATTGTTGAGCATCACTGCAGCATTGGTTTCAACACGAACACACTCTGGACCGATTTATATCCAAGTGTGTATGTATGTAGGGTTATATGTAAGTGTGTATGTATGTAGGGTTATATGTAAGTGTGTATGTATGTAGGGTTATATGCAAGTGTGTATGTATATAGGGTTATATGTAAGTGTGTATGTATCTAGGGTTATATGTAAGTGTGTATGTATGTAGGGTTATATGTAAGTGTGTATGTATGTAGGGTTATATGCAAGTGTGTATGTATCTAGGGTTATATGTAAGTGTGTATGTATCTAGGGTTATATGCAAGTGTGTATGTATCTAGGGTTATATGCAAGTGTGTATGTATGTAGGGTTATATGTAAGTGTGTATGTAGGGTTATATGCAAGTGTATATGTATCTAGGGTTATATGCAAGTGTATATGTATGTAGGGTTATATGCAAGTGTGTATGTATCTAGGGTTATATGCAAGTGTGTATGTATGTAGGGTTATATGCAAGTGTGTATGTATCAAGGGTTATATGCAAGTGTGTATGTATGTAAGGTTATATGCAAGTGTGTATGTATGTAGGGTTATATGCAAGTGTGTATGTATGTAGGGTTATATGCGAGTGTGTATGTATCTAGGGTTATATGCAAGTGTGTATGTATCTAGGGCCCATATCTAAGCGAGAGAGAAGGCTCCCTGCCTGTAATTAGCATCTGGGAGATGCGCGTTGGTTCCAGCGAGCCTGGCTCTGCTGATGAGACGTTGCAAGTTGAAAACCGGTCCAGAGTTGTGTTGTTTGTGTTGAACCAACTAACGCTGCTGATATGCGCTCGCAGAAAGGCAAGGCCGTGTGCGGCTGATGAGATGTGTACAAAACTAAAATCCCCGTTTTATGACGGTACAGGTATGGGGCAGGCGTATTGTCACCGTGGGGAGAACAGGACAATAAAGCGTCTCTGAGACGCTGCCGCGGGAGGGATACTCGTGAAGAACGTCGCGAGTGATAATCGCGACTCCACGCTGTCGAGGAACGCGAATAACCGGCTGGGTAATCGCGGCGTTTCGCCCACCGCATCTTTCCTGATGATGTTTTTGTTGTTGTTGTGTTTAGTTCCTTGTTGTCCTTCCTCGCACCTCCGATTAGCACGGTTGGCTACGTACGGTCCGAAAGAAGTTCAACACACAGCACGCAATCATCGTGCTCTCCGACAGGAAATGATGAGAACTGTAATCGATTTCTCTCTCAAACGGACGTTACAATTATCGCGGGCCTTTTATCGTACGCGATATAGTGGCATCGCCGTATCGCGGCAACCACAATACACGTGTTCACACGGGCATCAAAAGGAAGAGATCGCTCTGAAAATTGAGTGACAGTCGCTTAAACATGTCTCTTGATGTGGGCAGCCGTTGTGTAGCGGTTCGCCACGAACCCGGCGACCCGAGTTCAATTCCCGCTCACGGCCACCAACACCAGTGACGCTCCTGCGCCTCCCCTAGGTCCACTCAGCCTCAAACGAGTCCCGTAGCTAGTGCGGTGTGCTGTAAACATCGCCACCAAGGAGACAAAGGCGGCCAGGCGGGGCGTGGTGCTGACCACGCACCCCCTCGTGTGCGGTGCCGGCCTTCATAGGTGCTCGCTAACACCACTTGCCCCAAGAGTCTGTGAAGGCTATACGGGGGATCTTTGGCTTAAATGCATAGATCTCTGTGATAGCAAATGCTGGTCGCTGTAATGTTAGATAGGTGGACTCCCATTCAAGTGAATAACTCGGGATCTCTGTGGCAGATCTCTGTGACATTAAACAAAACTCCATGAGAATGAAAGCACGCTTAGTTATCATGAAAGTCGCTCTAATCTTGCCCGTGCGGCTGTTGTTGCTGTAGAACAACAACAGCTCGAGGGTTACATTGAGGAGGGTTAAGAGGCGTCAGGAGAAGCGGAGCGGTCGCTTTGTGGCTGTGACGATGGCGACCACGCCGCCTCCTCCTCCTCCGCGTGTGCGATTCGGGGGTCTGCGTTACGGGTGCCACGGTCTCTGTTCTGGGTGGTGACCACAGGCTGCGCACGCCGCCCGGACAGTTTGTCATCATCGCCATCAGCACCATCAACACCATCCAATATCCGCATCATCACCATGAGCAGCTGCGATGTTCCCTGCGGTTGCCGTTTAGAGTCGTGCCCAGAAGCGTCGTCAGGTCTTCAGACGAGGAGGAGTTTGGTGACCTCTTGTCGCCTTGATGACCAGGTCCCTTTCGCTCGTGGGGGGGGGGGTTGTGGTCGCTATGCGCAGTAAAGGCAAATGTGTACCTCCGATCAGCACGGTTGGCTACGTGCGGTGCGAAAGAAGTTCAATATGCATCCACATCTGTGCGAGTGAATGCACGTCACTTTAACTCGCAGGCGGGAGGGTATGGTGGGGGGTCGAGATTATGAACCGATGTCTTTGTGAGAATGGATGACGGCCGCTTATACCAGGTTACGATCAGGTCTATTGATCGCTGAGCTATCTCTCTGAAAGTGAACCGCGATCATTTAATGATCGAGGTGAATTCTAACCTTGGAAGGCAACGGAGATCGCTTCAACGGATCTCTGCGAAGACGAGTCACCCGCCACTCGAACTCATCTCTGTGGGAGTGAATTCAGCAGCGCCCTCAAGAACAACACGAACGGACGACGACGACGATGCAACAGATGGCGATTGGTCTGAGCGAGGACTTGACGCTTTAATAAAGATCAGGAGTAGAGCTCTATAACCACAGAGCTCTGTGATTAGGATCTATAATGATACACCTCTATGATTACGATCTATCATGATAGAGCTCTATGATTATAATCTATAATGATACACCTATATTATTAGGATCTATGATAGAGCTCTATAATTTGGATCTATAATGATAAAGTTATTTGATTACGATGGAGCTCTATGATTACAATCTATAATGATGGCGCTCTATGATTACGATGGAGCTCTATGATTACAATCTATAATGATGGAGCTCTATGATTACGATGGAGCTCTATGATTACATCTATAATGACGGAGCTCTATGATTACGATGGCGCTCGATGATTACAATCTATAATGATGGAGCTCTGTTTACGATGGAGCTCTATGATTACAATCTATAATGATGGAGCTCTATGATTACAATCTATAATGATGGAGCTCTATGATTACGATGGAGCTCCATGATTACGCGAGTGGCGGAGTGTGCGCGAGCGGCTGTCCCCAGCGGACGGCGCCAAACTGCCGCGGGGCAACGTTGGATGCGCGCACGAGAATCGTGCTGATGATGATGCTGCTGATGATGCTGCTGATGCTGCTACTGATGATGCTGCTGCTGCTGATAATGCTGCTGCTGATGATGCTGCTGCTGATGATGCTGCTGATGATGCTGATGATGCTGCTGATGCTGCTGATGATGCTGCTGACGATGCTGCTGATGATGCTGATGATAATGCTGCTGCTGTTGATGATGATGATGCTGTTGATGTTGATGCTGCTATTATTGGTGCTCCTGCTGCTGGGTCCGTGTGGCGTCACACCGGGCCGCGATGCGCGGCTGCCAGGCGTCACACGCCAGGCGTCGTCACCAGGGCCAGGGACGTCGGGACGCATCGACTCACCATTGATGATTACGCATCGGACCGCGCCCGTGCGAGAATCGATGTTTGTTTTAACGATGTTACGCAACCTCCATACAAATGATGTGTTGCCGAGGGTGCATTTCGGCTCTGCAAAAACAAAAATAATCGATTATTGAATTGCCCAGTAATCGCATCGGCAGGAAGGGTGCCGGTGGTAGTGGTGGGAATCGCGTGTGCTGCCCTGTCACTCAAACGATAGCCACGCCCCGTCAATCAGATAGCCGCGCCCCTTCAATCGAATAACCACGCCCCTTCACTCAGCTAGCCACGCCCAGTCGATCAGCTAGCCACGCCAGGTGCGCGCCTTTGTCTCCCCAGTAGCTTGATCAGAGTTTGTACACGGCGCTCCAGGTGCTTGCTTTAAGGCTGAGTGTTCCTAGGGGAGGAAAGCCCCTGGACAGGTTCGCACATCGGTGGCGAGCGACAGCTGCGCCGATCTAAGGCCTCCCCCTAGGTCGACTCAATATTAAATGCGTAGCCGGCCAGGTGTATAAATATCGGCAGTGGGAGACAAAGGCGGCCGGGCGTGGCTGTCCGTAGGCGGCGCCCCCCTGGCTCACAGCGTGCTGTGCGTGCGCCAGGATCGCTGCGTCGCTGCGTGGCTGTCCGCTACAGCTCCTCCAGGAGGAGCCTGGCCAGGCAGCTGTCACACAACGCGACGAGACGCCTGCAGCAGGACGAGTGGCACCTCCTGCGTGAGGACCAACACCACCATCTACACCACCATCTACACCACCATCTACACCACCATCTACACCAGTATCTACACCACCGTCTACACCACCGTCTACACCACCGTCTACACCACCATCTACACCATCATCTACACCACCCTCTACACCACCATCTACACCACCATCTACACCACCATCTACACCATCATCTACACAATCATCTACACCACCATCTACACCACCATCTACACCACCATCTACACCACCATCTACACCACCATTTACACCATCATCTACATCACCATCTACACCATCATCTACACCACCATCTACACCACCATCTACACCACCATCTACACCATCATCTACACCACCATCTACACCACCATCTACACCACCATCTACACCACCATCTACACCATCATCTACACCACCATCTACACCACCATCTACACCACCATCTACACCAGCAGCATCATCTACACCACCATCTACACCATCATCTACACCATCACCATCATCTACACCACCATCTACACCATCACCATCATCTACACCATCATCTACACCACCATCTACACCACCATCTACACCATCATCTACACCACCATCTACACCACCATCTACACCATCATCTACACCATCATCTACACCAGCAGCATCATCTACACCACCATCTACACCACCATCTACACCATCATCTACACCATCATCTACACCACCATCTACACCACCATCTACACCACCATCTACACCATCATCTACACCATCATCTACACCATCATCTACACCACCATCTACACCACCATCTACACCATCATCTAGACCACCATCTACACCACCATCTACACCATCATCTACACCACCATCTACACCACCATCTACACCATCATCTACACCACCATCTACACCACCATCTACACCATCATCTACACCATCATCTACACCAGCAGCATCATCTACACCACCATCTACACCACCATCTACACCATCATCTACACCATCATCTACACCACCATCTACACCACCATCTACACCACCATCTACACCATCATCTACACCATCATCTACACCACCATCTACACCACCATCTACACCATCATCTACACCATCATCTACACCATCATCTACACCACCATCTACACCATCATCTACACCAGCAGCATCATCTACACCATCATCTACACCACCATCTACACCATCATCTACACCAGCAGCATCATCTACACCATCATCTACACCACCATCTACACCATCACCATCATCTACACCATCACCATCATCTAAACCATCACCTATACCAACACCATCATCTAAACCATCACCATCATCTACACCATCATCTATACCAGCACCATCATCTACACCATCATCTACACCAGCAGCATCATCTACACCAGCACCATCTACTGCAGCAGCACCATCATCTACACCAGCAGCACCATCATCTACACCAGCAGCACTATCATCTACACCAGCAGCACCATCTATACCAGCAGCACCATCTACACCAGCACCATCATCTACACCAGCAGCACCATCTACACCAGCACCATCATCTACACCAGCAGCACCATCTACACCAGCAGCACCATCTACACCAGCAGCACCATCTACACCAGCACCATCATCTACACCAGCAGCACCATCTACACCAGCACCATCATCTACACCAGCAGTACTATCTCCACCAGCATCTACACCAGCACCATATACACCAGCAGCGTCATCTACACCAGCACCAGCGCCATCTGCACCATCTACACTGTCATCTGCACCAGCAGCATCATCAATAGAAGCATCAGCACCACGAGCACGTGCACCGGAATATACATCCAGTGCCTCTTCCTATACTCACCCGTGTCAGTGTCCACGCGCGTTGACCCATACACACGTTGCGTCCATTCCCCGCCTATCCACGTGTACCCATACCCCCATGTTCTCACGTGTACCCATATCCCCGTATACCCCCGTGCATCCATTCCCCGTGTGGAACGGCTCAGACCTACGGCGCATCACTGCCGGCTTCCTGGGCATGGCTCTGGCCGTGCTCGGCTGCGGGGTGGTGATCGGGGCCTTGAGCTGCTGCTGGGAGCCCAGCCTCACGCAGCACGTGGCCGGCCTGCTCTTCCTCATGGCCGGTGAGGGCCTGCGCCACCACCACCACCATCGACCTGGCCGCCTCCCTCCCTCACACGCGGGCTCGCAGGGCCAGCCAGCTTGGCGGAACATCGACATCGCACGGGCTAGGAAAGGCAGAACACCGGCGTCACGGTGGCTAAGAGATGTTAACTACCTCGCCTGGTATACAGGAGGTCGTGGGTTCGATCCCGATCCTGACGCCTGAATATTTGGAGTTTGCGGTCTCCCTCTCTCTCTCTTCCCCCGTGGCCGCGTGGATTTTTCTCCGGGTCCTCCGGTTTTCCCCTCCACGTTTAGAATCAACGTCACGCCTTTCGAGTCTTTGGCTGCTATCAATGTCCACGTGATAAGCCGCTTCGTCGAGCTATCACTTGTGATCGATTCTCAAAAAGAGCTACATAGCTCAGTGTTGCCTTACCTGATCAAATAAAATAAATAGTTTCGTTTAAATAGAGTGTTAGCAGCACAGAGTTGCTGAGAACAGGCCCAACGACGTCGAATGACCAACAGCAAATACGCCGTAGGCACCGATCTTGAATGGAGCTGGGGGCACCAGGAGCTTGGGGGAGGCGAGACGGCGATTGATGAAGGCAGCAAGGGGATTCCAAAGGGGAGCAGAGAGAGAAGTGAGATGACCTGCGGTGTGGTGAGTGGGTGAGTGAATGGGTGAGAGAGTGAGTGGATGGGTGGGTGTGGGTGAGTAAGTTGTTGTGACCTGCGGTGTGGTGAGTGGGTTAGTGGGTGAGGGAGTGGATGAGTGCGTGAGTGAGTTATTGTGACCTGCAGTGTGGTGATTGAACACAGTGTGATGGATGACACGAAACAGTCTGGTAGAGACCGAATATTCAACATGGGAGTTAAAAATTAAAGTTAAAATATTCACGGGAAGCAGTAAGCGTGATGGCACAGTAGTAGTAGCTCTAGAAGAGTGACACGTCGGCGACTGACCGCCGGCAAGTGAAGCGAGTGAATCGGTGAGTGCCGCCTCTAGAAGCGCCCTGGCCGCTGCTTCGCCTTGAATTCTGTCCGCGTGGAGCAGTGAGCTGGGATCCGAGGATGCTCCACTCCGCGCAATGACACACGGCGCCAACACTGAGGGGCTCCCCCCCGGCTGATGCGACACCGTTGATGTCTCTCCCCCACCTCCTCCCACTCCTCCTGTCTCCCCCTCCCGCACGCCGGCCGGTGCGCACCAGGCATCTTCTGCACCATCTCGCTGTGCACGTGCGTGGCCACGGCGTCCCACGCGCTGCCCCGCGGCGTGGCGCGCGGGTTCGGCTGGGCCCTCGCGTGCGGGTGGTGCGGCCTCGCGCTCGCCCTGGCGGCCGGCTGCGTCTTCACCGCGTGCCCGGCCGTGCGGCGCAAGCGGTTCGCGTTCGTGCAGCCGGACCCCATCGACGTGTCGCCCTGAGACGGCGCGCAGGGACGGCCAGGGGTGGAAGTGACGCAAGACTCGTAGACGCGACTGCCTGACGCCACGGCACTCTGAGGACCCATTGACACCGCACACCTTCGTGGGACGCACGGACACACGCACGGACACACGCGCACACACACAAAGACAAATGCAATGAACCACCCGTATAGCACGGGGCCAGCACCACGCCCGGCCGCCTTTGTCTCCCCAGTGGCGATGTTTACGCACCGCACCAGGTACTCATTTGAGGCTGAATCGACCTAGGGGAAGCCCAGGACCTGTTCAGATAATCGTCACCACCGGTGTTGGCCGTGAGCGGGAATCTAACTCGGGTCGACGGGTCCTAGTGCAGCGTAGCGCTAACCACTACACCACTGCTCCCCACAAGACACATGGACACACACACGGACAGACACACACACACCTCTACTGAGGATCCACGGTGTCCCCTCGTGGCAAACAGTGGGGGGCTAAATTTTGATGTAAAGCTTTCGTGACTGCAGTAATTCATATTCTTAGCTCTTTCGGTAAAGTCACGTTGAAGGGAAACAATAAAATAATAAAATATTATATATATATATTTTATATATTCAACGTGACTTTACCGAAAGAGCTAAGAATATAAAAAGTGGGGTGCTACTCCAGCAGTGGGCAGGGGGCAGGTAGCGAGGAAGCCGCGCGCGCGGGGCTAGTGGCCTAGTGGGCGTGGCTGCGTGAAAGTGGGCGGTGCTTACGCAGGGAGGGGGGGGACTGCCCCCGCGCCGCGTGTCCCGCTGGAGCTTCCCACTCCCTTGAGCATCGCCAGTCGTGCTCAATCCACTGCTGGATGAAGGCCTCCCAGAGCCGCCGCCGCCGTCGCCACATCTCACAATCCTGCGATGAAACAACCCCTCCAACGCCCGCGCACAAACCGAGTGCGTTGCTCCATCTCCTAAGGGGGTCGCCCTCGCGATGCGTTCCACTCCTTTGGCTGCCCACCCACTTATTACTCCTGACCATGGGCCACCGTCAACCGATAGCGACGCGTTCCCGCACCGACCTTCCTCACCTAATGTGGATCGTGTCGCGAACCCGCGTGGTGTGTGTAATATACTCCACGTGTCAATCCGTGTCCACGTGCGTGTGGGTTTAATAATGGTCGTTGCAGTAAAAGTTTTTGAGTTTCGCGGATCTCACGATGCCCGCGTGAGCGGCGGCCCGTCTGGAGCACGCCGACTGCTCCACCTTGCTCCTCGTACCACGTGACCCGTCTGGAGCACACCCGCTGCCCAACCTTGCTCCTCGTACCACGTGACCCGTCTAGAGCACGCCGACTGCCCCACCTTGCTCCTCGTACCACGTGACCCGTCTGGAGCACGCCGACTACCCCACCTTGCTCCTCGTACCACGTGACCCGTCTGGAGCACACCGACTGCCCCACCTTGCTCCTCGTACCACGTGACCTGTCTAGAGCACGCCGACTGCCCCACCTTGCTCCTCGTACCACGTGACCCGTCTAGAGCACGCCGACTGCCCCACCTTGCTCCTCGTACCACGTGACCCGTCTAGAGCACGCCGACTGCCCAACCTTGCTCCTCGTACCACGTGACCCGTCTAGAGTACGCCGACTGCCCCACCTTGCTCCTCGTACCACGTGACCCGTCTGGAGCACGCCGACTGCCCCACCTTGCTCCTCGTACCACGTGACCCGTCTGGAGCACGCTGACTGCCCCACCTTGCTCCTCGTACCACGTGACCCGTCTAGAGTACGCCGACTGCCCCACCTTGCTGCTCGTACCACGTGACCCGTCTAGAGCACGCCGACTGCCCACTTTGCTCCTCGTACCACGTGACCCGTCTGGAGCACGCCGACTGCCCCACCTTGCTCCTCGTACCACGTGACCCGTCTAGAGCACGCCGACTGCCCCACCGTGCTCCTCGTACCACGTGACCCGTCTAGAGCACCCCGACTGCCCCACCTTGCTCCTCGTACCACGTGACCCGTCTAGAGCACGCCGACTGCCCACCTTGCTCCTCGTACCACGTGACCCGTCTGGAGCACGCCGACTGCCCCACCTTGCTCCTCGTACCACGTGACCCGTCTAGAGCACGCCGACTGCCCCACCTTGCTCCTCGTACCACGTGACCCGTCTAGAGCACGCCGGCTGCCTACCTTGCTCCTCGCGCTCTCTGAGCGATGGGTCGACGATTTGTTGGCGTCCACATCCTGGCACGGCCCTTGGATGTTTGTCTCGCCCAGCTGCCGCGTGCGATGTGACGTCTCAATACGCAACGACAAAGATCCCCCGTGTAGCGCCTTTACAGCCGTGGGGGCAAGTGCTGTTAGCGAGCACTTATATGTACGTGTGTGTGTGTGAAGGCCGACACGACACACCACGGGGATCGGTGGCCAGCGTTACGCCCGGCCGCCTTTGTCTCCCCAGTGGCGATGTTTACACGTCGCACCAGGCGCTCATTTTGAGGCCGAGTAGACCTGCTCAGGTAGCCGGGTCCAAAGTGGAACTTCGCGAACCGGTAACCTCACTGGAAGAGTCCACAGCCGCCCATTGAGAGGCGGCGTCGTGCCCACGGCATCGTCACCACCCTGATTCTGACCTCCGATTCGACCCATCACCGGCCGATCGCGCCGCACCCGTTCGGACTAGTCCGAATGCATCAATAAACGTGATTCAAAACTAGTGGCATCGTAAATAAATAAATGGCCCGTTGCCTAAAACGTCGGCTCATTGTTTGGTCGCTGTTGATGATTGAGCTCCTGGATAATTTTACCTCGACCGCTGAACTCCCGATGGGCCACAATGCTCCCCGCGTGTTTGTGCAGTGGCCGTGCGTGTGCACGTGGAGTGTCGTGGAGATTTTAATTTGCAGCGCAGAGCGATGCGATGTCGGGATTTTTCGTTCATATTTAACACGCGATTATATATATTGGCGGTGCATCCGTACACACACACACCCGGCTGAAGCTCAGTTTTCTTGGGCAAATAAAGGCTCTGGAGAATGAGAACCCTCGTGATGTATTCTCATCGCGTGTTTACGCATGACGGCGATGATGATGGGTTGGTCGCGATTACGGGATATTCCAATCCTGGGTAACGTAAAGTCAAAGAGGCATTGGGCCACTCGGGCCAGGCAGAACTCTCCTGAAAGCACCCCCACAGACTCGGTGACAATCAGAGACTCCCATTCTGTCTCCACATCCCAACTAATAAATGTTTGAAGTACGGTCAGCCCACTGGCTCTCCATACCAATAGTATCCATCAATATTATCCATAAATATTATCCATCAAAATTATCCATCAATATTATCCATCAATATTATCCATCAATATTATCCATCAATATTATCCATCGCGAAAGCATTTGAGCGATCCAACTCTGGCGCGGTTAATTCGTCTCAACAACCTCGGATCTGTTGATGAGACCAAAACTGTCGAAGTCGGTCCATAATTCGCTTGCTCAAACAAACGCGGCTGGGTAATGTTAGTCGGGGAATGTTGTTAGTCGGTAACGTTAGTTGGGTAAGCCAAGAGGCGGTCCGATTAAAGCGCATTAATACCATGTGTTTTTTCTGAAGACCAGATGGGGTTCCGCTTATCTTGGCTACGTACGGTGCGAAAGAAGTTCAATATATGGTGCACCGTACGTACGGTTCGCCCCACAACGACCCTCGCCAACGCAGGCCGAGTGCGTGGTGCTGGAGACCCGGAGGGTAAACAAGAGAGTAAACGGAGGGACTTGGCGATGCCTACATTCGTCCATTACTGCCCTCCGCTGCCCACAGCGTTGCCTCGCAGCAGCCTATAACACCTGTTATGCGCATGGTGTTGGTCGCCCCATCACGGCATAAATCTAGGCTAAAAAAACCTGCTTTAGCTTTCGAGATGTGCAGCATTCCGAGTGAATAAGGACACGAAGAAGAAGTAGACGAAGAAGACGAAGTGAATGATCCTATCGATTGCTACATTGCATCAGATTGTAGGATGCGAGGTTCGTGACCTCAAAGGGCCTCTTCGCACAATCCCTGAAGGACATCCACCGTGCACGCGGTGCGCAGTGCAGACTTGGACGAGGGCGACGCTGCTGCTGCTGATGGTGAGGATGACGCTAGGCGGCGCTACACCATCGCGTTTAAGTTCTCGACGTGGTCGCTTTTACATTTGAGGCTTTGGGAGCTCGGGAAGCTTAAGAGGCTCTCCTCCACTAGCCCTTGCATTCACTCGCACTGTCTTGTTTTAATGCGAACGCTTTGTATGTGTAGGTAACGGACTCACATTGGTACTGAGTGCGATGGTGGTAGTGATAATGATTGTGATATTCTAACTACGGGAAAGCCTGAGTCACATGACTCCTTTCCAGGAGGGTCTTTCCAAGTTTATTTTTTGTAGTCCAGGGGACGATGACTGGCTACGTAACTTACAAGTGAACAGTTTGCGGGTATTTTCTTTTATTTGGCAAACATGTGACTGTGGCTCGGGCAGTTCTGGTGGTGGTGGCAGTGGTTTGCTTGGTTGTTGGTAGTTACGGAGCCGACGCAGATTTCTCTTCGTGCCGATGAAGCTGCATCTCGTTTGTGTGTATGGGAGAGCCGTGGGTGAAGAATGATGGAGGAGGAAGAAAAAATGGCATCCGCTTTTCTGCCGCTCAGATGAAACACAACATCCGCACGTGCCCAGCGGCCTCGCACCACGCGGCGTGTTTCACGGCGGAGGTTTTTAATAGCCCTGTCCGCTCTGCGCCCGGCTCGTGGAGGCCATGTGTTTCTTGTTCCTCGCGCCCCAGAACCAGGCGGACAAATTCCTTGGCTCCGAGCTTGACGGAAGGGGCCATTCGCCAGGTGGACGTTTCCTTCCATTGGAAAAAAAAAATGCGATTCCAGTTCACCTGCCTCATATTTCTCAACACGAGAAAAAACTAATTCAACTTTAAAAAAATATCAACTTGCAAACCCTGCGTTGTTTTTTGTTGCTAGAAAAAAACACCACACCGGTAATTTTATGTTTTCAGGCCAATAACTGCAGAAATTATCTTGGGAAACCCGTGGCTTGGGCCCACCGTGTAGTTGTACACACGTGGAGGGCCGCCGTCGCTGCTCCGCTGGCACGACGAGGTGCGTGTGTCGTCCGGCACCACGTGGAGGGGGAACTCCTCCTCCTGTCCAGCGCGACGTCGTAGTGGTTGGTGGTGGTGCCCTCGGTTCGGTAAAGACACGGAGGCGGAGCAGAGGTCGCGATTTAAATTTCGTTTATTTTATGACAGGATATTACAATGACCTGCAAAAAGTGTACAGAAAAGGCACAGGGGTTGCGTACAGACAGGTACAATGCAGGGTTCTCTTTATCTCATCCTAGTAAACCACGTGTGTGTGTGCACAGCCTGCTGGACTCCACATCGGCACCACGTCAGCTGGGAAACACAGTCGTGGGCAATCCGAGACTTCTAGTTGTGCTTTTAAATAAAAACTCTGAATAAATACAGTTAAATAAAAAAAACATTGCCTCATTAGTCAATTATTGCAACCACTGCAAGAGACGTCATTACAATGATATTATTACACGGATGTGTTTGTGGCAATTGTATAAATCCGTTTTTAGCATAAGACCTGAATGATAGAGGCGATTTTTTTGTTTGTTTTAGCCTGTCAAGTGTGGCCTTTGTTTTGTACGTAATTTTTTTAGGTTTATGGCTGCAAAAATTAAAAATAATAACAATAAAACATAAAATGAAATCACAAGAAGGCAAATGAATTGCAGTAAAGATGCCTGGCAACTACATCTCATTGATTTCTTTAAAAATTCAAAAAAAAGTTCAAATTACGTACTTTGTTCCAATGAATAAAGAACAAGCATTAGTACCATTTACACAAGTTTAAGATAGTTTTTTACTATAGGCCGTACACACCATTCACAGATCAAATCTACCGGGAGAAAAAATTAAACTCTAGAAAAATCAGTTTTCATACATGTACCCCCCTTCTGAAGTTCCAAAAATAATTACAGGTTTGATCCTTTTTAGAAAATGAAATAACAAAGCATTTGTATGTAGCCTAGTTCACAAAAAGCATATATTACTTATTACAGACTTAAAAAAAATTAGCCTTACATTAGTGGCTTGTTTAAACTTGGTTCAGTTTTTTTTTAAACCACAAATAATAACAAAAGAAACGACGTGTAACTTCCACAACACAATCTCCCCATGCTCCATGTTCACGTAAAAACCCTTCCGCTCAGAAAGTGCAGAATAAATGCCTTAAAGTCTACACGTTTCTCAAGCACCCTGAAGTCCACACCATCGCAGGCCTCAACGCGGCCACGCAAACCCACCAACCTGTCTCCTTCCCATGGCTTTAGCCGCCAATAAAAAAACAATAAAACATAATAATTTATGACTCTAAACTCGTACAAAAATTAGTTCTCTTCAGTTTTCCCTTTAAATTGTGTAAAACACACTCGCCACAAAAACACACACGCAACAATAACGAAAGAAAATGAAGAGCTACTGCAATTTAAAATGTCTTAAATAATCCGCAGATTTATTTTTGTAATTATTACTCTTAAACATTTATTAATCTGTAATAACTTAACGCAATAACTTAGTTGTGAAAGTCACGCCGGCGGACTGAGCGACTGTCCTCCAGCGTGTCTGGAAGCCCATTGATGGGGGCGAGACGGATTTGTCTCCCCCCCCACTCCACGGACAGGAGTACCCGCAGACGAGGAGGGATCTGAGAATGTCCACGCGGTTGGACGGGCTGCCCCGCGGAGACAAACGGTGACCCAGAGATTACACGGCAAAACCTGAACATTGATTTTCTTCTAAGAAATCCTCACGAAATCAAATAGTGTGTGATCAAACCTGACCCTTACCTCTAACCATGACCCTGTCAATGCAAGAGTTAGGACTGGGACAGGGATTAGATTAGGTGTAGGGCGACAGGTTTGCTCCATTAACATGCAAATCAATTTTCCATTAAAGTGTATTTCAAATCCACTTCCATTCAAATGCAATTCAAATATACTTCATCGTTACAGTATCTTAAACTAACAATTTATTTGGAAACCGATTGCCTGATGGATTTTTTCAATGAAAATGGCAGGAGAATTTTAAAAGGAATTCTCCTTCCGAGTCCTCTCTCTCTGTGTCTCGTCACGGTGCCCACGTGGGCACCTCGGTGGTGCCAGCAGGGCCACGTGGCATGGGCGGGCGAGGGGGCGCCGAGGGGCTCACCCGGCCCCCGACTTGCCCCACGCCAGACGCTGGTCGAAAAATAACGACGACGCAAACGACGCCAACGGCATCGGTCAAAATTAAACCGCTCCGCACGTTACACAAACTCGGCGATTAAGGCACGCGACTGCTCGTCCGATCTCAACGCAAATGACATGTAAGAGACGGAGATGGTGAACGGCCAGGGGAATGAGGGAAGTTGTCGAGGAAGAGAACAGAGGTGGGAGGACTTAAACGATTCGCTTGGCTGAACTCACTGGGGTAAGGAGCCATCCATTGAGTAGGTACGCAAAAATATGTCAAAACTTGACCCCTCCCACACTCGCTGTACGCCCGCGTACTTTTTACACCCCCCTCCCCCCACCTGCGTACGTACGCTTGATGCACCCCCCCCCCCAAATCCTATAGAACGGCCGATATTTAATTCACGCAGAAACGATCAAGGATTAATAATATTGACTTAATGCTTTCGTGACTGCAGGAATTCATATTCTTGGGTCTTTCGGTAAAGTCACGTAGATTGTTATTTTTTTATTTTCTTTGAACCTATCTACGTGACTTTAGCGAAAGATCAAATAATATTGATAATATTAACGTGTTTAAGCAAACAGATAGTCCACCGCCGGTTGCATTAAAGAATTCAGTTGCGTACCTTGGCCACTTATTTTGTTGAGCTGCGTGATAGCTCGCAGTCAGGGGCACGGTGGCACACAAGTGACACCTCTCCCACAGTCCCACTTCTCCTGCTAGTACTTGTTGCCTGACAGCTGAAGAAATTCAACTGTGGCTCATTTGAAGGCCAATGTAGACAAATTGTTATCGAGGCTTAACCCCCCACCCCCCCCACCCCCGTTTCCTATGCGTACATACATTGTCAGTGGACCCTCCCATACGCAAGCGTAGGCATTTGGGTTAACCCCCCCCCCCCCTCCATGCGTACGTACTAAAAGGATGGCCCCTAAAGACTGGGCACGCTCGTCACCCCTGAAAGTTGGGGTCGCAATACTTGTACTGGTAACCTGGTACTACTCTCTGTGGGTTCATGATACCTGTGCACGTACGACTCACTGCAGAGTTAATATTGCGTTCGTGTGAAGATACTTGACGTGGTATTGAACTCTGCGAGGTCACGGCACTTATGCTGGTACCGTTCTCTGTAGTGACAATTATTTCTATACCTCTCTGTAGAGTTGGCACCGCTCTCTGTGTACTCAAAATACTTGTATTGCTCTCTGCAGAGCTGGTACTGCTGTCTGCAGGGTCATGGTATTTATAACAGGGTACTTGGACTGGTAGGTTCCCTGCTGCAAGGTGTAACTCTTTGCAAACGGTGTGCAACTGAATTCTAAATGAAAAGTATAGGAAGCATGTAAACTGGAACACAAATACTGTAATGTTTGTGTGTTTGCACAAAGGTAATGGTGTCGAGATTATTCATGTATCGGGAAGCAATAATAAATACTATACGTCACTGATCGAGGCCAACACTGGGTCAATTCAGCATTACTGCCTAGGTTTCATTGTCCTCTATGGGTTTGCATTTAAGTATTCTGCACTCACAACACACATCATCAGTAGCATTGATTTAATTAAGTTCTACGCGGTAGAAAGGTTACCTTGCAAACTGCACTGGGAAAATACTTGAACATCCGCGCGTGCGTACGCCGGGCAGTGCGTAACGCTCGTAATTGCGGCGCGCCTAGCCACACGTGCCCATGCGTGCGTGCTTGTGTATGTGCTTGCGCGTGTACATGTTAAGGATCCGGGCGGTGACGAAACTTTCCCACGCGCACAACCGAAACCTGCGTCGTCAACGACTCAAAGACTCCTCTTGACAAAAAAAAAACGGTATAAAAAAAGGCAGCCGACAGCCAAGGGGGGCGGCTGTATCCCTCGTGTGAGACCGACCGTGTGCGTGCGCTTTCCCTGCCGGAGGTAAGGAGGGTGTAGAGATTGCTTGAGAAGGCTGGGCCACGATGCCGTCGCTCAGTCCGATCGCATCGACGGCGGGGGAAAAAAAACGGCCCATCGATGTCCGTGCCCATCGATGTCCGTGCCCATCGATGCCCGTGCCCATCGATGTCCGTGCCCATCGATGCCCGTGCCCATCGATGCCCGTGCCCACCTTGTGCCCACGTGCGCCATCCAGGCTGGTGCTTCTGGCCGTTTGCAAAAAATAAAAGAAACACGCGCACGAAGTGACGTTTGTTACCTGATGAGAGCTCGGCCCGCGACACGGGCAGTAAGTTCCCTAATGCATAAGACGCCCGTGGCCACGCAGGGCGACGGCCTCGGTTGTGTAGGAGTCAAATTAAAAACTAAGCCGGGTCTTCTGTCCAATTACGACCCCCGACGTTCTACCGTCGATGCAAACGGGACGTCAAGATTCAGCGGCGTCCGCACGGAATGCCGACGGAGCACGGACAAAGTCGTGGAGGCGGCGATGACGACGATCCGACGGCTGGTCTGGTCGAGTCGCGGCGCGAATGCTGGCAGCACCCTGGAAGCGACGCACCCCGCACGGGGGCAGCGAACCCTCGCTATCCAACGATGCGCGGGACGGACAGAGGCAGCCTCGAGTCCTCCCGGAAACTTGTACGAAGAGCACCTTGTCCCAAAACGTGCACACGGCGTGCTCACGAGTTATCCGCGAGATTTACACGATGCCATTATTGGTTGACGTTCCTCTTTCGCCCCCAGACGAGTCACGGAGGCTCTTTGAATGCCGTCGAGTTTGTAAGTTGGGAGAGGCCAGAGAACTCGCGCGTTTGGGTCGGCGCCGACACCGCTAAGCGTGCGAGCAACACGCCCCCCGCCCTACACGAGGGGACATGGGCACCACGCCCTTTCTTCCGATCGAAGCGCACGCCGCCCCGCGCCGTCGCCGAAGGGCGGCGCTCGCCCCCACCCCGGGGTCACGCCGACGCGACCCGCGGGACGTCGACCCCGGAACGTTCGGCAGGAGACGCCGTCCGACGGCCCCGTCCCTCAAGACCCCACCAGCACCTCCATGATGTGGTCGAGCTCGCTGAGGTCGGCCTTGAACTGCGGCGAGCCGCCCGTGGCCGAGCTGCACGGCGCCGGGACGCCCCCGCGCGGCCACTCGTCCCCCGCCGCGGGCCCGGCCCCGCGGCCGCTCGCGAGCGCCGTCGGGGCGAAGAGGTCGAAGTCGTACATGGCGGTGTCCACGTCCGTGAACACGTCGTCCAGCGACAGCTCGGGCAGCAAGAAGGCGGTGGCCGTGCCGTCGAGGCATCCCGCCCCGCCGGCGCCGCCGCCGCCGAACGGCATCTCGGGGACGGGCGGCGCTCGCGCGTCGGGGGGCGACCTGCCGGTCGGGCCGGGCGCCGGCGGCCCCGCCGCTCGCTCCGACGGCTCCGTCTCCGCGCTGGCGTCGCGGCGCGCGCAGCCGCAGGCCGCGGCCGGCGGGCGCGCGTCGCCCCGCGTCGGCGCCGTCCCCGCCGAGCAGGCGCACCGAGTCCGGCCCGCGGGCTCCGCGCGCGGCGGGGCGCCGGCGTCTCCTCCCCGCCCGTCGTCGTCGTCGCCGTCGTCTTCGTCGTCGTCGTGGCAGAGCTTGGAGATGGCGCAGAGGGAACCCTCGGGGCCGCCCGCCTCGCTCCGCAGGTCCACGGCTGGCGGGAGGAGCAGAGGCAGAGTCGAAGAGGAGGGCGGCAGGAGAGCGAACGAGGGGCTCCCGGCCACCCCCCGACCCGGCGAGTGGGGCGGAGTCTCCGCGCAGCTGCGGTCAGGAGGGGGACCCTGAGCCCCGACGCCGGCGCCCACCCAGGGGGGCAGCAGAGGGCGCGACACGCCCTCCTGCCTCAACTCCTCCTGCGGGCGACACCGAAGTGAGACGACGCCGGTCACACGCCGAGCCGTTCGCGTCGAAGCTTGACTTAACGAGCGACGTGCGCGGCAGATTTCGAGTCGCGAGGGGCCGGGTTTCCACTTAGGGCGGTCGCTTAAAGTTCGAGGGACGAGGCACCGCGACGGGCGAGCGGGTGGGCAGGAGCCCACCGGCAGCCGTGGCGGCGGACGCACCTGTATGCGGCGCAGCGTGTTGGTGACGGCCACGTAACGGCGCAGGCACGGCTCCACCTGGCCACGCACCTCCTGCAGCTTCCCCAGCGACAGGGACATGACGGTCTGCCGCTGCAGGGCGTACGCCCGGCCTGGCCCCGGAGCGGCGCAGGGCAGCGGGGGGCAGCGGGAAGGCGCCGCGCCGCTGCCCCCCGGCAGCAGCAGCAGCCCGCCGGCCGTGCCCACCGCGTCCTCCTCCGTCAGCTTCCTCTTCACGCCCTTGCCAAACATGGTCTGCGGGAGGAGAGGTGGACGCACGGTCGGCGATAAGGAGACCGTTCACGTTTGCAACCGTACGCACTTGGGGGCGCCACAGTGGCTAGGAGATGTTAACTACCTCGCCTGGTATACAGGAGGTAGTGGGTTCCATCCCGACCCTGATACCTGTATATTTGGAGTTTTCATGGCTCTCTCCCCGTGGTTGCGTCGATTTTTCTCCGGGTCCTCCGGTTTTCCCCTCCACATTTAGAATCAACATCAAGCGCTCAGAGTATTTGGCTGCTCTACATTTCCACGTGATAATCCACTTTGTTAAGCTATCATTTGCGATAGCCAGGCTGCTTCTGAAAAAGAGTTATATGGCTCGGTGGGCCTTACCTGGTAAAATAATAAAAAATAATTGAGTTTCGTAAAAAGTTTTTTGTTGATTCGCTCGCGCACGCTGCTAGACCAGGGAAAGCAAGAGACGTACAAATGCAGGGTTGTACTGACTCTCTCGGGCCTATGTACATCTGTTGCAAGTTATTTTTCATTTTAATTTGTAGTTCGCATCGACTTGATGGGGCATTTTTTGACCGCTCACGTCGTTATTTTGCTCAGAAAAATCACCGCACATTTCTTAGAATCTGCAAGCATGCCCAGTACATGGAAACCAACGCATTCTCCCTAGCAAGGCGGTGATTTAAATGTATTATTTATCACAGACAACAACCACCATGGGAATACTTTAAAGATTTGATAAAAAATGTTGAGACGGTTCAGTTTAAACGAAGTGTTTTATCTTCAGCCCCTCACATTTGAAGCGTTATCACTCCCCGAGTGTCGCGCACTGGAGTGGCGTTCTAACGGCTATGATCACAATGTGTCGCTGACCACTGTATGAATAAATTATAGGCAAGCAGAGCTCTAGAATTACAATGAAAAGATAATTGAACAAGTTCAGTCTTTGCATCATTTGAAACGTTTCAATACAATGAGGGCAGTTTTATTGCAAACACCGAGACCTGTCGTCAAGCCAAACGAAGTCGACCGAGGATTATGAAACAAAGACTTTCGTTTCGATTTAAAGCTTTCGTGACTGCAAGGATTCATCTTCTTTGGTTCTTTCGGTAAAGTCACGTAGAATGAGAATAAAATAATAAATTAATAAAACGAAATTACACAATAAAATTCTCACGACGTTTCGGCCACAACACAAGTGGCCTTCTTCAGGTAAAAGGAACAGACCTGTCGGGACGACAGAGCTTCAATGAACGTTGTGAAGATTCGTAGCATCTTTTAAGCTGGTTTAGAGAAGTGAGGCACCTTGACAAAGGGGTTTACAAAGGGGTTTACATATTAAACCCCTTTGTCAAGGTGCCTCACTTCTCTAAACCAGCTTAAAAGATGCTACGAATCTTCACAACGTTCATTGAAGCTCTGTCGTCCCGACAGGTCTGTTCCTTTCACCTGAAGAAGGCCACTTGTGTTGTGGCCGAAACGTCGTGAGAATGTTATTGTTATTTCATTTAATTAATTTATTATTTTATTCTCATTCTACGTGACTTTACCGAAAGAACCAAAGAAGAAAAAGACTTTCGTGTTTTTGACATGTGTGAAAATGTTGTGGCAATCGTCAAGATGCACGCACGCCCAAGCGTGCACTCACATGACAACGTTGACAATGAGCGAGTACTGCACAGTACACTAACACACAACAAAGATCCCCGGTGTAGCCTTAACAGACTGTTGGGGCAAGTGCTGTTAGCGAGCACCTATGAAGGCCGGAACGGCACACGAGGGTGTGGGTGGCCAGCACCACGCCCGACCGCCTCAATTGAGGCTGAGTCGACCTAAGGGGGCACAGGGCTGTTCAGAAAATCGTCACCGGTGTTGGCTGTGAGCGGGAGTTGAACTCGGGTCGCCGGGTTCGTAGCGCAGCGCGCGAACCGCTACACCAACGCTCCCCATTCACTCACGCACACAAATACAAGCGAACGCTTGTCGAGAAGCACACGGTGTGCATGCGCGCACACAACAACCGCCATTCGCCACTAAGTGGCGGTGACGTCACCACGTCACCACGACGCTTGTGCCAGGCCATGTGCACCTTGAGGCCACGTGAAGTGTCGAACGCCCGCTGGCAGGAGGTCACAGGGCAGACCCAGGTGCCACGGGTCGACTGACTAAGATGACTGAGATGACTGGCTGATGCACCATCTGTGCCCCCTACTGTGCCAACCTGCTGTGCTTTAGCCACCCGGCGCTCCGCTCGTTGTTGTGAGCGTTGCTCCTCCGCCCTCCGTTGTTGTTGGAGGGCGACTGCCTCCAACTGCCCAGTAGCGTCCTTCACGAGCCTCCTCCACAGAGGCCGATCTTGACACCGCTGGTACCAGTCATCGGCAAGTCCACTCAGCTCCACATCCTCCTGTACCACGTCACTCCATCTCTTCTCTAGCCCGTGCCTCCTGTACCACATCACTCCATCTCTTCTCTAGCTCGTGTCGCGCCCGTTTAGCCCCCTCGATCGGGCCGAACAAAAGCTGTTTCGGCATGCGGTGGCTGGGCATGCGGGCTACATGACCCAGCCAACGCAGCCTTGCCTGCCGGAGGAGCTCACCAATGGGACCTTGCCCTGATCTTTCAAGGATTTGTGAGCTCCTCACACAATCCAGCCTGGTTAAACCCAGGATGGTTCGTAGGCAGGCTAGCCTAAATGTTTCTAACCGGCGAAGATGTTCCATTAGGGGGGTCCACGTTTCGCAAGCGTAGAGAAGGGAGGGAATGACCGTGGCCGAGAAGACCTGAAGCTTAGTGCGGAGCGACAGACCAGGTAGCTTCCACACAGCGTTACGCAACCGATGAAAAGATATTGCCGCTCGACTGATTCGGAGTGAGACCTCTGCTGTTAAACTGGAGCCGGTCATAAGCACACTGCCCAGGTATGGGAAACTCTCCACTCTCTCCACAACTGCCCCATCACCGATTGGGAGTTGTGGGGGTGGAGTGTCCGATGGTACAAAATACCCAGGCAGGTGCTTAGTTTTGGTGGGGCTGATGGTAAGGCCCCATGTGTGCGTGGGCGCGCACACACGCACACATGCACACACGCACACACTTTCACTGACAGCCCGCACGACAGCTGCGGCTCTGCTGCCCCGCTACTTTATTTAACTAAACCCAAGGTGCCACGGGGCCAACGGGGACCTCAGCGCAATCCCTGCAGACGCCGGCGCTCGCCCAGCGCCGGAGCGCCGCCGCAAAGGCTACGGTCGCAAGATCGTCCCGCCGGACTGGGCCGTGAGAGGGTGCCGACTGCGGCCGGAGGAGACCCCTCAACGATGAGAGCACGAAGAAGCCGGGTCGAAACGAGGCCAGGCGAGCGCGCGGCGCCAGCATCGAGAAGGCGGGATGATAATTGCAATTAATTTGCGCGAGCGATCATCAAGAGCGAGGGGGGACCCAGCAGCGAGGAGGTGGGAGCGACGCGGGGGGTTGGCGAGAAACGCGCCAGTCGAGACTCTCGCTCATCTCGCCGCTCAAGTCACTCGGAGAGAAACCGACTTTGGATTTGACACCGGCAACACCGCCACCCGCGGTACAGGAGCGCAATGACGCCATTGGCAGCGCTCAGCGGTGCGAGCGAACGTTGAGGTTGAAGACCTTGTGGGCACGAGTCACGAAACGCGACGGCCGCGTGCCACCGCCGTAAGCCGGACCCTCAGATTCGTACATTGCGAGAAACTTAACCGCACCGTCATTTGCAGCCACGCTCTATCTACAGCTGCCGGATGAAGGTCTCTCCCTGAGCCGTCACCACGCCTCGCAGTCTCACGACCCATCAAGCTCCCGCACGTTAGTCCATCGGCTCCACATCCGCGGTGGATGTCCTATCGCAACGATGACGTTATCCGAGTGGGGTTGGCAAAAAAAAACGATGGACCTCCGCAGAGTCTCTCCTTGAAAAGTGCAACGACTACCCAGTTACTTTATTTTGCTCCTTCTGCAAGGCGGACGCGGCAGCTCCACGTGTGGCCGTCCGTGCAGCTTCGACCACGAGGAGGCGGCGCCGTGGAGGCCGACGGAAGGATGGGGGCGCTTGGGGGGGGGGGGCGCCGCGCGGAAGGCACCAGAACAGCGCCAAGAAAGGAACATAATGGATGGACCAGGTGCTGGCTAAGCATGTGGCCCTGGCTACCGGGCACCGTGCCAGCTCGCCGCAAGGCCAGGGATTTGTGTTTTTTCTTCTCTTCTCTGCGCCGGGGGCCGCGGTGGCAGCGCACCCGAAGTGGAACACCTCCCCAACCACACCCTGCCTGCCGCCCCTCGCTCGCCTGCCCAAACAACCACCGTGTGGTCACTGCACGCCCGCTGGTAAACAGACAAAGATACCCACCAGTCTTATTGCCGAGAACCTTCAGGGCAAGCGACAGTTGCGAGCGGGGGTGGGGCGGTGTGGTTCATGCACTACGCTGCGAACCGGGCCCACGGCTAACACCGGTGCCAAATGGCATCTGAACCGGTCCCGGGCCCCCGCTGTCGCCGAACAGCAATGACCAGCATCATGAAGTATGGCCAAGTAACCCTCGTGACCGATACGCGTGGGGAAGCCTTCATCCGGCCATGGATTGACAAAGGATTGTTAGTTATTAAAGAGCAACAGGACACATGTCGGAGCGGTGTGTCCAACACCACGCATGCCTTTGCCACCTTTGTCTCCCCGGCGTTGGTGTCACCCGCACGACAGTACCAGATACTTTTTTTAGGCAGAGTCAACCAACGTGAAGTTGAGGCCAGGCGCATGGCCAACATTCACGCCCGCAGAGCTGGAATATCATCGCACCACCGCCCTACAAATACGTACAGATGCGCACAGGGAGACGTCTACAGTCGGAGCGCCCCGCAAGAAAGTCACAGGAAGCATAAGCACAGGCACACACGTGCAAGGGCACATACGGACACACACGCCCGTGTGTACAAACGTGAGCTCGGAAAAATGCACGCTTAGCGGGGGATGCCTGCACGCGCGCTCGCACACGCGTGCGCGCGCACGACAACACCCGCACACAGACAGACGGTCAATCCCGACACCGCCTAGCAACACTCGCACGGACAAAGGCAGTCAATATCTAACCCGCACCACCGCCACCACCGCCTCCCCCACACGGCCCGTCTGGGCCCGAGGCCCGCCCGCATGCACAGCTGTGTGCAAATGAACGCGGGCGGGAGGCCAAGAAACAGCAGGGTCCGTTTCTCGCAACGCTTCACAATAATTACGATGATCGATGATAATGATAACAATAAGGACTTAATAAGATAGCGGAAAATCTTGCCCGCGGGGGCGACCGCCGCCCGCTCATGGTAGCGTGCCCTTAAACAAATAGGCGCCTTTAACCGCTTCCAAAAGACAAGCCAACGCCAAGGCCATCAGCAAAATGGCACTGTGCGGTTATCGCTGTAAATTATTTCTCCGTGCAGGCGAGGGGCAGAATGGATCCCAATGGGGCTCTAGCTCTCTCTCTCTCTCTGGGTTAAGGGAGAGATCCCACCGCACAATTGATTTGTGAGCGCAAACGGAGATTAACAAAGCGGCGCGTGGGCATTAAATGCGGCGCACATTCACGCACTCATCATGGTGGCATTAAGAGTCAAACACGCACGTTGACTCGACACTCTGCGACAATGCCAGAGGCACACTCGACGGAGCATCATCGATCGGGCCCGAGCCTCTAATTGGGTGTGGACACCAGCTCGGCTCGCTGCTCACGACTTTAAATTCACCGTCGCTCACTGACGGACATTTAGAAATATGCATTGAGATTATTGAGGTCATTTTGTTGCTAGACATATCTACACGATGAGCCACTTTGTTGTTGAGCTATAATTTGTGGCCAGGTCCCTTGTAAAATATAAGTTAAATACCTCAGTGTGCCTTGCCTGGTAGGATGAGGATGGTTTAGTTGCATTTGTATGTTTTTGGGTAATGTTACCTTTCTTGTACTTTACACCCCTATCGTGTTTTTGTACTGATTGTTGTTGTAACTTTCAGACCCGTCCCTACTGCAACATCTGTGAAACAAGAGCTTCGTAGCTCATCAGATTCCTCCAGTATAAACAAATATTCTGATTATAGTCAAAGAAGTGTCTTTTTTGGAAGATATCTTCGTATTCATCCATTCAAATTCATGAAACATTTTCCAATTGAGTGCACGGCTTTAAAAAAAGAATTCCATTATTTACTAAAATCACGATATTCTGACCAAACAGGAGCTGACCAACCGCGCTTATAAGCACCGTACATAATAAACGCAGCTTTTGTCGTTGTACTGTAACACTGGTGAGTGTTGTTACCGCCTGCTGCCACACCGTCTGCCTGCCTGACCTCGACAACTGTCAGGAACAGCGAGGACAGGCGGGCCTGGCACCAACAATCGCGTGGGTCACTGCCAACGCAATGGTCAGCAGGAGGAGGAGGCTGCTGCAAAGAACCGCGTTCTGCGTGACCGGCAAAGGGGGACAATGGCACGACATTAGTGCTAGGGGGCGCTCTCCCGTAGGTGATTGCCAGTGTGTGCGTGTGTTTTTAGGACCTGGTGGTTTCGTGGTAATTCATTGAAGGTGGAGGGGTTACCAACCCCTCGCACGCTTCGAGTGGCCTCAACGTGCACATAGCCTGGCACAGGGCGCCGCGGTGACGTCACCGCCACTTAGTGGCGAATGGCGCGTATTGGTATTGGTGCAATCTCATATCCACCAATAACATTTATTCACTCTAAGTTATAGACAGTGTTGCTCTGGAGCGAGCTTACAAGGTTCTTCTCATGCCAGGCAATTTCAAGCATCACTGTCGGGTAAAGGGATTATACCTCTAAGCCCAAAATCTCTTTGGTAGACCCGGCAGGTGAGCTTCTTCGTCGGCCAGGCACACAATGGAGGGAAAGTTAGGCAGGCGCTTGCTTCAGGTAGCTCATACCAAGTTAGAGCACTTAAGACGGCACTGCTGAGCAGGTTTCAACCGTCCGTGATTAAAACCGGGTTCTCAAGTGCAGTGAATAAATGGGCTCAGCTCGGTCACAAATGACTGAACAAAACATTTTATATGAAGTTTCTCTCTCTGGGAGTAAAAAGAATAGTGGCGTGCAATCCGCGCGGCAAAACACCGCTGAAACGGGGCACGTGGGAAAGTCCACGAATTAAGAGTGGGGAAAAAGCGATATACTGTAATTGACTCCTAATCCTGTGACACTTTCCACACGCTGGTCTCTGACGACAGACACGAGGCCACGAACCGCTCGCTGTGAGCACCTCACGGTGTGACAGCGATAGCACAATCGGAATATACCGTGGAGAAAATAGAAATGAGTGTGGGGGGGGGTGAATGCAAATGAGGTGATCGATGACGTACTGAGCTGCGCGTACGGTAATACGCGACACGCGCGCATACACATCAGCAAGTGATTTAAAAGTGTAATTGCTCTGGCACCGTCCCCCAGCCACACCAACAACAACAACAAAGCCGGCCTGTCACCCATAATGTGGACACGTAATGCATGCGTTTGGAAACACCGCGGTGATGTCAACAGTTTACGTGGGAGGAAGCTACACACGAGGGATACGCAGTAAAGAATTCAATTAAAGGAAGTGTGGCATATTTTTTATGTTTTTTTTCAAATCTTTAGACTCAGATGTTACAAAATACAGCATTCGGTATGGCTCTGGAAAGACGATACTGTCGAGTGCTGAAAAATAAAACCAGGTATCAATCTAAAACCAGATATCAATCTGCTTGATATTAAACAAAAAATACTAGAACAGCCAACTAATATTATAATTCATCAATATCGGCCATGCCACCGACGGCAATGTGTGTACATTGTCGTTCCAACAATGCTGGTATGAATACACATTCTCGAATCACAATAAGGAATAAAATTTGGCGTCCGATATTAAACCCTTCGTCGACAATATTTCACCTGAAGCGGCTTTCGGTGAGAGGGGGTGCGGCAAGAACAGCGACTGCTCGGGGCGGAGCGGGGAGCGGGAGCACCGGCGGGGAGCGGGGAGCGGAGAGTGGAGAGCGGGAGCGGGGAGCGGGAGCACCGGCGGGGAGCGGGAGCGGGGAGCGGGGAGCGGGAGCACCGGCGGGGAGCGGGAGCGGGGAGCGGGAGCACCGGCGGGGAGCGGGAGCGGGGAGCGGGAGCACTGGCAGGGAGCGGGGAGCGGAGAGCGGGGAGTGGGAGCGGGAGCACCGGCGGGGAGCGAGGAGCGGGGAGCGGGAGCACCGGCGGGGAGCGGGGAGCGGGAGCACCGGCGGGGAGCGGGAACGGGGAGCGGGGAGCGGGAGCACCGGCGGGGAGCGGGAGCAGGGAGCGGGAGCACCGGCGGGGAGCGGGGAGCGGGAGCACCGGCGGGGAGCGGGAGCGGGGAGCGGGGAGCGGGAGCACCGGCGGGGAGCGGGAGCGGGGAGTGGGAGCACCGGCGGGGAGCGGGGAGCGGGAGCACCGGCGGGGAAGCTTGGGGCTGCCGACCGGCCGGCCGCTTGAGGAAGCTTTAAAAAAAAAATCCCACGAGCAGGCGACAACTGCAGTAGGCCGGCTCCATGGCCCAATCAATTAGCACAATGAGCAATTATTTACCACCCACTAATTCAGTGGATGCGCTGAATGCGAATGCGTCACTGCTCTCGTTGGCAACGAGTCAACGGGAGCGTAAATGCTCGCCGCGATTTATTGTCCTCCGTGTACACGTACGGAACTGTGCTTCGTAACTAAATAATAATTGTTCATTTTTGACCCGTGTCATTACGCGAGAGGTGCCCGACGAAGATGGCAATGGGATGGACCAGCCAAGTGAGCTGGGCAATGGCTGTGGAGAAATAGTAGTAATAGTAATAATAATACAATTCATGCACTACTCACAATATACGGTCTCCTTATGAGTTTTAGAGGCAATTGGCAGCATGCTGCATCAGCACGCCGTGAAGAGTGGGATCGCTTTCGCGCGACCTTGAGGGACGTAACCTTGAATAAGACGCATGTTTGGCTTTTTATTGTTGGCTCCCAGGTGGCCTATGACCTGTAATGAGTAGCCCGCTCGGCCCGAAGCTTGTGACCTTGTATCGCATGCCCAGAGCTCGTAAATATGACACTACGACACCATTCCCTTCGCACGCTGCTGCGATCAATGCACTTAATGATTGATTGGCTAGGGATTTCAAAATATAGTTAAAACATGTTTATTTGTATATACGGTACTATGCTGTGCACGACTGTGGTGGTATGTGCTTACATTTTAATACGAGCTCGTTATGTTGTGTAAAAGCTTGTTTTTTTTCTACCTTTAGATATTGTCATTGGTTTGATGCTGGTTGAAAAGTCGACCGCTTCTGCTGGTTGCGAACATTAATATTTGTCAAAACTGACTTTATTAATACCGTGGACTTTTGCCGTATTCACCAGATCACATTGAGACGGATGCACCCAACACTGTCCTCCACACATCCAGGAGGAGGAGGAACTAAAACGCAGGGACACCTCAAACTGACACACCACTTACACACAACGGCTCAATTAGTCTAATTGGCTCGAAAACAAACAACGTGAACAAACACCAACAGCGGCCGGACGATGCGAAGCATTAATCAGACACGGCGATTGATGGAACTCGGCGAATGTGACATTCACATTGGACTCGGCGTTTTGTTTTCCTCTCTCTCTGCTCGTTGCGGTGTCTCTCGACCTGTGGCCCCGTTGTTGTCTCATTAGTCACGACAGTCGAATAGCGCGCGTCTCTCTCTGGGCAAAGCAGCGACGCTGCAATTTAGTGGTGCCGCTGCGACTAGCGGTAGATAATTGCTTTGCCGCCGTCAGGATAATTTATCCGGACCACGGGAGCCCCATCCTGCTGTCGTGGTGGGTGAGGAGACTGTGGGAGGGGAGTGGGGTGGGTGGGTGGTGGTGGGAGCTTCAGGGTTAAGGTTGCAGAGGGGTTTGGTGAAATGGATGGATGGGCGAGTGGCTGGGGTTGTGGATGAGTGGCTGGGTTAGTGGGTGAACGAGTGGGTGGGGACGACTGTAGGAAGAACCCCCCCCCACCTCCCCCCCATAACTCTCACTGCCAGCACGCGTCACGTTTTCCAGCACGGGCTGCCAGGGGTGTGTCCCCCCGTGATACACTCCCGCCGCGGCTGTGAGCGGCCTCTGTGCGGTGCCCGGTGCAGCACCCGGCAGCGTTGTTAAGGCGGCTGCGCCAGGGAGTGCTCAACTCACGCTCACGCCGTTCTGATCGATGTTAACTGAGAATTTAGACACGAGTCTAAATCTATGCAGTGAAACCCAAGACGCTTACCGTTTAAGTGGCCCATCGGATTTAATGAATGCTTCCATTATTCTCCCATTGTTCGTGCAAGCACCCGTTTGAAGACCGCTTTAGAATCCAGGTTTCCCGGTGTGATCTCACTTCACAGTTTTCGCGATGGGGAAAACTTCAGACGATGATTGTCCTCGATCAATAGCGCCGTTCTGCGGTAGTTTTCAAAAGCCATCACAATGCATAGTTTATATGGCGAGTATACAATGTCGAAGGGCCACGGTAAAAGTCCGACGTTGCTTTAAGCTCACCACGTGAAACCTTTGCGGTGTCTTTACAGACTGCGCCCGGTCATTGTCCGCGTGCCGATAGCCTATAAACTCACGTGGCCCAATCCAGCCCTTGGCCAGAGAATGTCACGCACAAAAGAAACATTTAGTTGCGAAGGCAGACAAGTGGGACTTTACCACAAGCCACTGGCCAAAGCCTCGGATTTCCCTCCTGTCATTCGCAGAGCTGTGTGCAGAGACCGATGATGACACGGCTCAAGGGGCGGGAAACTCTGCAGCCTGCCCCCCCCAAGGAGAGAAGCACGGCGCTGGGTGCTGAAAGGTTCAGGGCCGTTTCAACGCCAACCACTCAGCCCAGGGTCAAGCCTCAACCACCGCAGGGCGGAGGGGGGCATCTGGGTGATTTTCGCGTCACGCCAAGGGAAGACCTTTGCACACAAGACAGTGCGTGCGTGTGCGTACGTGTGTCAAAGAATCCCCGATGCTCGTTCGCAAGAACTGGGTGCCTAAGTCGGAAATCTGAGGACTGTTATGGAAGACAAACTTTTTACAAACTTAATTGTGCATTAATCAGCCGAGAGACATTAAAGTGCGGTATCGCGTTCAAGGGAGAAATGTATATTTGGCAATAAATGAGGCATGTTAATGTTGTTGGTATGACTTCACCAGGTCGGCTATTCATTTCAGACTGAGCCACCCAGCTGCAGGGCCGACCCACACCCAGCGTAAGGAAGCTGAACTTAAGACGCCGTCAACCGCCGCACCACTTCGATTCCCCGACACAAACCTCGCCTCTGTGTTAGCGCGACGCACGTGACGTCGCGTCACCCAAATGTCACCGCAGGTCGCAGAGGAGTGCCGGGCTTGTCCTTTCACCCGCGTCAAAGGGCGGAAGGGAAGGCCCTTGGGCGTACGTGCGGCATCGCTCTTGCGGTCGGGGCCTGGCTTTGGGGCGGTGCCCAAAAGCTCCCGCCAGCTTCCCAGGAGCTGTCCACGCCTGGCGTCTAACCGGCGGCGGGACGTGGAGTTCCTCCAATGTTGGGGGGCGGGGTGGGGGGTGGGGAGATACACCCCCCCTGCCGTGCCCTCCCCCAGGCGCCCGCCTCTGCACCCTCCCCATCTCAAACGCTGGGGTCCGAAGACACGCAGCGCACGCACCGCACGCGATCCTCACGGCCGCGTTCAAATGTATCACCGCTCGTTAAGCCCTCTTAGGAAATCAATTACAGTGCACCGAGAGGTTTTTATTGTGTGTTAAATGAAATCTTCATTCTAATGAAGTGCGCGGCATTCAAAACATATTCTAATACCGCCGATTGCACTCATCTCTATGCAAGCACATTGACGTCAGAGACCAATTTTATGCTAATAAAAATGCATAGAGATTGAGTGTTAAGTCGATTCTTGGATACAATTGACCACAGAATAATGCTGAATAAATATTTAACAATACAGCAGAAGATTACTTGGCTTATTAAGTAGGCAAATGGGGGGATTATGGTTGACAAATCGGTTTAGATTACATACTTTTGGGTGTCCCGTTGTCTGCCATGGATACACAAACAAGTCACGCGTAAATTCTGCAGAGCGAGTGGAGGCGTTACACAAATGTGATTCTCATGCCTCATAAAATATGCACATCCACACAATTACAGCTAAAGTGAACATTTGCATCTGGAAGTATGTTCTCCTAATACACAGGACCCACAAGCAGCACCATGGACGAGCCTGCGAGGCTGCAGCAGGAGGATAAATAGCAGGCTGCAGACACGGCCGGCGTTAATAAGTCCACAGGCGAACCACAATAGTACCATATTTATGAATGAGTAAGACTCGACTATATCTTCAGCAGCCAACCATGTTGCTGTAAATCAAGATAAGTATGAACGACAAACTTCACGGTTTCAAAAAAATATCGGACAGGGACGCAAAATGCGACGCAGAAACGCGTAAAAATGTTGGGTGCACAACAGCAAAAAACTCGCTTGCGAATAGAAAATGCAGCCTAAATGTTCCGAGGACTGTGCACAAGTACTCGTAACAGACAGACACACGTGCAAGCACAGTTTCAACACAGAACAAAACTGCTGTTGCGATTCCGCCTTAATGATGCCACGTGAGCCGTGTCCCTGGCGCGGCCCCGCTGGCACGCGTTGCCACACGCACACTCACGGCTCGTGCGCGCCTTGGGCCACTACAATAGAGTTCACCACCACCACACACACACACTAGAGTTCACCACACACACACACACTAGAGTTCACCACACACACACTAGAGTTCACCACACACACACACACTAGAGTTCACCACCACACACTAGAGTTCACCACACACACACACACTAGAGTTCACCACACACACACACTAGAGTTCACCACCACCACACACACACACTAGAGTTCACCACACACACACACTAGAGTTCACCACCACCACACACACTAGAGTTCACCACCACACACTAGAGTTCACCACACACACACTAGAGTTCACCACCACCACGCACACACTAGAGTTCACCACACACACACTAGAGTTCACCACACACACTAGAGTTCACCACACACACACACTAGAGTTCACCACCACACACACACTAGAGTTCACCACCACACACACTAGAGTTCACCACACACACACACTAGAGTTCACCACACACACTAGAGTTCACCACCACACACACTAGAGTTCACCACACACACACTAGAGTTCACCACCACACACTAGAGTTCACCACACACACACACACTAGAGTTCACCACACACACACACACTAGAGTTCACCACCACACACTAGAGTTCACCACACACACACACTAGAGTTCACCACCACCACACACACTAGAGTTCACCACCACACACTAGAGTTCACCACACACACACACTAGAGTTCACCACCACCACGCACACACTAGAGTTCACCACACACACACTAGAGTTCACCACACACACTAGAGTTCACCACACACACACACTAGAGTTCACCACCACACACACACTAGAGTTCACCACCACACACACTAGAGTTCACCACACACACACACTAGAGTTCACCACACACACTAGAGTTCACCACCACACACACTAGAGTTCACCACACACACACTAGAGTTCACCACCACACACTAGAGTTCACCACACACACACTAGAGTTCACCACCACACACTAGAGTTCACCACACACACACACACACTAGAGTTCACCACCACACACACACTAGAGTTCACCATCACACACACTAGAGTTCACCACACACACACACACACTAGAGTTCACCACACACACACTAGAGTTCACCACCACACACTAGAGTTCACCACACACACACTAGAGTTCACCACATACACACTAAAGTTCACCACACACACAAACCAGTACAATACCCCTCCCCTTTAGTCCCGACCACAGGTGGAGTTTGACTTCTATATTTGGGGGGGCGGGGGTTCGCTTTTTCCTTCACATCAGGAATCGCAGGTGCATATAATGATTTCTCCAAAATCTTAACTCTAAACGACTGAAAATAAATTAATAAAGGTGTCCAGTTTGGGGGGTGGGGGCACGGACGGGGTATAGCCCCCCCCCCCCCCACAAACTCCACCCATGATCCCTACCATCAATGCAAACGTCACCTCCAACCCACCCAGCTGCTACTGCTGCACTAAGAAGAACAAGCAGCAGGATTGCTGCTGCTGCTGCACTGAAGAAGAAGAAGAAGCAGCGCTGCTGCTGCTACTGTACACGGCTGCTCTCTCTCTCTCGAAGCGGTGCAGAACCCCGCCACCGGGCAGGCGCGCGCCGCGGTGACGCGCAGCACGCGCGTCCGTCTCTCGATCCTCCTCCTCGGGGCATCAAAAGCGCTTCTCCCCCCCACCACCACCACCATTGTTCTGAAGCAGAAAAAAACTTGCCCTGCTGGATTCTTTTAATTTTTGTTGTTATGGTGGCTAATGCCAGTTTGCGGCTATTACCACAACAACAACAAAAGTGGGGTTGCGATAAAGGTAATTGACTCGCACAATTTGCCTTTCTCTGGGTCGACATATTTGGCTTTAATCTCAACTATGACCACACAAAAGGGTTTTAATTTAAGAATAACTCAATGATTAATTGCTGCTAATAAAGTTAGGCTTTAGGAACCAGGCCGGCTGGGTCGTTTTCATGCCAGTGGTCTATGCTGTGTACAATGTTTAGTGCTTTCAGGGCCATAATTAACTTTCCCATTACAGTATTATGCTTTGCTTTAACTTCATCAAATTATGCTTGCGATGGAAAGATAGCGGAGTTGATGGCTTATATTCAAACAGAAAGGCAGGAAATACCAAGGCCGAAACTCACAATTCCATGAAATAAGTCTCTCTTGCAAAACAATTAGTAAATCATTGGGCTTATGATGAAAGTTAATCATCCAAATCACACAGACACCAACTAACTGCCTGCAGCGGGTCGGCGTGGAGTCACACTCACATGCAGTGACACACTATAGACAACTTCATTTAAGGTAAACTTTTATTATTTAACGTGACAACATTTAGCCTCAACAGCAACAACAGTGCCGTGAACGATATTCATGAGATGTTGTTTACTACGGACAGCGGAGTTGTTGATGTTTACCCAAAGCGAAACTATCGGCAGGCTGAGGTCAGCTTTAAGTCTGTGAGCCCTACATTTTAGAGGCCAGCACTCGACCAGAAAGCCACAGTAATCAATCAACCCTAGCTCAAGGCTTTCCCGAAGCGTATAAGTGAAAATGTATTGACGAGTTGAATTGTTTACCATTGAGCACGGCATAGCTAACGTGGCCTTCATGGTATTAGAGTGAAACAACGCAATTTGAGAAAGAAGCGCACCAATGTGACTCCCAAGAAGAGTTTGGAGTTTATCTTGTGAACATAATTCGTCCAATCTCAATGTTGTCGTGAGGACACAAACGTGTGTGAAACACACCCACAACACACACAACACACGCGACACACACGAGCCCATTCTTGGTTTGTTGGACAAGTCAAGTTCTCTCTTTTTCGTTTATTGCGGCGCCCTAAAGGCAAGGGAGGGGGGGGCACGGCACCGGCAAAGGCAGGAAACCGCCCGCAGGAAACTGGACGCCTTCGCGACGCGCACCCAGACAACGCCTCCCTCCCCCGCCTCCCGCTCCTCGCAAACAAAAGCCCAGCCCGGCCGGCCGGCCAGGGCGGGCGGGCGGGCCCCAGCAGCCGCCCACTCGCTTGCCCCCGACTGCCCCCATGGCCCCCCCACCCTCACTCTCCCAATAGCCCCCCCCCCTGCCTACCACCAAACATGACCACCCCCTCCCCTTTCCCCATCACCCCCCTCCCATTCCACCTCCCCCCCCCATCTGTGCTCTCTGCACAGGAAGCCACAAAGCACAACACGGAGGTGCAACACGCTCCCCGCACGCGCTCGGACTGTGAAACGCACCCGCGCGCGCGCGCGCACGCGCACACACCGAGAGTACGCGCCTACAGTGAGCACGAATGCACAACCTTTGACTTTTCTCGCAAACGGCACGTTCCTTGCCCACGAAAACGCTGGAAAACTTTGAAAGTAAATAAAAAAACGGATTTCAGATTAAATGACCGGCGCTAATGTGTCGTGAGAGCCAAAACTTGCGTCCGTTATTCAGCCGTACGTTAAATGTACACGTATCGAGTGTTCAATCAATGCACAATGGGTTGTTTTCAGGCCAAAAGTCTGCGGTCCCCACGTGAAGCCATGTCTTTATTGTGGACTCATCTGTTTCTGCTGCACTCTCTGAAGGGCTGTAATGATTTTAGGTTTTGTTTGCCACATTGAAGTTAACACCGTAAATTAATTGTGCGGTTTTTGATTCAAATACAATGATAAAAAACCTGTATTTATTTAAAATAAATGGTATTTGGATTTGCACACGTTTTTTTGTAGAGAAACAAATGAGCCTATATAAAAAAAAATTGTCAGTTTATTTAGAAAAAAAAGTATATTCAGGTTGCCTGGACGGAATATGAAAGCAGAGTTGACATCCAGGTTTACAAAAAGTGCCTTCACGTGCAGAAGACACCTTGCCCTACCAGAGGAGTGACATTTCTGAAGGGGTAAAGGGTGGGTAAGTAGGAAATGAAGTTCAACAGAATCATTTTAAAAGACAAAAAAAACTCAACACATTCGCCAATAACGCTGCCTCAAAAGAAAAAAATAATCAGCGACGTTTCAAACAATGGACCTTATTCATAGCACATGACAGAGTATCGCCAAGTAATTTGTGTCTCATTGTTAAAGTCCGACAAGTGGTTCAAAAAGACCAATTTGTATAATGAAGGTACTGTACTGTCCTAAGTTGTGCAAAGGTTATATTTAGAGCTAAAAATAACTATTATCATCTAACCCTGAAATGTTAAGAAGAGTTTACATAAACCAATTAGGTGAACGTTGAGAGTCGGCCAGGCAAAGGTGTATAGCGACCTGGAGAAAACTAAAACCCACAGAGATAAACAGACTGGGGTGAGACAGCAGCAGACAACGAGAGACGGGCAAGGCGACAGGGCGGCTGGGAGGGAGACAGCACGAGGGAGGGCGCGCATGGTGGCGGTGTGGTGAGACGCGCACGCACACAGTGACGCATCGCGGTGTCCGAAGGCGGCAGAAACACGCGGCGGCAGCCAGCGGCAGCGGCCTCGGCGGCGTCGTACATTTTTGAAATGCCTGCATCCCACAGGGGCCACAGCCCTTCCTTGATACCAGAGCCTCTTTTTTCTCCCCCCCCCCACTCCTCTCACAAATTCTGTGGAAATTATTTGAGGCTGCCTGGCCGCCTCCCTCCCCCCCCCAGGCCAGCCACACTGCGCGGGCACGGGGAGGCTGCGCGCCAAAACGCGCGTGCAGACGGCGCGCTCCAACCCATCACGTCCAGACGTGGGGACGCATCGATCTGCTTTTCATATACAAAATACAAAGATGCCCCCCCCCCGTGTAGCCTTAACAGAATGTTGGGGCAAGTGCTGTTGGCGAGCCCCTATGAAGGCCGACACGGCGCACGAGGGGGTGGATGGCCGGCCAGCACCACGCCCGACCGCCTTTGTCTCCCCAGTGGCGATGTTTACACACCGCACCAGGTACTCATTTGAGGCTGAGTCGTCCTAGGGGAGACACAGGACCGGTTCAGATCACCGTCACTGGTGTTGACCGTGAGCGGGAATGAAACCCGGGTAAACCGCTGCAGTACACACACTCTCTCTCCCTTGCTTTCTGAAGTGTCCCACTGCTATTAACGGACCTTTAATTTCACGGTGGGCACGTGCGTTGCACTTTCGCTCAGAGCATTCGCGGGGCGCTTCACGCCGACAGTGGCCGCAACGCAACATTGACTTTGGATGGGAGCCCCATAAGAGATAACAGTGGTCAGACATTATGAAGGCTCTGACAATAAGAACAATCTGATGCTTGCCTCGTTACAAATAGGCCAAGCATCAAGTTAACCCGAAACATTCTCGCGCAGAGTTTGCTCTGCACAAACATGCTTTTTTCCCACCGCACCTCCGATAAATATCACGGTTGGCTACGTACGGTGCCAAAGAAGTTCGACATATATACGTACGGACGACAAGCTCCATGGGGTTTACGACACCCCACATCCTCCGTTATTACGAACTTCAAACGGAATAACGCTGCTCCCTATCGAACGCGTCAAAAAGAGGCTGGCTGGCTTTTAGTCGCATTTTAAAAAAGCGAGCAAGCAAGCAAGCAGGTCTGCGGTCTGCGATGGGGGGGGTCGGTGCGGCAGCAGGGACGGAGTAAGAGCGAGCAGTGGGGAATGGGTGAGGGGTGGGAAATGGCTGGCGTTAGTCGGGTTTGTGTCGCTGCAAGGGCTGGGTGTGGGGGCAAGAGAGAGAGACAGGTCTTGTTTATAATCACAATAAGGGCCAGCTCCATTACATGCCATATGCGCCCCACCTGGAGGCAAACGAGAGGCTTCAGATGTTGGGTGGCAGGGAGCTGCGTGGTGGCTCCGCGTGCCCTGGCCCACCCCTGGCCTGGCACTCGCGCATCTGTCGGGAGCTTGCCACGACCCCGCTGTCGTTCTCCGCGCAACCTTTATTCACCACTACCACCGATTCGCTCGGACACACATATTGTCAACATATTAAATGGTAAGAGTTTGCTCCGCTACTCACACATACATTCCTTGTGCAGCATTGAGCATTCCTCTGTACCCTTTGTTGTTCCTTACAAAATGCGCGTATTGTCCTCCTCCAAAGGTAAAGGTCGCTGCAAAGTGTTGAAATTTACAATAAGCGCATTCATCATATTTAACCAGGTGAAAGACAAGAGGTGCTCATTGTATTTTATATATTTAAGACCTGGATAATCGTGGCTATTCACTGACTTGTCTTCCTTACAATTTAGCTGCAGGTCATTTTACAATTTCAAATGTAGGCGCCGATGCTAGCACACCAAAATGTGCTGTAAAGCACACCAGAGAGTGTCTGAAATCCACTTGACAGCCGATGATGGCAAGCCCTAGAGCTCGCTGCTAAACATTAGAGGCAGCAGCAGCAGGAGTCCAACTGGGGTACCCGTGTAAACTTGGCTAAGCAGCGAGCAGGCCGGCCGCTAGGCAGGCAATCCCCTAAGTGGCTCCACATTTCATACGCGCGCTGCACTATTATTTTTAGTGACGCAGTATTACGGTGGCTCGCCAACGTGAACGTTCCACACACTGCTACTGTGGTGTTGCGTTACCCTCCCCGAGCATGAGGAGGTAAAGCTGCGCGTGCCACCAAGCCAACCGTTGGGTTGTCTCCACGCTCAATAATGCCACGACGATGTCAACAATCTGCAACGGCGAGGCGTTGGGAGGCGCCACTGAAATTTAATAGGGCACCAATGAAGCACAGGCAAGCGCACAATATTGGATTTTTCAATATGTAATGGCGATAAATTATGTCATCTACAATGAACCACAATTAATAGCACCGTGCTCTTCTCCTATGATTGATGAGAGGCTCTGTGTGTCGGATGCCACTCAAAGCCACCGGATTAATTCTGCTTAATTAAAAAGTCCACTTACGCTATCATTAATCCGCAGTCCCAAAGGCACAGCAATTTAAAACCATCCTCAGCAGCTACGAACAAAATGTGGCCACTGAATTCATTCCAAGCGCTACGTAACCTGCAGGCAGGAGACGGTCAGATACTTGCTTTTTGAGATGGTGACAAGGACTAAGAGAGAGCACGTGGCAGTCATCCAAGACATCATCCCTGGCGAATCACACCGTTGAGTGGCAGGTGCGATCCTCTAAGCGACTCAAGATTTTTTATTGAAAAAGTATTCATTCTGAACTGCCTTTTGTGTTTAGTCCGTTGTCCTTCCTCCACAACTCCGATTTGCACGGTTGGCTACGTACGGTGCGAAAGAAGTTCAACATACATTATATTGTAACTTTTCTTGCACGTACGAGGATACGTGAGCCACATCACGGGAAGGTAATACAAATCTTACCGAGTTTCACATCTGGCATGTATACCCATCCCATGCACCTGACCTTAAAACTTCACCTGTACACCTGGCACACACACCTGTCCACCTGGCCTGCACGTCTGCTGTTCTACAGAATGTGGACAATTTCTTAACGGTGACTGGTGGTGGTGGGGTGGGGGGATTAGGAGGAAGTGGGAAATCTGAACCAGCACACAGCTCCCCCATCTGCACCAACCACTGCCCACAGTCGCAACCACGCACGGGCAAATGTGGCCGGAGAGATAATACGCCTCGGTGTAGCATTACAGTCAGTTTTTTTTTCACTTTTTATTATATTTAGTTTTTTGCACGTCGGGATCGTACAGTTCGCCCATCGCGGGGTGCAGTTTTCGCCGCGAGGCGCCGCATGTGGCTCCGTGCTCATCCGCTCCGTGCTCATCCGCTCCATTCGGCCACGGGCGAACGAGCGTCACGGCACGGCAAGAAGGGCCTTTTCCCCGTTCTTGAATTTGTTAAAGGCGCTTATCCTCTTAGGGGTCCCCTGGGACTCCCGCCGGTGGCGGCGACTTGTGCTTTTGTTTAGAGAGAGAGAGCGCGCGCGCACGCTCGCCGTGCCTTACTGTACATCGAGTACCGCCGGCTGTCTGCACGCCTTGCTGCTCACTGTACGCACGCACACACGCACGCGGTGAGCGGAATCCGGGACAAGGTTCAAGGCCTCCGGCTCCTGCATGCATTTTACAACGGAATAAAAACGCATTCGTCTTTAGCGGGTTGACACTGCCGCCTAACCTTAACGCAATCAGATTCGTGGCCAGAGATTGACGGGAGCAAGGAGAAACTATATTCTGTAAACGTCCATGCGCACTGCGGTGTTAATCGCAGTGCTTGTAATCGCTGACATGCGGGATTACTCACTGTTTCAGTTTTCAGTTTATTTATTTTGGTATAGCCCTGTGAGCCATTAGGCTCTTGAATCGGGTGCAACCACAACAAACAAAAAAACGAAAACACGAACGGCGGGGCTGGCGAGGCCACTCGTGTTGTCCTCGAGACCACTCCGGGGCACGTCCCACCATCTCTCGCGGACTACAGCGCGGTGAGCAGACAACAAGTGGTGGTGGTGGTGGCAGCGGTGGTGATGCCACGGACAACCACATTCCCATATGATGCCCGCTCTCTCATGTTAGTGCAACCCGGTAATTGGTACTAATGTGATGATAAGTATTGCTTCAATTGTTACATGCGGCAAGTGCCGAATTATCTGTAACCTTAATATCCTGACTATATAACCGGCAAGTTTAGAATAATGGTTCATTTATATATATATTTTTAAATCAACCATATTTGTTTTTCACGTAGTTGCAAAAAATCAAACTACAAAGATCACATCGGTGAACATGAATACAAAATGCAAAATCCATCCAATTTGGACCCTATAATAGGCCAATAAACCTCACTCCTAAAATACAGCATATTTCATTGGGGTTTATTAGGAATAAGCAGCAGAAACTGAAAGAGCTGAACTCTACGAATAAGCTCTGGTTTTTAGATGTAAGGTTAATTTATTTGTTCAAGGCACATGTCTAAGGGTCTGGCCACACACAAAGACCCTCGCTGCCTGGAGAAGGCACACGAATTCAATTTGTTTCATGCGATTACCGTGCATTTAAAAATCCATTCATTATCCTTTAAGCCAAAAATTGCCTTTCGGCAGTATGGCAATACTGTAAATGCATACCGAGCCTCACTCCTCGCCAGCACTGACCTCAGAATCAGTCAGACACTCGATTCGGGGGAGCAAGCGGCACTTGGGAGCGCGGGCCACTTCATGGTTTACTCAACACTCGCTCGGGTCCTCCGCCCGCTACCGCATGCGGAACACCAACCCAAAAGCAATTCCCATACTATCACTGGAAAGTGATACACCGCTGTATGTACAAAACAACGCGTGTCATGATAAACTGAGTTATAGATGATGCCAAACGTTTGAGGTCCTTAACACCACATTCATTATACGTCGTCGGGGTTAATAATATTTTTTTTTGTCGTGGCTCGAGAGTTATAATTGTTCTCAGTCGAGATGCCAAATGGAGGGTTCAGGTACCGCGCTCGCCATGCGTTAAAAAAAAAAAAAGCTCTACAAACTTCCGCAAGACATATTTATTTCCGCGTGCCGTTAAAAAATACAGCATCCGTCTTTCAAGGCGTAATTTGATAATTACTTGCAGGCAACTTTCGAGGTGGACCGCTGGGCGTTGATGAAGCGCCGCCGCCTTCTTGCGAGCAAATAATATTTGGGAGCTCCATGCCCTCAATGAATTTTGCTGTCCGACAAACAATTTTTTTTCTCTCAAAAAAGTGCGCAGCTGCGCTCAAAAAAAAAGTTGGACACAAGGAACCGCAGTGTTCAGGGAGCGCTGCCAGTACAGGTCGCGTGGCACTCGTGCATCTGGGATTGATTCTCTCCGTGTACTTTAGTCATTCCCAATTTGCGCCGATCCTCGCAATCCATGCCAACAGCAGCAGCCCATCATCCCCTTCCCAACAGGACAAAACCCTTCGCTCAGTTGCTCAGTCCAGGGTTTTTTTCTTTGTTTGTGAAGATTCAGCAATCAGCAGTTCCAAAACCAGCACGAGAATTCGCTGCACGGTCCATACACCTGCAATGTATTAGCCGGCACTGCTGCTCCTGCACGAAGCCACGACGCTCGTTTTAGTGAAGCACCCCGAACGAGGGGCCAAGCAGCTGCATTATTTTGGATGAACTGTGGTACAGCCTGGCTCAGTTATTTGGACACTCAATTAAACCAAACTACACACAAACGCACACCCCCATATACACACATCCACTCGACTTAGCATTACATTGCGACGGTATATTAAGCAAAACTGTTGTAAATACGCGTTTTGGTAACTTACAAAAAAATGCCCACTACGCCTTGCATTGACGAATGGTGCTCGCGTTTACAGCGGCCACTGGCAGTCGTAGGCGCTGCGTTGTTGGGTTTGCCCGGCGCGCGTTTGAAATGCGGCCACCCCCTGAGTGATTTGTGCGAGACGTTAATAACGCGGCTTACGCGAAAGCCAAACCCGGCGGCCGTCTCTCTCGCCGCCGGACGCTGGGTTCTCTCGTCTGCTCATCATCCAGCGAAAAGGGGGAGGAGGATGCTTCAAGAATACACGCCACACACATACACAAAACCAAGAGGGGTTTTGTACACTCGCTGCACACGCGAGTGTGCTAAGTGTGTGTGTGCAAAACATGCACACGGACGGCAAGCTTTGTCCACGTTGCCGGAGCGCTCCTTTGACCGTGACTAATGTGGCGACCTGCTCGCTGTGCCACCACGGCGGCGTCTCAGGGCTTAATAACGACTCGCTGTGCTGTACACTCTGTACCAGGAGAAAGAAGGGGGGGGGGGGGGTACAGTCGGCGGTTCATTTGCTCCCTTTGTTGAAAGGCAGGGTGGTTTGAATTTGCCAAGGCTGAGAGGAGGAGGAGGGGGGCAGGCAGGCGGCGGTGGTGGCAGCGTGCTGCTCAGTGCACTGCAGGGGGATTTGCTGCTACTGGGTTGGGCGAGTGTGGGTGCTGGGCGGATGAGAGGGCTCTGAGCAAGTGGGCAGCGGAGGAGGCTTTTGCTGGTTGACTGCGAAAAGCTGAAGGTCCCTGTGCGGGGTTGATGTTGTGCGGTTGGCCAAAGTAGGTTTGTTTTTTAGATGTTAGGTCTTCGCGGTAATATTTCGGGTCAGCAATCGAACGCTACTGTTTATATTTGGGTAACGTTTTTCGGGTATAAATATTTGGAAAGCAGTTGCATGATGACGGTATGCACCTAAGAAGACGGACTCCTGTTAAGGGGCAATTAAACAATGGAATGAGCGCACGTGGCAACATTAATTAAGCCTAAACTTGTAATGTCAGGCCTGGTGTGGTTAAGCGTGAGGGTGTAAAATTAGTTGGGATTTGGTTCACGATTTGGTTAACGCTTCGCCTGCTCTGGCTCGGGGGAGATGTGCAGGCAACTAGGGAAGGGGGCGAGGGGAAGAGACAAAAAAATCGCTGACGTTTGAGGGCCGTGATCAGCTGGCGGCGGGGAGCGGGACAGAAAACAAACCAGAGAGGGGATTCCACACACGCACACAGCAAAGACAAAGGACCCCCTTAAAGATAGAACAGACTATACGGGCAAGTGCTGTTAGCGAGTAGCACCTATCTATGAAGGCCGGCACGGCACACGAGGGGGGTTGGGTGGCCAGCAACACAACCCCGCCGCCGCCTTTGTCTCCCCAGTGGCGATGTTTACCACGCCGCAACGGGTGCTCATTTGAGGCCGAGTCGACCCGGGCGAGGCCCACGACAACGCCGCGAGCGGGAATCGAACTCGGCACGCTGGGTTACCGCTCCACCACGCGTGCACACAGAGCAGCGCGCACACACACACCACACACAACACACTGTACACGGTGGCGCTGCGTGCACGTGCAGCAGCGTTACATTACAAGCAGCAGCTTCCCAGGAGTTGCTGCAACACCGCACTGTAAGAGCTGCCCCGATCGGGCGGGCACGTTTCTCGTCTCTCTCTGTGTGATGACCTCGTCACACGGCGGGCTTCTCATTCACCCCGAGTAGAGACATTCAGAGACTGCGCTCGCACGAGCGTTTTGAGCAGAGGAACTATTTGGAGAGGGGGTTTTTTGACACTTTTTTTTAAATTGATCCTGAAGAAGGTCGACTGCCTGAATTGTTAGTTTAAAGACGTGTTCGTATTTTTGTTTGATTGCTAATGACAACTGTGTTTCGGCATTCGCATCCTGAAGTTGTTACCTATCATTAATTCCCCTGCTGCAGGCAACCACGCTCACGTTAGCGCACGAAAACAATTTATTGTGTTCATTACTAAACGATACACCATCGCGAACCAACATAAGTTACATAATACAGGGTTTTTTTGGGGTGATATTGGTCGCGAAATCCTACGTGTTAAAGTTACATAATGCCTGCACATCTCATGAACACTCAGTACCGGTAGTGTTCAGCCTTGTCTAATTAGTTCACATTGGCGACTATTTTTCGGACTCAAAAGCTACCCTCCCATTAAATGTTTTGTTCCTTTTAAACGAGAGGGGTGGGTGGCAGGGTGAGTGAGATGGTGACAAGTGAAATTATGCTTGCTTGGAACACCTCGCCTCTCACCCAGCGGCTGCGGGCAGCTCTCACAACACGTGACAGCGGAGGCGCTGTTCACGGGGCGGGTGACGACGGTAGCGGCGGCACGCGGTGTCCCCCCCCATCGGCCATCCGACACCCGCACTGCCCCACACCACCATCACCACCACCACCCCCGCAGCGATTCACAACTCGCCATAGAACGACAACATTAGCAGGCCCCTTAATTCTCGAGCTGGCCACCACCAGGTGCAGACTTGGCGACTGCGGCACGGCACCACCACCATCACCACCACCAGCGAACAGCGGCATCGCGCTGCTGTTGTAGTTCTTTTCAGAAGCGGCCTGGCCACAAGTGGTAGCTCAACCACGTGGTGGATTATCGCGTGGAAATGTACTCAGTACTCTAAACGCGTGATGATGATGATGATTCTAAACGTGGAGGGGAAAACCCGGAGGACCCGGAGAAAAATCAACGCGACCACGGGGGAGAGAGACACCGCAAACTCCAAATACACAGCAGCAACAGCAGGTATCGTCAGGGTCGGGATCGAACCCAAGACCTCCTGTAGACCAGGCGAGGGAGTCAACATCTCGCCACCTCGTCGAAGGCGGCGAAGCGCTGTTAATTACAGTGACGTTACAAAAGAGCGCTGGCGCCATGAAAACAACGAAATCAAGTTACGTAACGTGAATAGCTCCTAGCCCCAATCCGCACTGTATCACGAACCAGAAAGTTCATTCAAGAGCTCACCCTAGCAACTACTCTAACCCTAGCAACTACTCTAACCCTAGCAACTACCCTCACCATAACAACTACTCTCACCCTAGCAACTACTCTAACCCTAGCAACTACTCTCACCATAACAACTACTCTCACCCTAGCAACTACTCTCACCCTAGCAACTACTCTCACCCTAGCAACTACTCTCACCCTAGCAACTACTCTCACCCTAACAACTACTCTCACCCTAGCAACTACTCTCACCCTAGCAACTACTCTCACCCTAGCAACTACTCTCACCCTAACAACTACTCTCACCCTAGCAACTACTCTCACCCTAACAACTACTCTCACCCTAACAACTAGTCTCACCCTAGCAACTACTCTCACCCTAACAACTACTCTCACCCTAACAACTACTCTCAACCTAGCAACTACTCTCACCCTAACAACTACTCTCACCCTAGCAACTACTCTCACCCTAACAACTACTCTCACCCTAACAACTAGTCTCACCCTAGCAACTACTCTCACCCTAACAACTACTCTCACCCTAACAACTACTCTCAACCTAGCAACTACTCTCACCCTAGCAACTACTCTCACCCTAGCAACTACTCTCACCCTAACAACTACTCTCACCCTAACCTGAAAGTAAGTACCAACCCTAGCCCTAATTGAATTTCTGATATTATTCCTGATGATATCCATCACAACAACGTACACCTTAATCCTACATTTAACTGTGATCTAAACAATACACTTAAAACAAAGTAAACATTAAACTCAGCCCTCAAGAGTGTATAGGACTGTCAGCACAATCCAGGGCATTAGCCCCAAGTCTAGCTAACAACGGAATGTTTTAAGTTGTCAATTGCTTAGCATGTTGAGATTTGCGTTAATGATAGGGATTTGGTTCAAAAATTTGTCTTGACCCTCTGTCAGCAGTTTGCAAGTAACAATAATAATTGCTGGCAATCTTAAAATATCGTCCTTTCACAAGATACAGTATTCCTCTTCCTGACATCACTATAGTACCATGTATTTATAATTACATAGTCTCCGTGGCTATAGCATGCCTGAGGTTAGTAAATATCTGAACAATACACCTCAACGCGGCGTAATCCAAAGACAAATATGAATCACTGCACTTGCTAGAAAACCTACGTTTTAAATTAACCTCACTCTTAGTTGGGTTGACATACTACCTCAACAGATGCATGCAACACATTGAATACAATTTACATATCATATTCTTGTTTCTTTCGGTAAAGTCACGTAGATAGAATTTTAAAAAATCGATGTATTCTTTTTTATTTTAATTGTATTGTACATTTTTAATTTATTTCATAAAATTTAATGTTTTGATGTTTTTTCTATCTACGTGACTTTAGCGAAATAACCAAGAATATGCATTCCTGCAGTCACGAAAGTTTTCAGTCTAAATTTACATATCAACCAGGCAGACTAGAAATCATGAAAAACTGGATAGGCAAAATCATTTAAAAAAATCATAACCGTTCAATATTTTTTATCGTGAAAGCGTGATCGCTTTGTCTTCAAAACTATTTTTGGTATGCTGAGCAAGTTAGAGCCGTGTGGTCGCGTGAAAACGTAATAAATAAATAAGTAAAGCTCTGTCACAATGTGCTCACAATGGGCGTGCCGCCAACGCTGCCCGATCGTCACGGGGAGAGATATTCACCTCTTCGTGACGTCACGGGGCAGGGTGGCACGCAGCGTCGTCACGAGGAACAGTCAACACGTTTTGAGAACTCGATGCTGGATTCCGATTGCCAACGAATACCAGGCCAAATGCTTTCATGAGTGTTCACTATTTGTTATAATATACAGAAAATATTGATGTGATCCTTTATTTTGCTTTTGTTTCTAAACGGAACGTGCCATTTAAAAAGTTCAGTTTTAGACACGTATGTCATTTTTATTAACTGCCCAGAAATTCACTCTCGCATGTCGCAATTTGCAGACCGATGGAGCTGGTAGGATGGCTTCAAACAATCTCGGTGTCTGTGCCAGAGTTGCAGCCTCCACCATCGCGGAGGGCTCACTGGCAAGCACAGCGCTCGCTGCTTGAGTCCAAAGGGACCCGTCCTCAGAGGGTGCATTAAGCCAACTGTGATGCCTGTAAAAAGGCACCACGACGATCTTCGCACGTGTAAGTCTCTACGCGCCGGTGTCATTGCCAAATTTACCCTTGCAACTTACCCCACATTCCCAAAATAGAGGTCACTCAACACGTTGGTGCACTACAACCCTGTGGTCCAACCCAGTCAGCCGACGTCTTGTGTGCTAAGAACAAAATGTTAACGTGTAATCATGTATATATGTGAAAATTATTTCACAGAGTACGTATCCAACCACGCTCATTGGAACTGCGTAATACAAAAACGGTAATTAAAAACAGTAGTGATTTAAACACAAACAGTGGTAACTGGAAATGAACGAATGTAAAGCATGCATAAAATATGTTGAAAAAGATCTTTAATACCAGTATCTGGAAGCCACCCGTAACTCATACGTTCATGTTTTCCATTTAACAAACAAGTATGTACATGGCAGCCCTTTTATGAATCAACTGCCGGTCGAGGTCCTCCCCTTGTCACGTGGGTCACAAGGGTTATTTGATCATACCCTACCATCCTGCGAGTTGAAAGCAGGGAACACGGACGTGGGAGCATAGAAGAACAGGACATATATTTTTTGCACTGCCGTCTGCTGCCCACTGCACAGCAGCCTATGCATGGTGTTCACCCATCCCACCACTATCCTGAAACAACCCTACTTAGCTTCCAAGATCCCACACAATTAAGCACATTACCGAGTGATCTGCCCATACATCACCCATTTTGCACAACACTGACACTTGCTCTGGATAAAAAAAAATGTTGAGGACTGGTGTAGAGGATTTGAGGTACCGGGAGTTATGAACCAGCTACAGCGTGCGGCGTAAAACGTGCAACGTCTTCACTATTCAAGCGAGCGCTCATGTCGCCGCTCGTGACACGGGACGCGAACCTCCTCGTCGTGAATTCATGAATGGAGTTGTGGGAGCGTGGGAGAGGGGGGCTGCATCTTGCTTGGCTGCGTGCAGCACTCCCACCTCTCGAAACAGGCAAACCTCGCGTCGCACGCACAGTTCAACACGGAGGGCCTTGACATTTGCGTTTGCAGAGCGGCAAACAAGTGGGGCCCTGGCTCGTCCGACGTCAAGTTTTCCCGAGAGGAAGAATGAGAGGCTCCTCTTCAGAGAGGCGGCCCAAAGGGGCTGCGCTGGCATAAATTATTGCGAGGAAATAAATTAGCGCAATCGTAGGGAGGCCACGTGTGTGCAGGGAGATGGTGTTGACGGGCCCCTGTTGGCGACCGCCCCTTCTCGTCGGGCTCCCCAGTCTGCCGGTTAGCGCGGCTAAAGGTCACCCCGCCCCGAAGTCTCTAAAGTGCAACAGCTGCTGGACTTGACCTCATGGAAAGCGTGGCCCAGTACACACACGGGGCCCCCTCTTTTGAAGGCAGGCATTGCGAGGGGGGTTTAATTTTAACTTTTCCCAAATAAATGCCAACAGTGACGGTCGTCACTGTTGTGATAGTGAAAGTTTCTATGGTTTGACTGTGAAAGAGTTGTAAAGTGATTTAATGGGGAGGCTTAAGTCACGGTATGAAGAAAAACAGTTAATTTCAGTTTGTTGCTGGCATGTTTTGTAAACGTTTAAACATGAAAAGCAATCGTAAACCATCACACAAAGCACGTGTAAAAGCCCACCACACTTCCTTCACTGGACTGTTTAGACTACTGGAAGACTTCGAGGTATGAGCCGTAAGGTCAACACTTGCTGACCACTACAACCTCCCCATTACTGATGTCCCTTTAGTCAAACAAGAAGTCACTGTACAACCATACCTTGATTTAAAAAAAACCTACTTCGTCAGCCTGAGGCCAGACCAAAAAAATCCCACTACGTACGTACTACACAGTAAACTACCACGCACCATGGCTTAGCAGTTGGCTCCACACGGTGCGAAAGAAATTCAACATACATACTGGTATGTTAGTGTTAACATACATGCAGTTTTAGATATTGTTCTAACAGACATATCCTTATTAAACACACACTTAAGTACAGTATCCCAGAAGACCCTTAGTATTGTTGAGCAGTGTATTATTATGGTTATTTTTATTGTCAATGGGAGCCAAACCAAAAGGTGTCTTGGGAGGTTAAGTCGGGGCTGGCAGAGCTTTCTGGCTCTCAGACGGTGGCCTACAAACCCATGTGTACCACCCAATGCTTAGCTCAGGTTTCCCTTCAAAATACAATCCAGTTCGCTTCTAAGTACGTTGGTGGTGGGATTGGTGGGTCACGGCAAGTTGGCTACATGTGCGTTTTACACCGAAACTGCAGGGCTACGAGCTGAAACTAAATGACAGTACAGCAAGCAGGTTGATGACCACCTGGTGTGGGTGGACTTGTCTACTTGTTATCTCCTCGTATTCCTCCACGCGTTTATCAGCAGAATTCGCAGTAAGGAAACTGGCCAAATATCCCAAGTAGAATCCCCCGAAAAATGGGCCCTGAGACTCGCTGATGCTATCGTGACTATGTTGTAAATTACTGCCCAATAACACACGTACATATATACACACAAACACACACGATTCGATCTTTATTTTGATGCTGCAGAACTTGCCACTGGGTGTTCACGACTGAAAAAGTGTTTCCGAAGAGGGGATTTTTGTTGTGTTGAAACAAGCCACGGTCCTGCCGTTGGCTCTATCTCCCAGCGAGGTAATTTGTAACATTATCATTACTATGTCATATTAGTAACCGTCATAGAATTTCGTGACATGTGGCTTCAGTGACAAGATGCTCAGCAACACACACGCGCATAGCCGCCTGGAAATTCCATTCAGAGACGACACACGGGCATCAACACGCTATCTCTCGGCACGTTTCTCGCACAATATCGTTCCATGTAAATATAATGCCTCAAATGAACAATTCAAAAGATATTTTACGTTGCTCGTAACTCGTCAGATTCACGACACAGGGCTTTTGTCGTCGTGGACGAGTCCATTTCACCAGTGGGGGGGGGGGGGATGGCATTTCAAGCAGCAATAACAGCGACAAAACTATCATCTTGAAACGGACGCAAAAATAAACATAATTTTATTCAAATAATGCATTGGATGTAATCGTGATTATGGCACAGTAAGAATAACAACGTGGAGAATTATGATAACGACAATGTTACGCGCGCCTTGGAATGTACCACTGCAACCGTTCCCACCTCCAGTTTAAATGTCCCGCAGCCCGCGGCGCTCCGCTTCAAACCGTCGCCATCCTAACGGAAATCCGCGGTAGGCGTTGAGGAGCCGCGCCGCCCGGTGTGGCACTGCAGAGCAGGCGACGCCACCGAGTCCGGAGCTCTTCTCCCTCGTCCTCGCGAGCGAATCGAGTTGAGTGAGCGCCGATTAAGTTTGACGGCTCCCTGCTCGATTCACATCTTCGCTGAGGGGGGGGGGGGTAGGGGGGAATGGGTCCTCTTGGTTTGGTGGGGGTAATGTGGAGAGGGTTTGGTCGTCGGGGGGTGGGGGGGGGGTTGGGGGGGGCTCGCGCGTGCAGGGGGGAGGGGCGGGGTGGAGGGTGAGGGCGCACGCGCACACGCGCCGCTGTCCCCGTCGCGAGCCGCGCGCGACTGCCGCCCGCGAGCGCTCTCCGTCCCGCCAATACCCGCCGTGACGTCACCGCGCCGCCGGGGACACGCCCCCCCCCACCCTCCTCGTCGGCCCCTGGACCCGCGAGGTACTCGCCGGTCGCGACCTTTCAATCAAACAGATCCCGCGACGCTATTGGAGGGGAGGTGCCTGTGACCACGCCCATCCCCATTCGTTTTGATTGGCGACGGCACGCCCAGCTCGTATGTCAATCAAACGCGAGGAGGAGACCCCCCCCCACCCCTCGCGTTGGCTGCTGCTGGGGGGTGAGCGGGTGTGAGGCGGGGTGATGGGGGGGTGTGAGGGGGGTGAGGGGGGTGATGGGGGGGTGTGAGGGGGGTGAGGGGGGTGATGGGGGGGTGTGAGGGGGGTGAGGGGGGTGATGGGGGGTGTGATGGGGTGTGAGGGGGGTGATGGGGGTGTGATGGGTGTGAGGGGGTGATTGGGGGGGGGTGATGGGGGGTGATGGGGGGGTGAGGGGGGTGTGATGGGTGTGATGGGGGGTGTGATAGGGGTGATGGGGGGGGATGGAGGGTGAGGGGGTGTGATGGGGGGTGAGGGGGTGTGTGAGGGGTGTGATGGGTGTGAGGGGGGTGATTGGGGGGTGTGATGGGTGTGATGGGGGGTGTGATGGGGGTGATGGGGGGTGTGATGGGGGGTGTGATGGGGGTGATGGGGGGGGGATGGGGGGTGAGGGGGTGTGATGGGGGGTGATGGGGGTGTGTGAGGGGTGTGATGGGGGGTGAGGGGGGGTTATAGGGGGGGGTTCTTGGGTTTCAGGTGGGCGCTGCTGTTGTTGACTGCCGTGTCACGCCGCCTCTGATCACGGTGATCACTCTCACGATGTCGCCTTCATCCACGAAAACCTCGTTGAGTCCCGATAGTCACCGAAAGACGATTTTTTCTATTAACCCCGTTTTCTGTAAATACATATACTGTACTTTTATTAACGGCGTACTAAGTTATGTTGCATTTAAATACAGTAGACTGTGTGTGTGTATATGTACAAGGCGTGTCACTATTAGCCGGCTTGCCTTGCGATTTGAAGTTGAGTCACGATTTTGGGTCTCGACTCAAGAATCAGTCGCCTTGCTGTGACAATGTGGTGAGTGTAGCGCCTCCAGTGGCTGACAGCGGCAAGTGAACTACGAATTTCATGCAATGCTGGACCATCAATGCTTAATCATTCGATCCGATGCATTGGTTATAAAGTTATCAAACGACCTTCGGAACTGATTTTAATCCATCATCTCGCCACCACATCATCGACTATACAGCATTCCGGGTCTTCCGTGGGATACATCTGTTCATCCGTGCTCGTAAACTTTATATGCACTCAAAACACACCCAGCGTCTATGAGAGAGCAAGGCAAGTCAATGTAACACGTGAGGCTTTCCCCGATTCCAGGGCTCATAAAAACCACACACACACACCTGTATTGTGTAAATCAACCAAGCGACGCACATCATCGCAGGGATCTGTTGGCACGCTGCGACGTGCTGCCTTGGGGGTTTTGTTTTCTGCTGTGAAGTTGTTGCATTGAGACCAGAGGTCTCACCTGGAGGACCACGCACACGTGCGTTGACACTGGCGAGAGACGCGGGGCACCTCCAACAAACATGCGGGCACTCAACAAGGCAGCGCCACGCCGGTGGTGTGGTTAATAAAGGAGAGTCGTGATCATTGTTCCCAGATTATCGGAGTCGGAAAGCCGAGTGACGACGTCTCGTGTCTGCACCTCGCGGTGATGACCGCGGGGCCTCGGAATGCTTGCCTTCTCTCCCCTCCCTCCTCTCCCCTCCCTCCTCTCTCCCCTCTCTCCTCTCTTTTTTACGATCAGAGGAAACAAGAAGATGCTCGGTGTAGTCGGCACTTTGCTTCGTTCATCATTTCGTTTTTTATGCTTTGCTTTATGTAACCCCCCCCCCCTTTAAATGAAAGACCCAACAAATTTGTTTTAACTACGACAAGTGCTGCATCTGCACGCAGCCCTTCCCACAGTCAAACGGCCTCCGACGGGTAGCTTAGATCTGCATGCAGAGCTCTCCACCGTCATCTGCCACCGAGCACACGGCCTCCTCCAGTGCCCACTGCTCCTTGAAGGCCGGCACGGCGTGGGTCAGCCGCGCGTGGCGGAACTCCAGCCCACACACCCTGGCACCGACCAGAGCACGGACTACCTTCCTCGCCCTGTATATGGCGAGCTTGGCGTAGCCGAAGAGCACGTTGACCAGCCCCTGAAGATGTTGGGGTCCGTCGCCCTTATCTCCTCTCTTTTTTTTCCCTCCCTCCCATGCTGCGGAGGCCGTGAGCTCAGTGAAGGTTTATCACGGCGATTTACACCACCGACTTCCAGTGGCGGTTCCACAGCACTGTGACAAGGGGGGGAGGGGGCACTTAGGGGGCACCATCGAATACTTGGGGGGGGGGCACCCATAATCGCCGCCTCATTGAATCACTCCGCGAGTGGGATGAGAGTTTCAGAGCAGATCTTGAGGGTCAGGCCTGTGCAACCGCTGTGGGATTATTTGGCAGAAGTAGGATCATGATGGCCAGGAACTGGGGAATCTACAGCATTGTTCCGACTGTTCTTGGTTAACTTGAGTGTCTTTACAGCCACCTTGAGTGGAGGAGGGGGCACACGGGTGTACAGCTGTTCATCTGTTCATTATGGGGGGGGGGGGGCACAAGCCCCCTCCACCTCCTGCATCATCATCACGATCCATGGGCAGATATCCCGTAGGTGACCACTGCACATTTCGTAATTTGTTTCCACTTTCCTGTCTTGTGCCAATATGCCCCAGCAGTGACCACATCTTTCTGGCACCAGCCTGTTGTGTCGCCGTACGTATGGAGTCCCACACAGGAGCACGCGAGGGTATGGGTGTGTGGACGACACAATGACCGGCCCTCTTTGTCTCTCCATTTCTGACGTTCTACACACAGCACTAGTTTGCGCCTTTACGGCTGAGCTCATTATATACCACTTGCCAATGATGCTGTAGGTGCTCGCTAACAGCCTCTGCGTGGTCTATAAAGCTAAAAGAAGGATGTGTATCTGTGTATACAGCCGAGGTTACAGTGTGTGCTGTTTGTTCTTGTAAAACGCCCACTCCTAAAGAGACTCGGGGAGGAGAGACAACTTCGAGGCACGGCCTCGGTCCCGAGCTCTGGCCTGGGGTCACGTGGGAGAGACGAACAGAACCTGCCCCGTGCGGGAGTGGACGGCGGTGGTGTTTCAGAGCCAGGACCTGACCAGGGCGTCTTTGTCAGCTGTTTGAACAACATCGACCTAGTTCGGATCAGGCCGGGTGCAGAATATACGCCAAGTTCGGATCAGCTGTCGGAAGTCCAGGGCTCTTAACGGTGAAAGCGTGAGTTCTAATCCCAGCCGAGACCACTTGAGTCAGCCCCCATCACCATCATGCTTTGCTCGGTAACGAGGAGCATCCAAGGGGCAAGGAAGCCAGCGAGAAGTAATTTTGCGAGCCTCGGGCAAATTTCACCACCTGCACGGACCACTCCATGTGGGTTCCGGTACAGTCGCACCGCCTGCGTGCACGGTATCTACCACTACTGGTTCTGTGCCATGCTAATGTGGAATGTCCACCGCTGAAGGACGACAGTCCAGCCACTTGTTTAGAGCGAAGAAACGTGCCGCGCTCATTGTGCGCGCGTAGCTCAGATTTACGTTCGCGTTCAATCTCAATCACTGCGGGCACCGTCGCGTCGAGGGAAAGGTGCCTCGTGCGTTCTGGTGCCTTATTTTAAATGCCATGGGCATGGATGAAGGCACGACAGCGCTGCGATTCCACATCGAGAGCTGGAATGCGTGCCTCTTGCAAACGCGCAACTCGCCAATGGCTGGGCGTGAGGCAGCAGCACAGCCCGACTCACAAGAGGGAACAAGGGGGAACGGTTCTAATTGGCTCTCGTCATTCAACTTTAAGTCGAAATGTGGCTTGGAAACAGAGCTACGTGATGTAAATTAATCACAAGAGGCATTACCCCGTATACCCTTAAACAGACTTGGGGCAAGTGCTGGAAGCGAGCCCCCCGCTCTGAAAGCCAAAACGTCGCACGGGAATTGGTGGCCGGCACCACGCCCGCCCGCCCGGCCGCCTTTGTCTTCCCAGTGCTAATGTCAACACACCGCACAAGGTGCTCATTCAAGGCCGAGTCGATCTGGGGGAGGCTCCGGACCGATGTGGAACTCGGGTCACCAGGGTCGTAGTGCAGTGAATTAATCACGACACAGTGAACACACGTGTGAATATATATGTATGTTTTTAACATATGAAATATCCCCTATATAGCACGATAGATTGGTGTGTTAGTGAGCACCTATTAATGCTGGCACGGCACACGAGGGGGTGGGTGGCCAGCACCTGACCGGACCGCCTTTGATTCCCCGATGACGACGTTTTACACACGGCACCAAGTGATTAATTTCAGGCTGAGTCAACCTGGGAGAGGTCCAAGATCAGTTCTGATTGTCCTCCTACGTCACCGACGTTCGCCGTGACCGCGACTCAAAGCTCGGGTCACCGGGGTTTGTATCGCAGTGCATTAACCACTGCTGCTACTCGAACCGCTCCAATTCTGTAAACACACGGAGCACGCCAGCACGCGCCCCTCTGCTGTGGACACGCGGCTATAAATAGAGAAGGCGATGCTGCTGCTGCTGCCCTCGTTCTGCCTGGTCACGACGGGATCATCAAAACGAAACTCGCGCAACCCCCGCTTCTCGTGGCATTCGCACGATCCGCAATCCACTGTAACCTCGACCTCACACTCCACTCCGCGCTTTCGTGATGCACGCGATTCGCGCGTCACCGTGAACTTGAGTCCACTACGCGCTTTCATAAAATCCACGCCGAGTTCCAAACTCCACTCCCACACCTCCATAATCCATGCCGCATTAAAAACTCCACTTCCAAATTTCTGCAATCCGCAATCTATTCTAAAATCCACTCCACACTTGTGCACCCAACAATCCATTATCGCATCAACTCCTAATTTCTACCATCCTCAATCCATTCTAAACTAAATTCCACAATCCATGCTCCATTCAAACGCCACTCCACGTTTCTTCAGTCGACGTTCTATCCCAAACGCCACTCAACACTTCTAAAATCCGCGCTCCATTCCAAACTTCACACGACGCTTCTGCAATCCGCAATCCAAGCTCAGCGTGACGACGCACTGCGCAATCCGTACTCCATTATACACTCCACTCTTCCACTCAAATGATACGCCACGAAACGCTTCTACGATCCAGTCTCAATTCCAAACTCCACTCCACACTTCGACAAGCCACATTCCGCTACCAAATATATTTCACCGTGCATTTCCACAATCCATGCGCCACTTCAAAGTGGACTCCACTCCGGGTTTATGTAATCACAGTGGTTGTTTGTCCTATACGTATATGTTTGGCCTTGTGAATCGAACTTTTTTTTAAATAACCTATCTTATTATAAACACTCATACACTCACTCATTAAAGGTCATGAAAGAGAAAGTATGCGAGTTCTAATAACCACTTGAAACTGCACACCACACTACCCTATACACCAAAGACAAAGTTCCCCGTATAGCCTTACCAGACTGTAGGGGCAAGTGCTGTTAGCGAGCACCTATGCAGAGCACCCACTTCACCACACAATTCACTCTACACCCTACACTCCACACCACACACCTCACTCTACACCACACACTCCACTCTACACACCACTCTACACCACACACACCACTCTACACCACACACACCATACACCCCACCCTACACCACACACACCACTCTACACCACACACTCCACTCTACACACCACTCTACACCACACACTCCACTCTACACCACCCTACACCACACACACTATACACCCCACCCTACACCACACCACAGACAACACTATACACCACACACCCCACCCTACACCACACCGCACACCCCACTCTACACCACACACACCACTCTACACCACACACACTTTACACCCTACACCACACCACAGACACCACACACACCACTCTACACCACACCATAGACACCACTGTACACCACACACACCACTCTACACCACACACACCACTCTACACCACACACAATACACCGCACCCTACACCACACCATAGATACCACACACACCACTCTACACCACACACTTCACACCACACACCATACACCCCACTCTACACCACACACACCACTCTACACTACACACACCACTCTACACACCACTCTACACCACACACACTACTCTACACCACTCTACACCACATACACACCACTCTACACTACACACACCACTCTACACACCACACACACTACTCTACACCACACACACTACTCTACACCACACACACCACTCTACACCACACACACCACACACTCGACTCTACACCACACACACCACTCTACACCACACACACTACACACACCACTCAACACCACACACTCCACTCTACTCCACACACACCACTCTACACCACACACACTACACACACTACACACACACCACACACTCCACTCTACACCACACACACTACTCTACACCACTCTATACCACACACACTCCACACCACACACACTACTCTACACCACACACACAACACACACCACTCTACCCCACACACACTACTCTACACCACACACACCACTCTACACCACACCACAGACACCACACACACCACTCTACACCACACACACCACTCTACACCACTCTACACCACACACACCACTCTACACCAGACCACAGACACCACACACACCACTCTACACACGAACTCAACCGCGCACCCCTCCCCGTGAGCCGTGATGAGTCTCGCGCGCACCGGTCACTAAACATGCTCAATAAATATTGTAGAGAGCCATGGCAACGCCAGCCAGTCTATTTTTTCCGTGTGTTCCACTCCCTCCCGCCATCTCTCCCTCCTCCCTCCCTCCCTCTGAGCCTCGGTGGGCGCGAGGCCGCCACCGCACGCTGCCACGCGCCTCTGGCCCCGAGTGACCATCACCTCCACCTCCTCGTCGTCGCTGCAAGGCGTTTTGTGTTTTATGTTGCCCCTCTCTGCGGGGTCAATGGTCGACTCGCTGCGAAGCGGCAGGGGGCTTGGCCCCAGCGACACGGAACGGCACCCACAGCTCGGCATCGCCCACAGCCTGCTGCTGCCCACAGACACCGCCGACGATTCACCCTCCCTGCCCCTCGCCAGACATTCACCTCTCGTCGGCACGTTTAAGGCGTCGCGATTTCACTCTCGTTCGATTCAAAACTAAACACGCCGCCGCTGCTGCTGCCTCGTCTGGCTCATTGCCCGGCGATGATGCTGCGTTGGCACTCATGTGCCAATGAACACATTCAGAACATTCTGTCAATACAAGGATAAGCGGTGGCCTTAAAAATGCGGGCGACGTTTCGGGAAACGGCCCTTCGTCACGGTGCTGGAATTGTAAATGTCGTGGGCTTACCCTCCAACACACTACCGGCGTGCTGAACTAGTAACGAATTGACACGTTTATGTGACAAACTTTACGAATTGGCTGTCGGGTGGTGGCGGTGCTTAACGACACATTTACGCGATCTAACCCAAACAAAACCTCTGGATAATATTGGTCGCGAAAGCCCTCCGTGTTAAACTCGCATCATCACGCTCACGTCTCGAACATTTAACGCTGTGGGGACGCTACGTTTAAAATGTGTTTGTGCCTTTAACACTGTTGTTGTTCAAAACGTATCTCATGGTGCTTGTCAAGGGGTCCCCCAACTCGTAGGTTTGGCCACCAGTGGGGGGCCAAGACACCCCCCCTGCCCCCCACGCAAGTTACGCTCCTGCACGTGGCCCTCGGCGAGTGTCCTGGCAATGACTTGGTCAGTGCTGCCTCGGCTGCCCCTGGGGCGCATCGCTCTTGCTGCTGTTGCTGTTGTTGGCGCGGCTCCGCTCCCAGCCCCAGCCCTCGTGTTTCCCTAACCCTGACCTCCCCAGCACTCCACGCGGGCAGGAGGCGCCCCACTCACAGGACGCACCGTACATTGGAACGGGCCAGGTGGGTCCGCGGTAGAGCAAACACGGCCCGCAAATCGGACATCTGTGAAACTACTGGACGTCTGTGAAAAAGAGCTTCGTAGCTCATCGGATTCCTCCAGTATGCGAATTCTGAATGGCTGAGAGTTCACGCCTCATCACCCCATCCAGGGTAGATGATGCAAGGAGTACCACTCTGTGGGCAAGTTAACAGTGGGTTGTACTTTGGAAAGACTCCCCCCTCCCACTGGCCATGGAAACGTGGAATTTCCACCACTGGCTGTAAACAGATGAGCACCACGTCCATGATCATTTGAGAAAAAAAAACACTTATATTTTTTATTATTTAAACCGCTGCTGTCAACGCTTTGCATCGCCTCCCCACTCGCCCGGTGTTCCGTGTATTTGAAGCGGTACAGTCCGCGGGTTTCGCGACGCCACGTTAGGGCCTCTTTTTATTTTAGCGTCAGTCACCGCGACCGCACGGCGCGGCAGCGCGCTCACACCTCGGCAAGGAGGAACAGAGCGCGACTGTGCGCCCGAGAGCGCGGAGCCCCACGTGTCCACACCAATCCGTGTCTCCTCGCCCGCGTACTATTTATGACTTCCTTTCTCCGACGCAGCACCCCCCCCCCACCCCCCCCTGAGATTTGTTGAAAGGGAGCCCCCTGCCAGGCGTCTTGCAGGGAAGGGCCCGAGCCCCCGCGTCTCGAACCAGTGCAGCGGCGGGCCGTGGTCACGTGGGGCTCAACTGTGACGCGCGCCTCCAGTGCCACGAGGTCGCGGCGGCCATGGCGGGAATCAAAGTTTATTATACTGCAGGAGAAATCCGGTGCGCTATAAAGCTCTTTTTCACAGACGTCCAGTCGGGGCGGTTGTGAACGTTACAACAAACAGTACAAAAAAAACACCGAGTGCAAATTACAAAGGTAAACAAATCACCCAAAACTCTAACCCAATTAACAAATGAAACACTCGTCACCAGTCTATCTACTGCTGGATGAAGGCCTCATGACGCCGCCCCTCACAATCCACCTCGCTCCTGTACTTGCTCACCTCATCGCTCCATCGCGACGGTTGTCGTCTCCTCGCCCACGTTCTCTCCTGTGGCTCCACATGCCATGCCAGCCTGGGCCATCCTCCCCTTCCTCTTCATAATTCTAGGATTTCTATAACTTGGATTTGACCTCTGATCCATGCGTTTATCGTTTTGTCTCTCAGTGCCAATCCCAATCGTGCACCTACATATCCAAATGCTTCTTCGCTGTAGTCAAACATCAAGTAGTGTTTATTTGTGTTCCGCCAGCATTTTGATGGGTTACCCATGGAAATCTTGATCTAAGTTTTGTTATCAAATCTGTTGGTGCAGGAAAGCCTCGCAGGTAAAGAGCAAGTCCCAAGACACGATTCCCAGGAGGCTCAAGACACGACCACTACACCTCACCACCTGGAATCAAACATCGGGGTCAAAGGTTGCGAATGTATACACACACACAAACGCGGTATATATTAGAATATTTTATTTGAAATTTTAATACCTTGCCAGTTTATCTACAAAGCAGATGGTAAAGTGCCCTCGAAGTGCCCAACTAGTTTTTCTTTGACAAGTTCGAAATGAAACATTACAGAAACCCTGTTGTAAATAGCGAGACAGACACGTGGGCATTTCACGTAAAGCATCTTAAATAATCCGCAGCAGCGCCTCTGGGCTGACACGCGCGCAGCAGTCACACTTATGCAGGCAAAGGGGGAGACGTCGGACCTGCTACAGTGTTCAAACTAAAACAATCGCGCTTGCCCTCGAGGAAGACGCGGGCCATCTGACAGGCAGCTCTTGCGGTAGATACCCGCCGGGGCTGTGGGGCTCAGGCTGCCCGACCAGTTTGGGATTTTCGTCGACGAGAAAGTCAAAAAAGAAAAGACGGTGATGGTCACCTGCGTCAATGCCATTCGTGCACAGGTGATATTACAGAGACGTCACTGTGACGTCGGTGAGTTCACTGTGATATCACTAGAGCTCAAAAATGGTGAGGGGGGGGGACGTTTCCATTTAACGAGGTTTTTTTATCTTTACCAAAGATTCCTACTCCTGACAGCCCAAGGCGCGGTTTCACAAGAGATGTTTGCTCATCGGATCAAGTCTTCCCTTAAGCTGGATTTTGTTTGTTTGTTAAATTACATATTATAAACTACGCATACTGTCGTTCAATCGCTACCACCAACACCACCACCACCACCTTCAAATTGCACCCGATTCGAAATCTATGTACATATTACAATGGCGTCATCAAGGATATAAACAGCTGGCCGCTCTCACGCATTCGCTATGTACAGCTCCATTCGGAGAGGGCCCTGTTCCGGGACATCTCCCGTGGGACGGGCGGCTCCTGCGAGTCCAGGGCTGGGGTGTTGCCGTCTGTGGTGGCTGCTCATCCGATAGCGCCGACGATTGAACCACACTTCTCGCTCTCCGAGAGGTAGGAGAAAGTGCCATATTTTAATCCTCACCCTCCGGCAAAGTAGAGTTAACTTCCCATTTTTCCCCCCATTAAAGTAATTTTCTCCTTAACAGGCCTACAGGATTGGGTGTGCTGTGATGTGTGCACGTGTTCATAGGAGCATCCGTGTCAGACCCGGATTAATTAATGGAATTCATCAGGTGTGGCATATTTCTCAATTTTCAATCGCTGCTTTCTAAACGCCTTTGTTTGACAACAAGAAGGACGCGTACAAGTTTATTCTGGGTGCGAGCAGAGGAAATTCTGCGAAAAGGACTTGCACACTTGTCTCCATCCTATCCATTTCACAATCATTTTACCATCACATCAATTGACTGTTAATCAAAAGAACGACCGAGTAACGCGACGACGATCGCAGAATCAGTGACGGGGAGACGCGTGCCGTCGACGCGATTGAAATAAGATGACAGGCGGAGACGAACGGAGAGACGGCGAGAGACACTTCCCTGAAAAGAGACGAGCAACCCAAATGTAAATAAAACATGGATTCAAAGTTGGACTCATAACACCACGTGGGTTTGGGCTGACCCTATCTCTACCCCTAACAAGAACACTCGCGAGTTCAAAGCCAACACGCGTCCACTTTTTGGACTCGTTAAGTTTCTTTCGTTGCGGACACAAGAACAAATATTCACCCCGTTTCAGCCCGATGACAATGGCGGAGAATTTTCTGCGACTGAAGTGCGCCTATTTAAAGGGCCAGAAAGGCACGGTGGGTGGCGGGGCCTACAACACGCGGAGTCCGTGGGCCCACATCAGATGTTCACCTCTACAGCTTGAAATGTTTTCCATGAGTGGCAAAACCTTAGTGGTGGGTTTTTAGTAAAAGCGAATTGTGCCGTCAAATGAATAAATACGTGACATAATTTACTCTTACTGACCTTACAAATAAATTACCGCCAAATCTGCCCGTTACCGATTTTCACCGCGGCCCAGGAACTCGTACGCCGAACTGCTCGTCTCTGAAGCCGGCACCGAGGCTCACGGCCAACACCACCCCTCCTAGGCCCAGCGACAAGTCCCAACCTGGGCCCCAACCCTGCCCCAGCTGCTAACGGGCCACGTGGACTGGCTCCGTGAGCTCTCGTGGCTCTGGTGCTGTCGCCACGTCCACATGGCCCCTCTCTCCCGTTGCTCCGTGTGGAGGACCCGTTTCACACTCGCGCGAGTGTGAGGGGGTTCGACTCCCCGCAGTGGTTATCACCCCTTGGACCGTGGAATTCTGTTACAGCCAAGTCCCTTGCACGACCGAGACGTGACTTGCATTGTCTGGCAGTAAATTAATTCTCAATTATAACACAACACATGAATTGCCAACTTCAATGTACTTTACATGAATGAGTTAGGACTGAGGCTATGGGTGGAGGTCGGCCTAAGGCTTCCAGCTACGGATATTTGCTCGTCTTAGGACTTGCATTAAGATGAGGTAATGGCTCATGTTAAGGGAAGTGGTTAAAGTTCGTGATAATGGGGGTGTGATTAAGGTTGGTATTAGGGATAAAGTTAGGGTGTTGGAATGTGGTTAGGATCAGGAATATCGTTAGGGATGTGGCTAAATTTAGGGAGAGGCATTTGGTCACTTTTGGTATTCGGGGCTGGTTAGGATGTGGCTATGATTAGTAACAGGGTTAATGCTAAGGTAGTGGTTTTGGTTAATGCTATGGCTGCAGCTATGGTTAGTGTAAGAATCCGGGTTAGGGTTAATGCCACGACATGGTTAGGATTGTGGCCAAGACCGAAAAAGAAACGGGGCACAGAACCCCAGCAACGGTGACCACGGCCGCCGCCGCTGCGGCCCCCGTGCCCCGCGAGCGAACCGCGCGGCGGTGCGAAGGCGACAGCGTTGGCACAGGGCCGCCAACGACCGAGGGGACAACGAGGTGCGGCCAACCCCCGGTTGTCAGTGGGCGGACTATCCGGGTTGCGGATCCGCCGGTTAAAAATTTGCCATTCCCTCCCTTGCCGAGGGCCGGTGACTCGGCGCCCCCTTGCGCGACCGCGAACACGCCGCGGCGAGTGAAGGCGCTTCAGACGCGACGAACGCCGACTCGGCCAACTCTACCTCCCAACTCCCGTTCTACTACGCAGCAATAAATACGGTGCGCGTTCATAGGGCCACGTTCACGTGCGTCTGAGCATCGTCCCTCCGCGTGTTTTTTTTTTCCGGGCCGCCCCTGCCCCCCCACTCCGCAGGATAATCGTCGTGTAGTGCGTGGCCTGGGTTGGGCAAACGCTGCCGATTGGCGTCGTTTTTTTTAGCCGACAGGCAACGCTCGAAAGCGAAACGCAGTCACAGCGCCACCAGGCGGCAGGAATGGACATTGAACAGTGCTGGAATTTTAGATCATCGCAAGGGCCAGTGGGGATGTAATTATCCATCCCATCCACCGCTCAATTAGACCCACACATTGGTCCCCCCCTCCCTTGGTTCCCCACCCCACCCTCTCCCACTTGGTCCCCCCACACCCCCGCCACGGTGCACTGTAGGCATGTAACGACTCGTTCCCCTGGAACGTGGACGTCGTGATTCCGTCACCATTACATCGGACAACCAATTACATATTATCTCAGTCTGTCTAGTTTGTGCTGTGTCATGTTTCTACTATCTACACGGTGTCACTTGTTCTGTCATTTGTTCCGCGCGCGATGTGGCGAACTTTGCATATCGTCGTTATGCATAGTAAGAGCAGAGTCTTGACGCGCGCGATTCGACGCTAGTCTCGTTGCGTATATCGAGCGGCAAACCGTTACACACCTACAGTGCACGCATCGGAGCTTTACCCTCTCCTCCCGTGAGCCAATCGCGAAATGCAACGAATCTGAAACAATTATTACACGCACGCAAATCGGATACACGCGAGTGCAAGAGAAGAATTGAGTCGACGATTCGAGCGTCGTAACATCCCAGAGAACGCGTGGCCCCGTCAATCCACCCACGTGGTTGTCGAGCACACAGATAGGCCTCTTTTTTTTTTTCAAACGGACCAATCGCTTAATTTAGGAACATGACAAGTACGTAAAGAATGGCACTCATTTACGTCTTTGACATTTGTTAAAAGTCGTAAGAGTAGGAATAATTTAGAAGTTTGGAGGGTGGGGTGAGTGGGGGGTGAATTATCCATGGGGGCCCATGTCGAGCAGCAAAGGGGGCCTTGTGCGTGGTAGCGAGCGAGCGCAGAACATCGCGAGAATCCCCACCCACACCCCCGACCCCCGCTGGGTTGGACGGTTACTTTTTTTGGAAAAGATAATTCATGTAAAATGTACAGGTGCTCGAATGGACGCATTATTTGGACCCATTAAAGGAAGCAAGGTTTACAAGGAGCGTCCGCAAATGCACCTTGCGGTTGGCAACGCTGCCGGCGTGCAGCTCGGGGCGTGGCGAGTGGCGGCTCGTGGGTCCAGCCGAGGCCACAAACTCTACCCTGGGACTGATTTATCGATGCAGGCGACGCGTGCAGGGAGTTCAACCGGTACCCCGCGGGTGTGACGACCACGGTGCCGACGCTCGGCTGCCATCTGCCAAAGGAAGCGATGACGAAGCCACCGCTGCTAACTCACGCCACCCCGGGTGCGTGTGGTGCGTCACCTGCGACTGTGGTTTCTCCATAAAACCAGGCAGTAGCGGGTTACTTCACCCACTCGGCAAGTTCCACTCGGTTAAGCCAACACTGAACTTCTCTACAGTCGCCATTCAGGGCCAGGCAGGCCCATTCTCAGTACAAGGATCACTCAGGAGTCCAGGCTCAGGTTCATCTTACAGTCAGCTGTAGTTAGTGTCCACTACTTGCAGTACCCTTTCACAGCGAGTCGAGGGCTTTTTGTGAATGTGGCAACGCTGGCAAAAGCTCAGAACCGAAACTAAAAAGACCGCTCGGCTCAGTCCTAGCGCGAGAGTAAGGTTTGGCGTCAGCCGGTTTAGGTGTCGGTAAAGCTTGGTGTTAACAGCGAAGGTAAAAGGTAGGGTTAAGTTTCGTGTCTGTGTAAACGCGATGATCTCATTTCACCACCTGGAGTTGCAAAGTGTCTTCCAATCAAAGCGCTGTTGCCAGTGTCGCTGGAAGGCCTCAACTCAGCACGCACGCCGACAACCCGGCTGGGCCGCCAACCCGGCTGGGCCGCCAACCCGGCTGGGCCCACGCTCGAGCGATTACCGCGCTCCTCAAATCGGTTGCTAAAAAGCGACGCCCCTTAAATAAAACGATCGTCAACCGCCGCCGGTTCACCGTCCCCTAACGCGGAGGAGTGCGGTGAGCGACCTCTCCTGGCGGTTCGCGAGGAAGTTTCCCGCGGGCGGAGTTAAAACCGAACGGCGCTCGCTGTATTCGGACAAGCGGAGAGACGGCACGCACGCGTGCCGCCAGTTTCGCTACAGGGAATAGGAAACGCGGCCGCCGGCGCTTCCACCGCCCCCTCCCCGCGTGCGAGTACGCGCGGACGTCAAGTGCAAGCGGTCGACCCAGACTCACCACGCGGGGGGGTGTTCAGGGTGAAGAAGGCTCTCTCGCCACAACTACGCACAACCCACCTCACACACACACACCCCTCCCCTTACCAAACAACAATATATGATACATCGGTTTATGTGTACATGTGCAAGCTGCCGCAGTCCGTCGCGGCTCAAACTACAATTAACGACTGCGACGGGAGACAAAGATCAATCTCGTATGTTCTACATACAGTAGTTCACTCATTGACCCGACGGGGATCCTGCGACGTTCGGTCAATTCTCACTTCGTCCGTCTCTGCCCGCCCGACCGCCCGCCACAGAACTCCCCGGCACCGACCGGCTCGCTCTTTCCCAGACGATTCCGCGGTGGTTTTGGCGTTGGCGTCGGGCACAGAGATTGAGCGAGCGGGCGGGCGGGCGGGCGGGCAGGCGGATGAGCGAGCGAGGGGTCAGGGCCCGTCCACGCCCACCGCGCCGCAAGCTGGCGCGGTGGGCGTGAGCGTGGACGGGAACATGAGCACCTTGGCGCGCATGAACGACAGGTCAGGAAGGGCGGCCATGACCGACAGGGCCTCGCCGCTCAGCTTCTCTTCGCGACGCGGCCTCCTGCTCCGACACGAATCGACACAAAAGGACACGGAGCCCAACACGGATCAACAATAATCGCCGTCAGTCACCACGATACTCGTCAAACATCACAACACGAAACAACAATCAACACAGTACTAAACAATACAAATCAACACACAAAGACACAAATCACCAGAAATAAACACAAAAACAGTGCAACCACATTGTCTCTCAATGGTTTTTGGAGGCCGAGTTGGTGTAGCACTCAGATTACCGTGCGTTGGACGCACAACCTGTAGTGCTATCCGGTGGTGTGTTCAACGCAGTACAGCAAGTACGAGCGTGGAGCGACGGTGCTTGCATTCGCGAGCCATTCTCACACAACACAAGGTGCCTCCCGACCCCCGACCCTGCCCACCCCCCCCCCACCCCCACCGCCACCATCGCCCCCGCGCGTCCACTCACCGCGCCGAGGTGAGCGTCTTGTCGGCCGTGGACATGAGGCGCGCGATGGCGTCCGTCACTCGGCTCACCGTGCTCGCAGACTCCATCTTGGCCGTGGTCAGCTCAAACAGCTCTGGGTCGACGCCTACGGCCGCCACACGCACGCAGGTCGGGTCAGTGGGTCAGGGGTCACCGCCATGGTTCGGCAGAAGAAAAAAAACGCCAACAACAAATGCCGAAGATTAACGACGATTTGGGTTCATCCACTTTTCGGATGAACCCAACGACTCTGTGGACTCGTGAGGTCACTTGCCACACCCGGCGGGCCATTATGTGCCAAGAGCCGAGACGGCAAGTATGATGAATTACCGGCAGCAAAGTTGTATGACATCATTATGTGCTGCCTTGGGGGTGGGGGGGTGCTGTGTGCAAATAAACAATAATAAATAAAAACTAGGGAAAAGCATGCTTTTTCAACAAAAGAAAACAGCATCCATAAATAAATGGGCTACGTGTACTAACAGCTTTCAGCAGCGTTTGAATCAACATTGAAACGCTGGACTGGATTTCACTTGGTTGTTAAACTCGTGTATCCATCTGCGTGTGACCAGGCCCCCCCCCCCCCGCCACAGACTCCTGGTAAATGAGATGGCTAAACCCATTCGTGCGTGCTCACCAGGGCTAAATAAAGAGAAGCTTACTGAACGTGAAGAGATAATGTGGACGCGTGTGAGCATGGAGACATGTCGAGATTCTCGCTGGACGACTCGACATGCGGTTTAAAAAAATGGTCTCCGTTATTCGCCATTTGCTTTCAACGATTCTTGTTCAATTCAGACAAAGCCGCTGAGAGCTGCGCAGTTTTCACGCGACGGCGTAATGGAGCGCTAATTAAATTAGCCGTGCGAGCCATGACACCCATCCTGATTTGCAGGGCATTTTTAACGGATTAAAAAAAAAGATTGCAACACAACGAACGTTTAACCGCCTAAGTGACACACGCGCCGGCAAAGCTGAGCTATGCGTCCGTGCGCGGAGGATTAAGCACACGCACTAATGAGGTGCCGAAAAAGTGCGGCCAGCGACTGAGAAGCAGAGCTGTAGAGCTGTAGGCCCCGGTAGCTCTGGCGGCTCTGGTGGGAGCGCAGCGCTGCGGGCCTCCCGACAGTTGGCAGCCGCTTGCCGGGTGCCCCCTTGGCCCAGTCTCGCAGGGCGCTTCAGCGAGTCGGCACAAGAGCCACGCGGACGGGAGCCTGGCGTCGCGCGAGGCGCATGCCTCCAATCCAGCACTCTGGTGATGGAATCATCGTGCGCGAGCGACTCTCGGCGAGCAAGGCCGTGATTATGAGAGGGGATGGCAGCACAGGAAGAGACTGCTGCTGACTTCTCCTGCCTCACCTTTGACCTATTCACCTCGAACGCACCTCCATCTCATCAGATCTCACAAGTTTAGCCAGTTTCAGGTTGCATAGTGCTTGGATGGACAACTACATGGACGACAGGTGTTACAGGCTGCTCCAGGGCTACACTCTGGGCAGCCGAGGGGAGTGAAGCACATTGTTGTACCATACTTATACGCTTCCGCGTCTATGCTCGCCTTCTTCACCAACCCTCACTGACCAGGGTGGTGAAGTATGGTCAAACGACTACCTGGAACCACAGGGCATGGGGAAGGCCCTCATCCAGTAGCAAATTGACGAAGGGCTGCACATGCGCGCGCGTGTCGCGCCGTGAGACGTTTGAAGTCGATTTAGGTATACCAGGTGAGAACTCGGGAGACTAAAATAGCCTATTATTCTGCCGGAAAGGGTGGCGATGATTGCAATGTATGATCCGAATTTCAATATCCATTGGGAACTCTCACAGGGCAGTAAATCACCCCGTGTATTAAGAGGAAGGTCCGTAGAAGCAGATATCACAGAACTCCTTCCGAGAGCCTTTCAAATGAGATTTTTTTTTTACCACACACGATGGGGCAGCACTTTCCTATATGTCCTGCAACATTAACATTTTTGTTGCACGGCAAACTGATATTATCCATTCACAGGGCTGAAATTTAGCCAGGTGAAGTGGAAAAATCATATTTAACGTCAATTTTCGTGCAGTCAGTGATAGCCAACGAGGATCCATAAATTATCCACACAGTCCATGAGCGCAGAGCAGATATCTCAACCCCGTCAGGTGGCACCCCGTTAGTGGTTCCAATCTTTTCACGTGGCCATTTGACGAACGTATTGTTGAGTTTTCAGTTCACCGTTGGTGGTGACTGACAATTGAGGCCAGGATCTCCGAAGTGCCCGCTCAGCATTCTGGCTCGAGCCACCACCGCCACCAGCGCCGTTTCAAACGGAAGCCGACATCGCCGAACACGCTCCGCTGAAACTCAGGTGCTTTTTTGAAGAGGCTACGTGCGAGTAAAGCGAGGAAGGAAAGCGAAACGCACACGCGTGCTCGCAGCGACGTGGGAACCCCAAACGTGTACGGCGAATCGATTCCCCTTTATCATTCTGCGGACAACTCGGTCGGTCGGAGCGGCAGTAGCAGCTAGCGTGATCACAATGCAATCCGCGGGTAGGAGCGGCGGTGGCAGCTAGAGCGCTCGCAATGCAATTCGAGGGGGGTGGGGGAGGGGACGGGGGGGCGATGGAGCAAACACAAAGCAAAGTGCAGCCGAGCGAGGTTCCGGTCAGCGGCACGCTCCGCGAATGTCGCGTCGCGCAACTCGGGGGGTGCACGACCGGGACGGCGACGGACCACGAGCCGTCTCCACGGAGACTCCGCCGAGACGGCTCGTGGCGGCGACGCCGACGGAACCCTCGCTCCGTTTTCACGGCAAGGCAAGGCGCAGCGCGGCGTCGCTGACCTGGCATGGACGCGCCCTGGCTGGCGCCCGTCCACTCGTCCGCTGGCCCAAAGAAATCGAGATTAAGGGTGCTGGAGGCTCCGTTGGCTAGGCGGTTAGTAGGGGGACGGGGAGGCAAGAGGGCGGTGCCGTTAGGGTTCACGTCCGGCGGGAATTGAGCCAGGGAGCAACGGAAGGGAAAGGGGAAAAAGATAACATCAAGAAGTCGGTAAATTGTGAGGACAGGTGAGGGCAGGTGACAGCAGGTGAGGGCAGGTGAGGGCAGGTGAGGGCAGGTGAGGGCTGGAGGGTGCCGGGATGTAAGCCAAAGGTGTCTCCTTGTTCAACGGAGCGTGGGGCTGTGCTCATCGACATTGGCGGTCCTGAGTCGGTGCTGGAAGTTCCACACTGTCATGGCGGGGCCAGTCTACATTTAGGATGGCCGCAATGAACTCCCTACAGAGTGTACTCCTTTTATCGATGAAAGAAGATCATTGGTGATAAATGGATGATGATGCCTTTCAACCAAATCACGCCCGAGTGTGCCTGATCTCATCAGTCCTCAGAAGCAAAGCAGGTCTGGGCCTGGCAAAACCTTAGAAGGGAGGTTGCCTGGGAATACCAGATGGTTGTCGACGTTGGTTGCGAGGTGGCCAGAAGATGACAGCACAGCAACGGATCCTTGACTCTATCTGCATGGGTTTTGCTCCGAGTGCTCCGGTTACCCTTCTGCCAAAGCTGAACACCCGCTATGAAGGGCCCTCATGATAACGAGTCTCGAGACTGTGAGGCTTTGCAGGGTAAAGAAAGGACGTGAGTTTTATTATTATTACTGATCACGATGATTGACGACGACGGTGATAACAATAGGCAGGGGTCAGCGGCTGACCGGCACTGACGCGATCACCCCTTCCTCTTGTGAGTGGAACGCTCTTAACGAGCGAGAGAGACACACAGAGCTCACCCTAGAGAGAGTCTGAGACACGCACGTAGAAGACGGCTGCAGACAGTTTAGAAAGAAGCTTTATATGCGAATTCATTCAACGGGAAACAAACAAAGCCTTTGCGTTCAAAAAGAGTTACAGCTCTCGTCAACACGCAAGTCGACTTGACGTTCTGATCTTGCGAAAAACACTGCACGCAGTGAGGGTTAACATCTCCTGACAAAGCGCCAGCTCCTATCCGATGTGACATCGTCATGTTTTTGCGCATTTTTTTCCATGTTTTTTTCACAGAACAGATTCAAAAACTCACAAGGCAAATAAAATAGTTCTACACACATTGCGAATAAAGCAATTTGTTATAATATTGCACAGGAAAAAAGAAATGCTGAAAATACAGAAGCATGGATTTAGGCTTCGATTTAAAAGGAGAGGACAGAATAGCAATACGGCCGGGAGGAAAATCACGCAGCTAGGAAACCAAACACTTCCAGGATCATTTCAAGGTACAGGTAATACTACTTTATCTAGGCTTTCTCTCATTAACAAATGAAGCAATTTAGCTTTCACGTTATCAGTGTGTTGCTCGTAAAAATGCTTGGTAGAACACGTTGGTTGCATTTGCCTTACCTTCACAACATTTAGAAGCGACATAGCGGTGCACTGAGTGGTTTATCAACCGTTTGAAAAATCACTGCGCTCATCCACTAACTCACAACGCCACGTTCGAACGATTTACCTGAAATGGAGACGTTCCTTCCCCTGATCGTCTGCTTTATGGTGCATTAACGTTTAATTACATTTGTTTAACGCTCGGCCAAACGTGCTTTTTTGGAGAATTGAAAATAAGGATTTCGAAAACAAGTTTAAAACAATCACCACTTTGTATTTAAATGTTACCGCTCACCAACATGAACGACTCATGAAATGGCTTGGAATGTTATGGTTGAATAAGTAGCTGTCTGTCTCTCTCTATATATATCTATACATCTATAACGTTTTATGTACAGTAAATTTTGAAATACGTTATCTTACTTTCATGCCAGAGAAGGCATTTTAAAAAAATCAGGGTGGTTTTCTCAAAAGTTCGGCATCGTGTCGCGAATAAAGAGGAGACGTTATAGGCGAGGTGGAGGGGTGGTAAGAGAAGAAAATACGCCTTGGTTTGCAAGGTGACCAAGGTGGAAGGAGGGGAGGAAGACGAGATGGGAGAAAGCCTAGATTTACAGCGAGCGAGGCAACGCTTGCGGCAGCGGTACAGCGATCAACGCGCAGGGAAAACGTGGTGGTGCGTTGGTTCGTGCGTGCGTTGGTTCGTTCGTGCGTGCGTTCGTGCGGCAGTCCGAGATGGAGCGACAGCGGTGGAGCCGAGTCAGCGAGACGGATCAGGAGAAGGAAGTCTGCCTGAGGCTGCGTGGCGCTCGCCTAGGCGCGCCCGCCGCTCTACCACTGCCCATCGTCGCCCTGCGGCGCAACGTACCGTCCAGCGGGTTCTTGAGGCCGCTGCCGCTCCAGTCGAACTGCGCGGCCGCTACGCCCTCCTGGTGGCGTGCCCGCACACGCGCGCGCACACACGTAAGCACAGGCAGACGCGCAGACGTTAGTATGGTCATATGTACACGTTCGCGGGACAATGACAGGGCGCTGTTGGCGAATATTTAGTTTTTTTCTGATGCTGTGGAAAAAAAATGTGTCAATGTCTCCATCACCAAGGAAAAGGGCAAAATGCCGAGGTAATGTGATGCGTTGTTGTCCATCTGGCACGTATGTAATGTCTGACCGGATGGGTTTACGGATATGGTTCAGGTCAAAGATTGAGGGTTCAGGGTGCAGAGTTAGCGTTCAAGAAAGTGGCTTATGGGTTAGAGATACAAAGAAAAAGTGGATTAAGGGTCAAGGTTCAAAGCTCACAGCTAGGATTCAGAAGTGGTTAGGGTCAGTGTTAAAAGTTCAGAGTAAAGATGAAGCGAATTACTTTTGGGGCCCAGGTTTCATTATCGGGTTAAGGGGCTGGAGCTTGAAAACGAGGCTTCGGACTTATGATTCTAGGATGAGGTCTCAAGAGTTCTCGTTTAGGAGCAGGTTAAAGGTCGCGCTTTACGGGTCAGGGTTAGAGGTCGCGCCCCGTCTTGCCTGAACACTCTCGCCGGACGCTGCGGCGCCGGCGCTGCCGGCGCTGCCCGGCATCGCCGTGCCCGAGCCCTGCGCGATGGAAGCGATCTTCTCGGCCGCAGAGATGGGGTTCATGGGGCCCTTGGTGGGCTCCAGCATGCCCTACATGCAGCACAGCGATGACGACAACAACACACACAGCACAACAAACAGCACCACTTAACAGGGTCCCGTGCGTGGCACACAATGCCGCTTAAGGGAGATGAATCGGTTTTGCGATGTCGTCAAACGGTGCCCAATTGACGGTAAAAACTTTCCCTAAGACGGCACTCGGTCGTGTGTAACGTAATACTTTTGTTAAAAAAAAATCCGATTTAAAACCATAAAATCCGGCAACACTTGAGCAGTGTGGATGTTAACAAATACTGCCCTGCAACGAATGGGCCTAATCTGAGCTAATGTATCACACAAAATCTCTCTATGTTCCCTCTGGTCTGAAGAAAAGCCATGGGCCAAAATGTTCCTCTTCTTTCTTTTGCCAGAGTATTGCACCTCCTATAAGCACGGTTGGCTACGTAAGGTGCGAAAGAAGTTCAACGTACATACATACAAACAAACGTCTCTTCCCGCTCAAACAAGAGCGGGGCAGTGTTCTTCTCCATTGGTGACGTTGAGCCGGCAGTAAAAGTTGCACGCTCCTGTGGCAAAGGCCAGTCTCTCCAATAGACAACTACCAAGCCTTCCGCTGTACACCAGCGAGGAGGATGGCATTGGTGGCGCGTTTCCCGTTTGTGTGCGGCCCCGCGATCAAAACGCAACCCAGCGTCACGGGGGTCCCGTCTCCACGGCAAAACGACCATGGGTTTGTAGCGGGTGGAGGGGCCAGGGAGGGTGGGAGGGACGGAGGGCGACTTACCAGGCCGGCGGCGTAGACCGGCACAATGACAGGCTGCTTCTTCTGCCCGGTGAAGAGCTGCCGGGAGGGGGGAAGGGCAACAGAAGAAAGCAGACGGCAGATGGAACCGGCGTGCACCAAACGACCGTTCTGTCACGATATTAACAGCCCCTTCGGAACACAGCCAGGCGGCACTGCGGTTAAGAAGGTTGAGAGTTCAAATCCTGGTTGGGGACCGCTTGAGTAAATATATTTGCAGGGTCAGATCGTTGAATATTTTTTTGCATTGGAAACACAACTCTCCTGTGAATTCTTACGCAACGTGACGGTGCACGGAGGAGAGAAGGTCGCGATTTATCATTGGCATTTGGCGTTCGTCGCGAGACGGCGTTGACAGAAACAATCACAGCGGCTGCAGCTCATTTCCCCGCAGCCTGGGAATGCGGGCGCACGCTTCCAGGAAACACTTTAACGAGGGCCAAGCAAAGTGGGCTTCAGCTAATGTTGCATCGCTTAATTGATTCACCGTGACGTAGTTAATCAATTAATCCGTCGGCGTTTAACCTTGCGTGCTTCTCCCTTACGGCTGGAGGGCCGCGCATGCGTGCACGACATGGGGGGGGGGGGGGGCCTCGCCACTAATTGACGCTGGGGGCGCGAGGCTGACCCCCCCAACCCCCTAGGGTTTGCGATGTTAGGGGAAACTGCACCCCGCATGTGGACACAGCGCTGTCCGCTCCGCGCCTTGACCTGTCGGCTACACTGAGCCGAGATATTCCGATTCGGCGCACACTCACCACACACGCTCGGTAAACGTGCGTTTCCACACGTGGCACGCTCGCACACGCGTGCAGAATTCTGTGAACTTGACGCTGAGTTCGCGCCGACTCGCACTTACTCCTTGTTCAGATAATGCAATGCGCTCGTGTTGTCACCCCTACTCAAATAATAATAATACGTTACTACTCAACACGGACAGATCGCAGCGTCAAATCGGGATGTATTAAAATTGTGCTCTTGGCATTGTCCCAAAACAAGGAAACATTAATTCGGAACTCAGAGAACAGACCCCAGAAGATGTCGTTACAGAACTACTTCTAAAGGAACATCACACGATGTAGAACAGACGTGCAATGCACATGCCTGGCTCCACTGGCAAAACACGATAGACGACTCAACGACAAGCATGATGCTCTAACACAGGGCAAGAGGCAACGTGAATGATGTGGATGACGTGAATGAGCGAGCAAGTGGCTGAATTAGTGAGCAGGTGGACGAGGTGGCGAGCGGGTGGACAAATAAGCAGAGGAGGCAGGTTGGTGAACGAGCAAACAAGCGGGCGGTTGAGCGAGCGAGCAGGTGAGTGAGCCAACAGGTGGCCATGTCCGCCAGCTAGCAGTTTCGTTGGCGAGTGAGCGGGCGACACTCACGATGTTGCGCGTGTCGATGCCAAGCGCCGACAGCAGCCTCTTGTTGGTGTGGGAGCCGCCCCACTGGTACCTGAGGCCGTGAGCGTCGTCCGTTTCCACCAGCTCCGCCCACAGGGCCAACGCCGGCCTGCCAGCACACGCGCACACCCCGTTAATCGATCGCCCAAACCCGGGGTCTCCCACGGGGCGGCCAGGTCGTGTTGCTGGGAGGCGCGACCCGCAAGACGCGGCCGTCAACGCGTCTGATCCAAGCTCGTACGCGAGCTCGCCCGTGCGCACGCAAACGCAGGCACGTACGCACGCACATGCGTGGTGCAACGTCACGCACCGGGCCACGCTCACGCCCACGGAGGTCCCGACGCATTCAACAGCAGCTGCCGCCGCCGCCGCCGCCGGCGCGACCGCCGACTCACTTGGTTCACGCCGACGGGAGCCGTCTCCGACTGCGATCGCGATCCACCCACGGGTGATTGCTCTGCCTCCCGGCCCGCCCGCCCACCCGCCCGCCCGCCAGGCCCGGCCCTCTCATGACCCTGGTCTCATCAGCATTCTGAAAGTTCCCTCGCGCTCGTCTGGCTCGCTTCACCTCTTCTAGCTAACGCAGAGAAGGCCCGTGCGAGCGAGGGTGCGTGGACGTTTAGCGACGACGCGTACGGACAGGCCGTCTGGTAAGAGACGGCGGTGCGTCCATTAGGAGTAAGGCATCTGTCGAGAATACAGTCTGACGTGCCTTATGACAGGCAGCGTGCCTTTGTTCTTTTATCACGCTGGGAAAATTGCCGAGGGAGACGAGAGAGCGAGGGAAACAAAAAAACGCCGAGCAGAAGCGGAATATTTCATTGACTCATAAAATGGATGAGGCAGTCACCGAGTGTAAGCGATCAGCAGACAGGGAATCCATCCCGAGCGAGTATAAAAGGCTGCTTCTGCAGATGTTCAAACAGCAGGGAGCCCGCTTCACAGCTTAACGGGCTGAGTCGTCGCAGTGATGGTGGTGAATCTCTGAACGCGTTTTGGCGACTTCATTTTAATGTGCGGCGGGGGTTCCCAAATTTACGTGCGCCGTGCCGTCGCTCGCAACTCTATAAAGTTATAAAAGGTGTTTGTTTAAAAGTGCGTGAAGCCGGCACCGCTGCGAATCCTTTCTGGGGCAGTCGTTATGAATAATTCATTTATGTACTTTGCCGACCGAATTCGGGGCTTCCACGTGCGTGCAATTAACACACGAAGCACCACGCACAGCCGTACTCGTGGCACTGCCGCCACATTGAGGGTGCAGACATCGTCGTCGCTACGCCTACGTCGCACTGCGCAGCATATTAAAGAGAGTGTGAATTAAGAACCTCAGCAAAGAATATTGCTAATAGTGATAACAATGCATTAGTAACAACAATAACATTAACTGTCTTGATAGCTTTACACCAAATCATAAAAATGAGGTAACAACTTTCACTCGTCGTCATCAGCAATGATCTGTCTACTGCTGGAATAAGGCAGGGACAGTCTATTATGAGTTCACAGTCAACAGGGGCCGTGAAAGTAATCTGGCACCGTTTTTCGAAAACAAAGGAATCTAGGAAACAAACCTGGGAACGAGATCGACTCGATTCTCACGGACAAACCGCACGTCGTCAGAGACGTTCCTGTCCTCAACAACGAAACACAGGAAGCGACCACAGGAAGCAGGTGTGCAGTGAAAGTCTCCATTCAACACAGCCAAAGAGGGGACAACGTTGATAAAGGGCAAAATCAAGGCAGAGTTCCCATTAAACGCCTTGGCGAGAGGGTAGCGGATTTCAGAATAAATCTCAGCAACTTATCAAGTATGGGCACCAAGCGGTACGCACTGTGTTCGTGTATGTTCAGAGTGAGGGTGGGGGGGGCAGCGCACGCTTGCCACCACGAACCCGAGGAGCAACGCTTGAGGAAGCCAAATTAACCGCATCGGCATCTCATGGGCAATCTGGTAATCAAAGCTCGGGTTTAGACGATAGTGGATTGATCACTCTGCCAATGCGCAGCACTTTGCATCGGTATTTCCCAGAGCGCATCCACTTAGTACGCGGAGAGGAGTCGCTACGATTTGGCATAAAACCCGAAACAATAAACTAATGCACGTGACGAAGAAAAGGGAAACAGAGTGAACGCGCGTCACACCGCATCCATCACCCTCCACAGCGGCACAAATTACTGTCTCCCTGCATCCCCCTACGCCGCCTCACCAGGCTGCCAACAGCAGGCGCCCGGGGCCCCTGCATGACGGCGCGCCGTGCCAGCGAGGGGTCCTCACTGCGCGCCTCTCGCTCGCTTTGCTCGCACCACTAGTACCACTAGTACCACTTGTACCGCTCGTACCGCTCTGCTGATGCTGATGATACATGTGGGCTAATAAATTAGACAAACAAAAGTGCACAACTGAGACAAAACTAACTGAGAAAGAATACAAATGCCACATTGACAATGATAATACATTCTGGGATTGTGAAGTGGTATGGTGACAACTGATTGAATCTCCGAGGAAAGGATAATATCGTTACAATCCTAGCTCTCACCCCCGATGGAAACACCCCCCGTATCTTAGAGGTGTCCGCGCCCCCTCCTCCAGCCCCAAGCAAATGTGCCGTGCCTCTTTATGGAAAGCCTGACATTTACGCTGAATGGTAACTCAATCACACCTTCGGCTGCTCACTTATTCTTCCGGGATGCGTGTTTGTCTGGCGCCCCCGCTGAGACGCCCTCGCTGAGACGCCCTCTTTTCTGTGACAGCGGCGATATCCATCCGCCACGACGCTATCTCGTTTCCATCTAACACAGCGGTGTCCCAGCCATCGTATTTGGCGATGGCCTGGTGGCTCAGGAGTTTAAAACGTTGAGCTCGCACGGCTGAGACCCGCTGGGTTCTAATACTGCCAGCCGCCCGTGATGAGGTTTGGGTTCTAAAGTCGAGTGGGCTGATGGTCTTAGCCAAATCACCATGATGACTGCACAAGAAACCAGCAAGCTAAATGTGGATTTTAACTTAGTTTGGTAAAACAGTTCTTAGCATTAAATGTTGGTTATTCCTGCCATGAAAACTCACTTCTCAGTAGAAAACTAATTTCTTAAGAACCAGTTTTTGAATTTAGTTTCTTGTCCTTCCACCGCACCTCCGATTAGCTCGGCTGGTTACGTACGGCGCGAAAGAATTTCAACATACACACAACATACATATGATGAATGTCTCCATAGCAAAAAGCGACAGTGTGGGGACAAGAGATCGCTTGAGGAGATCTCAAGTGGTGGTTCTGCACCAGCACTCTCTCCCGCGGGCTGTTCTCCGTCAGCGGGTGATTGACGCGTTGTCTCATGACAAGATGCCCAAGGCTCCAATGGAATAAAGTCGGGGAAAAAAGACAACAAAAAAGTTTGCGCAATATTGCTGGTGGAAACGCAGATGCTTGCTTGACAATAATTGAACTTGAATGCACCACATTCACTTTTTTTTAAAACTGTGATCAGATACTCTTTGGTTCTATTCGGTAAAGTCACGTAGGTAAAAAATAAAATAACAAAAAATCACGACGTTTCGGCCACAACACAAGTGGCCTGATGAGGCCTGATGAGGCCACTTGTGTTGTGGCCGAAACGTCGTGATTTTTTGTTATTTAATTTTTTACCTACGTGACTTTACCGAATAGAACCAAAGAGTATGGATCCTTGCAGTCACGAAAGCTTCAAATCTAGAATGTGATCAGATATTTTTTATGGTGAACACAAGAAAAAAACCAGGGTGGCGAGATGTTAACTCCTTCGCCCGGTATACAGGGGGTTGTGGGTTCGATCTCGACCCTGACGCCTGCTGCATATTTGGAGTTTGCGTGTCTCTCTCCCCCGTGGTTGCGTGGATTGCCAGGTCGCTTCTGCAAAAGAGCCATATAACTCAGTGGACTTCTTCAACGGAGCACTGCTTTACCAGGGCAAAGATGCTTACGGGCGTTGCAGATCCGAGTAGCTGTCCTGCATTGGAGCACCCCGGTACCCAGTCAGGTACTTAGCTAGACAAATCGTGTTACCTTTATAAGCCCATACCAACCAGGGGTGGTCAAGTATGGTCAAACCCCCCCACCTCCCCCCGACGACCTACTCGTCTCCACCATGGCCCCCAGTCCCCAACAGCCATTGCTGGATTCACCAGCCAATGGTGTTGGTTGGTTTGGCGAAGGAATGGGGCGACGGAGGGGGGGGGGTGGGGTTACACTTATCCTACTCCCGAGGGTGAACCCCACCGACCCTCTCTGCCGCTTTCAGGACCCATATCGCCCCACATCATCACAAGCGCCCGCGGACTGAAGAGCGGAAACACGCGCGGCGTGATTGTTTACGCCCCCCACGGTCGGTCTCCCTTTGGGGGAATCGCAGATCAATGAGAGCCACTTAGATCCGACCGATCGATCAGAGCGCTGCGCGAGCGCAAGGTGGCGGCCGCGCCCCACTCCACCACACATCCGTGTCACGTGCCCCGCAGCATTCCTACAGCAACAAGGCACGTACGTTTCCCTGTCAGAGACACAACACTCACACTGAATTACTTGAGTACGTCCTCATAAGGACGTCGTCAACACTTACCAAGGGCACACAAACTGTGTGTTAAGGGGAGGGGGGGCCGGAACCTAAAGTATACTTTAAAATATCCACAACAATGTTGATAAAGCTTTTTCTCTGACAATCAACACTTTCATGTACCTCTTTCTTCTCTATCTGCACAATCCTAGATTATCTTTTCCCAATTACATTCCAACTGTGCCGACCGGCACCATTCATGACGCAAAATAATTTATCGCAAAAGGCAAGGCTCACCACCCCATGCTCGAGAGCAAAGCGGCCTCTGAAAGACAACACAGACCCACTCCTGTGATTCTACTTCCTATTGTAAGGACAGTACGGGGTGATGTAGGGATAGTACGGCTCCCCGTGGCCATTGTTACTAATTAACGTAACGGGAACAGACAGGATCACGTTAGGGTAATGTGGGACCTAAGTGGTTGCTAATAATGATTGATGCGACAAGCTTTGACAGGGTCCTGCAAGGGGAAGCACGGGACCCTAACGGTCGTAAATTGTAATAAGGGCAGAGACAAGACAGGGCCAGGTGCGGTGAGAGAGGGTCCGGGAATAGGGGCGTGGCCGGGTCGTGAGGGGGATAAGAGCCGGTGTGAACCGGGGCTCTGGGCTGCTGTTGTGGGGGCACTGCCGTCGCCGTCGTCACCTTGGAGTGGGTCGTCTTCATCATCCTGGAGTGGGCACTTTGTAGTCTTGGAAGGCTTAGAGTTATGTTGTCTCATAATAGAGCTATCTAAGTTACCCAAGTGTATATGGTCACTCGCGGTTACTCGTTAAGTTATCAGTGTTCGGCGGACTTTATTCATAATAAATATACATATAATAGCTGAACAAGACGGTGTCTCTGAGAGCTACATTACACTATGATCCACACAAGGGGCCATTATCCATTCTTATCTATGTCCCGCTACGGCGGTGTTCATTATACAGCAAGTCAAAGCAAACGAGTGCAAACCTCAAGAGCTGTAAACACACTCAATTGAAAAAACAAGTTTAGCATGAGCGGTTTTTGGTTTAGACCAGTGGCTGAGACCATCTAACTGCCTTCCGTTGGGAAACTACGTTCATCACGAGTCGCGGGAACCCCAGACTTGAAGCAAGTTGGCGCTATAAACGCTTCACGATGTCAAGCCTCACGATACAATGACTGTGATATCCTATTGTAGTTTCCATTGATAATGCATTGTGTTTGTGGTTTTCTGTACTTCCCGTACGAATCAAAGATTTACTTAAATGCTCTGCAACTGCAGCTCACTCAACAGAACCTGCCACGGGTTTTGTGGTCAACTCTACAACACGTAGCACGTATATTGCACACGCTGTCGCGGGTACAATAACATCATTAAACAATTCAAGCTCCCATAAAACTTATGACGTCATATAACCAGAATTCCGTCAATTACTCACGAAACATATAGCAAGTGTAGTATCTGTGCGTAACAACCATTAATCTAAAACTTTAATTATTGTGGTCACATTTTCTCAATAAAAAATATATGTAAGAAATTAAATGAGCAATTATTATTAAATGTATTATTATTATTACGCTTGACCACCCATAAAAAGCCTGTACTCTTTTTCAGGAGGGTTCTTCCAATGTTTTGCAGTCAGGGGCCACGTAGCCATGTGTAATCCCAATTGAGTGATATGCAGGTAATTTTTCATAATTGGGATATCTGACCAACAGCAGTTACATCACCTATGGGAAGACACCGGAGAACCCAGAGGAAACCATGCAGCGAACAGGGGGGAGAGCACACACTCCGCGCAGAACAGGTGACCGAGTCGGGAATCGAACTCAGGAAATTCCTACTTTGAGGCACGGGTGTTACCGCTGTGCTGCCACCCTGCCGACACAATGACGGTCATATTTCTCACAACCGGACCATACCATTATCATCGTGGACCTCCTGGTGCCATGGTTTTCCAGCGTCACCGCACCGACACACCCCTAATGTGAAGCCAGGATGTCCGCGGTGCCGGCTCTGTACTCCGTCACGGCGTTCGTCGGCGCCCTAAGCCACCCGGTCACCCCCCTCGTCAAACGGAACGCACTCCTGATTAGAGTATGGGGAAAACAAAGGGCACTCCGGCCGCTCTTTTGAAAAAGCTGATAGTAGTGAAGTATCTCTAAAACCAAAAAAGCCTCGCTCACGGTCCACACATGAGAAGACTACTGCACAGAGGCACTCGGAGCATGACTACACAGCCATGCGCCCTTCAAGGAACGCGGAATAAAACATTCAACCGGCCCTTATCTTGCAGATAAGCCTCTGTGTTCTAGGCTATCCAATACAAGATCATCGTTTTTGAAGTTATGGGCTGGAAAATAATTGAAGAACAGCATTCGCTCAGCAACATCACTTGGGCAACTACAGTGGCAACGGTTTATCAGAAACTTTAAAGCAAAGATGAGGAAACTACAGCCTTAAGGGCCAGCACATTAGGCCTACCACTTTTGAAATGACACGCAAACAATATTTATCCCTTCGTTTAAAGTTTCGAAGCCACACTAATCGGTTACTAGAGGGAAATATTGTCGAGCTAGCAACAACATTGCATTAGTATTGTAGCGTGCCCAGTCACTTCAGCCACTCTACGGGCCTCTTGCAGTCACAGAAGCGACCCGAGGTATGTGTTGTTAAATCTGTGGTTGTCCACCACTGGAAAAGGTTGATCCTGCTTAACTCCTGCTTTTAAGTCTAAAATCCCCACGTTCTCATTAATGAAAGTTAAAGCTCATGGCGGAGAGCCTGGGAAACGCAACACCAAGTGATTTGGATTGACAGGGCGGTCAGACGGCGCAGCGGTAGCGAGGTTCACGGTTAAAATTCACGCCGTCTGCTTCACAGGGGACGTTAGAGATCCCCCCCGGTGTCGTTCGAGATCCTCCGGTGTCGTTGGCAAGAGTTGGCCATCGGGTGGCAGCGTCGGGATCCAAATTTGGTGAATTTAAAAATAACCCGCCAACCACTCGATTGGAATAATACATTGCAATCATCACCCCCCCCCTCTCTAGATGATAGACTGACAACATTAACATGGATAGACTAGTTTAACACGTAGGCTTTTGTGACCAAAATCATCCATAAAACAGGTTTTTTTAGGGTTAGATCTGGCTACCACCTCTTGATGCCAGTTATAATTACTGGCGAAACACTCAGATTGTAAATGCTGTGAATTTGCTCTTCAAAACACTGGTGTACTGTACTAGTAGCGAATTGGCATGTTCTGTCTATGTGAGAAACCTTACTAATTGGCTGTGTTGGGTGGTGCCAGGTTTAACGACACAGTTATATTTCTGCGATCTAACTAAAAAAACCTGTATTATGGATGGATAGACAAACACCCCCAGGCGAATTTGAAAATCAAACACATTCTTGCCTCGTGAATATTCACCTGGTTAAACAACGTAAAGTTCAACACTTTATGAAGTGTTTAAAGGTGACCTCACCACTAAACATTTTCACACGGTGGGAAAGACGAAAGACGCGAGGGTAAGGGCTGGTGATTGTAAGGCCGGTGTGTGGGTAAACTCTGTCCAAGGTACGTATCCACTTGAGCTTTATTTATTCGAAGTACACGCCAATTGCACACAAATGGGGCGCAAGGGCTAACTCAACGAACAAGGCACCAGAACATCAGAAAAGTTACTCACGACAGCGGGGCTATTCGGTCCATCTCGCTCATTAGGGCAGGAAACCATAGACAAACTGGAACCGGCACCAACAATTGCCCCTGCTCTGCGTTCTGCCCCGGCTCTGAGTTCTGCCCCGGCTCTGTGATCTGACAGTAGTGAACAGGGGGGGGAACTTCCGATTCATGAACCCAATCGAATAATTTGGAGGCAAATGTATTGATTTGGCCAATTTGGTCTAGTCTTGCGAAATACGTCACGGGATCTTCAACGTCCACTCTGAAGCAGACGGCGCGTATAATTAATGTTAAGACACGTGCATGAAGGCCGCTAGATTCAAACCACGAAGCTATGCAACAAGCGGCGCATGTGTAACCGGCAGGCCACATCACTGCTGAACATTCGATATATACAAACAATTCCTAAATGGTGACATAGAATCATGAACAATAATCAAACTAATAGAAAGCGCATGGTTATTTGTGCGGCATCTGGGGCGTCCTCTCGTTAAGCAGAGCCAAGCGTGTGGTAGAATTGAGGGGTCTCAGCAACCCCTTTATGCACGTTGACTGATGACCGAGCGCACGCATGTACACGTGTGCGTGCATGCATGGGGAGCGGTAGTGCAGCGACTAGCATGCTGCGCACCGAACCCAGCGACGCAACATCTGATTCCCACTCACCGCCACCAACACCAGTGAGAAAAATCTGAACCAGTCCTGTGCCTCCTCTATGTAACTTGAGCCTAAAATGAGCAGCAAGTGCAATGTGTAAATGTCGCCACGAGGGAGATAAAGGCGGCCAGGCGTGGTGCTGGCCACCCACCCCCTCGTGTGCCGCACCGGCCTTCATTGGTGCTCGCGAATAGCACTTTCCCCAAAAAGTATTTTAAAAGGCTACAAGGGGAATCTTTGTCTTTGTGCGCACATGCATGGGTGCATGAGAGCACTGTGTGTATGTGTGTGTACGTGTGTGTACGTGCGTGTGTACGTGCGTGTGTATGTGCGTGCATGCATGACAGCAAGTGCGTGAGCACACGTGCGTGTACGTGTGTGTATGAGAGCATGTGCGTGTACATGCGTGCATGAGAGCATGAGCATGTATGTGCGTGCACATGTGTGTACGCGCACGCACGTGACTACGAGAGCACGGTGCCTCTCACCTGTGGCGGGCAACCTCCTCCTCGGCCCCCTGGGGGGCGCTCACCATGACCTCCCGGAGGGGCACCACAGCATCCTCGGCCCACGCCAGCGAGGGGCACGGGAAGCACGCCTGGAACACGCGCTGCAGCAGGGACGGCTGGAGTGGCACGGGGACACGGACACGCACGCACGTGTGAGAAACGCGACGACGCACATACGTTTCGGCTTACCATATTTTGAATAATATATTTTGTCTGCAGGGAATTTTATGAATAAAGTCACCAAATGTTGTGCAAATATCTGGCTGTGAGCTGCACGGATCAGCCTGTTCTGCTGACAGATGCAGACACTCGCCAGCACCGAGCGCCGGTGAGCAAGTGTGGACCGCAACGTAGCGTGCAAGACGTCGAGTCCCACACACATGCAGGTGCAAAAGTCTCACCTACTAATTTCTGGCGGAATAACTGCCAAATAGATTTTTAAAAATATCAGACTTTTGGCAATGAAGCATTGTAGTGAGGTCAGTTTCCATCTACTGATTAAACTCTTTCATTTCTCCAAACTTTGACATCTCATCAGCTGGAGTTAAACGGTGAAATAGTCATTAAATAACGTTCATTAAAGCAATGCAGTTGTCTGTGCTGTTAAACGTAGGGCTTAAAAAACTTGAGAAATGTAACTCCGTGTGGGGACTCCAAATCACAATTGTTAAGTTGCCGTCCTCCTTCTTCGACAACTTGGCAAGAGCCACCTGCAAAAGTCACAAGTAAGTGTGGCTTTCCTGGGTAAGATAGTAATAATGGTTAAATAATGACAAGGAAACCGCTATTACTCATGGACACGGTGAACAGGAAAAGTAGATTACGTGCTTTATGAAGGTAAATATTTAATTCACCTTAATTTAATATTTTCACCTTATTTGGTTTTCTGAAATGCATGTTCTTGTTCCTAGGCCAAGCAGGCATCTGTCCTTGCCTAGATCCCCTGCCGGGCTCCCTGGGTCACGCGCTCAGGGAAGAGCCTCCGCTGCTACTGTCGTAACCATTGGGGACATTGGCCGCAATTGACTAATTGCTCAATAATTAACGTGAAGCCTTATCGTGAACAAACGCAGCAAAGTTGCAGCGATTACCGTGGGATGTGACAGGCCATTTTAAGAAAGCAAAGCAGTTTTGTGCGCAAAAAAGCATCGCTAAGTTTTCTTCGCTGTCCGTCGTGCTCCGGCAAAACACTGCCGCCTGCTTTACTCCTCGCGGGAGACTCATGATCTCCACACGACCGAAGGTCTCTTTCTCCTCGGCTGCTCCCGAAGTCTGTCCTCTCTTCCTCTCGTGGTATGAATCGAGGCTGCCGTTATACGCCGGTCGTGTTTTGTGTGGTAAGCAGAGCAGGCGAGGATAAATTAATGATGCGTTATCCGAAGCGCCGGACTCTGCCCTCCCAGCCCACCCCGCACCTGCAACGCTCCCGTGCACGCCGTGCCATGCTATGAAATTCGCAGAGCAGAAATTCATTCCTGGCAGCCGCTCGGCTCCGATGCGAGCCCATCAAACCATTAGCATGCAAGGCAATCACATCGGCACCTGAATAATTCATCAATTCATCTGTCTCACCAAAAAAGCCAGCCAGGTTCAGTGTTAGAATAGGTTTTTCCCCTTTTTTTCTGGCAACAAAACTGAAACCTTTTTACGAGGAATTATGTCTGCATTAACCACAATGCTTGTGGTCAGAACGCCTTTTGGCATCCTCTGGTCTAACACCGGTTGAAACGAGGCTCAAAAGAAAGCTGTCTCTGGTGTGGACCAATCAGATTCAAAGACAATGCATATATTATCAGAGTATGTTTTTTGTTTGCATTCTGACCACAAGTATTGTGGTTAATGCAGACATGATTCCTTGTAAAAAGGTTTCAGTTTTGTCACCAGAAAAAAGGGGAAGAACCTATTCTTATATTTTGGTACTGGCAAAGGAGGTCCCATGATGGGTTCAGTGTTCCCTCTCTCTCGTTTTTGCCTCTAACATTTTTATCGAGAACACATCTCCACATCCTGCTTGTTACAATACATGCTGTTACAGATGAGTGACCTCGGCCATTGCTACAAACAATGCAGCCAAGCGCTGCGGTTCCAAGCCAAAAACACTTGAACGTTTCAAGTTGAAGTGAAATAATGTTGTTTGTATTTGAGTTTACACCTCCGTCAATACCTCTTTATGGTCGATATTTACGACGATTACTGACTGAGAAGTGGATTAATAAGCAATTCGTAGCTGAAAAGTGTGAATGATAACAGTGAGCTCACTCTGCAGAACGCTAACGACCCGCTAAGGCACTCGCATCTTAGTGAAGATGCTGCTGGGTTTTGAGAGACACAAGTGGCCCCGCTGTGACAGCGGCAACTAAACTCCTTTACCGAATATAAAAGAGAAAAAAAACATTCCGTCAGTTGTGAGAAGGGCAGTTTTTGGGTCAGTCAGGATTTATAAACCAAAAGTAAAAAAATATCAGACCCCTTCAACCAAGGTGGCTACCATGTAGCGCTACAAATGTCATTCGATTAAAGTCGCTGAATTTGCAACTTTCGGAGTATTTGACAAATATTGTTTCCAACTGAATAATTATAGTGAGAAATCAATGTCACACGATACTTGATCACAATGAGAATTCAACTTCCTAAATGGCTTACGCATCATTTTCTCGTACTGAATGTATACGTCACCCAGCCTTAGCTAAGCTGTACCAAAACGGTACCCACCCCCCCTGCTCAAATGGAGGAGGCAAGAATATTAATTTACGACCATGAGCCAGTACAACTCCTAACAGGCAGGGATATGGACTCGATTGTGAGTGACATTAACTAGCCAAAGCACCAACCATTTAGTACCGGACAAATATATTCAGTCCTTAAAGAGTGAGAGCTTTCGATAGGGTAGGGTTCATATTGTCGTATTACGAGAACATAATTAACAGCTGTTTGCCTCTGATGCGTCTCGTACATGTCACTATCTATTTAATGTTTCCGTGGCTTAGTTTTGTCATGTGCCAAGATCGTTCTGATAATCCACCCGAGCAAATTTACACTTCGATTTAAAGCTTTTGTGACTGCAAGGATTCATCTTCTTTGGTTCTTTCGGTAAAGTCACGTAGAATGAGAATAAAATAATACATTGATAAAATAAAATAACACAATAATATTCTCACGACGTTTCACTCCAGCGCTGTCCTCCAGACAGTCTCGTCCCTTCACCTGATGAAGGCCGCTTGTGTTGTGGCCGAAACGTCGTGAGAATATTATTGTGTTATTTTATTTTATCAATTTATTATTTTATTCTCATTCTACGTGACTTTACCGAAAGAACCAAAGAAGACAAATTTACACTGCAAAGTAATCAGACAATAAGCTTTGATTTAATATTGATTGATGTTTGCAATGTTTTTGATTGCTCATGTTATGGTCTTTTGTTTGTTCTTTTGTTCCAATTTATTTTCCTTTGTTGGAGTGACCCCGGTTCACTCTCGCTAATGAGACTGTCCTGTTCTCTTGCGGTCCGGTAGACAAAATAAACTTCAAACTGTGAACACTCCCATCTGTGGTTCTGTCGCCTCCCGCGGGTGCTTCTATCGTCGGCGCACCTCCGGAGCCTCCTACGTTATTCCGCCGCCCGTCCGTCACCGCGCTTGCTTCACTCGCCGTGTGACTCGTGCTCTCTCGCCAGCTCTGCCACACAAAGCGCTCTACCTCTAAACTCTTCAACTTATTGTGCCCCACTATCTTTCTGTTGGGTCGGAATTTAGTCTTTTCAAGCCTAAAGGTAATTTGCTTACTAGTTTCACATGTGTACTTGTGACAAAAATTATATCCTACATAGATAGATCCAGACCTTTGAAATCGGCAAAATTAAGACAAATATTCCTTCGTTCTGTTCTCCCGACAAACCGTAAATGCCAATCACAGCCACCAACACTCACCGTGCTGACACCCGCGGGAGCCGCAGCGGCTGGACCGGCTCTTGCTGCTCCTCCCTGGCCAAACTCAAAACCATCCGTGCCACCACTGGCGCTGGGCGCCTCTCCAAACGCCCCAAACTCATCGCTGCTCTGCGCCGTCCCAAACGCAGCCCAGCCACCCTCCTCTTCGTCTTGCTGCTGTGCCTCACCCTCCTTACCCAGGGGACTCCGTGCACGGCTGAAGTCCGCGAAGCCATCGCCGTCCTTCAAGCCACCATCGGCCCCGGCCGCCTGCTCGCTCGCAAAGTCTCCAAACTCAGCCGAGTCTGAGGCTGCGAGCGAGCCCTGCGCGTCTCCATCTGCGACAGCGCCGACGGCGGCGCCAAAGTCGCCAAAATCGTCCTCGGAGGCGGGAGACTTGGCCGCGGACGCCTCTCTGAAGCTGCCAAAATCATCCTCCCCTTCGGCGTCATCTGCGCTCAACTGCTGCGGAGCTGGCGCCGAGAAATCGGCAAACTCTTCCTCGTCTCCGGCACCCGTCGGCTCTTCCGAGAGCATAGTAGGGGCAGTAGAGGCAGCAGCAGCACCAGCAGTGGCGGTCACGGCCACGTCAAAATCGTCAAAATCATCGGCATCTTCAAGGTTTGTGGGCGGCTCCTGTGTGCTACGGGGCTCCGCGGGCGTTTGCTCCGAGTCTGCGGAGTGAGCCGCACCATCGGCGCCATTGTCACTGGCTGGGGCGGTGAGAGGCGGCGTCCTCGTCGGAGCACCCTCATCGGCGCAGATGCCTGCCCAGGAGTCATCGGCGCCGGGTTGTTCCAGGTGCGAGGGAGGATGGCTTTTGTCTCTGGCTGCCGCAACACGCGAGCAGCTCGCATCGTCGGACACCGACGGGCAAGTTCTCTCGGCATCAACGGCGGCGGCGACGACATCGTCCCCACCCATGAAGGCAGCGCTGCTGAAATCCGCAAACTCCGTGTCTTCGACGGCCGAGAGAGTGTCGGCAGTACCGGCCCGACTCTCTAAGCGTTCGTCGACATCGGCGGAGCACGTGGCGGCGTGCGGCTCGCCCTCGTCCGAGTCCACGGTCTCCCGTGTGTCCGCTTCCGCTCCGCTTCCGACAGTGCTTCTCGCTGTGCGCTCACTTTCAGTGATGACATCGCCAGGGGCCGCTTCCTCGCCGTCCGGTAGCGTGGACAGGGAGGGGGAGGCGAAGGCAACGAAGTCAGCAAATTGACCGGAGCCCAGTGGTGATTCTGCCGGGTCTGGCAATCCCCACGTGCCATTGGCCTCCGGCGCTCCAAAACCGTCTAAGGACGCCGCAGTCGTTTCGCTGGCCGGGTGGGGCCTAGGCTCGGCGCCTGGCTCCTCAAAGTCACCAAAACTGTCTTGGCTGGGGCAAGGGCTGGCGCAGGGCGTGGAGGCCGGGCTGGGCTCCACGCTTCTCCTCCTCCTGGCCATCGTCGTCGCGATGTCGGAGCTCTGCTCGTGCACCTCGCTTGGCGCCGTCCCCTTGGCAGGGTGCCCCGCGTCAAAACCATTCACCAGGCCCGGATCGCGCGAGGCCACACGGCTACCGCCGTCCGCTCGCTCCGTTGACGACGAAGCGCTGCTGCCGCTGCTGCTGGCGCTTTCCATCTCCATGCTGGCGTCGCTGCTGTGGCAGCTGTCGGGGCTCGCCGCGAGCCTCTGCTTGGCCGAGCCCAGCCTCTGCCTCGCCTTGTCCTGCGGCCTCGTCGCCGGCCCATCGTCGTCTCGAGACACCGCGCCGCCGACGCCACCGTCGTTGTTGTTCCGCACGTCGGACGCAGCGCCGCCGCGCGCGCCCGTCGGCCCGCTTGCCACGTACGGTGGGAAGTCGCCCGCCGGGGGGCGGCGCGGAGGCTCGGACTCCGGGAGCGGCGGGCCGCCCCCGCCGGCGTCCAAGTCAGGAAAGGCGTCTTCGTGTGCCGCCACGGCCGTGAAGTCGGCAAAGTCGCCAAAGTCGTCATCCTCCTCGTCGGAGATGGCACCGTCATCAAGCGGGGGAGGGGAGGACGAGTACATGGGGGCGACGTCGGGCTCCATGGTGGCGGCACGGAGAGGCGAGACTCTTTCGATCGATCGCTCGCTCGTCCGTCAGCAGCATCCGAGCCTGGAAGAAAAGGAAGAAACATTAACGTGGGTGTCGCTGTGCGCTCAACGGCGGTGAAAGCGCAGCCGAGTCATCTTAAAGGCATCGCCGCTACCGCACCGTCTCTTTTAGATTATCTCCCGGGGAAGACAAGCACGGCGATTGTGTTTCGAGCAGTGGTTGTGCGGCTAAGCAATTGCAGGAGAGAGCACTGCACCTGCGTGCCTTCCTGCGTTGTTTAGTGACACAACCGCTGCACCGGGTATTCATTTCAGGCTCTAGCGGATGAAGGGGAGGCTGGAATTTAATCCTGGTAGCCGCGCTGTAATGCACAGTGCTCATTATCACCCCTCCCCTCTAAATCCCGTTGGAACAACACAGCAACGGTGTCTGCAACAGGTGGTAAACAAATTCGACTCGAGGACTCTTCCAAACCATTCAAATCGGGCATTCAGTAACAGTTTTTAAAAACACTGCTGACTCAGTGAATTGACAAAGTACTATTTCATGAAGGCCGATGAAAAGAAATGCCCTTTATTATAAATCATATTGATATTAATTTAGGAATAAGGTTAATGACTTTAGATAATTTCACCAGTGAATATTTTTTCCCTATGAAAATCTATTTTATATCCCTTAAGTTCGTGTTCAATGTATTACTCAAAAGCTAATCATGCTTGGTTGGAAGCAACTTCACAAATGCATTTAAATTGTAATAAATGAATTTTCTATTTTGGCTCATAGTTAGCCATTGTTGCTTATCAGTGCTGCATTAAACGTGATCCTAATTTCATTGACTGAACAGCCAACATATCTCCATGGCGATTGCCCGGCTTGATAATCTCATTTCTCATTAGTTGAGGCTTTTTGGCTCTAGGAATTGTGCTCGCCGCTGGCATATTGAGAGTAAGGGTCAAAAGTTTTAGAAAGAAATTCGTCTTGTTTTCACAAGCTCCGAATTCCTTGGCGACACTGGAATTTCAATGAGGGCGTGCACACACCACTTGATGGGATCCACTGCGTTTAGAACGTGTAAAGGGTAAACATGTGACGTGGGGCTCAGAGGTACGCACAAACCTGGCGTGACCTGGCGAAAATCCATACTCACGGACGTTTCTAACGAGTTTGTATTTAAAGCAAAGAAATGAACTCTGCTCTCGTGATAAAAAAAAACACCACAGAGCCAAAGAATCTAAAATAATGATTGCCTAAAATGGCCCCCCATAGGCTCTTTCCGTGTTTGGTATTTTCATAGATATGCTTTAAATGAGACTGATGAAAAGTGAAGATAACATATAACCAACAGTGGTGAACGAGCCATTTTCACAAATGTACAGCTACACCTTGTGTTGAAAATAAAACCAAAAACACACAACGCAGGCAGACATAGAGGCACACACAACCTGATCTCGCACACACACACAAGCATAAAAGAGACACACACAGTACACAAAGCCTCCAAGATCAATAATTGAGTGCAACACGAACGTCCCGAGCCAGTGATGATTGAAACTGTTGAAGCTGTCCTGCCACGTGACAGGCCACTCTCGAACTCACAGCCATCGCCACTTGTCAGCCCATCTTCAGGTGAAATATAAAACCGTTGACAAACGTTGTCAGATCAGACGTTTAACTCTCTAGGCCTGGGTGTGGTGTTGCACATCGGTGACCGCAGAGCTTTGGAGGCGAAGGGTTTTCATGAATCACGCAGATTTTGTGAGACGCCAAAATCCGCTTAGCTGGCCTTGAGAACGCAGTATAGCAGTGGGTTCCTTAACTTGTCTCAACCGGCCTGCGAGTAGTATACCTTATCTGGTATACAAAATCTGGCCATCCGCCTGATGATGCCGGTTGTAATTACTGGCGAAACGTCGTACTCAGATTGTAAATGTTGTGGATTTGCTCTCCAACACACCGGTGTGCTGTACTAGTGACGAATTGGTATGTTCTGTTTACGTAATAAACCTTACTCAATTGGCTGTGTCGGGTGGTGGCGGGTTTAAAATACATTAATATCCACGAGCTCTAACCCCTCTATTATGGAGTGTACCTTATATAGACCAAAAGCTTGCAACCTTCATAAACATTCATCTCGAGTAGTTCAACAAGGTTTTTTTTTTTAAGAAAATAAACATTTGGAAATGTATTTTGGATTTTTTTTTAAATATAGAACTAGAAATGCAACCACAGTTTCATACCTGGTAAGTGAAATGGATGGGATTCTTTGTATCATTTTAAACATTTTGAACCTTAAGTGTTTCTATTTCTAATTGCCATTTTTCAAAGCTAAAACCGATATTTGCTGGTTAAACCGTAAAGGCCACCCCAGTCAAATGCGGATGTGAGCGCCTACCAAGGCTAAAGTATAATACAAACCTCGGGGGGGCTGAAATCCTAGACGGGAGTCAAATTATCATCCCATTACCACCATGGCCATTCGCACCTCCGATTAGCACGGTTTGCTACGTAGGGTGCGAAAGTTCAACATGTAGTAAACAACCCATCGCTTCTCCGGGGTCGATAAACACCATAGGATACGTGACCTCTAATGGACACGAGGATTTGAGGAGACGCTTAAACGACTTCCACTCTGGTTTTACGTTTGGACTCCAGGCTCAATCTCGCGTTTTCGGCCTGCACGCGCGCTCCACTTAGCAATTTAAAGGTTGCGAGTTGAATTTACATGAGCTCAGCCTACATATTATTATTACCCCTTCAATCATCCTCGACATCACCTCTTGGGGGGGTCGATAACAAGGTAGCAGCAGAAACTGTGGCAAGTCCAACAGCGCTCATTATACAGCGAGTGACCTCGTCATGGGAATGTGGAATGGAGATTAAGTGTCCCGCCAAGCTCGTCAGACTTTTAGTCTGACGACGAACGCGAGAGAAACCCGCAAAGTGTCTCCCTGCTCCAGCCCCCTGGCGCGCCCAACCGCCAGCCGACGCTGCGGCACTTCCACGTTAGCAGGGCGGGCGGCGAGAGTTCACCTGGATATCAACACGAGGTGTAAAAAAATATAAAACCTCGCGCGTTCTCGCCCCGCGACTCGGCAGCCCCGGTGCCGGGTAAACACGCGGGGGGAGTGCGGCGGCGGCGGCAACGCTTAGAGGGCCCGCGGCTCCCGGCCCCGAGTCGAGAGCCGCGGGCCGGGCCAGGCAGGAGGCGGCGCCGCCGCCGCGACCACAAAATCCCCGCACTGGACGCGCGCGAGAGCCGCGACCGCGCGCCGCCATTGGCTCTCGCAGGCTCACGTGACCCGCGCCGACCAATCGCGCGGCGCCGCACGCCGATTTGCGCTACCAAATGCAATAGCGGGGGCGGGGAGCGCTTGGGGGGGGGTGCGGGGAATGCCCCCCCCCCCTCCGCGACTCCGCGCCTCCCGCGGGCCCCGCCGCTACCGCCGCGTGCCCCCCCCCCCCGCCCGCGTTTCCCTGCGCTCCTCTCCCCGCGCGCTCGCCCCCCTTCACCTCGGCACCGCTGCCGCCGCTGCTGCTGCCGGAGCCATCTCGACGGGAGCCTCAGCAGCGACGCGGCTCCTTCCGGCGCCGCCCCCACAATGCCCCGCGCGCGTGCACCCCCGCCCCCTCCCGGCGACGTCACCGGCGCGCGGCTTCTGGCGGAAGTGGCCACGTCACCACTCCCCGGCCCCGCCCCCGACAACGCCCCCCAAACTCCCCCCCCCCCCAAACAATTCTCCCCACCACCCACCAATGCCCTCCCCCTCACCAATGCACGCCCCCCCCCCCACCAATGGCCACCCCCACCAATGCCCACCCCCACCATTCCTCCACCCCACCAATCGCCCCCCACCACCAATCCCCCCCCCCCACCACCGCCCTTTAATTCGCCCAGCCCACGGTGGCGCAGCACGCCCGCGTGTGGCCTTGCGTCTCTAACGTCCCCACTGACGAGCGGTCGCGCGGTGTCACATCTCGAGGGCCACGGGGAGGCCGCTCGGACCCCGCCGCTGTCCGTGCGAGAAGTGTCGGGGCCGGGCGCGTGCCGGGCGACATCTCGGAGTGTTGAGTCAACGCGGACGGCTTCTCTACGCAGTGACAGGGTGGTGATGGTGGTGGGTCGTCAAATCGAGGATCTTCCCCGGCGGGCACAGCAGGGGCCGCTATCGGCCCGCGATCCAGCCAGGGTCGCTCTGGCAGCCACAGCCCCACGGAGTCTCGAGACTTGGCTGTCAAAGGGCTCCTTCCCTGCCTTGCGATGTTGGGCCGGGGTGTGTGGGTGGGTAACAAGCAAAGTTCCATAATCCATAGCTTCAATGCCGCGTCGCAGGTCATGACCACCGTCCGCGGATATGCCAACACCCCGCTGCTAATCCCAGCCAGTCTCCCATCCGCGCACGAACCAGTCCCAGCCCCGCTTAGCTTCCGAGCCTTTGACGAGTCAAGGCCCTCGATTCGGGAGCCAAATGCCCGTTGAGTAAACGAAGGCGAATCCGCCCTGAGGTCCAGGTACCCCATGCCCTGGTGACCCTATTCTTACACAAATTAAGTGTAAGAATAGGTTTTCCCCTTTTTATGGCAACAAAACAGGTGTTAAGATGTTAAAACACCAAACTGAAACCTTGTGCAAGGAAGGTTTTGCAAAGAAGGTTTCAGTTTGGTGCTTTAACATCTTAACACCTTTTTTTGCCAGAAAAAAGGGGAAAACCTATTCTTATATTTTGACACTGGCAAAGGAGGTCCCATGATGTAACAAATTAAGTGGTTCCACGCGCCTGATGATTGCTAAACACATCACACGTGACGTAAAACAGTACCGTTTGATTGAACCAGGCTTCCCGACCTGCACCTCATCATCACCACCACCATCGTCACCAATATTAAAAGCATCGTAATTATTTCTATCACCACCATCATCACCACTGTCATCATCACTATCACCACCATCATAAGATATTTTTATCACCACCACCATCACCACCATGACTGTCAGCGTTGGCTGTTACGTAAACTGTGTGAAGTACTTTATTGTTAGTACACCTGCAGTATTAACCGGGGCGGCCGGGGACTTGAACTGCAAACCTCTGAGCATAGGCGCTACAGCCCGGCCACGTAACCGCCCAACATCACGCTCTCTTCCTCCTCCTCACCAGGGCACTTTCTCGTTGACGTTCCGTGTGAATTGTGCATCACAACACGATGCACCAGGGTTTGATTCCCGACGAGGGCGCCTTTCTGTGTGGAGTTTATATATGTGTATATGTTCTCCCCTGTTCTGCATGTGGCTTCTCCGGCTTGTCCAGTTTCTTCCCATAGCTAAAAACAACCCATGCAATGTTACTGGTATTGGCCAACAAACATTCCAATGTAAAAATCAACCCTCAAATTACTCAATTGAGATCACACTTAGCAACATGGCCCCCTACGGCAGTACTCTCCTAAAAACGAGTCGTGAGACTCAGCGAGGCATTCCTGGCCAAACAAACTGATTAATTATCTCATAGCTCTGCGGTAACCTTCCCCGTGTCACTCGTTTACGGCACTGTGGTTTGCGGGAGCAGCGTTTGGGACCGGTGGCCTACACTGACGCGTGACCACCCGGACGAGGAGTGTAGGCACTGCCGACACGGGCAGCATTCACTCGCACTGCCTGGACTTGCGTTCACAATGATCCTAGTGGGTAAAACAACATTCGAGTAACACTCCCCAGTCATCACTACACGCTTCTATTATCATCTCTTTCCATCCATATCTCCCTGCATCTATACTCTCTCACTCTCCCCATCCGCTCGTCACTCTTTACCTCTTCTCTCTCCCCGCCATCAATCCATCTCTCCCAGTCTCTCGTATTGTGTCGTCTCTCGCTATCCCCATCCATCTCTCCTTCCTCTCTCTTCTCTCATTATCCCCACCCATTCATCCATCTACCCGTGCCTCTCCTATTCCTTTCTCTCCCTATCCATCCATCTCCCGTCGTCTTTCCTCCCTGCTCTGCTCCCTGCCCCCACAACGACCAACGCTCCATTTACAAATTGGAGATAAATAACTCCCTCTCCGCATCTCTCACATCGCTCCCCACACTCTCGATCACCCGTATGTCTCAGCTACTCTCTCTCTCCCTCTTTGTCCGCCTCTCTTTGTCCGTCTGTCTCAGTGTCTCACACTATATCGCTCTTTGTGTCTCACAATTTTTTCCGGGCGTCTCCTTGTCTTTGCATATCCCTCTTTACGTGTCTCTTTGTGTGTGTCTCTTTACGTGTCTCTGTGTGTATGTGTTTCTACATATCTGTCTTTCTTCCTGCAGATGTGTGTGGCTGAACGTTGTGTTTCTATTTGTGTGTCTCTGTCTCGGAGTCGTCTCTCTCTGTCTATGTCTTTCTGTGTATCTCACTCTATGTATTTCTCTATCTAAACTAGCATTGTTCCTCCGATAACCACCTCCCATTAGCACGGTTGGTTACGTATGGTGCGAAAGAAGCTCAACATATAAACATACAAACCTTCCAGCCACCCCGAACTCGGATTCACAACTCACATCTCAAGGATCGCACTTCCTGGGATATATTTTTTTTACGGGAATGAATTAAATCCGCACGATGATTATAACGAGGCGAGGGGAGATGGAGGAAGCGGTGTGGATGGGGAGAGAGTCGAACAAAAACATTCGCTTTGCCGTGCCTCATCCCGTGCGCCCGTCTGGACACGAGACCCCCCCCCCCCCACCGCGCTCGCTGCTAATGGGAATTGTCCAGCGGGGCGATCAATCTGTGTGATGCCGCTGATGAGCTGGGCGGTAAGTGCAGGCTCACAATGGCCAGCTGGCCTTTGTGAAAAGCATCGTGGGTATCCCGCATCCCCAAGATACACAGATGCTGTGTATTAGCAGGTGTATCATGAGCATAATGGTAATAGCATTAGCATATTAGATGCATCATTAACGTAATCTTCTCATGAAGAATAATCTCGCCAGCAAGAGACACAACATTAACGTCTAGGACCGTGGAGAGCTCTTCCATGTGCGTTTAGCACCGTGGACAGCTCTCCCCCTTGCATTCGGCCCCACAGACAGCAGCAGAACCATGGACAACGCTGTGCATTTAGTACCGTGGACAGTTCTCCGTTGTGTGGTCAGCACCTTGGACAGCTCTCTCGTGTATTCATTACACGACTGATTGCTTAGAATCGATCATTACCCTCAAAGGTGTCTTCTGCGAATAATGCGTGTGTCTATTGTTATACAAATGTCATGCAAATCCTTCCCTTTAGGTTAGTGTTGACAGCAAGTGAGACAGCACAAACGATACGGAAATAATTACACAAACACTTCAGACGAGACAGAACAAGACGTAAACAGTACAGACGGTCCAAACGAAACAAACAATACACACAAAGGCAGCACAGCACACGGAATGTACAAGTAACCATTCGTGCATAACCCGTATCGTGACACGCGTGGGGACCCACTAGGGGAAGGTTGCTGAGACACTCGGCGCTTCGTGGCACGGACAGCATCCTCACCGCGTGACCCCTCAGCCCCCCGGCACTGCCAGCACAACACCACCACCATCACCCCCTGCAGTTGATTGACGCTGCGTCTGATTGTCACCAACTCTCGATGATTGACAATCAGCGGGTTTCAAGCTGTAAGCGGGAGAAATCACTCCACTCTAGCGGATAACGATTTGTATCCGTCTTCTTACTCACCATGCCCTTCACTCAGGCTCTGTTTGTCGGGGACCAGGGCCTTGTATCGAAACGTTTGGACCATTCCGTGACTTCGATTTCGCCTGAATGTTGGAGAAACCCCGCCCACCGCGCGTTGAGACTCAAGATTTCCATTTTTGCTATCCCAAGCCTACAACACCTGGCAAGCCTCGGTGGTCACAGATGTTACTATCTGAGTCCAAGCAGGCTCACAACCTGCTTGGTTCTTGGGTTGTGCTCCCCTCTCTCTGATAAAGTGGCGCGTCCAAACCACGCGGCCTGTTCGAGAATCCCTGGGCGATTCATGAGCGCGGATTAGAGGACGATGCGCCCCAAGGGATGCCGGGAAGAGCCACAGCCTAACAAATCGGCTCACGCCAGCGGGTTCATTAACTCGGAGAAAGTGACGGCGATTTACCAACATCACCGACTCACCGTGCTAGCTGGCGGTGTCCCGCACGTGTGCTGTGACAGCACAGGACTCCACAGCCTCATCACACATTGGAGTGTGAATTTCATGAACACTCCACAGAGCCCACTCTTCGACTGAATGGACTGTTGGGGAAAGTGATGTTAGCGAGCACCTATTAAGGCCGGTACGGTACACGACGGGGTCGGTGGCCATGACGACGCCCGGACGCCTTTATATCCCCAGTGCTGACATTAAACACAGCACAGCAGGTATTCATTCAAGGCCGAGTCGTCATGGCAGAGACCCAGGACCGGTTAAGATATTCGTCACCGATGTTGGCCGTGAGTGAGAATCGAAGTCGGGTCACCGGGTTCATAGCGCAGCGCGAAAACCACTGCGCCCACTGCTCCCCACGCACTCACTCACGCGCAGTGCGGGCGACAGTTGGGGGTGAGGATGCGCGCGTTCCAGCCGTGACCTTTATCAGGGATCGCCCCTCCCCCTCATCATCATCATCCTGCTCCTGCTGCTGCTGCTCTATCACGGCGCCGCGTCCAGGTGATGGAGCCTCGCGTCACCGCGACTGCCCGAGTGACATTATTAGTACGTCTCTCACGCACCGCCACTCTCGTTCCATCGGCTCCACTCTCCCCGTCTCCTCCACCAGCCACGCTCTCCCCGCTCTCCCCGCCTCCTCCACCAGCCACACTCTCCCCTTGTCTCTCACGCAAAGTGACATGCACACGCACAGTGATATGCACACGCATCAGTCGCGGATCCGCCTTGAGACTCCGACCATTGGTTTGTTTTATGATATTTACCAACAAAATACACTGCATGTTATATCTGTTATTGTTGTAGGGCTCTCTATAAAACATTAACAGTTGGGGACTCCCCTGCTGCCCCCACCCGCCCGTCTTGGGAAATTTCTATATCCACTTCTGACATGCCTACATAGAGACAAAATCACCCCTATAGCCTGCACATACTGTTGGGGCAAGTGCTGTTAGCACGCACCTATGAAGGCCGGCACGGCACACATAGAGACAGTCTGGTAAGCACCACGCCCGGCTGCTTTTGTCTCTCCAGTGAATATGTTTACACACCGCACCAGGTACTCATTTGAGGCTGAGTCGACCGAGAGGACGCCCAGCACCGGTTCAGATAATCGTCACCGGTGTTGGCCATGAGCGGGAATCGAACTCGAGTTGTCGGGTTTGTAATGCAGCGCACTAACCGCTACACTAACGCACACACACACGGACACGCACACACACACGGACACGCACACACGCGGACACGCACACACACACGGACACGCACACACACACGGACATGCACACACACACGGACACGCACACACACACGGACACGCACACACGGACACGCACACACGGACACGCACACACAGACACGCACACACAGACACGTTTGCTGTATTTTTAGTGCAGGTTGATGATAAATCACGTGCTGTCAACTCTTCGTCAGATACCGAGAGCCGGGTTTAATTACATAAGATAGGTGTGTAATTATTTACACAAATGCGTAATTGAAGCTGGATGTGAGATTAACATTTTTGCTATATATATCATTCCGGATAAGGTTAATTTATTTAACATTATTCTGTCCACAGTTTAGGGAATGGTTGCATTTCAAAATCCAGCTTTTTATGCTTATTCAACTAATGTATTATTGCTGATTCCGCAAATTCTAACTTTTTAAACAAACACGAGTATAATATCTTGGCTAAACGCCAAATATAAATAACATAAATCCGGTGAAGGCATTATCTGCCTCGCTGGGTCTCATCAGTACGTTGTAGCCCTATCAGTTATTGCCACAGGCTTCCCTTCACTGGGTCTCATCATCAGCAACACGAAGCCGCATCTGTCATTGTGCCCTGCTGCTAAGGGCAAGACCCACGGAGCCGTTTCGTTTCCACTTTCACCGGGACTCATCAGTAATCGTGAACCGATCGTTATTACTGCCAGCCCCGCTCCTGCAGTGCTGCAAAGAGTTTATACGGGGATGGAATGTGTCGCCGATGCTATCGTCGTTCCACGTGAGCCCCCAGGCCCTCGGAGCCAGCGCGATGTCTCTCTCCTCCTGTCTCCATGGCTTTATCGCCTCACCCACTGTGGGGGGGGGGAGCTGCTATCCATGTGGGGGGGGGGAGCTGCTATCCATGTGGGGGGGGGGGGGGGCGGAGCTGCTATCCATGTGGAGGGGGGGGGGAGCTGCTATCCATGTGGGGGGGGGGGGCGGAGCTGCTATCCATGTGGGGGGGGGGGGAGCTGCTATCCATGTGGAGGGGGGGGGGAGCTGCTATCCATGTGGGGGGGGGGGGCGGAGCTGCTTTCCATGTGTGGGGGGGGGGAGCTGCTATCCATGTGGGGGGGGGGGAGCTGCTATCCATGTGGGGGGGGGAGCTGCTATCCATGTGGAGGGGGGGGGGGCTGCTATCCATGTGGGGGGGGGAGCTGCTATCCATGTGGAGGGGGGGGGAGCTGCTATCCATGTGGAGGGGGGGGGGGGGAGCTGCTATCTATGTGGGGGGGGGGGAGCTGCTATCCATGTGGGGGGGGGCGGAGCTGCTATCCATGTGGGGGGGGGAGCTGCTATCCATGTGGGGGGGGGAGCTGCTATCCATGTGGGGGGGAGCTGCTATCCATGTGGAGGGGGGAGCTGCTATCCATGTGGGAGGGTGGGGGGAGCTGCTATCAATGTCCAAATTCGGGATGTGGTGACGACGCGGAGCCACACAACACGGACGCCACGGTGGCGAGGAGATGTTTTACTCCCTCGCTTGGTATACAGGAGGTCGTGGGTTCGATCTCGACCCTGACGCCTGCTGCTGCTGTATATTTGGAGTTTGCGTGTTGTCTCTTTCTCTCCCCGTAGTCGCGTGGATTGTTCTTCGGGTCCTCCGGGGTTTCCCCCTCCACATTTAGAATCAACATCACGCGTCTAGAGGATTTGGCTGCTTTAAATGTCCACGTGATGATGACAAGTCGCTTCGTCGAGCTATCATTTGTGGTAGCCAGCCCGCTTCTGAAAACAACTACATAGCTCAGTGGGGATTTACCTGCTAAACAAGAAGAATTGTTTATAGTTTAGGTCACTGAGGTGGCTCTGTGACACCCGCTTCCGGGACGCTGCCCTTTGACGGTTCCCCACGGATTTGTCGTCTCGCGGTTTGACGCCAAGAGCGCAATTTGGAGAAAAGGGCTTCTGTATAATTGTTCAAGAGAGACGCGTGGCTCGGAGCGATGACCCCCGACAGGCTGAGCACAGCACCCGTGGCCGAACGGAATTGCGGAGCAAGCTGTAGGAACGGACGGCGCCTGTCCTCATAGCGAGCGAGCGGGATATTCGCCACGGGTTTGAGAGCTTCGTCGGTGAAGAGAGAGAGAGAGGAGAAAACACACGGCCTTCGGTGACGTCACAACGAAGTCACCGAAATCAGTGGCGATTGGTCAATCAGCGCAGTGACGCCGCGCTTCGTGACTCGAACGTCTCTTTTTGATTGGTTGTAAAACAACGACTTCTCCAGGCTTGGGGGCACCCATCCCAGGCGCGTCCCCAGCTGGGCTCGCGTGGTGGTTCTCGGGGTTGGGACGAGAACCTCGCGCCCCGTGCCAGCGCGCACTCCGCCCGGGCAGGGGGCACCGTGGCGCGTGCTGTCGGCGGGAACTCGCGCGAGGGGTGGGTGGTGTGGGTGGGTGGGTGGTGTGGGTGGTGTGGTGTGGGTGGTGTGGTGTGGGTGGTGTGGGTGGTTGGTGTGGGGGGGGGGACTCGGCCACGCGAGTCACAGCCGAGCGGCGGCGGTGCCGCTGCTGGTTTGCAATGCTTCTCTTGCACGTGGGCTGCTTGCCTGTGACTGACCCAGCGCTGTGGAGGCAGCAGGCGAGGGTTGGTGGGTCACCGCCGCACTGTTGTTGTGAAGCTCCCTTCTCCCCGTGGGTGGGCCTCGAGGAGGAGCCGTATACCCTGGCTCACCGAGAGAAGGCGGTACGGCAACACCTGTTTCGGACTGTAGGGGATCGAGTGTTTCCCTCCCGCACGCGTGTTTTTTTTCTCCAGGTGCTCCGGTTTCCTCCCACTAGCACGAACACTCATTGATTGGCCGATAGCACCGTGATATACAGAGGACCGCAGAGCTTGGTCAATCGTTAGTAGCGCCGGCTGTCTTACCGCGTTGCTGCCTCGCACGCTCATCTGTGGTTCCTTCACGTGGGGCCTCTGGGTCGTCCTCCCTCCCTCTCTTTCTCTACCCGAGCGAGAAGCGAATTCTGTGCGGTGTTGGTGGCGGCGGCGCAGTGTAACAAGTAGAAGAGGTCCCTGTCCTCTACGCGCTGCCTCTGATTAATTCTCAGCGCGCGCCTCGCCCCGCCTGGATCGCTCCTCGGGCGAGTGGGCGCTGCCCCGGTGCTCATTCGATAGCGAGAGCGCCGCTGTCCACGGTGCTGATTTAATTGTCACGGCCAGGCTGGGGGGTGGGGCGCTTCTCTCATTGGACCCTGGGCACGACTCCGGTCCCTGTGGCCTGAGCCACCTCGCCCGCACGGCCACCCCCCTAGGGAGTCGGGGCGGCGTGAGCGGCCACAGGAGGAGCACGGGAGGGGAGAAGCAGCGAGAAGGGAGGGAGCTGAGGAAGAAGGGAGGTGGTGGAGGAGGGGAGGGAGAAGGGAGATGGGGACAGGGGGGCAATGGAAGGTGTGGAGGGGGGTGAGGAAGGAGAAGGGAGGTGTTGGTGGGGGGAGGTAGAGGGAGGCAGGAAGAAGAAGGGAGCTGGTGGAGGAGGGGAGCGTGAAGGGAGATGGGGGTGGTGAGAGGGAGGCAGGGAGGGGTGGTGAGAGGGAGGCAGGGAGGGGTGGGGGTGGTGAGAGGGAGGCAGGGAGGGGTGGGGGTGGTGAGAGGGAGGCAGGGAGGGGTGGGGGTGGTGAGAGGGAGGCAGGGAGGGGTGGGGGTGGTGAGAGGGAGGCAGAGAGGGGTGGGGGTGGTGAGAGGGAGGGGTGGGAGTGGTGAGAGGGAGGCAGGGAGGGGTGGGGGTGGTGAGAGGGAGGCAGGGAGGGGTGGGGGTGGTGAGAGGGAGGCAGGGAGGGGTGGGGGTGGTGAGAGGGAGGCAGGGAGGGGTGTCGCAGCCCACGTGACTCGCGAGTCCCGTTCAGTCGTCGAGCCTTTGAGAGATTTTTGCGCGGGTGGAGGGATGGGGGCGGGGGGGGGGAATTTGACGGCGTCAGCCCCGGGGGCGGTGATTGCGCGGAACGTGTGGCGAGGGTGAACGAGATTCTGTGTCTGCCGCGCCGCTCCGTGAGACCCCCTCGCCCGAGAGATGACGGAGCCGTGGCGACCCCCCCCCCCATGGGGGGCTCGCGACACGGGGAGGAGGAGGCAGTGAGAGGGAGATTGGGGGCAGCGTGACGTGGGGGAGGGGGCGAGGTGTCAGGAGTTGAGTTGCGGGCGTATGGGGAGGTTGGAATCCTGCCGAGTTAATTATCACCATCATCAACCATTGTCTATCCACTGCTAGATGAAGGCTTGCGCACACGTCGTCGTCACGGATGGGCTCCATAGTGTGGATGCGGGGGCCTCTGTATGTGTGGGCTCCCAGAGGCAGACGTTACAGCAGCGACCATGGGTGGCTCTGCTGTGCTGATGAGTTCTAATGAGAACGAAATCCCGTCCGTCCGTCAGTCGGTCGCATTTGGTCAAATTTAATTTGATGCTGACCTCACACAATGGGACCAACAGTGCAGTTCTTCAGGAATTGCTGATGGGGGTTTTGCTTGTTTTTGCACGAATGCACAAAGCCTGCGAGTGCTGTGTGCACGTGTCGTCGTCTTTGTGTCTCACGGAGTTTCACATTCCACGTGTGCTGCTGTCCGCGTCACGTGGTCAACCGCGAGGAAGACATGTACCACGAGGCGAGTTGTGTGAACGTGGACGCTGATTTACGCTCTCCCAGAAAGTGGCGTGGCTCATGCGATGTGTAAAAAAATAAAAATGCGTTTAATACTCCGAGAAAGAAACACGGGAAGGAGGCGGATGAAATTATCCCGGTCATGTATAATGTTGTGGGAGAGAGGAGGGACGGGAGTCGAACCGAGCAACGTGGAGGTTTGTGGCACGGCGCTGCCTCTTTCGCTGGGGTCGCGATGCCCAATCCGCGCTACGCCGCTGATGGGTTCTTGACGAGGTTCTTTGTTTATTTGCTTTATGGGCCCCCGCCGGCAAAGCCGAACTTTTGTTGACTTAGTTTATTTCCCCAGCATCGCGTTATTCTTGTTTGTTTGCAGATGTTGTTGTTTTAATTCTCGGGACTAGTTTCACTTCTTCTCCAACGGCAATGGAAATTCGCCAGGCATTTCTTGTTCACGAAGATCGCCTCTGGTGGCAATTTTCTTGCCCACGATGGGCAACAGCAGCATCAGCAGCGATGTTCAGGAGCTCGATGGGCAATGTCGAGGTCTGCTGCTGGCCACGACGAGAGGGAAGGGCTTCAGCACACACACACACACAGAGTTCGCGTCGTTTCGCTGATCCTCCTCCTCCGTTGAAGGAGCACCGTCCACAATAGCTTCACTGTTTGGTTCACAGTCTGCGTTGCATGGCCACAATCGCCCAACTGTGGCTCGTCTTCAATGCATCTCTCTGTATGTATCTCGGCGAGTGCACCTCCGTGGATCTCTGTTTACATCTGTGGGTCTCCGCGTACCTGCTACGCGTATCTCTATATCACTGTGGGTTTGTTATATGGTCAATGGTTTTGGTTACGTGGCCACAATCGCCGCGCATCGGCCCGCTGGTGATGTTCTCACGCGGCTGACTGATCCGCCACCGGCGTCTTCGAGAAGGAGGAGGAATGTCAAAGCCAGGAGGTGTGCGATGTTTGGGTGTAGAATTATGCTGATGAGGTATCTAAAGTCGAAACCGGCCCAGAGTTTACTGGCTTGGCGACGGGGTGTTTCATAACGTTTGGTGTGGAAACTTGATCAGCTGGTGGACTGAGACGGAGAGTAGTTCATTGCGTGTAGAGGGAAGTTCTTCCCATACGAAGGTAGACAGTAGGCACAGTACCCCACAGTACCCCACAGCACCCACAGTACCCCACAGTACCCACAGTACCCCACAGTACCCACAGTACCCCACAGTACCCACAGTACTCCACAGTACTCCACAGTACTCCACAGTACCCACAGTACCCCACAGTATCCCACAGTACCCACAGTACCCCACAGCACCCACAGTACCCACAGTACCCCACAGTACCCACAGTACCCCACAGTACCCACAGTACCCACAGTACCCCACAGTGCCCCACAGTACCCCACAGTACCCACAGTACCCACAGTACCCCACAGTACCCACAGTACCCCACAGTACCCCACAGTACCCACAGTACCCCATAGTACCCACAGTACCTCACAGTGCCCCACAGTACCCACAGTACCCCACAGTACCCCACAGTACCCACAGTACCCCACAGTACCCCACAGTACCCCACAGTGCCTCACAGTGCCTCACAGTACCCCACAGTACCCACAGTACCCATAGTACCCCACAGTGCCCACACACCAAGCTGCTGGTGGTGTTCCTGTCACCAGGTAAGAACTGGTTCTCTGGGATTCGCTGTCTCTTCTTCAATCGCGTGAAGCGTGATGATGATGATCGTGATGGCAGTGCGAAGATAATCGTCAACGACGACGGTGCTGAAACGAAAAGAACAAACATCAGCATCATCAGCAGCATCATCAGCATCATCATGAACATCAGCATCATCAGCATCATCATGAGCATCATTAACATCAGCATCAGCATCATCAGCATGAACATCAGCATCATCAGCATCATCATGAACATCATCAACATCAGCATCAGCATGAACATCATCATCAGCATCATCAGCATCAGCTACGAGTGATCGGGAACAGGGTCAATGTCAAACTGGCGTTAGCGGTGCTGCTCAGCACTCCGCTGATTCGTCAATAACACCGTGGCCCTCAAATAAAAAAACACTATATATGCCACATAATGTCGTGATATAATAGGCGACGTTTCAATCAATGGCCCTGAACAAGTTTTATGAACCATCATCATCAGCAGCAGCAAGTATGTACATCAGCGGTAAGAGCAAGAAAAACCATCCGTTTTCCTCCCTCGTCCACAATAAACACACTCGTCAATCATTGTCTGAGCACATCTCTGAAAAAAAATTGAACAAAAACCCCTCCCCAATGTAGCGGGCAGGACCCTCCTGGCAAGGAGCCCTCCGACTCGGCGTGGCTCTCCCGGAGAGGGGGCGGGAAGGCGCCACCCGCCCGCCATGGCCGCGTGTTTACGACGACGGCGATGATGAAGAGATCAGTCGCTTTCCGCACGTAGGGGAGTGTATCTGTGTGTGTGTGATTAGTGGTGCTCGCTAACAGCACTTGCCCCAACAGTCTCTTGAGGCTAGAAGGGGGATCTTTGTCTTTGTGTAGTGGGGAGCGGTAGTGGAGCGGTTCGCGAAACCGATTAACCGAGTTCGATTCCCGCTCGCGGCTAACACCAGTGACGAATATAGGACCGGTTCAGCCTTAAACTGTGTGTTGTTTCAGCATCGCCACGAGGGAGACAAAGGCGGCCGGGCGTGTTACTGGCTACCCACCCCACCGTGTGCCGTGCCGGCCTTCATCGGTATTCGCTAACAGCACTTGGCCCAATCGTCTGTTAAGGCTGTTAGGGGGACCTTTGTGTGTGTGTGCGTGTCGCTCACGCCGCGATCATTCGACGTGTCTCTCATACCTGGGCGTCCCGTGTGAAGTTTTTGTCTCTTCTCGTCTGGGAGTAGCAACATCGCCTGAGGCTCGTGCGGGGGTTTGTGTGGGTGCGTGTGTGATGAGTGTGCGTGTGTGATGAGTGTGTGTGTGTGTGATCAGTGTGTGTGTGTGATCAGTGTGTGTGTGTGTGATGAGTGTGTGTGTGTGATGAGTGTGTGTGTGTGATCAGTGTGTGTATTATGAGTGTGTGTAATGAGTGTGTGTGTGATGAGTGTGTGATGAATGTGTGTGTGATGAGTGTGTGTGAAGAGGGTGTGTGTGATGAGTGTGTGATGAGTATGTGTGTGTAGTGTACTGGTGGGGAGCAGTAGCGTAGTGGTTAGTGCTCTGCGCTATAAACCCGCGACCCGAGTTCGATTCGCGCTCACGACCAACACCAGTGACGATTATTTGAACCGGATTATGGGACTCCCCAAGGTCGACTCAGCCTCAAATGAGTACCTGGTGCGGTGTGTAAACATCGCCACTCGGGAGACAAAGGCGGCCGGTCGTGGTGCTGGCCACCCACCCCCTCGTGTGCCGTGCCGGCCTTCATAGGTGCTCGCTAACAGCACTTGCCCCCCCCGACAGTCTGTTCAGGCTACACGGGGGATCTTTGACTTTGTTTACGAGTGGTGTGGTAGGCGGCTAAAACGCATCAAGTCGGCACAGTGAGGAGCATCTTGCTTGGCATCTCAGTCGACACGAAGCACCTGGGTCTGTCCCGTGACCATCCTGCCGGCAGCGATCATTCCACCCTTCGAGCGGCCTCAACGTGCACCGAGCCTGGTACAATTGCCATTATGACGTCACCACCACTCAGAGGCTTGTTGCTCTTGTTTGTGAGTATGAAACAAACCCCTAGTTCGCGAATATTCAACGATTACACCTGTCATCAATTTTAACATTTAAATAAGTGACGTAACCCCTCTTAATTATTCAAATAACTATAACTCCGTGTGTCCTGACTTGTGGGCCACCCTGTGTGCATGGTGCGTGAAGGGTTAAAGTGTAGAGACGCTGATCAATCCGTCGCTTCCGATGGCGTATCGATCATGAGAGGCTGCTGTTTGACCATACTTCACCACGCTGGTCCGTGTGCATTGGTGAAGGGCTGAGATCAGTTCAGATATCACTCGCCACTGATGTTAGCCGGGCCGGGAATCGAACTCGGCTATCCGGGTTCATAGCGCAGTAGTAACAGTCCCGGATGAAGTTAGTGCCGGGCCAGTAACATGTTGTTATAAAGGGGCCTTACATAAATAATAAAACATAAATATTAAAACACTGTCGTTTTCATTTGCTATACAGCCAGATAATACGACAAATCGCAAACCTCAAACACCCAGTCGTTCATAAAAGTTGAAGGCAGTATAGTACTATAGTAATAGAGCAAGTGCAGAATCACACCGGAATTGATAGCTTGAAAGCATCTAGCGCGGGGCCCTTGAAACTGCGGGCCCGTAGCATCATGTAGCTACTTGTGATACTACATATGTAGCTACTACTTGTGTAGCTACTACATATGTAGCTACTACATATGTAGCTACTACATATGTAGCTACTACTTGTGTAGCTACTACATATGTAGCTACTACATATGTAGCTACTACTTGTGTAGCTACTACATATGTAGCTACTACTTGTGTAGCTACTACATATGTAGCTACTACTTGTGTAGCTACTTGTGTAGCTGCTACATATGTAGCTACTACTTGTGTAGCTACTTGTGTAGCTACTACTTATGTACGTAGCTACTACTTGTGTAGCTACTTGTGTAGCTACTACATGTGTAGCTAATTGTGCTCCTACGATAATCCGGCACTGAGTGGTAACAATAATAACGAGCTATCACTCTCCCCGAATACTCGAGTACACGTGTACACGTACTGACGCCTCGGTGCACTCCACTGGGAGTAGTGCGTGCGTGGGAGGGTGGGATGGGAGGGAGAGTGGGAGTGGTGGGAGGGTGGGAAAGTTCGCCGCTCAATTTAAACGAAGGAATGCTCGCTGCGGAACGTGCGGAGAGAGGGAGGAGGGAGGAGAGCTGGTGACGTGAGAGTTTAACCTTGGAGCCGTGACGCACCACGAGAAGGGGGGGGGGGGAGAGTCAAGGATACGCGTGTGGATGTCGGGGATGAGAGGGTGGTGCTGATGATGATGAGAGAGACACGGCAAGAGCGGGATAAGAGAGAAGGGGCGAACAGAAGTGAATCTGCAGGGAAGAGCAGCGTCTGTTTTCATAGGGGGCGGGGACAGCAGAGGCATTCAAAGTGGGGGTGGCCACGCACGAGTCACGTGAACGAACGATACGCCGCCCGCGCGACCCACTGTGCCACCTCGCTGCGTTTTATCCGCCCGGTGCTCTGCTCGTTGTTGTGAGCGTCCCTCCTCCGCCCTCCCTCGTTACTGGAGGGGGACTGCCTCACAACCCCCACGCCTTGCAGGGGCCTCCATCAGTAACTGGCACGATACCTGGTGCGGCTCGCACCACGTCCGGCCGCCTTTGTCTCCCCAGTGATGATATTTACGCCTCGGAACACGTGCTCATGTAACGGTTGAGTCGACCTAGGGGAGGGCCAGGATCCGTTCAGGTATTCAGGTGAGGGAGAATTGAACTAGTTGTGGCTGGGTTCGTCGCGCAGCGCGCTAACCACAGCGCCACCGCTCCCCACGGGTTCGCACAAGCGGTGTGCGGGACGCGCACAGCAGGGGGCCAGGGGGGGGGGCGAGGGGGGGGCCAGGGGGGGGCGAGGGGGGGCCGGGGGGGCCCAGGGGGGTCTCGCTGCGGCTGCGTGCCAGGGAGAAATGCATTGCGATGTCGCTCCCGCAATGAATGCTCGTGGAGCCGCGCCGCATGCACAACAACAACAATCATAACAACAATCATCACAACCACAAGACACGTGTCACGGTGATGATGAGGAGGAGGAAGACAGCTGCTTGTGTTTGCCTCGGCGGCGGTGGAGGGGGGGGGGGGAGCTCGAGGCTCTCAGATGAGGTGTGGGAGGGGGGAGGGGTTCTAAATCTGCCAATATAATTTTGGGGGGCGCGGGCGAGGGCAGCGTGCAGGAGCCATCGCACGAGTTTGTTGTGATCGTTATTATTCATTGACAGCCTCGACGAGACTCGGGGCTCGTTACCACCAACCCCCAGCAGCAGCAGCAGCAGCGTGAGGGTCCTGCACCGGGATGCGTGGCCCACTGACTCGTGTTGTTTTTGTCGTCGTTGTTGTCGTTGTTGTTGTCGTTGTTGTCGTTGTTGTCGTTGTTGTTGTCGTTGTTGTCGTTGTCGTTGTTGTCGTTGTCGTTGTTGTCGTTGTCGTTGTTGTTGTCGTTGTCGTTGTCGTCGTTGTCGTTGTTGTCGTTGTCGTTGTCGTTGTTGTTGTTGTCGTTGTTGTCGTTGTCGTTGTTGTTGTCGTTGTCGTTGTCGTCGTTGTCGTTGTTGTCGTTGTCGTTGTTGTTGTTGTTGTCGTTGTTGTCGTTGTCGTTGTTGTCGTTGTCGTTGTCGTTGTCGTCGTTGTCGTTGTTGTCGTTGTTGTCGTTGTCGTTGTTGTTGTCGTTGTTGTCGTTGTCGTTGTCGTTGTTGTTGTTGTCGTTGTTGTCGTTGTCGTTGTCGTCGTTGTCGTTGTTGTCGTTGTTGTCGTTGTCGTTGTTGTTGTCGTTGTCGTTGTTGTCGTTGTCGTTGTCGTTGTTGTTGTTGTTGTCGTTGTTGTCGTTGTCGTTGTCGTTGTTGTCGTTGTCGTTGTCGTCGTTGTCGTTGTTGTTGTTGTCGTTGTTGTCGTTGTCGTTGTCGTCGTCGTCGTTGTTGTCGTTGTCGTTGTTGTCGTTGTCGTTGTTGTTGTCGTTGTTGTTGTTGTCGTTGTTGTTGTCGTTGTTGTTGTCGTTGTTGTTGTTGTCGTTGTTGTTGTTGTCGTCGTTGTTGTTGTCGTTGGGCGCGTGCGGGCGTGGAGAGACCCCAGGCGTGTGCGAGGAGAGCGTTCGAGGTCCGCTGTACAATGTCACGGACCGACTTGGTGTGTGTTTGTGTGTTTGTGTGTGTTGTCTCTGCGAGTGTGCGGTTGTGTGTATGTGTGTGGGGGAACGGTGGTGTAGTGGTTAGCGCTACGCTGCGCTACGAACCCGGCGGCCTGAGTTCGATTTCCGTTCGCGGTCAACACCGGTGACGATTATCTGAAGCGGTCCTGGGCCTCCCCTAGGTCGACTCAACCTCAAATAAGTACCTGGTGTGGTGTGTAAACATCGTCACTGGGGAGACAAAGGCGGCCGGGCGTGGTGCTGGCCACCCACCCCCTCGTGTGCCGTGCCGGCCTTTATAGATGCTCGCTAACAGCACTTGCCCCAACAGTCTGTTAAGGCCATCGGGGGGTCTTTGTCTTTGATGCTGTATATATAGCTGTCTGCGTGCCTCTATGTAGCCATGGATTTATTTGCAAGCTCACTTAAAATGAAACAAAATCTGCATATTGATTGCAAACAGTATCGAACACATCAACAGAAACAACACTAGCCCCTCACCTAAACAACAAATTGGGCCACACACACAAGACAAAGATCCCCCGTATAGCCTTAATATACTGTTGGGACAAGTGCTGCGAGCGAGTATCTATAAAGGCCGGAACGGCACACGAGGGGGTGGGTGGCCAGCACGCCCGGCCGCCTTTGTAGTCCCAGTGCTGATATTCACTACACACCGCACCAGGTCACTGATTGTAAGACTGATTCGACCTAAGGAAGGCCCAGTACCGGTTCAGATATTCGTCACAGTGAACTACCGGATACTGCGCCAGAACAGGAACCTGCACGGTAGCAACGCCCACGTCTACAACTTGACGGCCCGGGCCTTGGCACGGGTCTCCACGGCACGGGTCTCCATGGCACGGGTCTCCATGGCACGGGTCTCCATGGCGCGGGTCTCAATGGCACGGGTCTCCATGGCACGGGTCTCCACGGCACGGGTCTCCATGGCACGGGTCTCCATGGCACGGGTCTCCATGGCACGGGTCTCCACGGCGCGGGTTTCCAAGGTACGGGTCTAAAAGGCACGAGTCTCCATGGCACGTGTCTCCATGGCACGTGTCTCCATGGCGCGGGTCTCAATGGCACGGGTCTCAATGGCACGGGTCTCCATGGCGTGGGTCTCCAAGGCACGGGTCTCAATGGCACAGGTCTCCACGGCACGGGTCTCCACGGCATGGGTCTCAATGGCACGGGTCTCCACGGCACGGGTCTCCACGGCACGGGTCTCCATGGCACGGGTCTAAATGGCACGGGTCTCCACGGCACGGGTCTCCACGGCACGGGTCTCAATGGCACGGGTCTCCACGGCACGGGTCTCCACGGCGCGGGTCTCAATGGCACGGGTCTCAATGGCACGGGTCTCCATGGCACGGGTCTCCATGGCGCGGGTCTCCAAGGTACGGGTTTCAAAGGTACGGGTCTCCAAGGCACGGGTCTACATGGCACGGGTTTCCATGGCACGGGTTTCTATGGCACGGGTTTCTATGGCACGGGTCTCCATGGCACGTGTCTCCATGGCACGGGTCTCCATGGCACGGGTCTCCATGGCGCGGGTCTCAATGGCACGGGTCTCAATGGCGCGGGTCTCAATGGCGCGGGTCTCCATGGCGCGGGTCTCAATGGCACGGGTTTCTATGGCACGGGTCTCCGTGGCGCGGGTCTCCAAGGTATGGGTTTCAAAGGTACGGGTCTCAAAGGCACGGGTCTCCATGGCATGTGTCTCCATGGCACGGGTCTCCATGGCACGTGTCTCCATGGCACGGCGCGGGTCTCAATGGCACGGGTCTCCATGGCACGGGTCTCCATGGCACGGGTCTCAATGGCACGGGTCTCCATGGCGTGGGTCTCCATGGCACGGGTCTCCATGGTACGGGTCGCCATGGCACGAGTCTCCATGGCGCGGGTCTAAATGGCGCGGGTCTCAATGGCGCGGGTCTCCATGGCGCGGGTCTCAATGGCACGGGTCTCCATGGCACGGGTCTCCATGGCACGGGTCTCCATGGCGCGGGTCTCAATGGCACGGGTCTCCATGGCACGGGTCTCCATGGCACGGGTCTCCATGGCACGGGTCTTTATGGCACGGGTCTCCATGGCGTGGGTCTCAATGGCACGGGTCTCAATGGCACGGGTCTCCATGGCACGGGTCTTTATGGCACGGGTCTCCATGGCACGGGTTTCCATGGCACGGGTCTCAATGGCACGGGTCTCCATGGCACGGGTCTTTATGGCACGGGTCTCCATGGCACGGGTTTCCATGGCACGGGTCTCCATGGCACGGGTCTCCATGGCACGGGTCTTTATGGCACGGGTCTCCATGGCGTGGGTCTCAATGGCACGGGTCTCAATGGCACGGGTCTCCATGGCACGGGTCTTTATGGCACGGGTCTCCATGGCACGGGTTTCCATGGCACGGGTCTCCATGGCACGGGTCTCCATGGCACGGGTCTCCATGGCACGGCGCGGGTTAATGAACATCGCCTCCCGCGGCATCTCAATCTCGCTTTATGGCGTCGTTTCCACTCTCTCTCCCATGATGCAATTCTTTTCACATTTAAATTAATCATATATATGGCTTCATCCTCTATTATTATTTCTTCAAAGCGCTGCCAATGCTCGATGTTTTTACAGCCGATTAAAGATTTCTCACCATCTCCGCTCTGTCGAGGCGCTCATTGCCGCCGTTTTAATGTAAATTGCGGGCGATCAACACGGCCCTTGCAATGGCCCCATTCCGTTTTATTCTCCCGTAAAGAAAGTCAAACTTCCATCCGCGTCGTTAGAATAAATTCGAAACACGTGGGATCTCTCTCCGCCGCAAACATATTTTGGACATTTATTTTCAGAGTTACGAGTCTATTAGAGAGGCCCCAGTCGCGCGCGCCTCCGTTAGCGGCGGGCGCGATTCCGCACTGGATATGGGAGGAGAGGCCTCCTGTGCGGAGCGGGGCTCTGCTGACGGAGTTTGGTGGCCACGGCATGAACCGGTTTGGCGCTGAGCGCGGCAGTCGCAGCCTCCAATCGAGTCTCGAGAGTGACCTTTAACGAGGGTTCTGCACGGCGGGGTAGGTGGGTGGCCGGGGGGGGGGAATCGGTGGTGGCGGTGGGGGTGGTTGGACTTTTTAAATGTTAACCGAATATTTTTGGTTGCGTGTGGACGTCCACACGCAACCGGCCTATGAAACATGCACGGCTCTGCAGCACTCTCTGTTTGACTGTCATCGCTCTCGTCGAGCTGCTGGCCCCGAGAAACTCGCAAGGGCAGTGCCATTGGGGGCCGCCGGCGTCAGGGTCCACTGTTGCCAAATTTGAAAATTGACACCGCGAATTCCCCGACTGGGATCAGTGGCTCAGCACAGCGGCGATCATCGCCCCCTATCGGCTGATCGAAGCCCCAAGGTCGCTCTTGCAAATGAGGCTCATCCTGGCCCCTCTGAAGCCCTCACCCGGTTCAACAAAATCAACTGGCCTATTGCACACGCGCGTTTGGCACGCGAGAGGAAGCCGCAGCACCCACACGCACCAGAGGGCTACACTCAACGCTCCGCACAGATGGATTTAAGAATCCTTCGCTGCACTGCCGTGTTGTTGCACGCATTTGCAGCCCAAGCCTATAACACCTGTTATTCCAGGGACTAACGAGACTCAACCGCGCCGCTTAGTGTGCGAGAGCCAGCGAGGGCGAGCGCATCCAGGAGACCCGACACTCGCAACTCCACGCTGCAGCGGAGTCTATCCCGGCGTTCAACTCTGCTCTGCGAGTGTGGGGTGATTTACAGGGGGGCTCAGAGCGTCGCCCCGGGATCTTAAATCGGCATCCTTCGGAAGAAGATCGAGGTCAATGGAAGGACGATGGGAGACGGGGCAAGGGGTGTGGGTGCAGGGATTCCCCAAAAAACAAGGGGGCCGTTTATCCCTTGCCCCACGTTAAAAGAATTTCCCTCCTTCCCCCACCCAATACACAGAAATCTCAGCCCCCACACCTCTCCCGTCCCACTTGGCTTGCATGGGGCTGGGCGTGAAGGAGATAGGCAGGCGACAGGGGAAGTTTTTTTGCACAGCAGTCGGATGAGAGTTGTTGAGAATGCTTCACCAACCCTTAAGATTCATTGTGTCACAGCGACCCCGTGTTTATTGTAAGGTCACCGCGTGCACAAAGAAACGTTTTGTTTAGAACTCTTTTTGACAGATCGCTGAAATTCTGCTTGTACTAAAGGCAAAGATCCCCCGTGTCGCCTTAACAGGCTGTTAGGGTAACGTGCTTTTCGCGAGTAGTACAGTACCTATGAAGGCCGGCACGACACACGAGGGGCTGGGTCGGCCAGCTCCACGCCCGGCCGCCTTTATCTCCCCAGTGGCGACGTTGACTACACACCGCACCAGGTACTCGTTTGAAGCTGAGTCGATCTAGATGATTTTTTCCCAGGATCGGTTCGGATATTCTACATTGTCATTGGTCGTGAGCGGGGACCGAATTCTGGCCGCCGAGTTTGTAGCGCAATGCAGCGCCATCCACTATACACAGTCACACACGCACACACACACAGACAAAGATCCCCCGTATAGCCTTAACACACTGCTGGGGCAAGTGCTGTCAGTGAGCACACATACACACATTCTCTCTCACACACACACAAGTACAGTGAAAGCAGCTCACAACGATTTCGTTTCTGTAAATTATTGACAGCTGCTCTGCCCTAAACGGCGCGAGAAGCGAGACGTGGCGATGGGCGCGTCGTCTTGAGCCTCGACTCCTCCTCCTGCACGCAGAGTCGAGGCAGCGCGATTCACACGCGTGGGGCCGAGGAGCCCCGCTGGTGAATGAGGAGCGCCTGCTGCGTCCGGAATGCCGCACCCCCCCCCCATCCCTCCACGTCCCGGTGTCCACGTCACAATGGGCCTCAGGGTTGGTGAGTCACGCGGAGATCCACTAAGCCAGCCGAGCCGCGAGGTGGCCACGTGTTCACAGTAGAGAAAGTGGCTCTGTGAATCCATCTGTGCGGACCTTATGGGTGTCATTTACTCGTATTAGTCGAGGTGGATTTTCTCGGAGTTGATTTTCTGGGGGTGGATTTTCTGGGGGTGGATTTTCTCGGGGTGGATTTTCTGGGGTTGGATTTTCTCGGGTGGATTTTCTCGGAGTTGATTTTCTGGGGGTGGTTTTTCTGGGGGTGGATTTTTTGGGGGTGGTTTTTCTGGGGGTGGTTTTTCTGGGGGTGGATTTTCTGGGGGTGGATTTTCTGGGGGTGGGTTTTCTCGGGGTGGATTTTCTCGGGGTGAATTTTCTCGGAGTTGATTTTCTCGAGTTGGATCCTTGAAACTCATTGACTTTTCCCCAGAATCTGCTATTCACATTGGGCGTGTATATAAGCCGCACCCTACTCTGCCCACACATCACAGACGCAAACGAGATCAACTTAAATGGCATTTACGTTCTACACAAAGACAAATGTCCCCCTGTAGCCTCTACCAGACTGATCGGGTAAGGGCTGTTATTGGAGCACTTGTCATAGCCGGCACGGCGCAAAATGGGGTGATAATATAGCCAGAATCACTCCGGGCCAACTTATTTTACACTGATGTTGATTACATACCGCGCCAGTTACTCATTAAGGCTGAGACAACCTCGGGGAGGCACAGGACTGGTTCAGATATGACTCGCCACCGATGATAGCCGTGGAAGAGAATCTAACTTGGGTCGCCGGGATCGTAGCACAGTGCGCTGACCCACTACACTCCTGCTCACACACAGACACGCAGGCAGTTAATCGCACTCACTGACTTACTGTGGAGTGAGTGTGTGAGTGTGGAGTGAGTGTGTGAGTGTGAAGTGAGTGTGGAGTTTGTGAGTGTGGAGTGAGTGAGTGAGTGTGAAGTGAGTGTGGAGTGAGTGAGTGAGTGTGGAGTGAGTGTGTGAGTGAGTGTGGAGTGAGTGAGTGTGAAGTGAGTGTGGAGTGAGTGTGTGAGTGTGGAGTGAGTGTGAAGTGAGTGTGTGAGTGTGTGAGTGTGTGTGTGAGTGTGTCTGAGACCAGGAAAGGCAGCGGGCAGAGATTATCTCCCAAGCGAAATGCTGAGGGAGGGTGGAGTTTGTGCACAGACTGCCCTATATGACATCATAACAACAGTCTGGACCACTGGACGGGATCCGCAGGATTGGAAGGATGCCCTGGCGGTCCCCCTCTTTAAGAAGGGGGACCGCACAGACAACTACAGGGACATCTCACTCCTCAGTGTGCCGGGAAAGGTCCTGGCAAGGATTATTCAACATCGCCTTGCCAGGCACGCTGAGGAGAGGCTTGCGGAGCCCCAATGCGGTTTCAGGAAAGGGCGGTCCTGCACAGTTGCCATATTTTCTGTCCGTCTGCTACAGCAGAGGTGTAGGGAATTCCAGCAAGACCTACATCTCTGCTTTATTGACCTGGTCAAGGCCTATGATACCATCAATAGGCCTGGGCTCTGGGTTGTTCTTCGTGCTTTTGGAGTACTTGACCCTCTGCTCACGATCATTAAGGACCTTCATGATGGTGAGCGGGCCCGGGTAAAACTACGTGGCCGGGAGTCCGAGCCTTTCCCTGTACACCTTGGGGTGCGACAGGGATGTCCTCTGGCTCCCACATTATTTAACATCTATTTCGACCACATAGTTCGTGAAGCCTTCAATAGCTGTACCGGGGGAATCTCCATATGGTACAGATATAATGGGAGGCTGATCGATGCCCGGGTGCGGTCAAGGAATGGCTCCCTATTGCTCAACCACGTTATGTATGCTGATGATTTGGTAATAGCTGCTCAGTCAGAGGAGGAGTTGGAGACGCTGCTGCTGAGACTGGAGCGTGCCACTAAGAGATGGGGCCTTACCATCAGCCCCACCAAAACTAAGCACCTGCCTGGGTATTTTGTACCATCGGACACTCCACCCCCACAACTCCCAATCGGTGATGGGGTAGTTGTGGAGAGAGTGGAGAGTTTACAATACCTGGGCAGTGTGCTTATGATTGGCTCCAGTTTAACAGCAGAGGTCTCACTCCGAATCAGTCGAGCGGCAATATCTTTTCATCGGTTGCGTAACGCTGTGTGGAAGCTACCTGGTCTGTCGCTCCGCACTAAGCTTCAGGTGTTCTCGGCCACGGTCATTCCCTCCCTTCTCTACGCTTACGAAACGTGGACCCCCCTAATGGAACATCTTCGCCGGTTAGAAACATTTAGGCTGGCCTGCCTACGATCCATTCTGGGTTTAACCAGACTGGATTGTGTGAGGAGCTCACAAATCCTTGAAAGATCTGGGCAAGGTCCCATCGGTGAGCTCCTCCGGCGGGCAAGGCTGCGATGGCTGGGTCATGTAGCCCGCATGCCCAGCCAACGCATGCCGAAACAGCTTTTGTTCGGCCGGATCGAGGGGGCTAAACGGGCGCGGCACGGGCTAGAGAAGAGATGGAGTGATGTGGTACAGGAGGACGTGGAGCTGAGTGGACTTGCCGATGACTGGTACCAGCGGTGTCAAGATCGGCCTCTGTGGAGGAGGCTCGTGAAGGACGCTACTGGGCAGTTGGAGGCAGTCGCCCTCCAACAACAACGGAGGGCGGAGGAGCGACGCTCACAACAACGAGTGGAGCGCCGGGTGACTAAAGCACAGCAGGTTGGCACAGTAGGGGGCACAGGTGGTGCATCAGCCAGTCATCTCAGTCAATCGACCCGTGGCACCTGGGTCTGCCCCGTGACCTCCTGCCAGCGGGCGTTCGACACTCCACGTGGCCTCAAGGTGCACATGTCCTGGCACAAGCGTCGTGGTGACGTCACCGCTACTTAGTGGCGAATGGCGGTTGTTGTTGGAGTGAGTGTGTGAGTGAGTGTGGAGTGGAGTGAGTGTGAAGTGAGTGAGTGTGGAGTGAGTGTGGAGTGAGTGTGGAGTGTGTGAGTGTGAAGTGAGTCTGTAAGTGTGGAGTGTGTGAATGTGAAGTAAATGTGAAGTGAGTGTGTGAGTGTGGAGTGAGTGTAGAGTGAGTGAGTGTGTGAGTGTGGAGTGGGTGTGTGAGTGTGGAGTGGGTGTGGAGTGAGTGTGTGAGTGAGTGTGGAGTGAGTGTGTGAGTGTGGAGTGAGTGTGAAGTGAGTGAGTGTGGAGTGAGTGTGGAGTGAGTGTGTGAGTGTGGAGTGAGTGTGTGAGTGTGTGAGTGAGTGAGTGTGGAGTGAGTGTGGAGTGGAGTGAGTGAGTGTGAAGTGAGTGAGTGTGGAGTGAGTGTGGAGTGAGTGTGGAGTGTGTGAGTGTGAAGTGAGTGTGTAAGTGTGGAGTGTGTGAATGTGAAGTAAATGTGAAGTGAGTGTGTGAGTGTGGAGTGAGTGTAGAGTGAGTGTGTGAGTGTGGAGTGGGTGTGTGAGTGTGGAGTGGGTGTGGAGTGAGTGTGTGAGTGTGGAGTGAGTGAGTGAGTGTGGAGTGAGTGTGTGAGTGTGAAGTGAGTGTGTGAGTGTGTGAGTGAGTGAGTGTGGAGTAAGTGAGTGTGGAGTGAGTGAGTGTGGAGTGAGTGAGTGAGCGTGAAGTGAGTGAGTGTGGAGTGGGTGTGTGAGTGTGAAGCGAGTGTGAAGTGAGTGTGGAGTGAGTGTGGAGTGAGTGTGAAGTGAGTGTGGAGTGAGTGAGTGTGGAGTGAGTGAGTGCGTGTGGAGTGAGTGTGGAGTGTGTGAGTGTGGAATGAGTGTGGAGTGGAGTGAGTGTGGAGTGAGTGTGTGAGTGTGGAGTGAGTGTGTTAGTGCGTGTGGAGTGTGTGTGTGAGTGTGGAGTGTGAGTGTGGAGTGAGTGTGAAGTGAGTGTGGAGTGTGTGAGTGTGGAGTGAGTGTGGGGTGAGTGTGTGAGTGTGGAGTGAGTGTGGAGTGAGTGTGGAGTGAGTGTGTGAGTGTGGAGTGAGTGTGGAGTGAGTGTGGAGTGAGTGCGTGTGGAGTGAGTGTGTGAGTGTGGAGTGAGTGTGGAGTGAGTGTGGAGTGAGTGCGTGTGGAGTGAGTGAGTGTGGAGTGAGTGTGGAGTGAGTGTGGAGTGAGTGCGTGTGGAGTGAGTGAGTGTGGAGTGTGTGAGTGTGGAGTGAGTGTGGAGTGTGTGAGTGTGGAGTGAGTGAGTGTGGAGTGAGTGTGGAGTGTGTGAGTGTGGAGTGAGTGTGGAGTGAGTGTGGAGTGAGTGTGGAGTGAGTGTGTTAGTGTGTTAGTGAGTGTGGAGTGAGTGAGTGAGTGTGGAGTGAGTGTGTGAGTGTGGAGTGAGTGTGGAGTGAGTGTGTGAGTGTGGAGTGAGTGTGGAGTGAGTGTGGAGTGTGTGAGTGTGGAGTGAGTGTGTTAGTGTGTTAGTGAGTGTGGAGTGAGTGAGTGAGTGTGGAGTGAGTGTGTGAGTGTGGAGTGAGTGTGGAGTGAGTGTGGAGTGAGTGTGGAGTGAGTGTGGAGTGTGTGAGTGTGGAGTGAGTGTGTTAGTGTGTTAGTGCGTGTGGAGTGAGTGTGGAGTGTGTGAGTGTGGAGTGAGTGTGTGAGTGAGTGTGTGAGTGTGGAGTGAGTCTCTGCAGCGTACTCACTGCGTACTCCAACTCACCGTGCAGTGTACCCAGAGTGACCACGCTCACACCAGCCCCCCCCCGCGCCGCTGAGGCTGCGAGCTCTATGGAGGGACCCCCCCCCCCGCATTCTCCTCGATTTACCCCCCCCCCACCATCCCGCTCGCCTGCTGATTTACGCTTAATTAGCCGCGGATAATTCGCTGTGGTCGGCAAGAAAGAAAGAAAACTTCAATTTAGCGAAGCCGGTGCGGCGATAAGAAGTAGGGGGGGGGCAATAAAAGCGCCTCTTGTGGGGGGCGGGGGGGGGGGGTCGCGGCGGCAGTGGCTGCCTCGCTCGCTGCTGATTTAGTGGCGAATTCAACAAAAACAGAGCCACGACTCGCAGACCCCCCCCCTCCACTCCTCCTCTCCCTCCTCCCCCTCCTCTCCTCCTCCTCCTCTCCCCCTCCTCTCCTCCTCCTCCTCTCCCCCTCCTCTCCCCCTCCTCTCCCTCCTCTCCCTCCTCCTCTCCCCCTCCTCTCCTCCTCCTCCTCTCCCCCTCCTCTCCCCCTCCTCTCCCTCCTCTCCCTCCTCCTCTCCCCCTCCTCTCCTCCTCTCCCTCCTCCTCGTCGTCTCGTAAACTCCACCGCTCCACTCGCGACGAGTGCGCGTTCACGAGCACTCGCCCCCCCTCGCCCCCCCCCTCGCCTCCCCTCGCCCCCCCTCGCCTCCCCCTCGCCCCCCCTCGCACCCCCCCTCGCCCCCCCCCTCGCCCCCCCCCTCGCCCCCCCCCTCGCCCCCGCGTGCACGCGCTCCTTGACGGCTTCCCGTGGCCGACTTGGTGCGCAGTGACGTCAGCTCGCAAACCGGCCGGGCCAAGCGCTCACCGAGGTCGCGACTCTCTCCGCGACCCCCCCCCCTCTACCCCCGCCCCCGACTGTTCACCTCCCCCTGCCCCGGTTGGACCGATCTCGCTCCGTCGTCGTTCAGACGGAAGCGAGGTCCACCGCACGCGCCCGATGATTGTTAAACAACGCCCCGCGTGACGAAGCGGGCGCCGATTGAGATTAACGTCACGGGGGGGGGGGGGGACGGGGGGGGGCTAAAACAAAGACAAAGAGACCCGTACAGCCTTTCACGAAGCGTTGTGGCAAGCGCTGTGAAGCGAGGCATCCACGATGGCCGACACGGCACGCGAGGTGCGTGGGTGGCACGGACGTTTCTTTTTGTCTCCGGAGTTGACCGCGGGTGGCGTCGACGTTGACCACCGAGAGCGAGGCGGATGCGCAGTGCTCGACGTCCCAGACCCCGTGAGCAGGTGCGGCGAGACGAGCGGAGCCGCCGTGCGAGCGAGACGCGCGGCCACCGACGTCCGTGGCGTCGCGGCAACTCGGCCACGCGAGTGGCGCTCGCTTGCTTCGAGCTTCGAGCGTCCACCGTGGCCAGGTGACCACGAGGCAACGATTGGCTTGCAGATGGATTGTGTGGTGGCCGCGTGTGTGGATTGGAATGTGTCGTTGGACGGGATGAGGGCGTTGATGGGTCGGTGGATGGATTGGGGAATTGATGGGTGGATCGGTGTAAAGATGGATGGATGGGATGATAGGTAGATGGACGGATGGGTAGGTGGATGGATAGATGACTGAATGGATCGGAGTACAGGTGGATGGTGACGATGGATGAGAAGACGTGGAGGGACGCGTCAAGCACGCGGCGACGCGGGGACGAGGCCTCCACACGCGGCGGCGAATCGCGTCGCACGGTGGACTAGCGAAGGTGTTGGCCGCGGAACGGCGACGCGTGGCCCTCAGGCCCGGAGTGGCCACGCGTGGCCCTCAGGCTCTGAGTGGCCACGCGTGGCCCTCAGGCCCGGAGTGGCCACGCGTGGCTCTCAGGCTCTGAGTGGCCACGCGTGGCTCTCAGGCCCGGAGTGCCCACGCGTGGCCCTCAGGCCCGGAGTGGCCACGCGTGGCTCTCAGGCCCGGAGTGGCCACGCGTGGCTCTCAGGCTCGGAGTGGCCACGCGTGGCCCTCAGGCCCGGAGTGGCCACGCGTGGCCCTCAGGCCCGGAGTGGCCACGCGTGGCCCTCAGGCCCGGAGTGGCCACGCGTGGCCCTCAGGCCCGGAGTGGCCACGCGTGGCCCTAAGGCCCGGAGTGGCCACGCGCTCCACGCTCCCCGGCCCGGCACGTGTCCCCCGTCCGCGAGCAGCGGCGGTGCGGCGGCGGCGGCGACGCGAGCGAGGCGTGCGTGTCAGCGATAATGAATTCCAATATATCACGAATAATCACAACGCTCGTGGGGTTTTTTTTGTTCTTTTTTTCTTTCCCCGGAGCCATGGCAACTGCGCTGAAGTCGCGAGGCGGAACTCCTCGCTCCCTCGCCGCCGCCGTGGCCGGGAGCGAGGGGCGACTGACGACGACGACGGCGGCGCCGCCTCCGCGGTGGGGGGGCGGGGGGGTCACCGCTCATGACCGCCAAAAACGCGAACCGCGCGCGCCCCTTGCGCTGGGAGGTGGTGGCGGCGCGGTCAGAGTCGAGGAGCGGCGGAAGGAGGTTGTAGGACGAGGTGGAGGAGGAGGTGACGGTGGTGGGTGAGGAATCTGCGCGATGGGTGCGCGTGTGGGGAGCGGTGGCGCAGTGGTTAGCGCACCGCGCTGTGAACCCGGAGGCCTGGGTAGTGATTACCGGCCGCGGCTAACGGCGGTGGCGACCGCTATCGGAACTCTTTTGCACCGCCCCCCTCCACCACCATCGGACCACGACCACTTGGCCACGGTGGCGAGATGTTAACCACCTCCCCTGGTGTACAATGTAACGTAATGTAACGTAAACAATGTAACGTAAACAATGTAACGCAAACCATAGGTAAACATCGATACGAATACAAGCCCCGGGGTGGCTCCTCTCCCGTGTGCGGCTGCTGCGGCCTGCGAGGCTCCGCCAGCCCGCGGGGCCCCGCCAGCCCGCGGGGCCCCGCCAGCCCGCGGGGCCCCGCCAGCCCGCGGGGCCCCGCCAGCCCGCGGGGCCTGTGCGTGTCCGAGCGGTCGGTCGTTTCGGGGCCCCCGTGAGAGTTCGGAGCGAGCGGGCCCCACCCGTGCGGGCCGCGCGTGGCGAGGCGGAGGAGGAGGCAGTGGAGCTGCCACACCCCCCCCCCTGTCTCGGCTTCGCGCTGCTGGGGTTTGTGGGATATTCGTTGTTTTTTGTCGTGTCGCTGGAATCCGATTGATGGGGTTGGGCTACAGGTCAGAGCACTTGTTTACTCGGCGTAGATAAATAAATAATACGGAACACCACCGAGGACACGGCCAGCAATCACTTCCAGACGGCCGTTCGTTCACTCATTCACTCACGCGTTCCCGCGGGGACCAATTTCTTCCAGACAGCTATCAGGGGCTGATGTTTGCACACCGCACCAGGTACTCATTTGAGGCCTAGAACCGGTGCGGACCATTATCACCGATGTTGGCCGTGAGTGTGAATCGAACTCCGGTCGCCCGGGGTTCAGTGGCACAGCGCGTTAATCGCTGCGTCACCGCTCACAGAGTCACGATGATGACACAGACATCGCGAATGGATTGCTCACGCGAAAGGCTGGCGTGGCCACCACCGCGCCCGGCCCCGTGACCTCCGCCCCATTCCTTCCCAGTGCCGATGTTCGCACGACGCATCACGACGCGTGTAAGGCGGAGTCGACCTAGGGTAGGCCCCAGCACCAGTTACAAATATTCGCCTCTCATTGTGGGGTCGTGAGCGGCTATTGGACCCGGATGGCCGGGTTCATAACGCAGTGCGCAAACCACTTCCCACACCCCCGTCCTCCAAACACCAGCAGCAGCAGCCTGGATCCACCTAACAGCTGTCCACGCGGACACAGAAAGAGAGCCAAGGGAAGAAAACACGTGCCTGTAGCCAGCCAGCCAGCCCCTGTAAACTGTAAAGCGTTCTGTTAAAGAACAAAACTTTAGCAAAAAAATGTGAGTGTAAACAAAGCCATAAAGGCCCCCTCTCTGGCAGGGAGGCAGCGATCTGCTTTCATAACATTTCCCGGAAAGTGGCCACAGCAGCTGCTGTGCGCGCGATAGGCGAACCCGGCTTGGTCCTCCTCCGCCTGTGACCCCTCCGCTCTCCGCCAACCCACACGGCCAGAATCCGACTCCGACTCCCCCCTCCTCCTCCTCCTCACTCGCGTCCCAGACTCGCACCGACCTCTCGCCCATCGCTCGCACTCACGCGCGCAGCCGCGCGTCACAGGGAACGAGGGGGCGACGCGAGCCCTTTAAAAAAAAAGAAAAAGATCCCCCGTAGGGCCTTGACATACTTTTGGGGCGAGTGCTGTTTGCGAGCGCCTATGACCACGCCCGGTCGCCTTTGTCTCCCCAGTGGCGACGTTTAGACACCGCACCAGGTAATCAGTTGAGGCCGAGTTGACCTAGGGGAGACGCAGGATCCGTTCAGATATTGGCTGTGAGCGGGAATCGAACTCGGGTGGCCGGGTTCGTTGCCCAGCATAGCGCTGACCGCTGCGTCAGACAGACACACATAAAGACAAAGATCCCCCATATAGCCTTAACAGACTGTTGGGGCAAGTGCTGTTAGCGAGCACCTATGAAGGCCGGAACGGTACACGAGGGGGTGGGTGGCCAGTACCAAGCCAGACCGCCTTTGTCTCCCTAGTGGCAATGTTTACACACCGCACCAGGTACTCATTTGAGGCTGAGTCGACCTAGGGGAGGCCCGGGACCGGTTCAGATAATCGTCACTGGTGTTGGCCGTGAGCGGGAATCGATCCCGGGTCGCCGGGTTTATAGCGCAGCGCGCTAACCGCTACACTATCGCTCCCCACCGACACACACATACACATACAGACACACACATACAGACACACACACACAGACACACACACAGACACACACACACAGTTGTATTTTTCTCAATGTCCAAATGTTGGAATTTTCTCTCCGAATTATTTAATGCCGCAGGGAAACAAATAATTAAAGCAGGCTTCGCTTGAACAACAACAACAACACGTCACCACCTCCGCCCGCAACATCTCCCCGCGTCCCTTCCTCCTCCTCTTCCTGCCGCTGCTTCTCGGCGTCGTTTCAGATCGCGATGGGATTTCACTTTTGTTGTTTAGCGTTGGATCCCCCCCCCCCCCCATTCTGTGGATTCCAACTGTGACGTCAGCACCACGTGCTCTCCATCGAGACGCCAAGGCAAGGCGCCTCCACGCGCGCAGCGAGCAGTGCACCGCCCTGTGAGGCAGAGAACGGCTCTGGGAGTGGACGTCACAGGGCTGCTTCCGAGGTACCCACACGTGCCCCCCCTCCCCGACCCTCACCCCCTCCACCCACACCACGTGATAGATGAAGGTTGTATTAATTTATGTATTCATGTCCGCGGGCAGGGCTCGACTCTTTCGGTGCAGATGGTGCCACTCCTTGCTCGCTTTGCAAGTGCGTGCTGCCCACATGGCGATCAATCACGCACGAGGGTTGTCGTTTTTTTTATAACCCTCTAAGAGTTGTAATGGGATGAGACGTTGTGGGTGTTGTTGTCGTTGTTGTTGTTCTTCCCCTCTGCGTGTGTGGTGTGTGTGCAGCCTCCGGTGACGGGCCGAGTCCACCATCGCGTCACGTGGTGCCGCGTCAAACGCAGAGCCACGACATTGCGCGCGCGTGCATGCGGGGGAGCACAACAGCGGCCACTTCTGCAAAAAAAAAAGAAGTGACGACGGCTCCAGGTCACGATCATGGGCCACGTGACCCACGAACCAGCAGCACAAGCTGCTGCACGAGCTGCTGGTGTAGCTGCAGCCGCCTTCCGCTAAGGCAGCGACGTGGCACACGCTCTTCGACCGTCAGCGTGTGTGGATCGCGGGGCGCGTTACGCAATGCACTATCACTATCACTAACCCTACCACTAGCACTAACCCTACCACTAGCACTAACCCTACCACTAACCCTACCACTACCACTAACCCTACCACTATCACTAACCCTACCACTAACCCTACCACTATCACTAACCCTACCACTATCACTAACCCTACCACTAACCCTACCACTAACCATACCACTATCACTAACCCTACCACTAACCCTACCACTATCACTAACCATACCACTAGCACTAACCCTACCACTAACCATACCACTATCACTAACCATACCACTATCACTAACCCTACCACTAACCCTACCACTATCACTAACCCTACCACTAGCACTAACCCTACCACTATCACTAACCCTACCACTAACCCTACCACTAACCCTACCACTATCACTAACCATACCACTATCACTAACCCTGCCACTAGCACTAACCCTACCACTAGCACTAACCCTACCACTAGCACTAACCCTACCACTATCACTTACCCTACCACTAGCACTAACCATACCACTAGCACTAACCCTACCACTAACCCTACCACTAACCCTACCACTAACCATACCACTATCACTAACCCTACCACTAACCCTACCACTAACCATACCACTATCACTAACCCTACCACTAACCCTACCACTATCACTAACCATACCACTAGCACTAACCCTACCACTAACCCTACCACTATCACTAACCATACCACTATCACTAACCCTACCACTAACCCTACCACTATCACTAACCCTACCACTAGCACTAACCCTACCACTATCACTAACCCTACCACTAACCCTACCACTAACCCTACCACTATCACTAACCATACCACTATCACTAACCCTGCCACTAGCACTAACCCTACCACTAGCACTAACCCTACCACTAGCACTAACCCTACCACTATCACTTACCCTACCACTAGCACTAACCATACCACTAGCACTAACCCTACCACTATCACTAACCCTACCACTACCACTATCACTAACCCTACCACTAGCACTAACCCTACCACTATCACTAACCCTATCACTAACCCTACCACTATCACTAACCCTATCACTAACCCTTCCACTATCACTAACCCTACCACTATCACTAACCCTGCCACTAGCACTAACCCTACCACTAACCCTACCACTATCACTAACCATACCACTAGCACTAACCCTACCACTAGCACTAACCCTACCACTATCACTAACCATACCACTAGCACGAACCCTACCATTATCACTAACCATACCACTATCACTAACCATACCACTAGCACTAACCATACCACTAGCACTAACCCTACCACTATCACTAACCCTACCACTATCATTTACCCTACCACTATCACTAACCCTACCACTATCACTTACCCTACCACTATCACTAACCCTACCACTATCACTTACCCTACCACTATCACTAACCATACCACTATCACTAACCCTACCACTATCACTAACCCTATCACTAGCCCTAGCACTAGCATTTGACCTATCACTCGCCTTAGCCCTATGACTAACCCTATGACTAACCCTATCACTAACCCTATTACTATCACTCGCCCTAGACCTAACCCTCACCATCACCACCACTCTAAGTTTGTGGGGTCATTTTTCAAATACTTGGATGGAAAATTTGCACCATGACGCCGGCACGCCGTGGGCCTCTCGCGCTCATGGCGTCACGTGATCTTTAACGTCCACTGCGATGCAGATGGCGCCGCGTTCTTGTCCGGTTAATACAGCCGCAGTATTCACCAGGGCGGCCGCCCTCCCTCTGGGATCGTGCCATGGACATCGGTCCGCAGCAAAGCGGCGGACGCTCTACCGCGGGGCCACGTCAACATCGACCCTTCCCTCTCCCCCCGTCCCTCCCCCATTTCTCACATTGATCATCATCATCATTGATCATCATCATCATCAGCCGGCAGCGGCGGGAACGCAGTCTCCCCCAGTCTGGGACAGACGCTCGTTCATCGATAGATGTTTCATTTTGTAAATTAATTCGCGTAATTAATAAGCCGCCCTTTGCCATGCCCTCGTTAGGCACTCACGCGTGCCGAGTCGGTAGTGGAACACCGCAGCCCCCCCCCCCCAACTCTCTCTCTCGCCCTGGGCTGCCTCTGTGTCCGCAGCCCCAGGGGGTCACGAGGTCACTCGGCGGCACGGTCATTATAACTTTGCCCTCTGTTGAGTTCCCCACGCCGTGGCGCCCAATTGTTGTCGGGTTTGGTTCTGCAATTGTGGCTGCTGCCTGCCCAGAGTCTCGCTTCGTTGTTTCGTGTCAATCTTTTCATTCGCTCATAATAGAGGTTTTTTTGGGGGGGTTAGATCGTCTTATTTGGTTCTTTCGGTAAAGTCACATAGAATGAGAATAAAATAATAAATTGATAAAATAAAATAACACAATAATATTCTCACGACGTTTCGGCCACAACACAAGCGGCCTTCATCAGGTGAAGGGACGAGACTGTTTGGTAGGACAGCGCTTTAAATCGGGTTAGATCGTGTAAATATATAAATGTAGTGTCGTTAAACCCGCCACCACCCGACACAGCCAACTAGTGAGGGTTGTCACGTAAACAGAACATGCCAATCCGTCACGAGTACAGCACACCGGCGTGTTGTAGAGCCAAGCCACAACATTTACAAACAGAGTACGACGTTTCACCAGTAATTACAACTAGCTTCATCAGGCGACAGCCACATTTGTGGAGAAGTTTTATTGTTTCGTTCCTTATGTAGAGGCGCAGATGTCGGGTGGTGGCGAGTTTTAACGACACATTTATATATTTCTGCGATCTAACCCAAAAACCTCTATCATGGATGATATTGGTTGCGAAAGCTTACTGCGTGTTAAACTTTTCATTGGCTTCATACTCTTTGGTTTTATACGGTAAGTCACGTAGATAAAATAAAACAAAATAAAACAATTAAATCACGACGTTTCGGTGGCAACACAAGCTTCCGTCTTCAGGTGGAAAAGTCAACACAGAATATCTGTGTCAGGAGCACAGTTCAGAGACGACCTTGGATTATATACAGGTTAAGGGAGGGGGGAGGAGTCAGTAAGAGGGCGTGGGTGGGAGGGCTGGGCTAAGCAGCCTTTTGATAGACTGCTGCGGGTAACAACCACTTCGCACTGCATATAATATGTATATAATCCAAGGTCGTCTCTGAACTGTGCTCCTGACACATTCTGCGTTGACTTTTCCACCTGAAGACGGAAGCTTTTGTTGCCTCCGAAACGTCGTGATTTAATTGTTTTATTTTGTTTTATTTTATCTACGTGACTTTACCGAATAAAACCAAAGAGTATGAATCCTTGCAGTCACGAAAGCTTCAAATCTAGAATTTTCATTGGCTCTCAACGACTCCGTGGGTCCCTGCGTGTGTTCGACTCTCGGCTCTATTCGGTGGTAGCGTGGCGCAGTGTTTAGCGCGCTGCGCTACGAACCCGGCCGCCCGAGTGAAGATCTGAACGGGCCATGGGCATCCCCTATGTCGACTCAGCCTCAAATTAGTACAGTACCTGGTGCGATGGGTAAACATTGCCACTAGGGAGACAAAGGTGGCCGGGCGTGGCGCTGTCTGTGTTATATGCTCTATTATATAACACTGTTCCACGTTCTGCAGCTGTGGCTGATGCACCTTTGCGTTGTATGGCCCTGCAGGCTGCTCAGCACCTCTGCCACCACAGATGATATCTTCAGATGTCTGACGCTGCGTACGCCTGGAATAACTCGTGATATGATTACGGGTTTTCTTTCCTTACTGTTGGACTTTTATTCTTGATTGATGTTATTTTCTCGAGTTGTAATTACATTTCAGTTTTGTTCATTGTTGGGTTTCGTCATGAATTTATTTTCATTGTCGTATATTTTACTTAAGGCTGTGCATTCTTTACTTGATGTAAATTATTGAGTGTAATTGTGAGTTGGTGTGAGAGATTGTGAGTTTGTGTGTGTGATTGTGGTTTTGTGTGTGTGATTGTGGGTTAGTGTGCGTGATTGTGAGTTGGTCTGTTGTGTGATTGTGAGTTTGTGTTGTTGGTTGTTGTTGTTGTTGGGATTATCCTCAACTTGGAATTATTTATTTTTGGTTTCTCCATTAAATGCTTTTTAAAATTTTCAATGTTTGCTGGTGCCGTCATTCGTGATTTTATGTTATTTTGTTATTTTGGGGGCTTTGCTCATGTTACTATGAATTACTAATCTGAAGTCAACTTGCTTGACATATGGTTAGACTAGTCCCTGTCATAGGAACGTGGCGTTGCCCAGACTGGTCCGAGAATGACAAAAGAAGGGGGCTCAATTCGACACGAACTTGGACGAGACTCTAAGAATTGTGTCGAGGAAGGCATCGCCTCGTCCGTGCATGACGTTACATCCGGAGGCCCTAAAGAATTTTAGGCAAATCTGTCGCGGGTGTTTTTGTGTGCGTGTTGGGTGTAAAGCGCAGCGCAGGGATAGGATCGGCACACGCGAGGGGAGGGCACTTCAACCTCAGTGGATTGATTGGCAAATTAATTATCATCCATTTCACTGCTTGCTTTGTTGCATTTTATGTCACGACTGTATGCTGATTAAAGTGGAAAACAATGAAACCAAATGTAATATTTGGTGGCGAGATGTTAACGACCTCGCTTGGTATACAGGAGGTCGCGGGTTAGATCCCAACCCTGACGCCTGCTGCTGTATATTTGGAGATTGCGTATCTCTCTCCCCGTGGTCGCGTGGATTTTTCTCCGGCTCCTCCGTTTTTTTGGCTCCACATTGAGAAACACGCGTGTCGAGTATTTGGCTGCTATAAATGTCCGCACGATAAGCCACTTTGTTGAGCTTCCATTTGTGATTGCCAGGTCGCTTCTGAAAAAGAGCGAAATAGCTCAGTGGGCATGAGCTGGTAAACAAAAAATAGTTAACATTTTTTTTTATATGACGCGATCTTTGTGCGGTCACAGGTGACCGGGCTGAAACCGTCAACTCGCTGTCCTCCAGAGCCACCGGTTAAATCGCAGGCAGTGGCTGAGACCCAGAATTTGGACGTAGCGTCTGAGTGGCTCCAATGCGGCGATGTGACGCAGCCATTGCGGATCCTAGAAGCCACGCGAGAACCCCTCAGTTTTGGTTTAGTGTATCCTTAATTTTCCTTAGGCGCTCGTAATTACATGTACAGCCTCGTTACATTCAATTTTCACCGGGCCGAGTAGTCACGTGGCGGGCCGTTCCGGCCCCTCCATGCCGTGTGAGCCGGAATTATTTGCGCCGTGCAATCCAGAGGAGCGATTGCGGAGGGTCTTCTTATTATTATTATTCTTCTTCCGTATGGCCGATGTAGGTGCAGAGGAACCACTGCAATGTCACACCCGGGTGGTCAAGCCCAGATAACCGCGTCAGGAGCAGCGGAGTGTATCGCCGTGATGTCTCCTTCGTCGCATTTGTGAATCGGACATTATACGTTGTACGGTGTCTGTTCTGGATGACCGCAGTCGCGCACGACTGGAGAGTATCATCAGGTATCCGCGCGTGCCGCAGCCATGGTTTGCGCGGCGGATGCTGGCTTTGGGTGGACCACGAGCAGCTTCGTGGAGGGCCGAATCCAAGGTTCGCCGTTGCCATGAAAGCGGTGTCCACCGTGGCACAGAGGCGCGCGAGATGGCACTTCCTCTTGCACGCGTGTGGCACTCACTCAACCGAAACGTGCTTTTGAAAAAAGAAGTTGCCAATTCCGTTCGGCCTGTATGCCTTGCTGTTGGTTTCTTTGTGTGTGCGTTGTATGAATGTCGATCGGCGCGTGCAGGGACGAAGAGGCAAGCGTGAATATTTCCGCGCTCGTCGGTGCTCGGAGAGTTGGGGGAGAGCTGGGGGAGTGTTGGGGGAGAGTTGGGGGAGAGTTGGGGGAGTGTTGGGGGAGTGCTGGGGGAGAGCTGGGGGAGTGTTGGGGGAGAGTTGGGGGAGAGTTGGGGGGAGAGTTGGGGGAGTGTTGGGGGAGTGCTGGGGGAGAGCTGGGGGAGTGTTGGGGGAGAGCTGGGGGAGTGGTGGGGGAGAGTTGGGGGAGAGTTGGGGGGAGAGCTGGGGGAGTGTTGGGGGAGAGCTGGGGGAGTGCTGGGGGAGAGTTGGGGGAGTGTTGGGGGAGTGTTGGGGGAGAGCTGGGGGAGAGTTGGGGGGAGAGTTGGGGGAGTGTTGGGGGAGTGCTGGGGGAGAGCTGGGGGAGTGTTGGGGGAGAGCTGGGGGAGTGGTGGGGGAGAGTTGGGGGAGAGTTGGGGGGAGAGCTGGGGGAGTGTTGGGGGAGAGCTGGGGGAGTGCTGGGGGAGAGTTGGGGGAGTGTTGGGGGAGAGCTGGGGGAGTGTTGGGGGAGAGCTGGGGGAGTGTTGGGGGAGAGTTGGGGGAGTGTTGGGGGAGTGCTGGGGGAGAGCTGGGGGAGTGCTGGGGGAGTGCTGGGGGAGTGTTGGGGGAGAGTTGGGGGAGAGTTGGGGGGAGAGTTGGGGGAGTGTTGGGGGAGTGCTGGGGGAGAGCTGGGAGAGTGTTGGGGGAGAGCTGGGGGAGTGTTGGGGGAGAGTTGGGGGAGAGTTGGGGGGAGAGCTGGGGGAGTGTTGGGGGAGTGTTGGGGGAGAGCTGGGGGAGTGTTGGGGGAGAGCTGGGGAGAGTTGGGGGAGAGCTGGGGGGGGAGTTGGGGGAGAGCTGGGGGAGTGTTGAGGGAGAGCTGGGGAAGTGTTGGGGGAGAGCTGGGGGAGAGCTGGGGGAGTGTTGGGGGAGGGCTGGGGGAGTGTTGGGGGAGAGTTGGGGGAGAGTTGGGGGAGAGCTGGGGGAGTGTTGGGGGAGAGCTGGGGGAGTGTTGGCGGAGAGCTGGGGGAGTGCTGGGGGAGAGTTGGGGGACTGTTGGGGGAGAGCTGGGAGAGTGTTGGGGGAGAGCTGGGGTAGTGTTGGGGGAGAGCTGGGGGAGAGTTGGGGGAGAGCTGGGGGAGAGTTGGGGGAGTGTTGGGGGAGTATTGGGGGAGAGCTGGGGGAGTGTTGGGGGAGTGTTGGGGAGAGCTGGGGGAGTGCTGGGGGAGAGCTGGGGGAGTGTTGGGGGAGAGTTGGGGGAGTGTTGGGGGAGAGCTGGGGGAGTGTTGGGCGAGAGCTGGGGGAGTGTTGGGGGAGAGCTGGGGGAGAGTTGGGGGAGAGCTGGGGGAGAGCTGGGGGAGTGTTGGGGGAGAGCTGGGGGAGTGTTGGGGGAGAGTTGGGGGAGAGTTGGGGGGAGAGCTGGGGGAGTGTTGGGGGAGAGCTGGGGGAGTGTTGGCGAAGAGCTGGGGGAGTGCTGGGGGAGAGTTGGGGGACTGTTGGGGGAGAGCTGGGAGAGTGTTGGGGGAGAGCTGGGGGAGTGTTGGGGGAGAGCTGGGGGAGAGTTGGGAGAGAGCTGGGGGAGAGTTGGGGGAGTGTTGGGGGAGTATTGGGGGAGAGCTGGGGGAGTGTTGGGGGAGTGTTGGGGGAGAGCTGGGGGAGTGTTGGGGGAGAGTTGGGGGAGAGTTGGGGGGAGAGTTGGGGGAGTGTTGGGGGAGTGCTGGGGGAGAGCTGGGGGAGTGTTGGGGGAGAGCTGGGGAGTGTTCGGGGAGAGTTTGGGGAGAGCTGGGGGAGAGTTGGGGGAAAGTTGGGGGAGAGCTGGGGGAGTGTTGGGGGAGAGCTGGGGGAGTGCTGGGGGAGAGCTGGGGGAGTGCTGGGGGAGAGCTGGGGGAGTGCTGGGGGAGAGTTGGGGGAGTGTTGGGGGAGAGCTAGGGGAGTGTTGCGGGAGAGCTGGGGGAGTGTTGGGGGAGAGCTGGGGGAGTGTTGGGCGAGAGCTGGGGGAGTGTTGGGGGAGAGCTGGGGGAGAGTTGGAGGAGAGCTGGGAGAGAGTTGGGGGAGAGCTGGGGGAGTGTTGGGGGAGAGCTGGGGGAGAGCTTGGGGAGTGTTGGGGGAGAGTTGGGGGAGAGCTGGGGGAGTGTTGGGGGAGAGCTGGGGGAGAGCTGGGTGGTGTTGGGGGAGAGTTGGGGGAGAGCTGGGAGAGTGTTGGGGGAGAGCTGGGGGACAGCTGGGGGAGTGTTGGGGGAGAGCTGGGGGAGAGCTTGGGGAGTGTTGGGGGAGAGTTGGGGGAGAGCTGGGGGAGTGTTGGGGGAGAGCTGGGGGAGAGCTGGGTGGTGTTGGGGGAGAGTTGGGGGAGAGCTGGGGGAGTGTTGGGGGAGAGCTGGGGGAGAGTTGGGGGAGTGTTGGGGGAGAGTTGGGGAGAGCTGGGGGAGTGTTGGGGGAGAGCTGGGGGAGAGCTGGGGGAGTGTTGGGGGAGAGCTGGGGGAGAGCTGGGGGAGTGTTGGGGGAGAGCTGGGGGAGAGTTGGGGGAGTGTTGGGGGAGAGCTGGGGGAGTGTTGGGGGAGAGCTGGGGGAGTGCTGGGGGAGAGCTGGGGGAGTGCTGGGGGAGAGCTGGGGGAGTGCTGGGGGAGAGTTGGGGGAGTGTTGGGGGAGAGCTAGGGGAGTGTTGCGGGAGAGCTGGAGGAGTGTTGGGGGAGAGCTGGGGGAGTGTTGGGCGAGAGCTGGGGGAGTGTTGGGGGAGAGCTGGGAGAGAGTTGGAGGAGAGCTGGGAGAGAGTTGGGGGAGAGCTGGGGGAGTGTTGGGGGAGAGCTGGGGGAGAGCTTGGGGAGTGTTGGGGGAGAGTTGGGGGAGAGCTGGGGGAGTGTTGGGGGAGAGCTGGGGTAGAGCTGGGTGGTGTTGGGGGAGAGTTGGGGGAGAGCTGGGGGAGTGTAGGGGGAGAGCTGGGGGAGAGCTGGGGGAGTGTTGGGGGAGAGCAGGGGAAGAGCTTGGGGAGTGTTGGGGGAGAGTTGGGGGAGAGCTGGGGGAGTGTTGGGGGAGAGCTGGGGGAGAGCTGGGTGGTGTTGGGGGAGAGTTGGGGGAGAGCTGGGGGAGTGTTGGGGGAGAGCTGGGGGAGAGTTGGGGGAGTGTTGGGGGAGAGTTGGGGAGAGCTGGGGGAGTGTTGGGGGAGAGCTGGGGGAGAGCTGGGGGAGTGTTGGGGGAGAGCTGGGGGAGAGCTGGGGGAGTGTTGGGGGAGAGCTGGGGGAGAGTTGGGGGAGTGTTGGGGGAGAGCTGGGGGAGTGTTGGGGGAGAGCTGGGGGAGAGCTGGGGGAGAGCTGGGGGAGTGTTGGGGGAGGGTTGGGGGAAAGCTGGGGGAGTGTTGGGGGAGAGCTGGGGGAGTGTTGGGGGAGAGTTGGGGGAGAGCTGGGGGTGTGTTGGGGGAGAGTTGGGGGAGAGCTGGGGGAGTGTTGGGGGAGAGCTGGGGAAGAGCTGGGGGAGTGCTGGGGGAGTGTTGGGGGAGAGCTGGGGGAGTGTTGGGGGAGAGTTGGGGGAGAGCTGGGGGAGTGTTGGGGGAGAGTTGGGGGAGAGCTGGGGGAGTGTTGGGGGAGAGCTGGGGAAGAGTTGGGGGAGTGTTGGGGGAGAGTTGGGGGAGAGCTGGGGGAGTGTTGGGGGAGAGCTGGGGGAGTGTTGGGCGAGAGCTGGGGGAGTGTTGGGGGAGAGCTGGGGGAGAGTTGGAGCAGAGCTGGGGGAGAGTTGGGGGAGAGCTGGGGGAGTGTTGGGGGAGAGCTGGGGGAGAGCTTGGGGAGTGTTGGGGGAGAGTTGGGGGAGAGCTGGGGGAGTGTTGGGGGAGAGCTGGGGGAGAGCTGGGTGGTGTTGGGGGAGAGTTGGGGGAGAGCTGGGGGAGTGTTGGGGGAGAGCTGGGGGAGAGCTGGGGAGTGTTGGGGGAGAGCTGGGGGAGAGCTTGGGGAGTGTTGGGGGAGAGCTGGGGGAGTGTTGGGGGAGAGCTGGGGGAGAGCTGGGTGGTGTTGGGGGAGAGTTGGGGGAGTGTTGGGGGAGAGCTGGGGGAGTGTTGGGCGAGAGCTGGGGGAGTGTTGGGGGAGAGCTGGGGGAGAGTTGGAGGAGAGCTGGGGGAGAGTTGGGGGAGAGCTGGGGGAGTGTTGGGGGAGTGTTGCGGGAGAGCTGGGGGAGTGTTGGGGGAGAGCTGGGAGAGTGTTGGGCGAGAGCTGGGGGAGTGTTGGGGGAGAGCTGGGGGAGAGTTGGAGGAGAGCTGGGGGAGAGTTGGGGGAGAGCTGGGGGAGTGTTGGGGGAGAGCTGGGGGAGAGCTTGGGGAGTGTTGGGGGAGAGTTGGGGGAGAGCTGGGGGAGTGTTGGGGGAGAGCTGGGGGAGAGCTGGGTGGTGTTGGGGGAGAGTTGGGGGAGAGCTGGGGGAGTGTTGGGGGAGAGCTGGGGGAGAGCTGGGGGAGTGTTGGGGGAGAGCTGGGGGAGAGCTTGGGGAGTGTTGGGGGAGAGTTGGGGGAGAGCTGGGAGAGTGTTGGGGGAGAGCTGGGGGAGAGCTGGGTGGTGTTGGGGGAGAGTTGGGGGAGAGCTGGGGGAGTGTTGGGGGAGAGCTGGGGGAGAGTTGGGGGAGTGTTGGGGGAGAGTTGGGGAGAGCTGGGGGAGTGTTGGGGGAGAGCTGGGGGAGAGCTGGGGGAGTGTTGGGGGAGAGCTGGGGAAGAGCTGGGGGAGTGTTGGGGGAGAGCTGGGGGAGAGTTGGGGGAGTGTTGGGGGAGAGCTGGGGGAGCGTTGGGGGAGAGCTGGGGGAGAGCTGGGGGAGTGTTGGGGGAGGGTTGGGGGAAAGCTGGGGGAGTGTTGGGGGAGAGCTGGGGGAGTGTTGGGGGAGAGTTGGGGGAGAGCTGGGCGTGTTGGGGGAGAGTTGGGGGAGAGCTGGGGGAGTGTTGGGGGAGAGCTGGGGGAGAGCTGGGGGAGTGCTGGGGGAGTGTTGGGGGAGAGCTGGGGGAGTGTTGGGGGAGAGTTGGGGGAGAGCTGGGGGAGTGTTGGGGGAGAGTTGGGGGAGAGCTGGGGAAGTGTTGGGGGAGAGCTGGGGAAGAGTTGGGGGAGTGTTGGGGGAGAGTTGGGGAGAGAGTTGGTGCCGCAGCGTTTGAGGGCGCGATCGCGCCGCGGGGCGAGAGGCCGAGGCCCAGGGCCTTGGCGGCCACCGTCAGGGCCGGGTTTCCTGCATCGCCTTCCCCACACGCAGCCCGATCGCACGCTCAAGGCACCAGTGTGTGTTCGCTCCTCTCGCTTTCTTTGCATTTGATATTCAACTTGAAAAGAAAAGTGATAAAGCCGCTGCTGTGTTGTGCCTCTGTGCCACCCCCGCGCGAATCCGCCCCTCGCTGCAAACGCCTCCCCGCTGCGCTTGAAAGGCAACACGCCGCCGGCGGCAAGCTAGGGCCATTTGCGCCCCAGTCTTCCCGAGTCGTTCTTCCCCTCGAGTCCTCTCTGCCGAAGTGAGGGCCCTCGCTTCCAAGCTCTCTCCACCCTCTCCGATCGCGGCTTTCCTCCCCACTTCGCTTCGAGCTGTCGAGCATCGCTCCGCGTGCCTCTCTCTCCCGGTCTTTCTGTGTCTTAGACAAAACAAAAACAGAAACGCTTTGTGCCGGCGCTCAAACCAGTGTGGGGTGGTCCTCATTCTGTTACCACAGCCCTGAGCCAGCTGTGAAAACACCACATTCCTATGGCAGGGCCCGTCTTGCACACTACTGTATTTCAAAATCGGAACATAACTGGGATCGTGAACCCATGCGTGCGGAGTGCTCTGTGCGCGAATGCCTCTCGTCGCGATGGCTCCCCATTCGCGTTTCCTCCTGCGCACAAAAACACCGCTGGACAACCCAGAGCAGGAGCCTTGCCTCCTAACAGAGAGGCATCTCCATCGCACCGTATAGACGTTGCTGCACCTTCAAAGTAAAACACAACAACAGCGGCTTCCCGCTGTTCGCGCTTCAGCCCGCGGGCTCCTCTCGTCCTCTCCACGGTGCCGCTGAGTGGCCCAGCTGCAGTGTCCACCCCCCCTCCCCCCGTGGTGCTGTCTGTGCCCCGAGGGCCGCGTTGGAGACGTCGCTCACAATAAGAACTCTCCAACTCGTTACGGGGCCACGGTGGCATTTTAACAGCCGAGACAACTCACCGACAGAGAGTGCTCGTTGCCGAGTCGCTTGTCACCATGCCTTCTTCCCCGCGGTTCAAGGCATTTATAACGCACACCACACACACACAAACAACATCAACAACAACTTCGCCTCTCCGTGTCTACGGCGGGCGGCGGGTGTGGTTCGAGCCGTAGGAGCGGGGGGCGCACTGAGCCAGCGCCGGGCGAGACGGCGGTACCCTGGGGGGGTGGCTGCGCGCGTGGGGGGCCAGGGAGCTCGGCTGCAGTCGCCCTCGCTGAGAACGCGAGCCCCGCACGGCCCAGTAATAATTATTATTATATAAGGAGTCTCTATATATATACTTGCTTATTGACGACTATATTTACCCAACAATGTCAGTGTGTAACGCGCGTGACGTCACTCCACGTCGACCAGCCACCCACATTAATGATCATGAACAGGTCAGCTTCAAATCAAGAAGGTGACGTCCTCCACATGGACCCAGCCCCTCATTAATATTCATGAGCGGGTGACGTCACTCGACATGGGGGTTGGGGGGGGAGCGCCTCCTCCCCCTCCTCGGCGTCAACTTACAGCCCTCACTACAGAACCCTCACATCACGTGATCTCCGTCACGCTGTTGAGACATCAAAGTAAAAAGGACGTCGTGATGAACAAGGGATTATAAACTTAAAATGAAATAGCTCTGTGTCACCGCGCCCTTACAAATCGCACACGCATTGATGCAATGAATATATCACGTCGCGGTCTGCTTTCCGCTTGCAAGTTTCAGATTTACCGCAATACACCCGTCCTTGGACGTGCAAAAGGCTATTTTTACTTATAGTCGGCGCACAGGAGCACATCCCACACAATGCGCCGGTCTCGTCAGGTCTCGGAGGCTAAGCAGGCTTGAGCCTGCACAGCGCTGGAATGGGCACGCGGCGCCACGCAGGGAAGAAGCGGCTCCGGGCGGCTCCCGGCGGCTCCGGGCGGCTCCGGGCGGCCCCCGGCGGCTCCGGGCGGCTCCCGGCGGCTCCGGGCGGCTCCCGGCGGCTCCGGGCGGCTCCCGGCGGCTCCCGGCGGCTCCGGGCGGCTCCGGGCGGCTCCCGGCGGCTCCGGGCGGCTCCAGGCGGCTCCCGGCGGCTCAGGGTGGCTCCGGGCGGCTCCCGGCGGCTGCTGCTGCGAGGCCACGCGGCCAGCGGCGAGTGTCACGGTAACGCCGAACGCCGCAGCCGTGTTCCAATGTTTGTCCGACGGTTCGCATCTCTCACCAAGACTACAAGCCCCCTCCCCCACCCCTCCCAAACCAACCTCTGCTCGAGGGACTCACCACTCAGCTTAGCGACGATGACCCTGCTCAGAACTGTAGTTTTAGGGAAAGACTGATACTTTCAAAGACGTGTCATCACTAAAAAGTGACGCCAAGGCTACTGCTGTCGCAGCGGGATGAGCGGAGTGCGCGCGTTCGAACGCGCGGTGCGTGAGTTTGTCCATTCAACTGCGCGATTTCATTTATTTATGCGGTGAATTCCCCTTCGCCCTACCACCACCCCTAAAGAAAACAGAGGCGCCCCCCCCTTATCTCGCTGACTTTCCGGCTCGCCTCGGAGCAAATGTGACGCTCAGTCCGTGAAGTCGCGGCGCGCAATTGGCGCTGCGCCGTTCCCGCGGCCCTGCGGTTCGCTGCATGGGCCACGGTTCTGGGCGTGCTCGAGGCGTTGACGCCACACGTCGTTGTGAATGCGGCCTCTTTCTAAAGCGTGCCACTAAATGAGGACCCCCCCCCCCCAAACCCCCCTCTGGAGCCTGCCGGAATTTTGTGTTAATTAAATTTGGGGTTCATTTGAGTGGAATCTAAGGACCCTTTGTGGCGCTGTCTCGGGGTCTTGACCCACTGATTGTGAGTCCTTCGGTTAAGGGTTGTGGTTAGGAGTTGAGTGGCAAAGTTAGGGATTAGGCTTCTATAAACTCCAATGTCACACTATTACCTGGGCCAACAAGGCCCCTGGGGTCACTCCATTCCCAGCCTCCCGTGGGCCCCCTACTCGCCCCCCTTCACCCGGGCCCATGCCGTGGTCCCTAAGCGAGACTCTGGGGGGCCACGTGGATCAAGGGAGACACGTGGGACGGGACCCTTATGGGACGTGCGAAGAGGAGGGAACTGGGAGCCTCTCCGACCGTGGGACCACAACGGGAGGGAATTCGGGGGAGCGGCGTGGACGGGGAGGGCTGGGGGGAGTGTCGGGTCGGGGAGGCGGGGGGAGGCCGCTGTGTCGCCAAGGGGAAGGCCGCGGGTTGTGCTGGAGCAGCAGTGAGGCCAGGGAAGGGAAGTCAGGGGCAGCAGTCGAGACAGGCCAGCACGGACTTTTGTTTAACCCGAACTCCAACCCTGTCCTGAGCACGTGCTCGTGCCAACCTCACCACCGCAACTCGAATCGCATTTCTGGCTGCAGGCAACAGCGGTGTCTCACTGCTAAGTCTGTCCTCGAACACCGCCTTGCGCATGACAGTCACTTTCCCTGGGCAGTATTGAAACAGTAACTAAACAAAGTTCAATCCGCCTCTGTCGACCCGTTCACAGAGGTTTGTAGTGGGGGGTTATCGGCTCATGTTCACAACCCCTCCCCACCCCAGGTTTGCCAAGTGGGGCAGGTAATCACCCCCCCTCCAACCCCGCTCTGCCACCCCACGTATGCTCCCGTGGGATCGGCCGCGCAGGGGCAACGCAGCTGGCGTGGAGCCAGCAGCGTCCCCACTGGCCGTAGAAACGAGGCAGAGGAGAGACGAGGAGCGGCGAGCAGAAGCGCCTGGGTGTAGCTGCGTGCTGCGGGCACAGGGGGTGGGAGCTGTTCCGCTGCTCGCCTTAGAACGGGCTGGGTGGTCGCTCCCCCCATCTCGTACCGTCTCTCCCGAGGTAGCAGTAGCAGCAGCAGCTGCTGCCGTGCCCACGCTGTGGGACGCAGCAGCAGGAGCAGCACCGCCCCTCCGGCGGCCACTGCGCCTACGACCAAGGCACCCGGAATGCGTTGGCCAATCTCGTCAATTGATCGCAAGCCTAGGGGCTGCTTGGGAGGCCGCTGGGCACGGCGGACCGTGCCGGGTACAGGCTGCGAGGCGACGCGGAAGGCAGAGAACAGGACCGTGCGTCGATGAGCTATCACGTTGTTCCGTGCGTTTATACCCCCCCCTCCGCCTTCACTAACTCGCATTGACCGGCGTGGTGAAGTATGGCGAAATAACCCCCACGACGACGTCCTGACTGGCTCGGCGTGGGGGGGGGGAATCATCCAGCAGTGGAGTGACCATGCGTTGCTGGACACGGACACGCTCTCTCGACGTACAGTGCGTGCTGAAACACCCCAGCTAGCATTCCTCTTGCCCTTTGACCCCGGGCAGATTTAAAAAATAAATCCCTCAAAGGCAACGCTGCCCCTTGTGTGGATGCAGCCTGGGCTGTGGGGTGCAGGGGAGGGAGGGGGGGGCTCTTTGTGGCGGCGTTGGTGGTGCTCGTGCTGGTGGGGGTGTACGGAGCGGTGGCTTAACGGTTGGCGCGACGCTGCGCTACGAACCTAGCCACCCGAGTTCGAATCCCGTTCACGGCCACCGACACCAATGGCGATTATCTGAAACGGTCCTGGACCTGCCCTAGGTCGACTCAGCCTCAAATGAGCACCTGGTACGGTGTGTAAACATCGCCAGTAGAGGGATAAAGGCGGTCGGGCGTGGTGCTGGACACCCAACTCCCCTTGTGTGCCGTGCCGACCTTCATAGGTGCTACTCGCTAACAGCACTTGTCCAGACCGTCTGTTAAGGCTACACGGGGGATTTTTGTCTTGTCTTGTGGTGGGGGTGGTTGTTGGTGGGGGTGGGGCTGGTGGCTGAGGCACTCTGTGGTAGTGGGGGTGACGGGGGTCAGGGGTTGAAGGTGGCGGCGAAGAGGAGGGGGAGGGAGCGTCGCTGGAGTGAAAGGGGCGCCCCTCGTCCCCCGATGAATCTGCTTCGCCGAGCACTCGAGGCGATGGCCCGAACTGTTCCACATGTAACCCCTCAGCCGAGCCGCCAGAAGATGGCTCACGGCTCAGGGGGTTTCCCCCTCTAGGGGCGTCCACTGTTTGACATCGAGGGCCCCGCTGACTCGAAACGACAAAATGTACACGCACAACAAAAAAAAACCCGCGAGCCTTCTGACAGCGTGGAGATAAAAAAAAACTGTAATCGAGCATCGCTCACGGCGCACGTTGATCTCATTACAAGGTGTTTGCCGCCGGTGTCACTCGGAGGCCAGAGGCCCATGACAACAAGATGTGTGTATTATTTGGAAGGGAGATCGTCTCTCCCAGGCACCTTGTGAACTCCGCGGGAACTGAATTTGTGGAGGTCTGCGGTCGTAGAGACACCGGAGCGAGGGCGAGAGGCTGGATACAATTACACTCCCCGCCGCCCCCACGCCTGCTCGTGGTTTTCGTGGAACGAGCGTCTTCCTAGAAATTGCGCAGTTTCGCCCCGTTCCTTTTGACAGCCCTTTGTAAATCCATCGCTTAGATGAAGCCTCCGCCCGCCCTGCCCCCCACGAACGACACGGTCCGTGCGGGGTGGTGGCGATGGACAGGGGGAACGGGTCACGGAGCTTCGTGACCGGTCTCAGCCGTGGCCGGAAAACCAATCCCGTGTCATGGCACGGCCGCACACAAATCTGGTTGAGTGCAAACCGTTGAGAACGTTTAAACTACTTCTTTGAGGTGCTTTCTGTTGTGCAGCGTTCTTTTACAATTCGTGTATTTCAGCAGTATTTACAATTGCATTTATTTGCTTGAACGGTTCAGTCGAACTGCTCTATTGGTTGAACGTATCCTCAACTTCAACGAATATAAATTAACTACCTATTATGAAATCCCAAATAACATGGACTTCCTCTATGGATTCAACGCGTGTTTTTTTTAATTACTTAATAGAGATACATAAATAGTTTTCCATTCTGTAAATCATCTCGATAATTGGCCTGGACCCTGTGAGATTTTTCTAATGAAGTGAAACACCACGTGGACCCCCTTCAGGTTCCATTCAATGCACTCCTGCGCCTCCCCCCATCACCACCACCCGCGTGAGCGCACGAATTGGCGTTGGTTAATCTCCTCCGTGAAAGCCACTGCGGGTCACCATTACCACCTTCAGCCACGCTCAATCCACTGCTGGATATGAAGGCCCTCCCCAAGCCGCCGCCACCACCTCATTTGGCGAGCTTCCGCTGGAAGCATCCGATTGAAACACCTAGAGCGGTGGTTCTCACCCCGAGGCCCACATACCACTGTGATTCCTACGCACGGGCCGTTAGAAGTGGTCGGTGGAACCGTTGCAAACACGAATGTTTTTTGTTTTTGCACAACGCCGGATTTTTATTCCCCGCGGGATGGTCTGTGAACACGGTGTTGAGGGATTGACAGTGGCCCCACAGGTCCAACAATGTTGGGAACCACTGCAAAGGAGGATAATACGGACGAAACGGGCGGGTGTCGCCACCGCATGCAGATGTATCGCTCAAAATCACCGGAGTGCAAAAAAAACCGTGGCGATTGCAGACGCGCGCCGCTCTGCGTAGCACGACGAGCCCAGGAATAATAATAAAAAAAGTCAGAACTGCCATTCTCTTCTTTCAGCGGGCTGCGTTGGGCTCGGTGTGGAACCGATTGTGGCCTCTGTGGCCCGCATCCCACGCCCAATCTGTCCTCACTGCGTAGGAGGCGAGGCCACCCCGTGCACCACAGGGTTCCTGTGACTCAAACGGAGGCAGGCGCTAACGACGGCTACACCCTGCTGATGAGTTGTGACGAGGGTGCAAACCGGGGTTTACAGTCGCCCTATTCTTTTTGTGTGCCCGAATGTAAAAACGTCGTCACGCTCGCAGCTCTTCCCGCGGGGAGCCACCACGAGGCTGCGCGCGCGGAATGCGTTGCCAAAGAATGGCGACATCGTCATCTTAGCGTGCAACGCATGCGCCGATATTCCTGCTTTGTTTTGCGAGTCAAAAGCGCTTGTTTGCGCAATTATAACCAACAATCTATGCTCGCCAAAAACTATCCCACGCCTCGTGCGCCTCCTCCACGTGTACCCACATCTGCCAGGTTAGTCCTGCGATGTTATTCGCACTTGCCCGAAGAGTCGAACCACAGTAGTCTGCGCTCCTTCAATGGAGGAGGAATCACAACACTCCTGAGTGTCTTGCCGTACACAAGCATTGACTAGAATTGAAGCGGATCTCGAGATCACGTCTGCCGAGGAGATGGAGCGATGCAATACGATAGGATGGAGGCGTGAGGCTGTTTGCGAAATTGCAGGACCGTGAGAGACGGTGGCGACTTTACCAGGCCGTCATCAAGCGGCGGATTGAGCATGGCTGAGGAGGGTTCCGTATTTAGCAATCCTTAAACTTCCCATTGCCGGAAGACTGTGGTATAAATGCACATTATTTGTACATTACTGCACGATTGTTTAATGTTGTAGACGGATAAATTGTTTCTAATCGCATTTCAACCTCACGTTATTCAATTTAGCAACCAGTTCCCGTGATCTACAGTGAGGGAAAAAAGTATTTGATCCCCTGCTGATTTTGTAAGTTTGCCCACTGACGAAGAAATTATCAGTCTATACTTTTAATGGTAGGTTTATTTGAACAGTGAGAGACAGAATAACAACAACAAAAATCCAGAAAAACGCATGTCAAAAATGTTATAAATTGATTTGCATTTTAATGAGGGAAATAAGTATTTGACCCCCTCTCAATCAGAAAAATTTCTGACTCCCAGGTGTCTTTTATACAGGTAACGAGCTGAGATTAGGAGCACACTCTTAAAGGGAGTGCTCCTAATCTCAGCTTGTTACCTGTATAAAAGACACCTGTCCACAGAAGCAATCAATCAGATTCCAAATTCTCCACCATGGCTAAGACCAAAGAGCTCTCTAAGGATGTCAGGGACAAGATTGTAGACCTACAATAGGCTGGAATGGGCTACATGACCATTGCCAAGCAGCTTGGTGAGAAGGTGACAACAGTTGGTGCGATTATTTGCAAATGGAAGAAACACAAAAGAACTGTCAATCTCCCTCGGCCTGGGGCTCCATGCAAGGAGTTGCAATGATCATGAGAACGGTGAGGAATCAGCCCAGAACTATACGGGAGGTTCTTGTCAATGATCTCAAGGGAGCTGGGACCATAGTCACCAAGAAAACAATTGGTAACACACTACGCCATGAAGGACTGAAATCCTGCAGCGCCCGCAAGGTCCCCCTGCTCAAGAAAGCACATATACATGCCCGTCTGAAGTTTGCCAATGAACATCTCAATGATTTAGAGGACAACTGGGTGAAAGTGTTGTGGTCAGATGAGACCAAAATGGAGCTCTTTGGCATCAACTCAACTCGCCGTGTTTGGAGGAGGAGGAATGCTGCATATGACCCCAAGAACACCATCCCCACCGTCAAACATGGAGGTGGAAACATTATGCTTTGAGGGTGTTTTTCTGCTAAGGGGACAGGACAACTTCACCGCATCAAAGGGACGATGGACGGGGCCATGTACCGTCAAATCTTGGGTGAGAACCTCCTTCCCTCAGCCAGGGCATTGAAAATGGGTCGTGGATGGGTATTCCAGCATGACAATGACCCAAAACACACGGCCAAGGCAAAAAAGGAGTGGCTCAAGAAGAAGCACATTAAGGCCCTGGAGTGGCCTAGCCAGTCTTCAGACCTTAATCCCATCGAAAATATGTGGAGGGAGCTGAAGGTTCGAGTTACCAAATGTCAGCCTCGAAACCTTAATGACTTGGGGAAGATCTGCAAAGAGGAGTGGGACAAAATCCCTCCTGAGATACTGTGCAAACCTGGTGGCCAACTACAAGAAACATCTGACCTTTGTGATTGCCAACAAGGGTTTTGCCACCAAGTACTAAGTCATGTTTTGCAGAGGGGTCAAATACTTATTTCTCTCATTAAAATGCAAATCAATTTATAACATTTTTGACATGCGTGTTTCTGTTTTTTTGTTGTTGTTATTCTGTCTCTCACTGTTCAAATAAACCTACCATTAAAATTATAGACTGATCATTTCTTTGTCAGTGGGCAAACGTACAAAATCAGCAGGGGATCAAATACTTTTTTCCCTCACTGTAATAGACGCCCCGTGTCTTACCAGTGGCATAGCGGCGTGGTTGGCAAGGAATCCAATTGGGGCCCTCTCTTAACCACCCCCCCCCCGTTCCTCTCGTTGTAGGCCGACTCCTGCCCCCCCCTCCCGGCCCGTGGGTCTCGGCGCAGTTGCACCGCCTGCACACGCATTCCTCGATATCCATGCAGTAGCAAACTTCCAGTGGACTGTGATGACGTGGCTTTGCCTCGAACGCCAGCACGGCTTTCAAACATTACTGTAATTTTTTTCTGCAGGCTTTGATCAGCCGCGCTGTTTGAGTATAAAGCAGCGACGGCATCTCCCCGGGTCACCCGAGCACTGAGAGCCTACGAGGAGCCTTCTCAATCTGCCCTCTCTCTCTCTCTCTCACCCGGTGAAACAATGGTAATAACACGCACGCCGTGCGTAGCTTCTCTGTCACTCCACTGCTCGATGAGAGCGGTACCGCATCGTGGAGGGGTTATTTAGGTCACAGGATACCGCGCTGGTCAGTTTTGTTTTATTTTACCAGGTATGGCCCACTGAGCTATACAGCTCTTTTTTTCAGAAGCGACCTGATCACACATGATAGCTCAACGAAGTGGCTTATCACGTGGACATTTCTCACAGCCAAATATTCTAAACGCGTGTTTCTTAATGTGGAGGGGGAAAACCCGAGCACCCGGAGAAAAATCAACGCGACCGCAGGGAGAACATGCAATCTTCAAACATACATGGCGTCATCGCTGGGCTCAAAACCACAGCCTCCTGCATACCAGGCGAGGGAGTTAACATCTCGCCACTGCGGTGAAGCCGGGTGGCGTCGAACCATGACACAGGACAAGTTTGAATTTTGCCAAAATGGCCACCCCCCACGTGGGAGGCCGGCAGCCTACAGCAGCTGTTGGTCGCATGGTGGTCACCCACTGCCTCAGCACTGCCCAGCGTCTGAGATCAGAGGAGTTCGTGGCACATTGCGGGTCATTAATAGTGGTGAATAAATACTGTCTAAACATGTGTGTGTGTGTGTACAAAGCAACTGTGCGTGTCTTAAATATATAAGAAATGAACGAGTTCCAAATAAAATTACGATCATATACAACACTTTGAAATATAAACTGGTCAGATAGTCAAAATGCGTGTATCGTAGACTAAGGTGGAGGAATTCATGTTTAATGGGGCTTTTAGAAAGATTGTACAATGCCATATATGGTCAGGCCATTTAAAATCATGAATATTTAGAAACGTTTACACAGCATGATGAAAACAATCATTAATAATTTACATCCCATTGTCCATCTTCTGCTGAAGCCCTCCTCCCCACTCCGTACTTCAGTGCGCCGATAGTGCAGTGTTTTAAATCTTCTGTCCAAATACAAGTTAAGTCGTCACGTGCCCCACGCGCCTTATGATTGCTAAACGTAGTTCACGTGAGGGATGAATCAAATAAAAGTAAGCAGATTGTGGGAACTGCTGTTTTCTGGGTATTTCCAATCTGTGGTGTTTTTGGGATTTTTTGTTAAACGTTGCGTACTTTCTTTTTTTTTCAACGCAATAATTATTTTTGGCGCAGTCACTGTGCGTGAAACTCGTTGATTCACATTCCGCGGCCCGAGTCTCTCATTGGCGCAGGCGGCCAGAGGAAGACCGAAATAAATAAATAAATACAGCTCGCCCCGAAAAACCCAAACAGTGCTGACGTCAGCAGATACCGATCTCTGCCCCCCCCACAACTTCCCGCCCCCGCCTTGGTACATTCCGTCCCCAACTCGAACACGTCCCCTCCCCACTTCGCCTACGTGCTCCCCCCCCCTCCACCTCATCACCACGCCTCCTACTGTCACGTGCGACCGCGGCATAGCCAATCGGAGGTCGTCGTCAGACATTTCCCCCCCCCCCCGAGCCCCTTCCCCCTCTCCCCGGCTGCTGGTCACGCCTCGTCCGCAAGAGGAGCGCCGCGGTGATTAGTCCACCGTGTCGCTGACGTCACGATTTTACGATGAATATTAAATTACGTAACTCGTGTTAAAAAAAAAATCGCATATATTATGCTAAAGACGTTTGCGCGACGGCCAATAGGTCGCGGAGGCATTAATTATGGTGATGAGCGTGGGCGGGTCGTAGAGGGAGAGGGGCGGGGCCCCGCCGTGGTGGAGGAGCGCGCGCGGCGCGAGGCTCCCCGCCCCGCACTCGGCAACGCGCGCGCCGCGAGCCGGGAGTGGAGCGAGAGCTGCTGGGACCCCCCACCACCCTCGCCGTCTCTCACCACAACAACAACAACAACCACCGTTAACATTAACGATAATAATCACAGCGGATAACATACTAACAGGAGCTGCGGCGCGGACACCACACCACACACACACAGAGGGGATATCGTGTTCTTGGTGTTCTTCGGGCAGCCCGGCGCGCTCGGTGTTGCGTGTGGGGGTGTTGTAAGCTGCGTGGTTCCCTGTCCACGAGCCCCGGAATCGCCGCCGCCACCACCACCACCAACATGCCCGAGTAAGTTTCACTTGACGCACCAAGGCGCCACATGCCCGAGTGTGTATACACGTCGTTAAGGCTCCCACACTCTTTGTTGACGGCGAGAACGTGTTCGCTAAACGTGCCGTGTGGAGCGCAGAACAGGATACTACTTCAATGCGCGTATTTACACAGAAGTAATGTTAATAGTGTGTGTGTGTGGTTACATAGCGCGGTGTCGCAAGAGTTACGTCTGTACGGGTCGCTGGGGGTAATTTGACCATACTTCACCACGCTGGTCAATGCGGGCGTCGGGGGCTCCGTAGATGTGGCAGCATAGAAGCACAGTGGCACTATTGTATACTGTAATAGTGTACACTGTTGTATGTTCACGTATAGCACGTGGATATTGTGCTATGTTAAAATAGTATTGTATTCGACGGTAATTCTACAATGTAAGGTTTGAGTTCCGAGTACGTAATGTTACTATTCGACTTGAACAGGGCGGAATCCCATACCACAGCACAATACGTACTATATAATGCATGTACAGTACTCGATACTCTACAGTATTGTAATATCCATTATACTAAGGGTATAACTATAGCGTGATGCTGGAGGATTTTGTACTTGTATACGAGTTACAGGACGGTATACTCTGCAGAACCTAAGTTAAGGCGCACTAAAATATAAATAATATTCGAATTAGGTACTGTATAAGCAACACGCGTAGTACACACGTGTAATCAATACAGTCTAGAATAGTACACTATCGCATATACTACAGGTACTGTATATAATAAAGTTTGTGTACTGTAGCCGCTTGTCTCTACGTACAGATGAACTTTAACACTATGATAGGGCAATGTATACGTAGTAGAATACGATATACAATCCACATGCTATACTGCGTGTGTATAAGTATAAAGCTCCATACACAACAACAGCACGTCATGTTTGTACACGTTGCGCAGTACAACGCAACTACGTACTGCGGCGTGTGTGGCGGTACATTAGACGTGGTGGAGTGGGGGGGCCCTCATCCAGCAGTGGATTGACAGAAGGTGATGCCTGTGTGTGTGTGATGTGTAGTGTGGGGAGCGGTGGTGTAGTGGTTAGCGCTACGCTGCGCTACGAGCCCGGCCACCAGAGTTCGATTCCCGCTCACGGCCAATACCGGTGACGATTATCTGAACCGGTTCTGGGCCTCCCCTAGGTCGACTCGGCCTCAAATGAGTACCCGGTGCTGTGTGTAAACATCGTCACTTGGAGAGACAAAGGCGGCCCGGCCACCCACCCCCTCGCGTGCCGTGCCGGCTTTAATAGGTGCTCGCTGACAGCACTTGCCCTAACAGTCTTAAGGCTTTACGGTGGGGGGGGGTCGTTGTGTAGTGCACATGCTGTATATAATTGCACACGTTCTCATAAAGGACAGTGCCTAAAGTACACCACCCATCTTTCCATACTACATCAATAATATGCATGACACCAAAGACGCTGTTTACATATGGTGGTGTGACATGCACACACGCGCACAATACAGGTCCAATCCACGTGCACTACGCAGTCGTAAATAGCGCTGAATACACAGCCCTTTCGTGCACATTCTATGGACTATATATAGAGAGCAATTGTTTTTGTAATGTGCAGTATTTGTATGCATTGTATGAACATGAGCCATGTGTTCATCGCGTGTTTACAGTACACTATACTCACTACGCCCGTGTAAGTCATTGCGTACATAAGACCGTACATATGTGCGAATTAGTGCACTTTTATAACCGTGCAGTGATCCTGGCAATATGAACATTACCCAGCACGTAACACTGCAGGGAGGCTATCATCCAGCAGTGGATTGCCAAAAGGGTTGTCTGGTGCTCTGGGCCATGCATAGTTCTGTACACGTGTTCACTTCAATACGGTGTAACACGATCGTGCTGCCGTATTTAACGTAGTCCATAAAACGCGAAACTCCGCGTATGGAATCTGACTACTTACTGTAAGCACGGCTGTGTTGTGTAGTGATGTACACGAGTGGAAACTTGTGCCGTCTAACATGATTTGTATTTACGGCCTCGGGAATATGATGATCCACGTGTGAAGGGATTGCGACCCGGGGAGTGTGGGGGACGCCGTGTTGGAGCGACACGTGTCCACCACGCCACGTGTCCACCACGACACGTGGGTCTGTGGTGGGAGTCTGCCTCTCTATCCGTATGCGACTGGAATGCTGTCAGTTTGTGGGTCTGCCTTTGGTTTGTAGGTATAAGGGCTGTCTGGAATTTGGAAACATATTTGTACATATGTGGTTATTTTATGTCTGTCTCTGTACGGGGTCCTTCTGAATAACTGTGTATGGGATTTATATGTATAGGTCTGCCAAGTTTGTGGGTGTGGGTCTCTACTCGCCTTTATGGGTCTGCCTGTATGTGGATTGGTGTCTGTGGGTCTACCTATGGGTCAGTGTTTATGCGTCTGTTTGTGAGTCTTCTGTGGACCTGTATAGGTTTTCGTGTACTGGACGTGGCATTGTGTCTGCGAGTCTGCCTGTGTATGGGTCGGTGTTTATGAGTCTTTGCAAGTTGAGTCTGTGCGTGGGTCGATGTTTGGCGCTGTATGTGATCTGCCTGTGTGTGGGTCTGTGCGTAAATTGTTTTCTCGTATACCGATCTACCGTGCCTGTGAGAGGCGGCCTATACTTGAGGGGGATTGTGTGTGTTCTACGTGTCACACGTATGCCTCTGTGACGCCTGCAAGTTGGATTGTGCGTATGGATGGACGCGTTACGTGAATGTGTTCGCGTCAGCGGCTCACTGCGTGTGTGCGCGCATGTGTTGGGAGGGAGGGGGGTCTCTTTATGCGTGTGTGAATGTACGTCAACATCCAGTGGCAGGTTGTTATATTGAGCGTTTTCTAGCTCGACTAACCCCCTTAAATAAGGACGTGGAGCGGTGTGTTAACATCACAAATACGGAGCAGCGAGACGAGGAGGGGTGAGTATTAGCCGTCACCACCGCCTCGTGTGCCGGGTCGGCCTTCGTCGATTCTGGTGAACAGCACCATGCCACGGTGGTCTCTATATAGGGGCATATGGGGGACCGCGTGTTCGTAGGGGTGTCTTCATCCGCGTGTTCGTAGGGGTGTCTTCATCCGCGTGTCGGTGTGCGCGTGTGAGTCAGTGCGGGCTGTGTGACGGCGTCGTAGCCGGAGCCGTGGTCGCGCCTTCCTCTTTGTGGTTCCCTCTCCGTGGCTGCGCCACTCTCGGGCTTTCCGCTCCTGCGACACGGGCGATCTGAGAGGCGCCGGGCAGCCCTCAACCCCCCAGCACCGACCCGGGCTGCCTGCGGGCCGTGACGGAGGGGTGGGGGTGTGAGTGTGTGTGTGATTGTGATTGTATGTGATTGTGCGAGTGTGTCCGTGTGTGTGAGTGATTGTGTGAGTGTGTGCGTGGGTGTGAGTGTATGTATGTGTGTGTGCGCGTGTATGTGAGTGATTGTATGTATGTATGTGTGCGTGTGTGATTGTGTGAGTGTGTGTGAGTGATTGTGTGTGTGCGTGTGTGATTGTATGTGTGCGTGTGTGTGATTGTGAGTGTGTGCATGTGTGTGATTGTATGTGTGATTGTGTGTGGGTGTGAGTGTGTGCATGTGTGTGATTGTATGTGTGATTGTGTGTGGGTGTGAGTGTGTGCGTGCTTCTGTGGAGAGCGGTGGGCGCATTGTTTCGCGCGCTGCGCTACAAACTCAGCCACCCGAGTTCGATTCCCGGCCACGGATAATCTCAGTGGTGATGAGTTCCCGATTCGGCGTGTCTTCATCGGTTCACGGAGAGGCAAGGGTAGCCTGCGGGGAAGGCGTTCTCTAGCCCCGCTAGTCCGTCTCGCTCCACCTCATTGTTTCCACTTCCCGGACGTGGAACTTCCCCAAGCTGACTTGAGTCTCGAAAGAGCACTTCGGTGCGGTGTGTGTATCAGCAGTGGGGGAAACAAAGGCTGTAGGTAGGTCGTGATACCGGCCAGTGACCTCAACCACCCTGTAGTGTTCCTCAGCGCCGCTTGGATACTCAATAATAAAGCAGCACTTCCCCCCCCCACACCAAGGCTATACTGGGGGGGGGGGGGTCTTTGTTTTGTGAATGCGTGCAGGGATCAACGTGGATCTTTGTCTTGGGAGTCTGGGAGATAGGTTGCGCACCCTTTTGTGGAGTTGCATATCGGCGCACATGTGTGTGCTGTCCAAATAGTCTGTGTGGTAGTGTGCGCGTGCTGTTGTTCGTGTCGTCACTGCTTCTTCCTGCGTTGTACGTTAATGTGTCTCTGTTTATTGGGGGCACGTCTCTAGCTGTGTGTGTGCGACTGTGTGTGTCGTCTGGCCTGCCTACGATCCATCCTGGGTTTAACCAGGCTGGATAGTGTGAGGAGCTCACAAATCCTTGTAAAATCTGGGAAATTCCCATCGGTGAGCTCCTCCGGCAGGCAAGGCTGCGTTGGCTGGGTCATGTAGCCCGCATGCCCAGCCACCGCATGCCGAAACAGCTTTTGTTCGGCCGGATCGAGGGGGATAAACGGGCGCGGCACGGGCTAGAGAAGAGATGGAGTGATGTGGTACAGGAGGACGTGGAGCTGAGTGGACTTGCCGATGACTGGTACCAGCGGTGTCAAGATCGACCTCTGTGGAGGAGGCTTGTGAAGGACGCTGCTAGGCAGTTGGAGGCAGTCGCCCTCCAACAACAACGGGAGGGTGGAGGAGCGACGCTCACAACAACGAGCGGAGCGCCGGGTGGCTAAAGCACAGCAGGTTGTCACAGGTGGTGCATCAGCCAGTCATCTCAGTCAGTCGACCCGTGGCACCTGGGTCTGCCCTGTGACCTCCTGCCAGCGGGCGTTCGACACTTCACGTGGCCTCAAGGTGCACATGGCCTGGGACAAGCGTTGTGGTGACGTCAACGGCACTAAGTGGCGAATGGCGGTTGTTGTTGTTGTGTCGTCTCTAGCTGCGTGTGTGCGACTGTGTGTGTCGTCTCTAGCTGCGTGTGTGCGACTGTGTGTCGTGGGGAGCGGTAGTGTAGCGGTTAGCGTGCTGCGCTATGAACCTGGCGACCCAGGAGCGATTCCCGCTCACGGCCAACACCAGTGACGATTATCTGAACCGCTCCCGGGCCTCCCCTAGGTCGACTCAGCCTGAAATGAGTACCTGGTGCGGTGTGTAAACATCGCCACTGGGGAGACAAAGGTGGCCTGAAATGGTGTTGGCCACCCACCCCTTCGTGTGCCGTTCCAGCCTTCATAGATGCTACTCCCTAACAGCACTTGCCCCAACAGTCTGTTAAGGCTATACAGTGTACGGGGGATCAAGTCAAGTGAAGTACATAGGGGAGTAGTGGCGTCGTGGTTCGTGCTGCGCTCCCGGCTAACATCAGTGGCGGGTGACATGGGAACAAACGTTGGGCCCTCCCCTTAATTAAATTTTCTAATCTCACTTTAGGTTGAATGAGGAGGAGGGTGAAGCTGTCTCTAAACATCAGCGATGGGGGGGGGGAGGACAAATAGGGTCTCGCTAACAGCACGCGCGCTCCAACAGGATGCCACGCGGGGACATTGTTGTCGTCTTTGTCTACATGCGGCCCACGAGGAGGACCATCGTCGTCGTTGTCTTTGTGCGCCGCGCTGGTGGGGGGCAAGGCGAGCGTGGTTGGCGTGCCCCCAGGGCAGGCGGTGTTGTGGGAGTCTGGGGGGTTGGGGTGTGGGGGTTTGGGGGAGCAGGGGGGTGGTGGTGTTGACCGGCCGAGCCTCCTTCCATTGGGCCGGCACAGATTACAACAAAAGACGCCGCCTACACCACCGCCAGCAGCGGTAGCAGCTGGAGTTGTGGTCGCTCCGTCTCGGCCGGGTCCCCGCTCAGCGTTTCTGTCTCCGCGTGACCTTTCCATCGCCGGCGTTCCCCACGCCGATAACATCGCACACGCGTTGCCCTCCACCTCGTGCCAGCTATTCATGGCGGGGGTGGGGGGAGTCCGTGCGTGCGAGTGCGTGATGTGTGTGTGCGAGTGATGTGTGTGTGCGAGTGATGTGTGTGTGCGAGTGATGTGTGTGCGTGAGTAGTGTATGTGTGTGCGCGAGTGATGTGTTCGTGCGTGTGAGTGGCGTGCGTGATGTGTGTGATATGTATGTGTGCGTGATGTGTATGTGTGCGTGACTGATGTGTGTGTGCGCGGGTGTGATGTGTGTGTGTGCGGGCGTGATGTGTGTGTGTGCGCGTGATGTGAGTGCGTGCGGGCGGGCGTGATGTGTGTGTGCGCGGGTGTGATGTGTGTGTGTGCGCGTGATGTGAGTGCGTGCGGGCGCGGAGTCCGCTCATGCGTGTTGGGTTGTGACGCATGGTCTTTGTGGGCTTCCTTTGTGAGAGCACCAGTCAGTCATTGGACATTATTATTGGCCGGGCTGTTGGCCAACCCCTTCCAACTTGCAACCGCCGACACCCCCGCTCGCGATTTTGTTGTGGAAAATGAGAGTTGTGATCTGGTTGTTTGCCTTCACGCCGTACGGGGGTACTGTAGCCGCACGTGTGCATCCCACGTACGGCTTCGTCTGTGCAACGACGCGCGTTAACGCGGGCGAGACATCCATACATCCCATTTCACTCGACTGATCTGAACCAGGCGTTATAGCGATATCGCGTCCGCCCTTTACTTTGTGAAATATACATTTAAACTGTTCTAACTGGATGATCCCTTGACATGAGAGATCTCGTTTGCACGGATTCCCAGGGTACAGGGATCGCCACTGTAATCGTATCGACTGGGGGGGGGGGGGGGTGCGCACGCGTTACCAGCAAGTACCCAACAATGGACAGCAGCGCTGGCTCCACGTGTTTGTATAACGGCACATTCCCGCACGTCATAGACGACGGTCTATTGTGCGTGGTGAATATTACGAGCCGTGCACATACAGGGACACTTGCGTACCCAGGGTCTTTTCTATGTTGGCAGTAATGCATCCAGTTGTGTAGAGTTACGCTGTATCAATACCCGCGATAGATTGATGGGGGGCCGGGGTGAGCGTGCCGTGTGGGGAAGGGCATCTTGAATTCACCGAAGGGGGAGGGGGAGGACAGGGCGAGTTGTCGGGTTGAGAGTCTGGGTTGGAGGGGGGGGAGAGGCGGAGCCGGCTGCTCGCATCTTCTTCTTCTGCGCAGTTCACTGAGCCAGCCAGTCTCATTGTGCGTACAGGCACGGTCGCCGGCTCGTCACATTGGGCCCTGTGATCGGCACTTGTGACGGGGATATAATGTGCACGTTGAAATAATAATACACAGCCCCTTTGTCACCCACTGCTGCGTGAAGGCATCTCGCTATGCCAACGGTGCCTTTCATGGGGTTTGATCATAACTTAGTGGGCAGTACGGGACGCCGTTATCACTCGTCACTGTTCTTAGCTGTGCTGTGACTTGAGATTCAAACGCGAAGCAGGGCTCAGTGCGCTAACCGCTGCCCCGCTGTTGCCGCGTCCCACCTCCTGTCCGCTTATATATTTGTGGGAAATGTGTTGGACAGCTGGGCAATTGAAAATAAAGTTTCAACAAAGGATGGTGGTGGCTAAGGATTGTTTGAAGTGGTGGTCAGGCCAAGTTAGGAAACTAAACTGGATTTGCTTGTGCCAATATTTTTTTAAGTTTACTGGGTGTGGAGGGTGGGGTGGTTATTTTTTATAATCTTGCTTCTGTTTCTGGACTGGTAAACAGCTCTCAACACGTCGACACTTGACACTCTCAACTCGTAAATGCGGAGCTGTTCATGAATTGAAGCAATTGGCGGGACCCCGGGGTCCCATCACTTCCCCGGGGTGGGAAAAACCGCGTAGCGACACGAGTCTTGCCTTACCGACAACAAAACTAGTGTCAATCGATTGGCCTCGTCGAGAGCTACTCGGGGCACTAAGTTTCGTAAAAATGTGAAAAATTACATAAACACGTTAAATTCACTGCCTGGGGGGCGGGCTCGCCTTGGCAAAGAAGCCGAGGATCGACGGCTGACCGGAGGGCGTTGTCGCCGCGCGCGACTGCGGCGGACGCCCCCCGGGCTTGCGTTTGGCCGGTGGGGTGGCGCCCATCGTGTCGATCGCCGCCTGCTGCTGGCGCTTGTTGGCGCGAGTCTGGGCGGGGGCGACGCGTTGCTGTCGTCGTCCAACTCGGCGACGGGATTGGGCGGGATGGCTGGATAGTAGTCGAGGCATTCGGCGGGGATCGAAAAGTACTTCTTGGCGATCACGAGTGGGCGGACTGAAAAATAATAATTATTGGCCTGATTTTTGCGGGACCCCGGGGTCCCGCCAAATGATTCAATTGGGGATTTGTCGCAGTGTCTAGGCGGGGGGGGGGGGGGAGGTGCTTGGCCTGTAGTTGCTTTACCCCAGTGCCTTACCAGTGGTTTCAACATTTTCATCCTTCTTGGTATGCAGAAAAAAAACTTCTTTAAAGTTTGGTTTTATTAAGGGAGCAAAAGCTTCATATCCATGCGTTGTAAGACAAACAGTATGTTATTCATTCGTTTCTCAGCCTTCTTGTCCTGGTGAGGGTCACTGCGGCAGCACATTGAAGTAGTGCGCTCCAGACGTCCCGACCCTGGCGACAGACTCTAGCTCTTCCTGGAGAATTCCTAGGCGTTCCCAGGCCAGCCGAGCGACATCGTCCCGCCTGCGTGTCCTGTGCCGGCCCCAGGGTCTTTGCTCGGTTATGTTATATTTGGCTTTATTCCTTAGGCCCTGCTGTGATTGAATTGTAGTTGACCGCTTACTAATCTCGCGATCAAAATAAATAAAACGTTGATCTTTGAAATCCTCCCGCTACCTTTGTTGGGGGTGGCTTGGTCAAACCCCAATCTGAGCATGGATGCAAATATTGGAATAATACATTGATAAAGTTGTCCGTGTTTCTGGCATGTCTTTAAAGTTTCATGCAACAGATCTTTGTTACGCGGTTTTTAAAGAATGGCTCATGAGACGCATGGAGAGCTCTAAAGGAGGTATTTTGACTTTTATCTTCTCACAGATGAGTGATCTGCCCACTCTCAATTACTTTCCCCTTTTTTCCCCTTGGTGAGCAAACAATCTGGCAGACTTTGCGATAATCCAAAGGTAGGCACTGCCTATCAAGCACAATATTCCATTCTTCCTATCAAACCCAAGCATGCTGTGCTATTTTGCAGACTTCTATAGCTGGCCAGGCCCCAATCTGAAAATTGTATTTTCGATGATTGATGTCAAATTCCGCTACTGTCCAAAATTCAAAACAGTCTCTCTGTTCTGCATTCTGATGCTCTACCGGCCAAATTACATCCCCTTCCTTGAGGTTTCCCAGACACTTGATCACATCTAAAGGGCTGCAGGAGCTCACAAATTGTTCCATTTGTTATATGCTTTGTTGTGGTTTTGGATTTTCCCTTTTTTATTCACCTCTCTTTTTCAGAGCAGCACACCGATGTTTGTGGTTTGTGTGTGGGGAAGCCTGGCGCTTGTTGTTTACACTGTATCTTGGCCCTTTTTGCCTGTTGTCCTGTGGCAGAGATTGTCATGTTCCCAAGGACAATCAATGCTTACTTTTCTTTTTGGGCACTGAATGAGGCCAAGTCATTTCGTGCTTGACGCAAAGAAGTCAGGCACCAAGTGTGTGAATTATGATGATTGTCAAGTGTATGGGCGAAAAAAAAACTTGATTTGTGATATGTGAATTGTGGTGTGGTTTTTATTTACTGCTCAGCAGTAACCTTGGGCTTGGAAGGCTACCCAGCATCTCCTCCTTTCTCTGGGCTGTACGGTGGATTTTGTTTTTGTTGCCGGGCTGGTGTGTTTCTTGCAAGCTCAAGGCTGGCACATCGTAGCTGGTCTGCATTGTTGTTACAAAAAAACCCACTGATTTTCTTTGGTTCTTTCGGTAAAGTCACGTAGAATGAGAATAAAATAATAAAATAACACAAAAAAATTCTCACGACGTTTCGGCCACAACGCAAGCGGCCGTCTTCAGGTGAAAGGTACAGAACTGTCGGGACGACAGAGTTTCAATGAACGATGTTAAGATTCGTAGCGACTTTTAAGCTGGTTGGGAGAAGTGAACCCACTGATTATCATGCCATCTAGCCTGCTCCTCTCTTGCCTTTTATTCATCAACACATTTAATTCTGTGGTCAATTCATCAAACGGTTGACAATTTTGATAGATTTTCTTAACTCCCTGGAAAATCCATTTGCAACGCTCAGAATGGTTAAACCTGTCCAAAAAATACTTGCTGCATATTTAATGCAACGTCAGAATGGTAATTCATTTGGTCCTCTTTACCTATGTGCTCAAGTAAATCATCCTCTTTGGTTTTCTTTTTAATTTAAAATAATAAAAATTTGTCCCCGCAGGTGAGCACAGTTTTGGAAGCAATTTGACTTGACGTCACTGGGGCAAGGCTATTAAATTAAATCATGGGAGGACAAGTCAGGCCCTCCCTGAGAAGTCACACAACTTCAATGGCACCTCGAGGCTTAAAAACACGAGGCAGGATTTTAATCTGGAAATGTGTCTTCCTTCACCTCGGCAGGGCAGCTTTTGCATCGATCAGCAGGACGCGCGAGTCGAGTACCACGGCAGTCGAGTGCATGGCGCAACCACTCTGGGTGTTGCCGGTTTTTACAACCCAGCAAAACAAATCGCGTAGGAAGCATATTAGCCTGGTGATGTTTACCCTACCAATTATTAATCGTCACGCTGTTCATGTAACAGGTAGAGAATGTCTCTGATATAGGCGTGAGGATTTGGCGCTAAAATATGTTTGATAAATGTTGGAAAGAGACCGTTTGAAAAGTATGTTCTGTGTACAATGTTGTTGTAGTGGAATGAACTGCTTCACCACCAATCTGGTCATGTGATTTTAAACAGCCAATCTTGAGCCACTGCCGTACAACATGTGTCCAGTTTCCACTGGTTTGTATTTTTTGCTAGCAAAACCGCTGACTTGTTATTTTTGCTGCCAGGAAACAGCATTTTTGTGTCCAGAATACATTTACTGACCTTTTGCTGCCCAGTGATCTGTGGCCTTTCCAAAGCACATTAATGACACCTGAGCGAGTGAGTGAGTTAGTGAGCGAGCGAGCGACCGAGCAAAATTAACACACTCGTGGCAGGCAAGTGGTGGAGTGTTGTGATTGTGATCCTAGACTTTTGTACATCACTCAGTCGGCTAGAATGGTGGGAAACCACTGCAATTTCAGGAATTAGACACAAATACAGGTCTTCCATTGGTGATGCGATACGCTGATGTTCCAGTGGTGATGCATGTGTGTGCGCTTGCTCATCATGCATTCTCCCCGATGCCCAAATGCTTTGCTTCAGAATGCTTTATTATCTTGTTGCTCCTAAACAGCATAATTATTTCACACCACATTAGAAAACTGTCAGTGGTAATTGAGGTTATCACATTCCGTAAATGTTTTTAGTTTTTTCCTCTCGCCTAAAAATAATACAAATATTTATAGTTCGGTCTGCAGAGTGTTTTGCAGCCACAATGAGGCTGCTTAACGTCCGAGGGCCGTTGAACATTTTAAAGATGGGAGCAAGGCTTGTGCTCCCAGCATCCTGCAAGCCGTCGTTATGCACATCGCGAATGAGCCGGGCGTAACGCGTAGCAGCTGTGCGAACCATCAGTGGGGGCGACATGGGAGGCCGAGCGAGAGGGTGCTGTGGACAGAGAAACCCAATCATTGGTGGTGGGGGGTGGGGTGAAACGAAAACACGAAGCAAAGTTGCCTCCCCCTTATGTAGCGGTGGATAACGAGGCGAGGTTGGAAGTTGTCTGGTTCGGGGATACCGCTGCATGTGTCACTCCGCACCAGACATTTTGGCGTAGCAGTTGGCGCGGTTGGTGGGGTGGCGAATCCGCCGGCCACGTCAGCCGACAAGTCTCCCTCTGCATTTCACAAACACGGATGAGCAAACAAGAAAGAGGGGGCCTCTGCGCTCAGACTGAAGGGCCTCTGTTGTGCTGCTGAAAAAACGGACGCACTGTAGCGACAAGTTGGGCCGTGAAAAATATCTGAAGGCATTACTCGTGTTATTTTATAAGTTAATTATGTGTAGGCTTTTGTGCCCTGCGGTATGTTTTTTTCTCCCAACACTGCTGAAAACACAGAGAGGGTGTTTTTGTCAGATTTATTGGGTGTTGGATAATATTTTATATTGAGATTCCGTGCTCTTAGTTTTAATGTTTACTGAGCAGGCTCATACATTTTCAAGGCTGCTTCCAATGGAAATTATGTTTTTCTTAAGGGAATGTCAGCTCTGCCGCAGCGCCCGTCGCAAATATACATTTGCAATACATCTCATTATAAGACGATAACATAATGCGGTCACCAAAAGTCCGGCTGGCGCACATTTTATTTGACTGCTTTACGTCTTTGTTTTAAACCCCCCTGTCGGTTTAGAAGCTCGTTCATTAGCAGTGATGAACAAGACACACAATTTAGTTGAATAGCACAAACGGCGTGACAGTTACGCAGATGCTGCTGATTGGCAGTACTCTAAAATGTTGTAAAGAGCGTGCAGGCTCGGATTAAACCTCGTCTGGTGTTGCATTGCATTACCATTAATTTTACGTGTGTTGCGTAACCCTGGACCACCTTTTAATGATTCCTTATGACACGCGGCGTAATGGCTTGGGAACATGACCGTGTTACATTTCCGTGGTGGGAGCTCCAGCGGTTGACTTCTGTTTCCGGTTAATGCTAATACATTTTTATAATTTCTCGCTTGTCACATTAACATTCCTTGGCAGGTACTTACACACCCCCCCCTCCTCTCCGTGAAAAATAAAGAGCAACATTGATTAAAAAATTATTGTCGCAACATGTAAATTGCACGGAAAGTGTCTTGTGAGGATGCTTGGGAGATGCTGACGAAATACGCGTTTCACTAAATCTTAAGGTAAAAGGATGTAAATAGATCGTGACGCGTCACTTCAAACATAGAGAACACTAGTCCCATCATTTAACAGACCACGGTAGAAGAGGGAAAACACATTTTTTTTTTATAAACAAACCAAGGCATCGTAGAAGGGGACTGACAGGGCTTAAACCGGTGATGCAATCACGTGTGCTGTTAAGCGCCGTAACCCCCCCCCCCCTAACATCAAAACACTTACTGTATGTTGAAGTGTTTAAAGTAATCGCTGCTGTCTCGTGTTCGGTTCGTACAGTGTCTGTCCTCTTTCAAGTGATGGAGAATGCAGCGGGGGCAGGAGGCAGAGTGCCCGGGAGTCTCCCCCCCCCCCCCCCGCAAAGCACGATGGCACTTCTGTAAATTGCACGAGCCACAGCTCTCGAAGCACTAACGGGGGGCTGCTGCTGTGCCGAGTGGGCTCCCATTTTGTCCTTGCGCACGTAATCGTAGCTCCTCGTTGTGGCCGTGGAGCAAAGTGGTCCTTTTTTAAAATGCAGTTAAACAATGAAGCTCGTGGCAACGCTTGAATATCCAAGGGTCCATCGAATTGGGTAACCAAGGGGGCCCATGCGAACTTTTAATAGATGGGGGGGGGGCATAATACAGGGTGCTTAAAACATTTTTTTATCCATCTGAGAATTTGCAACACCACCACAAGAAATGTGCTGCTGCCTCCAGGCTCTGGAGACCACCTGGAGAAGATTCCAGGCCACGTGTTGACAACGATGGCGGACAAGTGGAGAGACAAAATTTTGACTTAACTTTCATGACTGCAGGAATTCATATTCTTGGGTTCTTTCACGACTTTACCGAAAGAACCAAAGAACAAGTGGAGAGACTTTGACTTTTTGAAGCTACCAACATACATTTGTTGTCATGTTACAGTGTATTATCCGTTCTTTTTCCATTAAAAACGAATAAGCGTTAAAAAAAATGTTTGAAGCACCCTGTATTTGTCTAATTTCTCCCATGTTCCAAGGACCTCGTGTCAAATACAATTGCAGTTGTATGATGCGTTTGCTGTAAGCGTCACCATATTATTATATATAAAGGGGAGATGGCCAAATGGTTTTGGGGTTAAGAAAGAATACCAACACATTCACTCCAATCTCGCGGCATGCAGTCGGTGACCCCAGGCTTATTTTTTAAGCTCCTTAATGTACCCGTGCGGGAATGAATGTGCTGCTGTTACGGAGGACTGTATTGTATATAGTAGCTTCTCGTGTCTTCTTTGTACTAGAGTACAATAACACACACCTACAGACACACACACTGTATGTGTTTCGTGCGTTGCCTTTTCTGCGTAAAAAAAAAATGCACGTGCAACCAATTGCAGCTGCTGCAGGCTTATGGTGATATGCTAAAAACAGTTTTTTTTATCCCTCCACGAGATATGTGGTGGATGCATTATGTTTGCGGTGTTACCGTTTGCCTCTGTGTCCGCCCGTGTGTCCCCCCCGTGTCGCGGAAAAAATTGTAGCCGCAAAAAGTGGAACGCAAAGCCCCAATGGCTGCCGGGACTCAAAAGCGCAGCACCAACAAAAATAACCACATCGGGGAAAAGAGCCACGGATAAGGCATGGAAGTACAAAACATAATCGTACAATTTCTGGCAGCAGCAGCATGGTGGTTTTATGATGAGCGACGTGTCCAAACAGTCTCGGGGAAGGTCCGCCAGTTGTCCATGTGTGAGGACTTGTTGTTCTCGGTCTCTTCCAAGTCGAGTGTCGTTTCCCCTGACATCAATTCTAACAAGCTTCTCACGAGTTCTCTGTTCTTCTGCCTCTACCGTGTTTGGCCGCTTCCCTGTGGCTTTGTGGCTTAACACGACCGCGGGGGGATTATTCTTTTTGACATTCTGGAGACACGACACAGCCAACAGGAGTCGTCGTTTTGAACTATTACGCTAAAAGGTCTCTGCTGCGACCTTTTCATAGCGCCCGTTGTTTGATGCACGACCCTGCCATTCAGTTTTAAGAAACCCATAACCATCGAACCCCTGAGAAAGACGTCTTGGTTTTGTGTTTTATTCTTACCCATCGTGTGGGCCTCTCCCGCACCACGTTCTGCTATTGACCTAGCCACCAGATTAAATATTCTTATCTCAGGCTGAATACTGATTTCTTGTCCTGCCATTTATTGGCTTGTTCATTAAATGCTGCTGATGATTTTTCCTATACAGGCATTAGGCTCGTGTGCTACCTGTGCCTCCGTTTCATTGCTGCTCTCTAAGTGAAAATCAGCTGCTCTCACCGCTGCTTTCGCCTCTAGAATGTGTTTGGCTCTCCAGGCCCATTGACCAAACATTGTAAGCTTGATTTTTTTTTTACTCGTGGTTTTGTAAACGCTCAAGTTTGGCCAGTGCCATGTATATAACTTATAGCTCTCTTCGTGATAGCAGGGTGATTTTTAGAATAATTCATCCGCACAAAATTCGTGATGCTAGTCCAAGTCTGCTTGCACAGTAAAACCAAGTTGTGCACTTCTTCACCAGCAATCGATGGCCATTGCCAACCGCATACAGTGCACAGGTTTGTCTGCCTGTGTACGCTGGGCGAGCTGGTTGTGCAACTATTAGGATTGAGTCTTGAGTTAAATCAGTATTTATCTGCTTGGTCAGTGATGGTGGTGATTATTATCATTCGTGCCGTAGCTGCTGGTAGCAATACCGATCGTATGTGGCAATGTGCGTGATGATATGGGGCAGTTGTGGAGAGAGTGGAGAGTTTCCCATACCTGGGCAGTGTTCTTATGACCGGCTCCAGTTTAACAGCAGAGGTCTCCGATTCATTCGAGCGGCAATATCTTTTCATCGGTTGCGTAACGCTGTGTGGAAGCTACCTGGTCTGTCGCTCCGCACTAAGCTTCAGGTCTTCTCGGCCACGGTCATTCCCTCCCTTCTCTACGCTTGCGAAACGTGGGACCCCCTTAATGGAGCATCTTCGCCGGTTGGAAACATTTAGGCTGGCCTGCCTACGGACCATCCTGGGTTTAACCAGCCTGGATTGTGTGAGCTCACAAATCCTTGAAAGATCTGGGCACGGTCTCATCGGTGAGCTCCTCCGGCAGGCAAGGCTGCGTTGGCTGGGTCATGTAGCCCGCATGCCCAGCCACCGCATGCCGAAACAGCTTTTGTTCGGCCGGATCGAGGGGGCTAAATGGGCGCGGCACGGGCTGGAGAAGAGATGGAGTGATGTGGTACAGGAGGACGTGGAGCTGAGAGGACTTGCTGATGACTGGTACCAGCGGTGTCAAGATCGGCCTCTGGAGGAGGCTCGTGAAGGACGCTACTGGGCAGTTGGAGGCAGTCGCCCTCCAACAATAACGGAGGGCGGAGGAGCGATGCTCACAACAACGAGCGGAGCGCCGGGTGGCTAAAGCACAGCAGGTTGGCACAGTAGGGCGCACAGGTGGTGCACCAGCCAGTCATCTCAGTCAGTCGACCCGTGGCACCTGGGTCTGCCCCGTGACCTCCTGCCCGCGGGCGTTCGACACTTCACGTGGCCTCAAGGTGCACATGGCCTGGCACAAGCGTCGTGGTGACATCACCACCACTTAGTGGCGAATGGCGGTTGTTGTTGGTGATATGGGCGATGTTCAAAACTTTTTTGTTGCTCCAGGATATTAAAATAGTGTGCACCATCACACACTATTTTAATAAGATATTGCCGAGCATCAGCATGCTTATTTTTATGGTGATTTATACAAATGGGGTGCCAGAAAAGGTCTGAACAGTATATTTTGTATGATACTTTTGTTATAATTGTTTTGTGACACCTTTTGACCGCCTATCCTTAATTATGACAATATTGACTGTTATGGGTTTTTCCCCCTTCATCATAGTGGGGTCAGGGGTTTGGGAGATTTAAAAAAAGACAGCCCATCCTCATAAATAGCTAGGTTGGAAAAACACACTGGGTTAAAAGGTCAGTCACTTCTTTTTTGGCAGAGGCAACCTAATTAAATGTCGTTGTTGACAATTGATGCTGTCGTGGGCAGCGTTTATACGTTATACTTTCATATCGACAAGGATCCATTTCAAATTAAACGTGGGCTTCTTAAAACGTGATATTTTTTTTTACACTTTTGGGGAAGAGTTAAATATTAGGGGCATAATAAGACAAATAGTTTATGGGCTTTTCTGCAGAATAGGAAACCGTTGATAACGCGTGCCGACCCCTGGTTATGAGCCGCGCGAGTGTGGCTGGCTGTGATGGGCCCGGCAGACTGCCTTCACTTCCTGCAGCAGGAAGCATCGCGACGATGACGGGCAGGCGGCCTTCCGGCGTTGGTTGACGCAGCAACTGTACCGCGGGCCAGCAGCACCTGACATGGGGGGGGGGGGGGTGGAACTTCCGAGCGAGATTTCCAAATTGAGAACGTATCAAAGTCGGCAGCGAGGAAGGTGTCCAGCCCACTGGCACTTTACTACGGCACACAGACTTTGTCTTCAAAGGTTTGAGCAGGACGGCTCGTCGTGTAAATTGCATTCAATCTTGGCCGTCTGTATTTCGCAGCCAGAGGCTACAGCAGTGTTTTTCGTGTGCTGGGGCTCCCCCCCCCCCCCTCCTTCATTTCCTTAACATTTGTAAGAAAATATTGATTTGAAGCTTTCGTGACTGCAGGAATCCATGATCTGCTGCCTGAGCAGCAGACCACGCTTTCCCACCTGATGACAGACGCTTGTGTTGCGTCCGAAACGTCGTGATTTATTTTATTTTATACCTCCGTGACTTTACCGAAAGAACCAAAGAGTATTTGTAAGAAATACCGGAATTTATATCTTGGTGCTTCTGTTCCCCTTCCACGGAACTTCATGTCTCCAAAGAGGCATTGTTTCACCATCTTTTCTCAACTCTACGGGACCTCGTCCGCCACTGCCTAATCCCAGCTGCTGCTGAGACCCTTTTTCGCGTTGCTACATCCCGACTCGACTGCTGAAACTCTCGCCTCTACGCTTCGGCCTCTTCAACCTCTCATCGCCAAACTCCAGAGGATCCAAATGATCACTGCCAGACTTTTCACCTGCACCCCAATACTCCAGTGGCCTCACTGGCTCCCATTCCAACTTCAAGATCACCTTGGCTGTGTTAAGTTGTACCACGAGGCGACCTTACCCACTAAAACCAATGCGAGCTGATGCAGCGACACAATGGAAAGAGAAACTTAGAGTTTTTAGCTGCATGGTGTAGGACAAGAGCCTGCCTTAATTTATTTTAATTTGCTTTTAAGTGCCGTAGCGGTGCATTATCTGTGCATTTCCAGAACACTGCTGAATAATGATTTCTTCGCCAAGGGAAGTAGAAATTGAGCACGAACGTAACATTATTTCTTTCTTTCTCTGAAGTAAACAACGGACGCAGAAGATGAAAACTTGAGGTTTTTATCCTATATATATATTTTTAAAGTAGATTACAGGAGCCGTAAAATCGATAAACCAGGCAGTCATTATTGTACAGTATGGCCATTTGCAGTGAGGACAGTGTTGAGTTAAAACAAGCATGGTTTTTCTGCACACGTGTGTATACTGCAGTTCATGCAAAATCCGTCGGTAGTCTTTTTTTTTAACCAGGAGATTAAATAAACCCATTGAGACATTGCTTCTTTTGCAAGGGCAACATGGGTTTCATCAACTAATTTTAAACACAATATTTCAAGTACATTAAAAAATGTGACGCCCGATTAATATTTTGAACAACTCGAACATGACGTACCATATTCTCTAAATTAATATATAATGTTCTTCTATACAATGGCTGAAAGTTTCTTGTGTCCGCTGTGCCTTACAATCCTCTGTGGAAACGTCTGTACCCTATTGGTAAAATAAAGGAAGCTCAGCAGTGTCCTGTTCTCACCACGTCCCACCGGTTTTTTTTTTATGTGCTCCTCCTCCGTAGGACGGTCTCGGAGGTCCGAGAGGAACCGGTTTTGGTTGAGCCGAACGTGGCGAAGAAAGCCAACAGCATCGCCAAGCCGCCGCACCTCGTCTACTCACCGGCCAGCCCCGACGCGTCCCCTCCACCGTCCAGCAAGGACCCTGTCAAGTATGGCGAGCTCATCGTGCTCGGGTAAGGGCAACTGCGCCGGCTCGGTTGGGGGGCTGGGCAGGCGGTGTTGAGAACACCCCCGCGATCGCGTGGTACACTCCGTGGCCAATGCCTGCTCGCGGCTTGTCTGCCCTGCACAAGGGCCCCTGCACCAGCACTTGTGTTTGGGTTGATTTCCTTCTACGTATTTTGCCTCTTCTTGATGGTAGTCGCTGATGTCTTTGTTGCTGGCCTATCGATCGCATCATCAAGCCTGATTATCGTTGATGGCAATAAAAATGTGAATTGCTGCTTGGGCCTTGGGCAAAGATTTAAAAGTAGGCATGGAGCCAAGTTGTTTTATCCCTGCTTTGGCAAACATGACTGTTGCGTTTTGGGAAGAACAAAAAGAACAAAAAAATATTCTAGTTGCATATCAACAAGATTTTTTTTTTCTTGGGGCTGGGCTTTCTGTCAATGTCACAAGACTCCGATGATGTAGAGGTTGAGGGTTGTGGCTTGATTTCTGAACTTTTGTTGTCTCTTGGAGGCATTCATTTCGAGCACGCCTTGAATAGCCGATGTGGAGCAGCAGTGCGGTGGTCGGCACAGGGCGCTATAATCGCATAGATGTGTAGTTCGATTCCCAGCCACGGCTCACGCGAGTGGTATCTCAACAGCCAGCCCTTCACCACCTTGCGCTGATCCGCGTAGTCCAACAACTATCATGGCATTGTGGGGAAGGCCCTCATCCAGCAGCGGACTGATAAAGGACTGTATACTTATACACCTTGAATAGTCATCCAGTTTATACCCACACATCTATTAGGTGAATTCATTTTTTTTCATATCTTGAAGAAATATATGAATATTATTTTTTGTATTAAATATGTACAGAATGTCACAGTCAAAAATCCTACTTACAATGTTGTTAAATGAAGTCGGGCAAATATAACGTGCATAGTTGTCAACTTTTCACTTACATTGGGCATTTGTCTATAATGCAAGCTTCATTCCTACAAGCTTTCATGGCTTTAAAGTGTTGGCCAAATTTATTGAAATGCTTTCAGTGTCGATTAGAGGCATGCACCGTGTCATGTGTAAACATTATGAAAACAATTACATAATTTACTCTGCACTTTAACAGGCTACTTGCACGGCTGTTTGAAGTTGTGGTTCGTTCACACTCGGTCGTGAGTTCATATTTGCAGGATTCAACGTTACATCGGCTTAATTTGTTTAAGGTTGGAGGTTAAAGCCATCGTCTTGCATCAGTGCTACGAAAGGTGAACACAAATCAAGCTGTTTTATACGACGAGTGTTAATCAGGGGCAACAAAGTCTATTGGGAGGCATGAAACAAGTGCTTAACTACGAGAAATCCTTGATAAAAATTAAATCAATTTTTAATCGATCGTTTTCCCCAAGGAATCGTAACGTTAGACAGGTGCGTGCATGCCAATTCAGTGATTTAAGTGATCGTATTAATTATGAACCAACCCAATACGTGGGTGAATTACATTTCTAAATTAATTTCCCTCGAGAATTATTTGTTTAATGCAATTGATGGGCATATTTTGGAACATCTAAATGTCCTTACTCAAAAGTCGATGTCAGCAGGCACTGCGTGAACCCAACCGTGTTATTCCGGGGGGGGGTCTTGCAGCCGGCACAACCTAATGGCGTCTTTGCAGAAAATTCCCGGCGGCTCGACGCCGCCGCTGCTGGGAGCTCGCTTCTGAGCTGAGCAATGCACACGAACGGCGCCTTCAACTTGGGCGTTTGCAGAAAGCTTTAAGAGACGCTTGACCAGCGGCGCGTTGTTGTTACCCTTGCGCGGGGTGGAGTGGATACGGCGATCGTTGCACGGTGCTTGGAGCTTATGAGTCACTTCTTGAATATAAATTCCCAAACTTGGTCGTAGCCTGTGATTGAGAGCGAGTATTTTGTACGATGCCTTGGTTCGGTTGCGGAGGCACACGAAAAGTTGCGCCTTGCAACGTTAACTGTGTGGAATTGCTTCCAACTGGCTAACAGGACCGCGGAGGCCTGTGTGCTGCATGGAAAGTGTCAGAGTTCACCCTGATGAATTTTCATTGTGGTCACGAGAAGATCGTTTCCCAGATGCGCTGTTAGAGGGGGGGGGGGGGCGTAGTATTGAATAAAAAGCACCCCTGACGTACTTTAAAATTGAATCGAGAGATTTTTCTTAAAATGCTGCAGAAATGCTTTTAAGTTGGGGCTAGTGCACCGCACATCTGCTTTGCCTTCCAATTCGGCCAAATACGGCTGTAAATATGGCATTCCTGTTCAACCAAATTGAACATGTGTAGCCGAATATTTTGGGCTGCCTTAATTACGTGAGCACTGCAGATTTGCATTGTGGGGGGTGGGGGTGGGGTGGGGTGGGGGGCACGGCGGCGAGGGAGGAGAAGAGTGCAGGGGACAGAATCAGAATGTTTATTTATTCTGGAGGAATCCGATTAGCTATAAAGCTCTTGTTCACAGATGTCAAGTAGGGGCACGACTGTCGGAACGTTACAACAACAAACAGTACAAACACACGATAGGAGTGCAAAGTCCGGGGCGGGAGAGCGGTGACGACCGCCACAAGCCACGCCACGCCACGAGCGCACGGTCTGGGACAGAGACGAGCAGAGACGGGGCAGTGAATAGGGCAGAGGTGACTTCCTGTAGACAGCGGGACGAGGAGAGATGAGACGGGGGAACACGAATACAAAGGGTTGGACGAAGAGACAGTTGTAGATGGAGGGCGACGGAAACAGAGACGGGGGACACGGGAGAGATGAATATATTCTGAGAGTGGAAGACCGACACAAGGGGATTGTGGGTTAAATGTTCTTGTGTGCAACTAATGTGCTGCAGTGGGAGGTATGATGTCATCCTTATAGGCTCACACTGTTCCTGTTATTATTGATGTTGTGGTGGGGGGGGGTGCCTTTTGTTACCACCGTGCTTGCCCACCCGCCCCTTGGATTTTGTGTTTTCACTGAAAATCCCACCACAAGTTCCTTTATTCATCGTAGTTACGTCTTTTAATATTTTTCGCTCGGCAATAACTGCACATTTTGCCTGCTTCAAGTGATTAACTACCGTGCCCGTTGGAAGCGTGACGGAGTAATAGGCACGTTTATTTATTTAATTGCTCGTGTTATCAATTTATCCATGTACACATGGCGTGCGCGTTTTTAAAGCAAAAGTTATAACCGCCGGAGAAGATGTAGGGCTTTCTCATTATCTGTTCATTACCAGGTGCCCACTATTTACCCCCGCTGTCACTGCGGAGCCATTACCGAGAATGTAGTTGGCCTGGGCCAGGTAGCCCCATCCGTCTCTCAGAGCGTCAAGCAATGAGGCTCCCCAGCCATGGGCAGCGCGGTGGCGCGGGTTGGGTAGTGCCAAACTCTTGATTAGATTTCCGTACTCCTGTAAAATTTGCATGACTGCGTCGGGCTTAATGAAGGGACAGCCGCCACGGCCGGCGCCGACTTCTTCTGCGCCGCCACCCGCCCTCCCCCGCCCGCCCGCCCGCCCGCCCGCCCTCGCCGTTGAAGGGTTCTCAACCTCGGAAGCGCTGCCGTGGCACGGGTCGTGGGGGGTTGGAGGTTGGAAGGGGGTGCTGCCTACCAGTGGGCACGCCCGACATTTAAAATTCAGCACGGCAGTAAAAGCGAGCACGTGAATACGTCCATTATTCACAGCGCTCAATGCACTGCGCGGTGGAGATGCGGGCTGCGATCTGCTCTCGCCTGGTTCTTATTATCCCGCCGCCTTGTGCAGCCCCGACTTTATTGCGTTCACGTGCACACACACCGCCGTGCTGGGGCTCGTGCGGATGCGCAAGCGCGGGCCTATCAGTGGCAGCGGGGGTAGAAAGTTTGTCGACTCTGGCGTATTGAGATATTCTGAGCGCGCAGTATTTGGAACAAGGGTTCCCATTGTTATTTGGGTTCAGTAATGAGCTCATGGTGCCACGCCGTGCGGCTAGCCGTGTTCTAACTACATTACCCGGGAAGCAGATTGTCGTTCCTGTGTGCTCCTCAAGGCCACGGCGGAGGAAATGTGTGCCCCTTGCATTTGGTTTCATGCTCCTTGGAAATGCTTTTGGAGAAGACCAAGATCCCCCCCCCCCCCGTGATAGCCTTAACAGACAGTTGGGGCAAGTGCTGTTAGCGATGGCCGCACAGCATGTTAGGGCGTGGCTGGCCAGCACCACGCCCGGCCGCCTTTGTCTCCCCAGCGCTGATGTTTACACATTGCACCAGGTACTCATTTAAGGACGAGTCGACCTAGGGAAGGCCCAGGACCGGTACAAATATTCGCCAATCTTAGTGGTCGGGAATTGAACTCGGGTCGCCGAGTTCGTAGCGCAGCACTAACGCTCGGCTTGCACACACACCCCCGCACTGCATGACAGTCGCATTACCATCCCCTTCATTACCATCCCCTTCATTACCATCCCCTTCATTCTCATCCCCTTCATTCTCATCCCCTTCATTCTCACGCCCATCTAATAATTTTCTGCATTTCCTTTCAATTAGATAATGATAGTATGCGTCATAGGTATAGTGTTTGTTTGGGCGTGTGGTGGCACCTGGCTGTAACGTGGCACTGTAGGCAGGTGTCGGTGGGTCACAACGTTTTGTCAACCCACCCATCTCCGTGGGCCCAGAGGTGGCCTGAATGTGGCAATACAGAAAATAGTCGTGTGTGTGTGTGAACGTCTCCTTGTTGACTCCTCAGTGATATTCATTAATATACATGGATTTCCTCCGCGCATTCCCATTCGCTCCCAACGTGTAAACCACTCCTCAAATACAATTGGTCAAATGTACGAATGCGTTAAAATTGTGTAAAAAACAAAAACGCGATATTACCCAAAAAAAACCCTTTTTATTATGAATATAATATTGGTCGCGAAAGTATACGTGTCAAATTGTGGAAAATATTTTAGAGACTCGACAACTTTTGTGGATAAATAAGTAAGATAAAAGTAGACCAAGCTACCTTCAAGCTGCCTTTTAAGAGTGATTGCATTGTTATAACAAACACAACCTTGTTTTTACATCGTTGGGGTCAAGTGCTGTTTGCAAGCACTTATTGATGCTGGCTTTGGAGAGGCACGGTCACAAACTGGCAGAGCCGGATTTATTGACAGCACTAAACAGCGAACCGATCGGGAGATGATGTGCCACCGTTCCTTTGAATGAACGCGGACGTATATCCCGTCAATACTCTTTAAGTGCGGATGAGAGTCGAACCGCTGACACATTAACGAGCCAGCGCATGCCAGCGCGCGTGTTTTTTAAATTCGATTTAAAGTTGTTCTGTTTGTGTAATGTACTCCCAGGGATGGAAGAGAACCGCCCAGCTTTGCTGCTGGCGAAGCACACGCAAATGACAGGGGGCTTCCTTTCAAAGTCGCTCACAGAGGGCAGTGTTAATTTTCCGAGCGGGAGCGCAAGCGACCTGTACTGTGCAACAAACGTCGCCCCTGTCGTGTCGTTTGTTGCCAAACGGGAACGTCAACAATCGTCAAGCCTCTTTGTCACGTGTGCCGCTGTTAAGAAAGTGCTCGACGTGTATGTTTGTTGCTAGTCACTCATGGAAAACATTTCCGTATTTGTAAAGTTACGGATTGTGTTTTAATATCTGGGTTGTGTCTACCGGCAGATTTGTGTTATTAACATTGCTTAAAGAAATAAATGAGTAATAACATTTTTTTTTAATCGCTACATTTTCATCTTGTTTGGATATTTACAACTAGCCGGTGCTCTGTAAAGACAACTTTTTCAATGGAGAACTGAATAAACAATGTTCTTAATTTTCCAAACAACTTATCTCTTCAGTGTTTCTAATTAGTAATTATCCGAGGCAGCTTATGCAATCCTGAAACGCAAATGGGTTTTTTAATCTCTGGACTGTAGGCATTAAACACTGGCAGAGAAAAGTCTATTTTTGGATTGGTGCAGAGAAGCTTCCAGCCAATATTGCATGTCAATTCAGTGCCCTTGGAAAAATGATATTTGCAACGGGACGCACGATTTTTCTCCCCTCTAATTTATTGTTTCAAAAAAGTTATTCTAAGCAATCGTCGAAAAATAAAGCGGCACTGTCATAAATAGTGGAAACCTGTGCGTTTAATAATGATGATAATTGGTTTTAGCTGTTAATAAATCGACTGCTACTAGATGGAGGTCTTGTGATGCCATGGTGAGCAAAGGGGTTTGCTTGACCATGTGATTCCCATGCTGTTCAGTGCGAGTTCGTGAAGGGGGGTGAACAGAGGGCCCAAGACTGGTTCAGATATTACTTCACCACTCATGTTGATCGTGTTCCAGGAGTCGATTTTAGGTCACCGAATTCTTAGTGCAGTGAGCTAACCACTGCATCACCGCTCCCCATGTGATGATACTCGTTGTACATTTTCAATGAGCGTAACGTGAAAATGCGAAGGTGCCAAACGTGGGTGTTTGACACCTTCGCAAAAACAACACGCACACAGATAGTATAGGCATCTCCATTCACTCGGACACATCTCGTTGTAGAACCTGTAGCATTTTCCGAGATTAGGTAAGTCAACTTACTACAAGGTTTAGTGTTTTCAGTTCCATACGTTATAACGGTATTACAACTTAAGTTGACTTTTTGACATACAGAGCCTCTATGAGAACAATGTAATCTATTATCCAATAAAAATCAGCAAGTCTCAATGGTCTTTTTCAGAAGGGACCTGCATAGCGATGCTAGACCAATTCCTTCACGAGTGTTTCACACGTGGGAGTTGCGCAAAGTATATTGACGAAAACCAAGCAATGTGAGTACATTATGATTCTGTCTTGACGTTCACACTGCTGACTTTGCTCAAAACTTAGCACCGCTGATCGCAGCAGAGCCGTTGCTCAGACGATACGGGGAGCAAGGCAGTGCGGCGAATGTCGTTTGCGTCTCTGCGTCTCCAGGTACAACGGCTCTCTTCCCAACGGCGACCGCGGGCGCAGGAAGAGCCGCTTCGCCCTCTACAAGCGGTCTAAGGCCAACGGCGTGAAGCCCAGCACCGTGCACACCACCGCCACGCCGCAGGCTGTCAAGGTGAGGGGCACCAGCCTCGCTCACGCCCACACCTGGCACGGTCTCACCTGTAATCTGGGGGTGCGCGTGCACCGTTCATGGTACCGCCCGTTGCTTTTTGAGCTGAGAGATGTTTGTCGGTGTTCGCGTGGAGGTTGAAGGGGAATCGATTTAAAAAAATATATATTCAGGTATTTGAGGTATTCACACACGTGTTTAAACTTGGCGACAGACGTGGCAGAAGTCACGTCTCTAAATGTTTTGCGAGGCCCGCGTCTCCCGTATCGTTTGGCGCTTGCTTTGAAGTTACTGCTGCTGCGTGTGGCTGTGGCGGTGTTATCTTACCAACGGACACACAGTGCCAGACATTGTGCCCTTGCAAGGTGATGCTGGGCTGAGTAATGGGGGCGTTTCCCGTACCTTGTTTTGGAGTGCCCACCCCTTGTGATCTTAGGCGTAGACACAACCCGAAAAGTAAATATCTCGTAAAGATGGTTCTGCGTTTCCTCACGCTGCCTGAACATGAGTTTGAAGCTTCATAAATGAACAAAAATACTTTATAGAAACAGTTCCAACACCTCAGTGGCCTTACTGTGACATCATTCCCCCATGAAATTTAATACAGAGCCGGCACACTGACATCACTAGATTGCTATGACAAACGCTTTAAAGCCTGTTTCAGACAAGCCTGGGACACATCCTGGTTACATGTCTACCAGATTATAGGTATTTGTCTTTGGCTTGGATCTTCCTTAAGGCAGTAAGTATGCTTACATATGAACGTACATCAATCTGAAATGTGCACTGTCACCCAAAGCCATCTGAAACATTTTCAAGTTGGTGTATATAATGGCGTACCTGTGCAAGGTCGGAGCTCTGAACTCTTCACTGTGTGCGCAAAGACACTCTTAAGGAGATATCCCAAACACACGTGGGTAGACGCTGATAAATCTTCGTAAAATATCTTCGTTAGAATTTTTTTTTTACCAACCGAAACTGTGTTTCTGCTCAAAGCACGTTTGCATGCAAAGGGCTTTGAATTTGAGCAAATGGATTCCTCAAAATCGGAGTTGGAATTGAAATGTAATGCACGCAAACGGTGCAGCTCCACTTAAAATGTGGTCATCACAGTTCAGTGTTTTCTACTTTCAACGACGCCTTGTTTAACCGCCAATTTCTAATGATTCCATACTGTGTTTCGTTTCTGTCTTGATTGTAGACAAACAAACGGTCGATTACAAGTGCTGGGGATTTTGGTCCTCCTGGTTTTAACAACAGCTATAGATCTGCCTCGTGTTTCGTCGTTGAGAGCCAGCAGTCTATGTGTTGGTTCTACGCTGATCAGAGTCCCGGGCCTTCGTGCAATTACAACTCAAACATGCGCAACCTGTTCCTGACATCATTTTTTGTGTTATATTTTTTTGTTTCTACCCCCAAATTTGTGTGACGAATGCTACTTTCCATTAGTCCTGCAATGGCATGGCTTGGGTTAATATTTAATCACTTGTGAAATGCACCCAAACGGGGAATGTTGGGTTGCTCAGGGCGTGCAAGGAGAGATGCCAGGTGCAAGTCGGTCGCAGGTGCAACGCATGTCGTAATCGTCGCACGGTGGAAGTCTCTCGTTGTCTGTCGTGTTGTTATTCTCTTGAGGATTGTTTGGGCCACAGTCGCAACAGAGCCATCATTGAACAATGGATAACCATATGGCTTTGTACCACGAAGCCATTGATGTGGAGTCAATAGAATACTTCTCGTCTCTTCAGCCGCACTTGCAAGGCTTATACCCAAATGAAAGCGTGCTTCTGAAGCTGGCCTGTGGAAGATGGCGATAGAGTGTTTGTGGGGACGCCTCTGCTACTTGTCCCACAAAAACAACAAATCCTCCAAAGCTATTCATGCTTTGGTGTTGGCATTGCCCTTGTACTGCTTGCCTTTTGCCACCCTTTGGCCTAGCACTGGTGAGACGATGCCATAAAGATGTGTGTTTCTGGTGCAGGCCAATTTGTTCCCAGGAGAATGCACACATTATAAAAGCATATTTGTTTGCATTTTCTAGCACAAGTGTGTGCGGTTTCACATGCCTTCCAATTGGTGTCTATTTGGTGTTTGAACATCTTAACACCCGTAATTACGCGAGGAAGGGGGTGAAGCCTTGTTTTATCAATCAAAATCTGTTTGGATGAATCCGTAACCATACGTCGACAACCACTTGGATATAGCAGGGACACTGGTGGCTTTTGTCACCTCAGCAGTTGCGCAACTTGACCACACTTGAGTTAGGGACGACCACGGCACTGCGGATTTAAACCTCGCCGCCGCCAGGTGCGATCTTTCAATTTGGAATTGTCCAGACCTTGAAGACACTCAAGGTGGTTGTCATAAATTGTACTAAGTGCGAGTGCTTGCCCTGTTTGGAATATGCACGCTTGCTTTTGAATAATTCAGATGCCAAATAATGTGTCTGAACATGTCGCCGCGAAGCTACAGAAAGTGTCCGAAGCATGTTGCATGGAATAATGCTTACCAGAACCTTAATGTTTACCAGAAGCATGTTGTTAAGGTTCTGGTAAGAAGATTAAGGTTCTTACCAGAACCTTAATGTTTACCAGAAGCATGTTGTGTGGAATAATGCTTACCAGAACCTTTTCGCCTAAGCCTATAAACAAACTCAAAGTGCAATTTGCTTAGCTATCTATCTATCAACACAGATATCCACACAATTTGGGCGGTGTAAATCATCTAAAATAACAAGATGTTTTTTTTGTGTCACAGTTTTTCTCTTACCGATCTGAAAATTTTAACTCCCATGCTGGAAAAAATAAAATTGTCCGTACTCTTTTTTTTCTCGCCCTCATTTGCCGATTGGTGGAGGGGCTCTGGGTGATGCATTAATTTGTCCGTGACAGAACACCAAACAATGCATACCGCTCGCACCCGCGACATCGGCTGACAACGATACTTGCGAAATAAATAAAATGTTAAGCATTGGCATTTTTGGTTCGGTAACCACATGCAGAAACAGATGCTCGATAAATTATAAATGCCCTAGACGTTATTCCTTAAGTATTATTTTCCCCAGCCCATGCGACTGCGGGTGTGTGCACACGCATACGTACGTTGAACTTCCTTCGTACCGTACGTAGCCAACCATGTTAAGCGGAGGTGCGGGGGGGGGGTTTATGTACGCTGCGCAGTCACAATCACTCCTCGGGCAGCGGGCCCGGCAGTCTGGTCTCAAATCCTCGCTGGGGAACCGCTTTTGCCACTGCTGCCATGTTGAGAGGCTGCTTGCGTGGCCATGTGATCAATGCGCTTAGCTCCGGGTTCACAGCTGGCCACTGTCATTGAAACCTCAGACTTACCTGACAACTGTGCGCTCTGTGGAATTGTTATCTAATCAGCCTACTGTCTTCCACTTTACGGGGATGCAAACTTACCCTGCAGAATTGTTTGCAAGAGGAAGGCATTGTGCCTTAACTTCCTGGCCACGTTTTAGGAATTAGCCTCGAATAAATTATTTCCTTAATGCTTGCCAGGGCTGGAAGGCTCGATGCTGAATAGGGTGCGTTCCCTCTGGGGCACAGATGTGACAACTCAAATTTAATATAAGGGCCTTGATTATAATTTGTAGACAAACAAGTTCAGCACAATAAGTACGGCAACCTGATTTGTTGCGTTCGTCTTAGCTGTCCTCGGCAGTATTACCCAGAGAATTTCCGAGTGTCGGTGTGGGCTCTGAACGTAACCCCACTTTAGCCCTGACCTGCTCGTCAATACAGGCCTTTACCGACTTCCAACGGCAGATGGTGGGAACAATTATTATTTGAACTCCCAACACACAACTATGAATCATTCAATAATTGACGCTTTTGGCCACACTTGATGTCAGCATACTGTCTAGGAAGTCAACTTGGAGATATTATCGTGATCATTTCAATCACCCTTTCACTTCAAAGCGTCTTTGCACGAATACGCATGTTCTACATTTAAATAGGTGTCCCTCCGACATCAAATGTTAAAGTGAATAATAAGGTAATAACAATTTTGACAAATTTATTCGTGAAATGTGGATTTGGCGTAAATTCTGGGAATATCAAGTGCACGCTGCTTTGCTTGAGGAATAATAAAACTGCCATGGGTGCTTTCTTTGCTTTCTACAACATTTTGGTGAATACTTCCGACATTGAGGAAATCCTCCCTCCACCGATATGAATGGGCAACCATCGACCGGGTTACAATGTGGAGAAATTGCGGAGACTAACGCTCTGTCCCAAGCCTCGGGTCTCGGCGCCCTCTTAAAACATTACAGCCTCGGTGACTTGACAGTCTGGCAGTGCGGTGGCTGGAGCAGCCACCGTAGGTGACCCACTGAGGGCACATTATGGAGGGTTAGGTCCGTTTAGGAATTGCATAGTTACAGGCATGTGTAACGTATCGTTCCTGATAAAAAGCAATGGTAATTAATAAGTATTTATAGCGCTTTGTTAATTTGGCTGCAGTATGTAGGACATCTGATTCCGTTGCGGTCATTTAGGTTTGCTTGACCATAACTTCAGCACCCTGGTCAGCGTAGGTTGGTAAATAGAGAACACAGTCGTGGTTCACAATCACTCGCCACTGATGTTAACCCTGGCCAGGAATTGAATTGAGGTTGCCGGGTTAAAAGCGAAGTGCCGGTAATCGTTTCGCCACTTTTCCATCCCAGTGCCTGTATCAAAGCAGGTTACGTAATGCACGAAGGGGTTAAAGTTGTTTTGGATGGATATGAAAGTCACCTATGCATGTAAGATGGCGTGCCATCTGCCATTTGCACGCTAAGCCCTCTGTGCGATGTCAGACGCCTCGCTAAAGTGTCTCTGAAGAGCAAACCCCCCCCCCCCCCCCCCTGCAAAGTCGCATCCAGTGATGCTGCCAGTCGGTTGCAGGCTTCTGTGGTCACATGAGATTTATGAGCAAAATCAAAGAAGCTCCAAGAGAACACTGCCAGTCGGTAGCATTATTTCACTTTGTTCTGCCGTGCAGCTGAGTGGTTTGGAGACCCCATGTGGCCTCCCCCCGCCCCCCCCCCCCCCCCAGAGTCTGTAATGTTATAGGCTGGCACACGAGGCAGCGGGTCATTGTTTTCGGTGGCGTAGAACAACAGTTTTCAAACGGCGAATCCAACTTCTCCCACACTTACCAAACAGCACGTGCGCACCCAACGTACAATATCTAGGTCATCTGAGCGGGAGTGATGTGCTAATCTGTGAAGTGGGGCTGAGGTCACGCCAAGAGGGTCATTGCTACATTCCCACAACCATTGCCAGCTGGTTCGTCGGTCCTGGAATGATTCTGGACCATTCCCTCCTGCCAATCGCTATTCCTTAGCCCCCTAGGATTGTATGAGGGCAGGCTACCCTAGGATAATATCTATTGATATTTAATTCTCTACCAATTTTTATTTTTTACATTAATATGTCCCCGAACTTAGGCTCAGGGCCGCTGACCGCGCATCTCTCTTCTCCTCCACGTTGACCCCGTGAGGTCACTACTGGGTTCCCCGGGTGGCCCGGGTGAAACAGCGCCGCACGCTTGGGGATGAACGACGGCAAACGGGGCTGGGCGCCCGAGTCAGGCCGTGCTGGCGAGGCCAAAGCAGGTTGACCGGTCTGTGAAGTGAGCCCGGCTCATTTCCCAACGGCAGTGGGAAATGTGGCGTTGGATTCACTTCCCGAAAGTTTGGTTGTCGTTACGTCTTCATTATGTGCCTGGACTGCATGAAAAACAAATAACTTGCAACTGAGTGTAGCCGCCCCGCCGTCTTGCCGTGGCAGTTTAAAATATTACCTTGGCTTTGCCAAAGAAATCAGGTGAACAGCACATTGTAAGCTTTGGAAATTTGCTTTTAACTGCTTAATGGTTAATTATATAGAAACAAACAAAAAAACAAATGCCCTTTGAAAATGTAATGCAGCTGTGGTTAGGTTTGAGAAGCCTGCATCTTCTGCTCAGGAACTTTTTCCTTGAGCCACCTCTCCTCGAGTGGGAGAAATAAAAACAATGAAAGAGCGCAAGCGTTGAAGTGCCACAAAGGTTGAATAAGAGCCGTGACCGTGACGTTTACGGCTCTCGGTAAAGGTCCTCCACCGCCGGCTCGTCGGTGTTGACGCACGCTGCGCGCCTTTCTCCCAAAGCGGTATTTTGCACTCCTAAATCAACAGCCGCACAATGCACACAATGATACCCACGTTCCTGCGCTTGCTGCAAATACACATTCCATCTTTAGCACATTACAAACGGCTTTGAGTACAAGGGCTGTCCAGTTCATAGGGCATGGGGGGCATGTATTGTTATAGTGGGGCAGAGATAAGTAAAACAAATTCACCGGTTTTCTGCAATGACATGAAAAGCCTCAAGTAGTGACAGAAAGAAATGAGGTTCTGGTCCTCGTGCTCTGCCGCGATAGCACTCAGGCCCGGTATCGCCGTGTCACAGCCCCCGAATTGGCCCCGCGTTGCTCTGTCATAGCCAGAGGTGTTAACACTTGCCTCTCTAAACCCGTGCGTGCGTGGAAGAGTCTGGTGAATGATAGAAACTCCCGTAGGTCGCCCATCTTGCCAGGCGACTGACGTGCGCTGGACGATTTTGTCCCGAGCAGCGTGGGCGCCGAATGAGCAGAAGCGCCGCTCCGGCCGTCGTCGCGCGACCCCTTAAATAGGTCCCCGTGAAAATAAACGTTCACGTGGTAGGGCTGCAGGGGGGGCAGAGGTGAGGGCGTCGAAGAGCACAGCGTGCGCGGTCGGCGATGGAGTTGAAGGGATGCTGAGGGCGAGGGAGGCTTGGAAGTCACGGAGGAGAAAGAAGAAGCCCTTTATACCCACGGGCGGAAAGGGGAGGATGGCTGTTCTCCTTACAGCGCACATCGGCGGGCTTTACGCATACACCTTCGACAGACTCTGTGAGAGAGAAAACAAATGGGGGGGGGGGGGAGGGGCTCCCTTTGTTAGGCTTCGTTCCAAAGGGAGTATAAACGCTGTTGCTTTTTTTTCCACGTTACACGGTTTGAAAAGAAGCGGTGTTTTGAGTACAGTGGCGTGGACGGCACGGGCATTCGTTTGTTGTTGGCACATTGCCCACGTGTGTGGGCTGTGGCCTGAGACGTGCTGTGTAAACATCGATACTGGATCACCTTGCTTTCGGGGCTAGTGCTTTGGGTTTTTCTTACAATGGCGATTGCACTGCCAAAACAAAAGTACAAATTCCGCCACTCTCTTCCCGATGGACGGAACAGTGTTGTAAGAGGAGTGCTAAATTACTTGCAGCCCTGGAAAGGTTTTGCCAGCGAGAGAATGGACACATCTTTAAATATTGGCGAGCGTTTCCCTGCCAATAATTCTTGGCTGCAGGGCTGAGGACATTCAAGGGACTTTATTGTTGTTATAGCCAATGCAATGTGCAACATTTTGGAGGCTTTTGAAATATTTAAATCAGATTATAACTGGCATACAATTGAAAAATGTCTAATATGAATTAATTTTAAACCTGCCAGCATTCGTGCATTGATTTCTCGTGTAAATTTTGGTACACGGTTTGTTTTGCTTCTTAAACATTGACTTGTCATGCTATAGTAGGGGGGGGGGGAAAGTTGTCTGTGTGGCTTCCTGCCTGGATTCCTGTCTGCCTGGCTGGCGAGCAGTTTGGCGTGCGCGGCAGTGGAGTCGCTGTGCACGTGCTCGATTGCTTCACCCGCATCCCACAGCGTCGAGCTGGGTTCGTGTTGTCTTGCTAACGTCACGCCTCCACCCCCTCCCCCCCACCCTGCAGGGTTCCCGCAAATACAATCGAGGAGGGAGGTGTGGGTGGGAGATAGAGGAGGGGATTGCAGAGGAATGGAGAGAAGAGAGGCGGGGAGAGAGTGAAAGGGTGTAAAATGGAGAGGAGAGAGAGAGCAAAATGCAAAGAGGAGAGGAAAGGAATGCGAGAATCGGTGGGAGGGAGGATTATGGAGTGGCAAGAGAGATGGGAAAAGGGAGAGGTGGCAATAATAAGGAGAGCGAGGTTGTGAGAGAGAGAAACAGTGAGGGAGATTGGTGGTAGGGAAGAGGGTGGGATGCAGTGGAGGGAGAAGAGGAATACAAAGGGAGGGAGAGAGGTGGAAGAGGGGACGGAGGAATAGAGAGACCGACCGAGACGAAGCGAGACATTGAGATGTATTGCGATGTACGGCAAGAGACATGTGCAGAGAGACAGGACTCTGTAAGATGCAAAGTTTTGTTGGCTGGCTGGGAGGGATGGACGGCTGGTTACGTCCAAAGGACGTGTGCTTTGCTATTATACGGAGATAAAAAAAAAGTTATTATTACACAGCAGTAGTCATTAATGTTGGATAATCAGAAACCTTTTTGAAGTTTGGCTTAATGAGACCTTTTGAATAAACCAGTTTGTGCAATTTAACACATGCAGAGTCAAAACACTTACGGGTTCTAACCTAATGCCAGGGTTCCATGCCTCTTGACGAGACAGCGAGAGAGACTGAGGCTTCACACAAGCTGTGACTTTAACCTTGGTGCCTGGCCTCCCAGTGCCCGTCTCTGTGGCCGGTTGTCTGCCGATAGAGTCTTGGCAACCGGCTGCTTAGAGCGCAAATCTGCATTGGTGCGGCCGCCCGCCTAAGCGACGCCATCGCACAAACGGCAACATTAGCGACGTTTGGATGCTGTAGTTTACGGTTCACTTTAGCACATTGGCCGCTGAGTAATGTCCTCTCTAGGGGAGCACAAATGCGAGAATGTTGTAGGAAGAGTGATTTATGCGCGGCATTCTTGTCACAGTGCCGCACGTTGAAAGCGCCCGCGCCTCCGCGGTTTATTTTATTTTGGGATTAGCCGCTTCCATTTAATTTGGTATCAAGAACACGGAGTCTTGCCTTGCAGCCGCAGCAGCAACAGCAGCAGGAGCCGCAGCAGCAGCATGCATCCTTATGTTACCCGCTGCTGTGCGGTCCTACAGACAGATATAAAGCTCTTTTTCACAGATGTCGTGCAAAGTACAAGAAAAATAAACAAATCACCCTAACACATACAAGTACAACTAACTGATCCCCATCCTGCCAGGCACTGAGGTATGAACTTATTTTTCAGAAGCGACCTGACCACAAAATGATAGCCCAAGAAAGTGACCCATGATTTAGACGTTTATAGCACCAAAATAATCTAAATAATCTCAATGCATGCCGATATAAGACACATCCATTATGATTAGACTTTGTTGCACTTCAACTCCTGCAGCTGCGGCCGTCTCACTCTCGTTCTAAACCCCCGTAGTTGCTGCAGCACTGTCACCCTTCCACGGAAGGTTGCAGCTGACTCGAGTCGTGACAGAACTTAACCCAGGAAATCTCAAGACTTGCATTCAAGAAGGTTCTACTCGACATGCGATGGCAAAAAATCCTTTATTGAGTAATTTGCACCTGAGAGGAGACGCGAGTGCCCGGAGAAAGCCCCGTGCATACAAAGGGGCAACACAAACACAATCCCTACGGATAGGTAAACAACCAATTTGCCGTATTACCACCGCTCGTACAGCGTTTGCCGACACGCTCCGACTCCACCACACGCCAACATTCATCCTCGTGCCGGCCACCCAGAAACCAAATTCGTATTCATTTAATAATATAATTCTTACCCCCTCCCCGCTCCCACTCCGCCTGCATCACGTGACCCGTCCGCCATCTCCACTCAGTGTATTAGTTTTCTGGGCTCGGTGCCCAGAGTTCTTTTTATGGTGCTTCTGCAACACTTGGTGTTTTTTTGGCAGGGTTTTCACCCTGTAGGCTAGGCTGGGATCTAGAAATTAATCCCATGTTTTCAGTAGGGGCACTAGCCTCAGTCAGTGCGGCTAACGCAGCCCCATTAGGCGCGTAAAAGTAAAATTTGAAATGGTTAGAAACAGTTAATTAATAACATTGCCGCTGGAGCGGAATACACTACGGTGGCTGGGCTCGCAGTGAGGTCCGTGCAGTGCGGAGCGTCTCTCAAATTCGGCGGTCCGTGTTTGTGCTTCCGCTGCACTCGATGGGGCGAGAAGTACGTTCGGTGTCGCGCTCTGCCGGCGCGGGAGCACGAGGGCAGGTCATGCGGAGGCTCCGGATTTGGCACCAAAAATCCACGGCCGTGCAAGATGACAGCGGTGGTGCCTGAGAGAGAGAGGCCACCATGCCCAGAAGAGGCAGGGAGAAGCGTGGCATGGGCTTCCCAATGCCACGGCTCCTCCGAAGGAGCGTTCCGGGGCCAATGGTAGGCAGCAGCAGCTGCTGCTGCTGCTGCAGGCCCTGTGGCAGCGGCCGCGAGGCTGCAACAGCTTGGCCACGCATCACGCTGGGGTTAGCAGACGGGTCCCTGGGGTTAGCAGAGGGGTCCCTGGGGTTAGCAGAGGGGTCCCTGGGGTTAGCAGACGGGTCCCTGGGGTTAGCAGAGGGGTCCCTGGGGTTAGCAGAGGGGTCCCTGGGGTTAGCAGACGGGTCCCTGGGGTTAGCAGAGGGGTCCTTGGGGTTAGCAGAGGGGTCCCTGGGGTTAGCAGAGGGGTCCCTGGGGTTAGCAGAGGGGTCCCTGGGGTTAGCAGAGGAGTCCCGCGACACGCGGCAGTCTCGGTCGAGTTGGTTCCACGGACCAGGCTCCACGTGCGGTCACTGTGGTGGAGCTCGTGAGACAACTGGGACCCGCTGGAAGGCGACGTGTGTGACGATTAGTTCCGGTATCCCCGGTCCGCAGGGAAAGACCGATCGTGATGGTTGAGCTCCCCTCTACTGCATTGAGGAAACCCTTTGGGGGTTTTTCAAGGAGCAGATAATCCTACAAAACAGATGTCAGCGTTCTGGGCTTGGGGGGGGGCGCCAAGCTGTTGGAGGAGTTGCCCTGCAGGGTTACAGGGACGAGAGCATCAACTCCTCTGGAGCTTAGGGCGATGGGGCGAGAGCCCTCTCATGCGACCTCTCGCCCGCATGAGAGAGGTCGTTACCACAGGGAAAGGGCGTGACGCCTTGACTGCGGTGGTGACGGTCGACGGAAGGCAGGGGGCCTCCCCCCCCCCCTCCTCAGATTCAACAAACGTAATGGGGAGCCATTCTTCTTCCTCGTCACCTGGGTAGGGGGGGGGGGGGAGAATGGCGTCTCGGCAGCTTGCGAGACCACCGGGGTGTGTCTGCAACCCTCCATTGTATGGCTCGGATAGAAATGTCACCGAGTCGAGATGGCGGATGGTCGGTGCACGTCAGTGCGGGCGGGTGGGGTGGGGGGCCTCCCGCTATTTTAATCGTTAAATGGATACGTTGTCGTTTTGAGCACGAGTTGGTACCAAGGATCAGTTGGAGATGTGGCCCTTTGCGTGGGACGGTCTCGGCGTGATCCACCAACCCCCCCCCCCAAAAAAAAAAAACCGAGACGTTGCTAAAAGTGGGCGTGAGAGCGACGGTAGCGGTGTGTCGTGCTCACCGCGTGTGCGTCAACCCTTCGGAGGAGATGTTTAGCGGGCAGCAGAGGTGTGAGGTTTGGTGAGGAGCAGGTGAAAGCCTCTCCATGTTGATCTGTCCCCGGTGCACTGGCCTCGTGCACGTTGCCACGAACATTCCAGAGATGACTCCGCTGTGTTGGGCTCTCTCGTGCAGCGCACAGTCCCTCGAATTTTCACCTTTTTGTTAAATCTTCAAAGCACAAAGTATCTCGCAAATTATGTTTTTGGTCGACATAAGCTTTTGATTTTGCACATTACAGTGCCTGTAAGGAGAGCGCATGAATAATTTAGATATGAATCTTAGTTTTGTACTAAACCTACAGCATTTAATTCAGAATTTGGCAAACAGTGTTTTTTTGTACAAAAACAGATTTTATTAAAATTGATTCTTTTAGCAACAGAGTACAGAATGTGATTTTAAGGGCACTTGGATGATGGCCAAAAAAATCATTACACATGCAGCAGAACATATGGCAAAGCTTTAACCTAAACATACATTTGAAAAAATCACATCGAATAATTATTTTGAAGCAATAATTATTTGAGTACATCAGGTATGTTGCCTCGTGCTTACTGAAAGCTTCCTTTAACCCTTCTGCATGCCCCTCAGCCTTTTGCTGCTGCGATGCTAAAACTGTGCCGGGACAATTGTTTATAAAGTCTCGGTCGGAGCCCCGGCTCTTGCGCAGCATCGAACTTTCTCAGCCGGCGCTGCGTCACAGCGGCCGGGTGGCCGCGAAGCAGCGGCCCGAAGGGGGAGACACGCCGAGATGACTCCTCCATCCTCCTGCCCGCCCTCGCGAGGCTCTCGGTGGCTGTGAGCGAGGGAGGGGTTAATAGCCTGTCGCTGTGGCTCAGGCAAGCAATTACATCTCCGACTTCCAGCCCCGTCAGTGCTCCCCACTCCGCAGCTTTGAAATCTATTTTTATTTACCAGCCGAATGTTTCCCACGCCCCTCGTGGAATCCCAGTACGCAGCACCCTCCGATAAACGCTGCCTCCCTACGCGCTCGCCCCCCCTCTCCGCGTCTCCTCCCCCGCCCCTCCTGGCCACACGTGCTGTTTTTAGTCATCGTCCATTTTTTTCCCCCTTCTCCTAGTTGCGATTGTTAATTTAAGCCTTTTTATTTTTAGCCGGAGTGCGCAATCAACGCGCATCCTCGTGCATATTTTTTTGCGCCCTTTTAACCGTTTCGGCAGCCGCGGCGACCTCGCGATATCAAAATAAGTGGGGTGAATCGACCGTAAGACTGAGTGGTGCTTCGCGGTAAAAGATACCAAATTAAAAAAATGTTATGAAAATATATTAAACGAAGCCTTGCTATTTGAGTTCAATGGCAGTCTGTGCCACATTCTGTTGCCCCATTATGTAAGGACACCGTAGCTGAGCTCAACTCTGTGGCTGGATTACGGTTGCCTTACAGTTGAGTCACATGTTTAAGGATAAATGGGTTCTCGTGAGCTAAAAGCGCTCGATCTGCTGGAGCAACTTATGCCTCGTATTGTTCCCAGAGCTTGATTAAAATCGATGGTTAAACAATAATTTAAGGGAACGCTCTAAATTTTTGTGGCAACAGGCGAGGAGATGTGTAATTAATAAAGCTCGCCCCAACGGCGTTCACATCGTTTTTCCACTTGTCGCCTGTGTACCGGGTTGTCGGCTGCCAACGCTCGCTAACCCAAATACCCGAGGAGGCCAAATCGTCCACCTTTCTTGACAAATGTTTGACAAATGTCACTCGTACGCGAGTCTATAAATATGGCCTACGTGTTTGGTTCAGCAAAGCCTTTTGGCGAGGCGTCGCGGCATTCGTTTCGAGCGCGCCTTGTTCGTGTGGCATTTCAGTCTGCGTTTGTATCCACCCTTTATTAAACGTCGCTCTCGGAATGCTCGCGAAGCTGCCGCGTGGTTTGCGGGGCGGGGGGTTTGCCAGCGTGTGGAGAGGCGAGAGAGAGGAGGGGGTGGGAGTTGGAGAGAGTTTCACGTCCTCTGGAAGACACGACCACGTGGGTGGTCGCGGGTACTTTAGATGGGGGGGGATTGGGGGGGGTCTCACGATTTTCACGAACCCCCCTCCCCAACTCTCCCCTTCCCCATGAAGCCGTTGGCAGCGTCGTTCATACGTTTAGAATAGCCGCTTTCGGACCAGCAGAAATAGCTTCGATGTATTTATTTTAAAGCGGAACTGTCACACGGCTGCCCGAAACAAATACTTTGTTGAACCAGAGCCACGCTTTGCTCGACGCATTGCGAGCGTGAGATCTGTCTGGGCCAAAATGCCACAATCAGCTTTAATTGCCGTGGCCCGTCAAGGCCCGTTCCAAGAAAATCGTAATTTTAGCTACGGTGGAAATAGGTGCGCGTTATGCACCATTAGCATCGTTTTCAGATTCGTAAATACAGCAGTGCTGTTGCACGTCCAACCCGGTTGGATTAATGTGCGCATGGCTTAAAATTCTTCTCACTTTACCACCCACAAATAAAAATATTAAACGTGCCTCAATTCATCTGTACCCATTGCACTGCTCTTAATCGTATTAACAGCACGATATTAAATAGCTTTTGGAGTTGCCTTTAATTCGGGCCGTCCCAGTTAACCCCCACTGCTAACAGCCGTGTCCTCCTGGGATGCAAGACGGATTACCCCTCCCAGCCCTCGGCTCTCCGGCGGAACGTTAGGGCCCTTGACGAGTCGGGCAACTGATGGATGTTCGGCAGAGGCTGCAGCTCGATGTTTGTTCACACTGTGGCGATGGTGCTGAAGGCTGCCGTTTGACACCTGTTGTGAGCTCGTGCGTGTCTCTCACCCTTTTCCCTCGCCCCCTCTCCCCTCTCCACCCTCTCCACCCTCTCCACCCTCTCCACCCTCTCCCCTCGCCACCACACAGGCGGTGAGCAGCAAGGAGCAGCACAGCATCTCGTACACGCTGTCACGCAACCACACCGTCGTGGTGGAGTACACGCACGACGCCGACACCGACATGTTCCAGGTGATTGCACCCCCGCCAACACCGCCACCGCAAAGATCCCCCGTGCAGGCTACGTTGACTGTTGGCGCAAGGGGGTTAGTGTAGCCAGTTGCACGGCGGGCGTCGTAGGCTCCCCATCGCTGTGCGTTTAAACACCGCATCAGGTAATTATACAAGACTGAGTCGACCTGTTCTGATATAATTCGTGACTAATGCTCTCTATGGCTGTGAATCGACTGCAGACCGCCAGGTTCATAGCGCAGTTTGGCTAACCCCTACACACTACCACTATAAATACAGAGATCATCCCCCTTACAGCCTTAACAGACTGTAGGGGCAAGTGATGTTAGTGAGCACCAATGAAGGCCAGAACGGCACACGTGGGGGTGGGTGGCCAACACCACGCCCAACCGCATTTGTCTCCCCAGTGGCGATGATTACACACCACACCAGGTCCTCATTTGAGGCTGAGTCAGGGGAGGCCCACGACCGTTTCAAATAATCGTCACTGGTGTTGGTCGTGAGCGGGAATCGAACTCGGGTTGCCGGGTTCATAGCGCAGCGTAGCGCTAACCGCTACACTACCGCTCCCCACACGAGCACAACGCACACACGCGCACACATGCGCACGGCCTCAATGTGCGGTTCGTGACCTATGACCCAACACAGGCTGTTTTAACAGCACACACTTTGGCCCCCGCCTGTAGCTGCTAACATTAACTTCTAACGCACGTGTGGCATGCACCCGCTTGTAACGGAGAGAGCATTGGAGGTCGGGTCATTGGATCATGTGGAGATCGTGTTCTGCAATACCCAGTGGACTGCTAGGTAGCCAGGAGAAATGCAGTACAGAAAGTGGGTTTCTGATCCATCTGTGTGTGCGTGTTGAGTGTTCTCTCCGTAAGTGTGAGGTTTTTCTCCCCCGAAACTAAGGTTTATTCCCACATGCAAAACACTCACGAAGGACCGGCCAAGCTTCCGAATGCAGAGCTCTCCTGTGTGTTTATGAGTCTTAATTAGATAACCTGTCACTATCATTAAAACAAAAGGCGTTTGCAAGGACATTATATAACCCCGAGTGGTCATTCAGTCGAGAAACCGTTAGCCCCTAATTCAAACGAATAACCTTGACTCGCAAACTGTAACCCTTGACTGCAGCCGTAATCCGGCAGCGCCGAGCCGTTCACTTTAGCCTCTCACTCTTAACCGTAGCCCTCGGCGTCGACTCCCAGTCGGGGCTGGAGGCCACCTGTTCCGCCGACACGGGTGCCACCCACAGCGACTGGCACCCATCGCGCCGCTCAGAAATGCCGCAGTGCCCCGCCGGCGGCGCGGAGGCGTTGTTTACGGTGCGCCGCGCTCACCGCCGTCCCGGTGTTACGTGCGCTCCCAACAACGCGGCCATTCGCTGCCTCGCGCGCACGCAGCTCGACTCGGCGGAAGTTGCAACTCAAAACAAACAAACAAACAGCCCCTTGCAGAGAAGCACCCAGGCTGTGCGTCCTACGCTGAGCGGGAAGCTTTGTTCTTGAAAAAATACTTTTTCCTACATTCATTGGCGGGAACCCACGTCATTCGTGTGACGGTAGCCGCGGGTGCCAACGTGAATTACGAGAAGAAGCGCCTTTTATACGGCGAGAATTTTTTTATTGAGAATCGGCAGTGCGTCACTGCAGTGCCACGATGTCACCGTTGTATCAACGAGAAACGGCCATGACGTGACGAGGGAGCGCCGTCTCCCGGTGACGCGAATGTCTTTCAGTGATCTCCGTCGGAGAAGCCTGGGTCGCACGGCCTAGGTGTGCGTCTGCAAAGTAAGAACCGTTGGCTCTGCGGGGTCGTGGCTGTCTTCGCCCGAAGGCCCGGCACAAGTGCATCAGCGGCGAGAGTCAATGACTTTCGGCAATGGCAATCGGCTCTGGCAAGCGATGGACGCAAACATTGACGGTGCCGGGCGACAGGGCTGAGAGCCGCGATGCCCAAACCCGTGCCGAGCTTTGTCGCTCGGATCGCTCGTGTGACGTTGAAAATCAATGCAACGTTAGTCGTATGGAACTTGGCACCAGAGCGGTGGGGGAGGGGGGGGGGTGCATTTGCTAAACTTTTCAACGTGAGCCCCTTCCATTCGTTAGGCAGAATTTTCTAATTTAAATTTAATGATTGTGTTGTTAAAAAAAAAACCCGAAATTAAATATTTGTGGCTCACGAGGAGCAATCAGGACGTCCGCAAATCCACAACAACTGTGTGTTGCCCTGGGCTGCGCATTAACATCGTAAATGCTCGCTGCCTTTTCCTCACAAGAATGTGTAGCCCTGTGCTGTGAGCGTCTTTTGCAGCACATCATTAAAAAGTAAAAAAACATACTGCACACTGTATGTTGTGCATGTGCGCACACTTTATAACTGCTGCGTGTTGTACTTAAAACGACGTTTGCAGCTGGCATTAATAATTTGTGCGCTGGCAACTGTGCGAATGTAGTCAATTAAATCCGTTGCAAGAATAACGGCGGTTGTTGTCAAAATGGGAAAAGAACACGAGGCAGCCGAGTTGCACTGCACCGCTGATACACTGCTGATGACTATCAGGATCTGTGAATGTGTTTGGTTCTATACACTTGACCACCACGTTTGTGGGGCGTGCATTTTTCCCTCTGGCTGCCGCTCGGGCTGACTGTGGTTGAGGATTGCCGCCGTATAGGAGCGGTCCCGCGATGGATTCGATTTGCCGCCTCGACATTTGATCGTGGACCCCACGTGAAGTCAACCCCCACGGTGTTGTTGCGGCCTTTGGAGACCTGAATAACGATTCCGTTATTTTTTTCCTCAGCTCAACGAAACATAGATTTTAGAAAAATCTGTTCGCAGGATTACGCTTTTTTTTTTTCTGGGGCCGCTGTGCAGCGTGAGGGATTTAAAAAAAAAACGTTTTGGTAACATCGCTTGCTCTCGTCGTCGTTAGCCCGTGACACATTCTCAGAGTTTGTGCACACACGGCGTGGACCCTTACGCAGTCCTTTGATTCATTATTTAAACATCGATTAATCTGATGGCACGCTCGTTTTTTAAGTGTGTGTGTGTGGAATTTGAACCAGTATTCTTCAGGTCTGGTGTGGCAGTAGTTCATGTTATTTTATATTTTTTACCCTGTGGCATTCCAGCTAGCTCCTTGTGAAGCTGGTTCTTGTTCGTAGGCTGCCGGTGGCTTGCCAAAAGAGCCGTGGGAATTCCCCTGCAAAGCCACCGCCATCCCCGGCACATTGTGCACGTGCCTCCTGCGGCAGGGAGACCGGCCCCCTGATGGAATCGGCTCCGACGTGACGGACAGCCGATCGATAACCACGCGCGGGCGACGATGGCTTTCGCTCGCAAACGCGATGCGAATTCTTTCGATTTCTGCGGCGTGCTTCCAGGGAGGATGCCCGTGAATCATTGCAACTGCGGGTTTGCCCTGTAATCAGACACCATTTCCACGGTCGAGTACCGTGTCGCGGCTCTCCAGTGCACGCGTTCCTGCCGCCCGCCTGCCCGCCTCTTTGGAATCCCGCGACCGCAGATCCTAGGCCATCTCATTGGCAGGGGCCTGCGGACGGACAAATCCGGTGACCTCCTGCGATTTGGAACAATTCCACGGGTGCTTTTTTGGTTTTCAACTCAGCTGCCCATGCCAAGCGATTGTATGGGGAAATGGCGCGTGCCTCAACCAGGAGAGTGTTGCTCAGAGAGCCCGGTGGCGATTGCGGTGCATTTTAGAGGACGTCTATAGTTATCCGAGCAGGGTTGCATGGCTGATTTCAATTCGCAAATTGCTGGCCTCATTTCCAAAACGTGTTTTGGATCTCACAATCTGGCATGCTGGGGATTTGGCTTCGCACGCCGCACCGCTTTGTCTACCTCGTCGTTGTGTTTCTGCGCGAGCGCTGCGAAGCGTTATCTTGTTTTCCATGAAAAGTCGATTTGAGAATGCAGAAGAGATCCGCCTTAAAATTCAGGCGCAGTTCCCCGTTCCTCGAGCGTGCCGCCGGTGTTCAGAAAATGGAATTGTGCTTTTTCTGCTTTGAAGTGTTTTTTAACGAGATAGCGGCGTTTTGGCAGTTACAAAGCACCCTTATTGTCTGTTCCACAAAAGTAGGCTGTTATTTTATTCTTGGTTATTGCCATAAATAACAGTAAACTGCTGGAACAATGCAGCCGCAATTTTTCCTTGTCCTCCTCCTCTCCACCCGCAAACATAATCTTCCTATTTCATAGATTTTATTTACTCCTTTGCTTTTCATGACTTGTATAGCATTGTTGCCCCCTCTCATTTTGTGCCGGTCTCTCAATTTCAGAAACAGGTCGGTGCTGTTGCACACATTATTCCGCACCCTTGGCGCGTGCTTCACACGCCCGCAATTACGTGTCGGGCGTACGCACACACGCGCGCGTACGTAGTTTGCAGGCGCCCTGTAAAATTGTGCAATTTTTTCACTGGCTGGAGCACCGTGCCGAGACTTCACCGACGCGATTCGTGCGTCAGACCTCGTGGAGGGCGGCGCGAGGTGCTGTCAGGGCCCCCACGTCCCCCACACCTCCCACGGCCCCCACTCGTGCCCTTTTCACTCTCCCTTCGCTCGACCCGCCACAGTGCCTTTGCTACAAAAGTGCCATTTTTACAGCCGGCGGATTCACGTTTGTAAAAAAAAAAACGCATTTACATTTAGAGGAGTCAAACTTGGGCTGTTTCCGCACAAACTTTAAAAATTATGCGTTCCGGTTTCCCGAACCGATGGCTTGCCAGGCCCGCGACCACCGCGCGCTCCTCTTCATGCCTTCGTTTGCCAGCCGCAGACGACGCCCGGTGACGCGCACCCCAGGCCGCCCCAGCGCAAATCTCACTTCCGTTTGCCTCCGCCACACCGGCTCTGAAATAAATGGAGGCAGCGTTTTACAGAATTCATCATCAAAAAACACGGCCCTTTTAGACTGTATTTTTTCGTGGAAATATGAGGGGGGAGAATAAGTTGTGTAAAAAAAAAACCCCGACACGTTGCTGGCATGCAGGTTGCGTGCAGGTAAAAGCTCGCTACGTTGCGTGCGGTCTATTGTTTTGGGAGCTTGGTGTTTGTCAGTGTCGGAGGACGGTGGCATGAGCCCATCATTTTATCGTTGCGTTCGCGCGTGGGGTGTGGGGAGGTGCCGGAGAGTGCGGTTCACTTTAGCGGCGTGACGACGAAACCGGGTCGTCGATTAAAATAGTTTCTTGTGCCCGTGATAAATGCATCGAATCACGCACGCGGCGTTTTATTATTCACAATAGTTGTATAGTTGTGTTAGGGCGCGCCGTAACGTTGGCAAATAATAGCTTCTGGAATGGAATCACGACAGCGGATCGTGAGAATTAACTCGCAAGGGGCCGAATCGTTGCAGGTCTACTGTGCGTGCATTTTATTTCTCCGCTTTCGAAAACAAGGCGTGCAGATGTTAACGCGAAAAGCAGTCGTCTGCAGTCAAGTTCTAGTTGAACGCTGATAGCTGTAGTTTTATTTTGTTGGTCGTGGGGGGGAAGGGGGAGCGGAGACAGTGGTGTCGTGCCTCTCACGGCTTTCGAGTTGAGCCCTTCACACGCGTGTTTATTTATTTATTGTTTCCATCTTCTATCAAAGCGATCATTTGGTACTTCTCTTTGGAGTGTGCCGCGTAGGTGCGCGCTCCGTCAGCTTCGCGTTCTCCTCTTTGTTGCCCCACGCGCGCCACATCTTTCACTCGGTGCCATTCGCGTGCTTGAGTTTTTGGCCTCTTAGCCTATTTGGGGAGGGTGTGGGGGGGCTGTCAACCCTTTGGATCCCATGAGCGACCTGGCTGGCTGCGCCGCGCTTGCGCTTGGCTTGGTCGTGGTGACGACGCCGCCCGTTGTTCCCGCGGTGCAGCCACTTGCTCCACGCCCGAGATCAAACGGGCAGCAGCAGCAGCAGCATCAACAGCGCTGAAACCATGCCACGAAGGGCCCCCGGCAGTGCTTGCTGTCTGCGAGCGGGCGTCGTGGCACGCGCCTGATGAACACGCGGCCTTTATGCGGCGTAATCAATCATGTAAATAGTTAATAGCGTCATCCCTTACACTGCTCGCGTGTGTGTGTATATATATGAGCGTGGGCTTCACAAGCTAATGGATTAGGCGAGTAACCCTCTCGCTTGACGTCAAAATTTCCACCAGCGGCAACATCCGCGGCGTGCCACGCAAAATCGGACAATGTGGGTTTTGTGCCCTGGTGATGTCATGGCTCGTCTTGGTTTCACTCGCACATACACAAAGGTCCCTCGCTTATCCATTCAGACCGTTGTGGTAGTTGCTGTTCGCGAGTAACGAGTGGGCGACGAGCACGACGCCACAGTTCTGATGTTTACTCGGTGTTCAATTTGACCACTCATCTTTTGAGGCACATATATCTAAGGTGGTTAAAATGTCCTTTTTCCACTTAAGAAATAATGGCAGAATGCATCACTTCTGGTCACCTGCTGACTTGGAGAGACTGGTCCATGCTTTTGTGTTATCCCGACTCGACCACTGCCACGCCTCACTGGTTGAGATTCCAAGCAAAGTACTGGGCAGACTCCAGCTTGTTCAGAATGCAACTGCTAGAGTGCTCACACCTCGTACAGCATTAACGTGAGCACATTCCACCAGTGCTCTTATCCCTGCTATTAACCTATACGGTTTTTAAAGGGGCTCACCTCATATTACTTGCATAATGCATTTATATATTCCATCAAGGTCCTTAAGATCTTCTGATCTCCAACTGCTCAGAACTCCCAGGTCTATAGGTTTGCACTCTTTTGGTGGTCGGGCACCCAAGCTATGGAACTCCTTGCCACTTGAAATCAGGCGATCAGTCAGTAGATATGTCTGCTTTGAAAACTCCATCTCTTTAAAATGGCCTTGCCTCTTTAGTTTGGTCGATTGCCCTGCTGGTTCTGTTTTTGTTTTCTGCTTTCCATGCATTGTGCATTGGGATCCTAGAATGGAATGTGCATTATACATTTGAAGTATTATTACACTTTAAGGCGCAGTCAAGCTACTAGGGTGGGTCCAGGACAGGTTCCCATACTTTGATTCCAGTGATAATATCCACGTTTGGGAATTTAACTCATCGAAATGGGTTCGCAGCGGACTCATCCATCGCACCACCGTTCCTTAAAATACACGCACACACACGCACTCATCTTCCCACACATTCACGCGCACGCACACACGCACACACATGCAGAGCTATTGTTTACTGCGTCAAAGACCGGACGCGCGTAGCCGTTTCCCCGCGTTGAGCTCACCGGGTCTGCTGGAGCCGCCAGGGCCCTTGAGTGCTGCACGGCCGCAGCATCACGCTTGGGTCATCCTGCAACTTTTGCAGTCCAGTTTGGTTTCAAGTAGCTAGACATCATATTCAATTAGTCGCTCCAAAAACCGCACAAAACACATTGCATTTTTGCAATGACCTTGGCGAACGTTGTATCACATTTACTCTTAAGAATGTTTATTTCTCTCGAAATATATATTTTTACAGGGTAACACTGGTGCTGACGTCGTTTTCCCCAGAAAAAAATGCCCCATAGAGCCACTGGCAGGAGTGTCCTGCGTTGGCATATTTGTCCAATTCTCGGTTTAGGGTTTGTGTTAATGCGGCGCTTGCAGAATGCCGCCACGGAACGCGGTGAGAACGCGCGTGTGCGTGCGTGTGCCCGTTAACAGGAATTTAGGTGTTACTTCCTCCTCCTTCACAGGTGTGGGCGCTGCGTGAGAATGTGAAGTGCCACCTGAGTTGCCACAACCACCGCAGTCCTTGCGCACAGTGCGTCACGCGCCGGCCCTGCGCTAAGCATGGGGGACCACGCGAGGCTCTTGCGAGATTTCTTTGCACAGATGTACGATTGAGGCGCGCGGGAGAGCGAGTGGCTCGGGAGACGCGTGCAGAGAGGATGATGGCCTCCCCACATCGTGTGGCTCGTGGCTGGTTATTTGGCCATACTTCACCCGGCTGGCCGGTGAGGGTTGGTAAAGGCGAGGAGCGTTGGTGTGTGGAAGAATTAACAGTACAGTACACAAATAGATTTTGCTGCACTGTCCTATGATTTACTACCCACAGCGCGGCAGCCTACGGCACCTGTTTGATGCACGGCGGTCGCCCATCCAAGCACTATCCAGGCTCAAACCTGCTTAGCTTCCGACGAGCGACATTTCCGCGCTCGCTGTCCGGCGTACGCCACCGCACGCGTGCGTGTCGTGCGTCGCGCGTTACGCGTCCTAACCTGCGCGCGTGCTCCGTCCGCGCGTGCCCGTGGTGCAGATTGGCCGCTCGACCGAGAGCCCGATTGATTTTGTGGTGATGGACACGGTGCCGGGCAGCCAGAGCAGCGACGAGACGCAGATCACGCAGAGCACCATCTCGCGCTTCGCCTGCCGCATCAAGTGCCAGCGCACGGCGCCCTACACGGCGCGCATCTTCGCCGCGGGCTTTGACACCTCCAAGAACATCTTCCTGGGCGTGCGTTACCGCTCCGGCCTTCTCGGCCTTCACCCCCGCCGCCACCTTGCGGTTGGGACGTCGTCGGGGGGCTGCCACTTTTGCCCGCCGGCTCTTCGCCCGAGAAATAAAAACGCTTTACTAAAAATAGACGATGCTGTGGCAAACCCCACCGACGATCGCCGGTGCAAAGATGCCTACGATGCAGATTTGGGCGCTCGACGTCGCGAATTAGACTGCACGATGATGTGCGCCCGGCGATGAATCTTGATCGCGAAAGGATTACGTCGTTAAGCAAACATCATAATTGTGTAAAGTTGGATCGAAAGCCATTCAGGTTTTTCAAACGTTTAAAGAAATGAGAGCGTTACTTTTAAATAATTCAAGTCAAACACTGGGAGTTTTGTTGTCCAGATGTGCACGTGGCACGCGCTGAGACTCGGCACGCATTCTTGATGCTAATCTGCGTGGGCTGATACAGTGCTGGGCTCGCTGCTGTGTCCGGACAAGAGATACTGCCAACAATCGGGGCCCTCTTCCCAATCCCCCATCACCTCCCCCTCAACTACTCCCCCCCTCCCCACAGCCACACTCAGGAATGTTACATAAATGAACCTTTATGCCAGCCCCATACATGCAAATCAAGCCGCTGTCCAATTATGTAGTCTGTAAGCCAACGTGTTTTAATTTATGGACCGCATAGTTTATGAATGAAAACATGATTTTCGTACAATTGATGACTTGGCATGATTACAGCCTACGTGGCAGTTTATCCTTGTAATTCTGGTGAGCTCCCAAAGTACAGACAATGCATATCCACGTGTAAAGACGTGTGAAAGGTACGTTGATTTGTTTAACCAGTGTTTCTCAGAATAGCATTGTCTCATCACAGCACCGATAGTTTTCATGGATTCTTGACTCACACCAGTCTTGTAGTTTGCGTGTAGAGGGATTGTAGTCGGCGCTATGGAGAGCAGCACAAGGTTAACAAATCCGCCGCAGAAACTGCGTTCACTCTCGTCAACAAAACGTAACCGCTTCTAAAATCACATCACGACGATTCAGCCAATGGTGAGGAGGAAGAATCACTGCACACACCACCTCGTTTGTGACCGTGCGTGCACGTGTGTGTGTGCGCGTGTGTACATGCGTGTACATGTGTGTGCGTGCACGTGTACATGTGTGTCCACGTGTGTGCGCGTGTGTTTTTTACCTGTGCATGTGTGTCCGTGTGTGTACGCCCGCGCCCATTTCTTGTGCAGGAGAAGGCGGCCAAGTGGAAGAACCCGGACGGCCACATGGACGGCCTTACCACCAACGGCATCCTGGTGATGCACCCTCGCGGCGGCTTCACCGACGAGTCTCGCCCCGGCGTGTGGCGCGAGATCTCCGTGTGCGGCAACGTGTACACGCTGCGCGAGACGCGCTCTGCTCAGCAGCGCGGCAAGCTGGTGAGTGGAGCGCCGGCAAGCGCGCGTGCATGCCTGCAAACCCACGAACCTACGAACCTGGCGACCCGAGTTCGATTCCCGCTCATGGCCAACACCGGTGACGAATATCTGAACTGGTCCCGGGCAACCCCTAGGTCTACTCGGCCTCAAATGGTGCGGTGTGTAAACATCGTTATTGGGGAGACAAAGGGGGCCGGACTTGATGCCGGCTACCCCACCCCCTCGTGTGCCGTGCCGGCCTTAATAGGTGCTACTCGCTAACAGCACTTGCCCCAAGAGTCTGTTAAGGCTACACAGGATCTTTGTCTTTGTTTTGAACTGCTTTCACGCACCGTACGTAGCCATCAGCGCTAGCCAGAGGTGCAGGGAAGGGGACAGCAAAGTAAACAACAAAGTAAACAACAATAACAAGCAGCTCTCAAGAAATGAATTTTCAATCTAGATTCTTAAACAGTGCACGGCTCTAGCGGTTTCCTAATATCGGAAGAGCGTTCCAGACGGCCACAGAAGCGCGTCTGAAAGCGCCCGATGCGTTGACCGTCTTGGTTCGATGGCCAGCCAAAAGCTGCTGCTGCTGCAAAGGGTGACCGGAGTTTGCGTGGTTGATGGTGCATGCCCCTTGACGAGCACAGCGAGGTATCGTGGTTCATGTGTGGCGTGCACTGTGTGTGTAATGAGCGTGACGGCTGCACGTGCCTGCGTGTGTGCGTGCGTGGGCACTTGCAGCGGGGAAGCAATCGCAGCAATTGTGTTTTTAATTCCGCGCGGTGTACATGGAGGGGGTTCCCGTGTTGTTCCTCGCATGGAACGACACCAAGTCGTACGACGAGCGGTTTAACACTCATTCCCGATTTCCATCCAGCACAATTGGAGTTGAATTCATTCCAATGTAATTCTTGTTACGTTTTAATCGGCATGAAATTTAATTCAGAATAATCTAACTATGTTTGGCTGAGTCAAACTATGTTGGGCAGCAATATCACAATTAAGAGTTGAATTCTTTCCAATGTCGTTTTTTTGGTGTAAATTTTTATTCGCAAAGGGAGTGGGAATTTTCCAATGATAAGGTCACCATCTGCGTGATGCTCATTAGCAGTAAAGTTCAAGGCACTGGAGAGAGAATCAAATTGACCCAGGGCGAGAGGGAAAATTAACTTCGATGTCAGAGAAAAGAGCAGGGGGTAGCTAGGGTGTGCGTGTGAGCGTGCGCGCGACAGGTGAATGTAAAACGTAGCTAAAGAAAATACCAATGTCTCGTGAATTAATTTATTGCACTTATAAAAAGTAGGTTTATTTTTTACGACTGTGCATTTTGTAATCTCTCGGCTGTAAATAACCCACAAGACGAACGACAACGCTCCGTTACTCACGCCACACTCTACCGAAAGCCCCGAGTCCTTGAGGCTTCTCGTCCCCCCACACACACAAACGTCACGCCCGCGTGACCTCCCTGAACACCCAGTCTCCTTACCTGCCCGCCCAGCGCAACGCAGCCGTTACATTCTGACACTTTTTCATTACAGTGCCTATTGAATACAAGTCAAGTATCGATTTGCCGCACACTATAAACAGCCCAAGTGCAGCGGTAGTGCCGGCCAGAGCAATTTTAAATGTGCTGGCTAGTTACAGAACTCAGTTGCTGCCACCGCCCCCCCCCCCCTTCTCTGCCTGCCCTTGATAAATAGTACCACTTTTGTGAAGCGGAGGCCTCGCTCAAAAAACACCGCTCGCTCTGCACACACACGCATCGGGGGGCAGTGGTCGTCGCTGCTGCCCGAAGATTATTCTTCCCTTTTTAGTTTTACAGCCGGTGCTGCTGACTGCAGGATCAATCGGCCTTGGGATAATGGCCGTAGTGGCAGGGTTGAGAATGATTTATGAATATTGCTCCAAAGTGGCCGGCCACTTGACATTTTTAACGGCCGCTGTAAGTTTTATAAGACGGAGAATTACCGATGTACACCTTCCATTACTTTATCTTTAGTGTTGTGAAGAGCTTTTGATTGAGGCTCTGTGTGCCCGGCTGAAGTTGTGTGGGGGGCGGTAGGGGTGGCGTGGACGTGGTCAGCACTGGATTCTCTCAAGCCGCCATTGGTATCGCTAACAAACCGCAGATCCATCGGCCGGAGCTGATTAGTGCTGGTTCATGCGCGTGCCTCTTTTAATATTTTTACAGGCATGAATAAAGGGTGCTTGTGGTGGGGTAGAGTCAAATCAAAGAGGCAAATGGGGCGGGCAGGCGGGCTGTCGGTCCTGGTCAGGAGAGCCGACAGGATGCGATGGAGAGGCAGATGGTGGTCAGCGCAGCCCAAGCGGTGCCCCCACTTACAGGCAGCGGCGCGCACCCAGCCAGCCGTGTAAATTGCCGGCCACCGAGGTAACGAAATTAAGAGTTTACAGCGCTGTTGAAGGCAGCCAATGTTGCCAGATTACGACTTATTCCTTCGCTGAAAGTGGCAGCTCGCTGGCCCGTGGCAGTTCTCAGTGCTGGCCTTTTCAGCAGCCATAAAAAAACCCGCGCACACACAAACTGCTTGCTGCTTTTTCAAGTGCGTGAAAAAAACTGCGCTTTGTGTGGCTGCGAACGGACGCAGGAAGGCACTCGGAGCGACCGGCGGGCGCATTTACGTGGCGGGTAACAAAGGTGGTGGGGCGCGTCTCTGACCATTTTGACGTTTTTGTTGGGGGGGGGGGGGAAAGGGGGAGCATGAACTGCCAGGGAGACTTGGCAGCGCGAGTTCGCCTTCAATAGAACGGCAAGGAAGCTTCGGCGTGCTCTCGTGGCAAGCGAGCACGACGTGAAGCAGCTTGGCGGTTCCAGAGACAGATGAGACGTTGAATCTAGATTTGAAGTTTTCGTGACTGCAGGGATCCATACTCTTTGGTTCTTTTGGTAAAGTCACGTAGTAGGTATAAAATACAATAAATTAAATCACGACGTTTCGTTTGCAACACAAGCAATCATCATCAGGTGGGAAAACCAAAGCAATATTTTTTTTTTATGATGAGAGGTTGTTTCCAATCACCTTTATTATAATATATATTTTTTGCAGGTGGGGTGCTGCACGGTTTTACCGTGGCTCTCGCGGCGGTTGGGCCGGGGCTTAGCGGCTCGGGCCGGTAGTGATGGCAGCGCTAACCGGGGGGAGGGGACAGGGGGACCCCCTGCCTATTGACATTCAAAGCCTTGTCGAGCCTGGCGAGGCATCAATATCGGACGGAGAATAACGTGCTTTTTTATGAAAATAATTGGTTTCTCCCTGTGATGCTGGAACGATTTAATTTGTGCGAGTGTGTACGGGAGACGCTAGATGTGGCTTGCATAAGAATTGACATTTTCTGCAGCCTGCAGGATTGCCCATTGCTGTGTAATTGCATTAGCAAATCTGTAATCGCGCACACATTTGTAATTACCCACTTACGCTGGAACGTGTTTTCTCCCCCTCCCTGCTCACCTTCTCCCCCTATGAATCAGCAGTGTTACCAACGACGACCGTTTAGGCCTTTAAACTGGAGCACGGCTACCATAGATGGGTCAGAACACTTGGTGACAACTAGCTTGCGTTTACAGCTGCAAGCAGGTTTCAGCATTGCTGAATAAGAGAGAACTGCTTGTTTAGAGATTAAGAACAGTGGTGTCATCACAGCAGGGAGCAGCCCTTGAAGTGAGCCGCTGCATTTTCAACCACCAGTCTCGAGTGAGAACATTGATGTTCAAGTTCTGTGATCAGGAAGCTGATCATGTGACCGCAAGCCACCAGGAACGACGCTGCCACTTGCACACAAAACGCGGAGCGTGCCGTTTGCCTGGATGTGCGATGGAGCGGCAGACATCAACGCAAACCCAGATGACATATTTGCGTGCATTACCCTGGGTCAGAAATTAAGTGAACATGAACATCAGAGATTTAGTGGCAGATAACACGAACATTTTTACTCCCAACAGCGAAGTGTCAAAGTAATGTGGGCACAGAGCGTTCACGCATCGTCACACCGCATGATGGCCTAGCGTTCCTTTGCAACAGGGACCACGCTTTCCCATGGCACATCGTGCTCGCCCTCCAGTAGGGCACTCGCCCCTCGGCAGTACAGGGTGGCGGCTCACACCGGGCGCGTGCGTGCGCCCCGCAGGTGGAGGGCGAGAGCAACGTGCTGCAGGACGGCTCGCTCATCGACCTGTGCGGCGCCACGCTGCTGTGGCGCACGGCCGAGGGCCTCTTCCACACGCCGACGTCGCGCCACATCGAGGCGCTGCGCCAGGAGATCAACGCGGCGCGGCCGCAGTGCCCCGTCGGCCTCAACACGCTCGCCTTCCCGAGCCTGCGCCCGCGCGCCGCGTCCTCCGCCGCCGGGGCCGCGGCCGCCGCCGTCGTCGCGGCCGGCGCCGAGGAGAAGCAGCCGTGGGCGTACCTGCGCTGCGGCCACGTGCACGGCCACCACGACTGGGGTCACCGCACGGCGGGCGACGCCGACGCGCGCGAGTGCCCGATGTGCCGCACCGTGGGGCCCTACGTGGCGCTGTGGCTGGGCTGCGAGCCGGGCTTCTACCTGGACGCCGGCGCGCCCACGCACGCGCTCACGCCCTGCGGCCACGTGTGCTCCGAGAAGACAGCGCGCTACTGGGCGCAGATCCCGCTGCCGCACGGCACGCACGCCTTCCACACGGCGTGCCCGTTCTGCGCCACGCAGCTGTCGGGGGAGCCGGGCTACGTGCGGCTCATCTTCCAGGGCCCCGTCGACTGACCCGGCTGCAGACACCACCCCAGCTCGTCGCCGTGGCCCTGCCGTGGCCGGCGGTGGCAGCTGAACTTGCTGGATGAGTCGGACTAAGGGACCTCGCACAAAGAGGCAAGAGGTGGATTTTAAATACACTGGACCAAGCCAAGGATGGGTACCAAAACCGAAGATGAGGCGTGCACACGCCCAGACTTAAATATTCCGACGTGACCGCATTAGTTGTGTGTTGTATTGGTTTTGAATCGAATGTTTTTAAGTTTAGTTTGGAGAAGTCACCTGTTCATTTTAATTAAATTTGGCATTGATGGACAGTATTTGTGACTAAAGGGTGATCGGTGCATGCTTTCTAGCGTAACCTAACATCTCGGAACTAGCACATGCCCCTTTTCATACTGCAATTCTTCCACCACTGGATGACTAAGGTCGTAAGGATCCCATCCCTGTAACTGCTTTGCCAGAAAGGAGGGGAGGCCCAAGCCCTGAGTTTATACTGCGCGGGTGCCACATTGGTTGTCTTATCAGAGAATGCTGGAGATATTTTTGTACAACATCCTTTGGTCTTCTGCAGCCTGGACACATGCATGAGAACCGCGGGTGTCATGTACCCAGGCGGCAGGGGTCAGGGGCGGTCAATGAGGGGGTTTGCCAGTTGTGTAAATAAGGAGGTACTGGGACGTGTGGACAAAACAGCCCTCAGCTCAGATGTACAGTTATAAGCTGTCGTTTAAACTCAAGCATGCAAGTGCCCATCAAATGCTGCTCCCTTTCATTGGTGGGTAATGTACTGTAGAATGATTTAAGGTCTGACGACTACTTAACTTTGATAGCATCTGAACTTTTAATCAATAACATCAGATAGGAAGACCATTTTCCTTCTGCTAGACCAAATAAAGACATCACTGCTTGCCGACAGCCTTCTCCCGTTGCCTGAGTCATTAAATATGCAACAAACCGCGGCATTTGAAACCCTGAAAATGTTGATTTCCCCCCCCACTCAATCTTTATTACCCAGACAGGAAAGTGTGAGGAGTCTATTCTTAGTCCCTTGCCCCAAAAACAATCTTAATTCACAAGTAACGTGCCCTTGACTCCTCAGCGCTCACCTTTTAATAACAACTTGCCACCAAATTGCAGCGCATAAACAGCACCAGTCACACACCAGACACGACCTCAACAGTGAATTGGCAACAAGCAACTCAAACTCTCCATCCGACACCACATTTGAGAATATGCGAATTGTGAAAAGGTGAACCCAAAGAAACCCATCCAAGACATGGTCTGGTACCCTGCAGAGTCGTTTATTTTTTACATAAAGCACTTTGCATTCACTGGAGAATTTTGGAAACATTATCAAAGTACAGTATTACATACTTAATCAAGTTATGGTTGTGATCATGTGGTGAGGGGTTAGGAGGAGACGCAATCCCAAAACAAACATCTCTTGTAGGTGTGTACCTTGGCTGCGTGCCTCGGGCAATCCCTCACATTCAGCTTAAGTTTACATTAAAAAAGGCCCTTTTTAAAAATCGAATTTTACTATGTCAATGCGGGCGTCACTGGAGTGCAATGACAGTGCCCAACCATTAACCATGCCTCAAATTGCATGGGACAGGGTGGGCCAAGCAGCCTGGGTACAACATTGTTCAGTCGGGCTGGCGGGATTGCACCTCCTCACATTGATTTGCAAACAAAAGGGCTGCGAGAACGTCACCCTTGGGGACACCAACCTGTGGGCAGAGCCATTGGGGCTCAGCTCTGTCCACCCTGCGAGCCAGACACAACACCACAACCCAAACAACCAACACCGCCTTGCGGACTTCCCAGTTCACCCACGCAGAGCCTCCCTGCATCTTCGTGCCCGCGACGTTTTTCGGACGTCGCTGCGCTGCCACCGCCACTCGGCTGCGCTACTGCTGCTTCCAGTGGTGCTGATCCTGGCGAGACAGCTCCAGCAGGACGGCCTCCAGCTGCTCCCCATCCTTGGCAAAGCGCTCGGTGAAGGAGTGAACGAGGCCCGCAGCACTGCCCTCGTACTCGGTGACGACCACCTCCTCGTCTGCACGTGCCACACGCGGAGACAAAGATCCTCGCCTTTAGCTTTTCGAAGAATTGTCGGGCCTGGAGCTGTTAGCACCTATTAAAGCCAGGAAAAACACGAGGGGTGTCTTGTGGCCAGCACCACGCTCGATCACATTCATCTCCACAGTGCTTATGTTTAGACACTGCACCAGGTACTCATTCAAGTCCAAGTTGACCTAGGAGAGGCCCAGGACCAGTTCACTTTGTCCGATTCTAGCAATTGGCAGGATTAACACACGATATGGACATACAATGAGCTCTCAATTAGCCTTAGAAATTGTTGGGGCAAAAGCTGTTGGCCAGTACCCGTTAACTATCGCAAGCATGGCACACACAAGGGTTGTGGTCAAAACCATCCGCGACCACTTGTATTCTCCCCCCCCCCCCCCCCACTGCTGACGCTTTGATGCAGCCCCAAGCAAAACGCTAAAACGCCCACACACGGGACAATCGCGTTCGACACCAAGACAATGCGCGGCTCGTTCAGCCTGAAGGACTCATTTGGGCTGGGGAAGGAAGACGCTGCTGCCCATGGTCTCGGCTGTAAACAAACATCAAGAAACCGTTAAATTGTAGCCGCAAATGTTCCCACGGAGTTGCTCGATCAGGGGAACTTACATCATCATAACGTTACGTCTGGAAAATCACTGGAAGCAAATTAAAGCCGAAGGTCAAATGGACACGGGTCGGGCGGAGGGAGAGGCTTCACGCACGACCTGCACTTGATAGCTTTGCCATTTGAGCTGCGGCGTTCTCTCGGTCCGGTGAATTGCACCCACGGTTCGACAAGCGAAGCAATTTATTCGGTGGCTACGCAAAAAAAAATTCCAACACCGGTTATGAAAACTCCTCTAGTACGTCTGTCAGAATCAACAGAATGCAACTTCACTTGCCTGCAGCCCATCCCGACAATCAATGATTTGTAAAAACACCGCAGGCTCGTTTACAGGTTTTCCAGATACACGGCATATCCCCGGTGGCTTTTCCCCGTTCTCAGAGAACATCGCTCAGAATTTGAGCGGCGAAGCCACCCAGTGCCCGAGCAGCGGAGGGCGAGGGTGAAATTGGAGATGTGAGTTATCAGCGCTGGAGATGAGATGTGCTGGCGGCAATGGGGAAGGGTTTTTTGTTCTTTTTATTTATTTATTTGGAAGAGGGAGGGGGGGGCAGGGCAAAAAATCCGATACACATGATGTAATTTATAGTGGAAACCAGAGTTTGGAAGAGGTCATATTACCAATTTTTCATTAGCCGGTACCAATGATTTATCTTTGCCGACACGGGCAAATGTGGCAGGCGGGCGCCATAGGCGTCGAGCCGGTCGACGTCTGCATGTACGCGCGCGTCCACACGCGAGCACCTAAGCATTCCGCACAGACAGGCGTGCACCTAACCCCTGGCCGGGATGAAAGGGGGGGGGGGTAGCGTGAGAACGCGGCGTAATTAACAGAATCTCAGATTTCCACGCCATCCGTCAATGCCACGGCAAATTCCACTCGGCGTTCCGGATATTCCCAACGTCGTCACGGCGCACCGTCATTTAACACAGACAACGCTCAGCCGCACGAACGCCACGAAAAAACGACAGGTGACCGGCGGTAACGGGGCCGCACTTCATCCACCCATGACGCGCATCGCCCGTCCGCTTGCTCTCGCTGGCCGGTGGCCAACATCAATTAACCGACGCAGCAACGCGTTCAAGCAAGGGACATCGCATTGTAGCGAAGGATCACGGAGGGGGGGGGGGGGAGCATCCAAATTCAATTTCCTGCTCTCATCCGAGAAGGGCTTATTCCCCCATCGCTCGGCGGCAACGGCCGACCCTGCCCGACCCCGCTGAGGCCCAGCCCGCCCGCCCCACTTACACCGTCGCCCCCCCCCGCTTGACAGAGCACGACGGCGAACCTCGCACAGCCGCGGCCCGTCAACAACAAGCCGTCAGCCGGGCCGTCAACCCAGCCACCCGCGAGCCACCCCGAGACGGCGGCAGCGCCGGGCGCCCGTTTCCCTGCGTCGCCTCCACGGTTTCAAAACATCCCCACGGGGGAAGGGGGGCGTGGGGGATGATCGCCACCCCCTCCCCCACCACTCGCTCGGCCCCCCCGCTCCCCTCCCCCAGGCTCGGCCAGGCCAAGGCGGGGAGGCGGAAGCAAGCGGATGCGCTGGCGACTTCGTGTAATCAAACCCGAACGCCCCAGAGACTGCTTGCCCCCGCCCCCCACCTAAATCCCACCTCCCCAACGTCCAGCGAGAGTTGCGGCGGTGGTCGCCGGCACGCAACGCGGCGGCCATCGTAGCGCTCCGTGCCCCGGCACTGCGAGCGTTCTGGGGCTTCTGTGCTGGAGGCGAGGGTTGGCAGTGGTGGGCGTCGCGTCGCGTAGATTCCCACCGAGCGCTCTCGACATCCGGTTTGGGCCGAGGTTGGCGAGAGATGGCAGCACAGCCAGTCTGTGCGGACCACCGTCCACACCCGCGCTTGGTGGCTGGGGGGCGGATTGGCGCCGCGGCTTGTCGTTCGCTGTGATCCGGTGGCGTCAAAACTCCAAACATGAATGAGGCGGCAGCAGCAGCAGCTCCCGAGTGAGTCACCACTCAACCGGGGAGAGATCAACAGCGCACGCTTGTCACTGCTCAGATGAAGGGGGAGGTTTCTTTCTTTACAAACCAGTTCACAAAATAACAAAAATAAAGCTCTCTTTTAAAGTTTAGATGGAAACTTCAAAAGGGGGTAACATTTCCCACCACTACACAATGTACTGTTGGGTAAATAAAATGTCAAGCCAAGTTTATCAAATTGAGGAAGTATGAGAGGATGGGGCAAGCTATTGTGCTCAATTAACAATAGGTTAAAAATACCCAATAATTTTCTTGTTGCAGAGGAAACAAAAAATGGTGTTTCACCTGTTAACAACGATACTCTAAGTCCATGACCGTGGTCCTATCGTCACTTGCTCGGAAAACCGAGAGACTCGAAACGCATCGAGATGCATGGAGGCGTCCGTGTGTGTGCGCACAGTTCACCGTTGCAGGCGGCGGCGTCAAACCGCGCCGAAAAACTGGGCGACTTAATGAAATTAAAAGCCCCACACAAACAGGCCGGAGCCGATTACGCTCTGCGCGGCTGTTGGCGAGGTCTCAGCTGCCACGTCCGCCTCCTAAATGAGGTTAGCGAAAGCACTCGGCTGGACAAAACGTGCCACGGGTAATCGCGGAGGGCTCCTCTCTTCCACCCACGGTCACAGCGACGGCAGCTCGCCACAACAACAGTGTACACGGAGCAGTCGCGTGACCTCCCTCTCTCGGCGAGGAAGGGTCTATGACCACCGTCAGGTAATAAACACACAACACCACTCGCATGACCATCTTTCCCTTTCACGTCATCATTTACACCCCCCCGTCTATGCGTCACCGCTTGCATCCGCACTTGGGCATCGCCGCTCAACATCAGCAGGTCGACCACACGCCCCTCCGCACCCATCTCCGCTCGAGCGCCAGACCTCCGTACGATTCTCCTTCAAAATCGCCTCGTTGGCTGCTGCACGCTGAAGCACGAACGAAACCAGCCCCTGAAACAAACTCAAGGGTCGACGTGCAACACCCCACGGCAAAAACCTCCCAGGGAACCCCACAGCAAGCGCAGGAAGAGGAGAGGTGAGCACACTCAGAGGGCTCGTGGCGGTGGGACGAGGCCTCACGGTAGCCCATTCCGTGCTTGCGGTGGAGGTTCAAGGGTCGAATCGCGGGCCCGCCCTGATTATCAGTGCTAATTATCAGTGCTGATTATCAGTGCTGATGCATCAACCGGGATAAAAAAAAAACACGCCAGATGGTTCAGTGGGCACATTCGAAAATCGCCTGCAAGTTAAATTTCTTGTAATTATACAGAGCAGGTATCGCCCCCCTCCCCATCTCTTGAAAGACCACAGAAGCTTGGGAAATTGTTCGTAGCGCAGGTTGTGCCTGGCTATCTTCCGGCTTTGCACTTGGTTTCCCGCGCCTCCGGTCGAAAACTACGCATGTTGTACACATTGTGAGAACGCCGCGAGATGCAACGTGCACAAATGACTCCGCTAGGTAAATTAACGCGGCCCCGCCGTGCCGCGTGGCACCAACGGGTGCCACACGGTCCGGCAGACAACCGCACACACACCACGGATTAAACGGTTAGAACACCGTTTAATCCGAGCCCTGACCCCTTCTTCACTGCTTTCGTGCCATCGCCCCCACGAGCGTTCTCGCGCCCCCGCCCCGGGGAGGAGGATTAAGACCGACGAGCGCCCGCGGGGTTTGGAAGCGCTCGCCGCCGTAATCCCGCGATGGCCTCGCAGCAGCTACAGACTCGCACCCCCCCCCACCCCCTCCCAGAGTTAAAAAAAAATTGATGACCCCCCCCCCCCTTTCCCCCCGCTGAGCTGGAGGGCTCACGTGGAGGGAACAGCCGGGGGCACGTGTCACTAACCGGCGGGGGGGGTGGTGGTTTCGGCGCATTGTCCTGCCGTCAGCTGGCGGCCGCTGGGATTCGCGCCGCTCGCTCGTGGCAGCTGCGAGGGCCACGCGCGCGGTAATTGCCGTGGCGTGGAAATTTGGCCATTTGTGAGCGCGAGAGGCAGCGGTGGGCGTGTGGGGGAAGGGGGGGTACAGAGTCCCTCGGTCGTCCAAAGCCGGGGGTCAAATCCAGAACGCGACGGCGCGCCAGCCACCAGTCTAGCGATGCGTGAGGAAATGGACGGGGGGGGGGGAGAACGTAGCGATCCATTTCAGAAAAATTAAATCGCCAGCGATGTCATCGTCACCGAGCTCGTGATGATGTTCGTAACAACATGGACGATGCCGAGGAGCAGTGGGGTCTGGGTAATTTCCTCAATTGTAACTTCTCTCAAATCGTCTCTGCTGTACATCGGTGCAGAGGACGAAGCCACTTCATCAGACGCAAAACCCGGCACTTCGCCCGGCCTCCAGAAAATGGCAACTCAGGCCGAGGGAACGGAGACGCCGCCAAAACGGCACATTGCAGCGTGCTTGCATCCTGTGGCCACAATCCAAGTGATGGATGATTCACCGATTCATGAATTGAAAGAGATCGCTACGCTCAATGATGGATGCATCCTATCATCGGCAAGCATCAAATTACTTTTGATGCTCTCGAGCGGTGTGGTAGAAGCACTTGATTAGCCACATAAATATTCAGTTGTAAGATAACCCATGCAAGCTTCATTTGAACACTTCCCAAAACCAATTTTGATGTTGGCCGCGTAACGCACTTAACGAGTATCTTTATTCACGTAATCTGCCTGTGCTCTCAACAAAAACCTACCCATTCGACAATGTCGCAAATGCTACGCTCGCAGAAATTTTCGGGTGCACGGGGCGCGTAATAATCTGTACAAAGGGAGAGACGTCTTGTTATGCAAAAACGAGGCTGAATACCCTGGCACAAAAGGGACGGATCCTCGTACGGAATTATTTCAACGATTGCCGGGGACGTCGGAGTCGCCGCACGTCCACGCGGAGGAGGGAGGTGGCTCGCAGGAAGCGCTGGGCCTGCGGTTGTTGGGGGGAGCTCAGGGGGGGTACGACCCCCCCCTCTCAGCCAACAGCCCCCCCCCACGGAAGCCCCCAGCGGAGCTCCGCGGTCACGGCGTGTGGCGAGCGAGCCGCACAGCCGGATCTTGGCCCCACACTGTCGAGGAGTGTAAAGGAGTGCGAAGGATGCCGCGCCATTTCTCCTTCCTCGCCCCCCCCCCCCAATCCCAGCTTGCTGGACCTGTGCAGCCCCCCTAACCGGCCCCGTCAGGCACACCCAGCTGAGACCGTTTGGTATCGAGGTTGTCCCCCACTGCCCCCGCTCGCCGCCCCCCCCACCCAGAAATCCGACATTGGGCGCCGGCAAGCGAGCGACAGGACGTTACGAAGACCGAGAGCCCTCTTTGACGGAAGGCCGGGGGAAGATTAAGATGCGCGCGGTGCGTTTACGACGCGGCATTATTTGCCATGCCGTCCCACGTGCGGACCTCCATCATCCACGACGAGGGGGCCCCGGAGGTTTACGGCGACGGAGGCGCCGTCCGTTACAATTACACGGCGGGCGCTGCTGCCATAACGGAGGCACCAAACGCGCCACGCTGAGCGCAGGCGGCAGAGGGGGGGGGGGGGGAGGAAGAGGGGGGTCAGCGCGGGGGTGGGGAGGGAGGGAGGCTCGACTGAACCAACCCACGTGGTACCACAGTTCTATTGATTGACTGTTTTTTTTTCGGTTTGTTCCAGCCGTTGTGACTGGTCCAAAAACCGATCGTTCCAAATTTCATTCGCGGCCTCTACCCACCACCTCACTAGAACAACAGACCAAGGGAAAGGCACAAATCACCAATTCCCCAGCCAACGGAACACATGGGGCCGCCAGGTGACACCGCATCCACCATCCTCGTCAACCAGGCAACAACTGCAGCTGCTCGTTTACTGAGCTGTGCCCCCTCCCGCTTCCCCCTCACGGGACATCCGCTGGACCCAGAGTTCAAGAGGCAAACTCACACGAGCGATTCGTTTCGGTCGAAATGCGCAGTGAGGATTAGTTTGTGAGCAGAACCACCGTCTCCTTGTCCATCGGCCTGCGGTTCTACAGTGCAACCTGCACTGGCAAGCCCGGCATTCTGTTTCCCCGATGCCCACGCTTCACTCCGAGCAGTGCCCACACCCGGCAGTGTTCCCCTGATGAAACAAACGTTGTCTTCTCCCCCAATTTTACAGCCATCGTCCCATCGGTGGAGTCAAATATGCACTGGCAGTGCCACCCATCGTGTTGAAGAACGGCTCACAGAAGCGGACTTCACGGAGCTACGTCCAAGCTCGTTACACGTGAACTCTGGCTCACACAATGAGGGGGGGGAGGAGGGTGGGGGTGCAGCAATTCTCACCGGCCCTGCTACAGATTAATGTTCATCTGATGACTGTCAAATCGATAGGTTTTCATTCTCGGAGGTCTAGCTAAATTAAGTGTAAAACAAAATGTAAAGCTAAGGGTTTCCTTTTCCAGTGATTGGCGATTGGTCTGTGACCATCGACTCGCTACAAATGAGCTCTCGGTTCGATCAGAGGGCAGCTGCCTGGATTCGAACCCAGGCTCCGAGCGGGTGCCAGCCATCCCTGAGGCAGGCGCACGTCTTTGCGCAATCAAGGGGCACACGTGCGCACGACCCACTTCTGACCGACGGAGCGACGGCTCGATCAAAGGACTGCCTTGTCGGCTCTTTAATTCGGTTTGCCAATGTCCTGTGTCTGTGCACAACACCATCATTATCAGCCACCAGCAGTGTTGACATCGTTTTGATGTTTTGGGCCCATTAAAAATCAGGCAACGGCTTTGCACGTGTCCATACTAACCAGTACAAACCCATTCACCTTCACAAGAGTTCTTTTTTGTGTCGTTTTTACAATCCTGTCAGTACTCTCTCATTTTCGTTCTGTCGCGTTTGCAGTTTTGTTTTGCCCCATTCGCCCAAACAGCAAAATCCGCACGTCGTCAGCGTACGGTCTACGTACCTCGACGCGAGCGTGGGAATCGATTCTCCCCGACGAACCGCTGCATAGTTTTACTCCCCATGTAGCAGTCGTCAATCTAAACCCGACTACCGACCCACCGATCTTCAGAATAAAGAAACACAAATTGGCGGAGATGTGGCAACGGCACCGTTGCCACGGGGCGATGGCGCAACCAGAGCAGCCGTGTGCCTTCCCGTGACGGCAGTCCGGCGGGCGCCGTTTCTCCACCACTCCCCTCCCTCGGCCTTTGATAGGAATCTGCCATTAAAACACTGGATAAAAACAGGTCACCCTACACACCATCATTTTTTCCCGTGCTGCAAACGCGACAACTCGACGATGAAAGGGGCTCTCGGCAATTAAGCTTCTGTAGTTGCCGACGTTCATGGCGTAAAAATTTCGTGCAGAAAAAAAAGCTTTTTTGTTCATTTTTGCAGTTGGATTAATGAATGCGAGAGCGTTGGATTTTGCCTGCACAAATTGTTCTCGAACGAACGAGAAAACGCATTTTTAAAAATCGCGTTAAAGATTACGCTCAATGAACATAACGCGAGCACGTGACGGCAGGCTCGCCCGTGATGGAGACCGTTAATCAAGACTCAAGGAGGGGTGGGGGGTTAATAAGCAGGAGCTGCTACTAAGCAGGAGTTGCTGCTCCTGCTTATTAAAACCAGAACTTTGGTGGCTATGCAAGGCTGATGCACACGAGTGCCAAAAGGCAAAACTCCGGCCAACAAACAAACATTGACGAGCGTGGGTCGGAACCGGCCTTCAGCTGCTGCTCACGGAGAGATCCTCGACGCCGTTGGATTTCTCGGAACCGAAACCCTCGCCCCTGGCACCGCGGGAGGTGGCAAGCATCGGCCGGCGCAGCCGTTTGAACTCTCCCGCTGCATGCGACAGCCAAGACCGTGTTTCTTGGGGGACTTGGCATGGAAAGCCGAGAGCCCCCAGCAACGCGCCAGACGGCTGCTGTGAGCAGTAGCAACGAGTCCGCCGAAAGAAATCCTCAAGGCTTCGTAAACACGGCGGTGGTACACGTGCAACCAGGTCACCGTCCGATGTAGCAAGCCCGTCGTTAACACACCGCTGGACGAAGGAGGAGTCTCCCCCCCCGCCCCCCCCCCCGTGTCGTTATGGGGGTTGTTTGACCATACTTCACCACGCTGGTCAGTATGGGTTGGTATAGCAGAGGGCAGGGGTGGGGGAGTGGGATATCACTCGCCACTGATCTTAGCTGTGACTGGGAAACGAAACGAAATTCGGTGAGCAGGTTCATAGCACCACGCACCCCACGTGTATCACACACAAACGACAAAGAAATCGTGAACGTCCCATTGGCAGCGTGCGTGACGTGACGTTTCTACGACACGACGGACGTGACTACAAGGAGAATAATAGCGGCGACTTCCCGTTTATGGTGTCGGGAGACGGGACCGCCGGTCGCCATCACTTATTAAATGCCACGTCAGAGCGCCGATTGAACTTTGCCGGGAGCCGCGAGCCGTGGCAGGTTAGCGCGCGCGTGCGTCAGTCTGGCCTTTCTGACGCCAAGCGAGGTGGCAGCGCAGTCCATCACCACTGCCAAAGCCACCGGTGGTGAAATGAAAACCCCCCGGTTTGGCACGAGGGTCCGCGGCACTTCTCGACCTTCGAGTTATTGCGTTTTATCGATCCGGCCGCGAATTTGCGCAAATAAAAAAAACTTCCGGGGGGGGGGGTTTTGATCGACGCAGCCGCGCGACGAGACTTCCTCGATCTCGCGCCGCACTCTCGCTCATCAGCGCTACACCCCCTCCGATTGGCTCATTTCTCGCTTGACAATGACCCCGCGGACCCGTTATTTTGCCACGGGGCATCCGATGTTAATGATTACTGTTGTTTCTCAGGGGTTGTAGGAGGAGCAGGCTCCTGCACCCGTCTGCCATGATAATCACACGTGACACTCCACGAGTAAAATGTTTTGCTGTCCGGTACGCGGTCGGGGCCAAGTGCGCGGGGTCGTGGTGCCGTCCCCTGTCCCCCCACAGCGTCGAGCCGGGCTCCAGCATCGCGCTGACGTCGTCACGCCCCCCCCCCCCGCCACCGACGCCCCCCCCGCCCGCCACCAACCCCACCCCCCCCCCCGCCACCGACCTCCCCACCACCACCATCCCCCCCTAACCACCCCCCCCGCCACCACCCCCCTGCCCACCTTTGATGTGGATCCAGCGCAAATATGCGGTGCAGGGCTCGCTATAACTTAAATAATATAAAACCCTTTTGTCAAGTCGATTCATTGGATGAGTCTTCTCCATGCCGTGTCGGTCAACAGAGTTGTTTGCCCCATATTTCACCGCATTGGTCACCGTGGGTGGGGCTGGGACCAGTTCAGATATCACGTGCCACCCATGTTGGCCACGGCCAGGAACCCAACCCGGGTCGCCGGATTTCCGAGTACAGTGCGCCAAAAACTACACCACCACGCCGCTCGCATCAGTCACGGGTAACTGTACGCCGGAAGCACGAGGTTATGAGGGTCAAGCACCCTGGGATGGGCTCAGGGTAAAACAGCTGTTAACAACGGCCATTAGCGCACCCTAGCATGCCCACAAGTCTCAAATGAGTGCCCCCCCCCCTCCCCTGCACACCCCCCAGAACAAACGAACGCGTGGGTATATTGCACACTGTACCCATACACTGTACTCCCCCCACTCCCCCCACCCCCCCCCACCGTTGGCGACTGTCCCCGAGTGGCATGCAGCGACTCACCCGACCCAGACTTTTGAAAGTTGTCGTTAAATTTCACCCCCAGCAAAAGTGCAGCCTCGCGATTGGTGCGCGACAGAATGGGAGATGGCACAGGTGCGGCGAAGGGGTTTTTTCACTGCGGCGTGGCGGCCACGCGAGCCATCGTGCCGCGCCGCCCGCTCACCTTTCAGCGCCGTGTTCACCTGCACGAACATCTTGCGCGGCTCCTTGCGCAGCATCACGGTGTCGCGCAGCGCGAGGAATCGCTGCTCCGTGTCATCATTCACGGCCGACAGCGCCGCGTACAGGGCCCTCCCGGCGTCCACGTCCGCCGTCGACTTGTACACCTGCGGGAGGAGCGGGGGTGTGGCGGGGGGGGGGGGGTTCAAGTTCACGTGGTCACGCTGAAAACCGGGCGAAGGGCGGGTTTGACGGACGGTAACACTGGGTCGAGCAGGACGGCTCCGGGCAGCTACACTGACATTCGGAGGGCGTTCTTATTTTGCCGTGCCACGCCGTGGTCCGCGTGCCATGCGCGCCGTGGCAGCACCTGCAGCTTGAGCAGGAAGTCTTGTATGGCGGCACGGCCCACGGTGGGGATCTTGGCGCGGTCGAGCGAGATGCGCGCATCGGGGCGCCCGTCCGCGCCCACCGTGTGCTCCACGCTCACGAGGCCGCCGCCCGCCTGCAGCAGCACCCGCAGGATCACGAACCGCGCCTGCATGTGAGCCTGCGGCAGCACGGAGACAGGGGGCAGAGAGGAAATGGAACACGAGAGATTTAACCAAAACAGAAACGTGGGTACGTGGGTGAAACAAAGAATGGGCAACAGGAACAGGGGCACGAGTATACAAATGAGATGGGACATGAGCTTGGGGGCATGGGGCCCAGGAACCACAGAAACACATTGACACAGTAACACGGAGACACAGGGATCGAGAGATGCCAAGCATGGAGATACGGAGGCATGGAGACGGCAAAACCGGGGGCAAAGAAACAGGGGCAGTGATGGAGAGGAGCAGGAGAGGCGCGCCGTGCACACAGAGGCGGTGCTCCAACACCGTACTCACGCCACCCGTGAGCAGGGCAAAGTCAAGTATTTACACGAACGTGTGTATTCCCTATAGGTGGGGCACGTGTGCTGCACGTGCAGGGGGAGGGGGGGGGGAAGACACGCGGTTGGCGCCCAGGCACCTGTCTCCAGGTGTCCGTCTCAGGCGTGTAGAACTCCAGCGCCAGCACGCCGGCGCGCACCATGGACAGCCAGTTGACGTAGGTCACGTCCTGCGCCGCGTTGCCCTCGTGCCCAAATATCCTGCGCGCGGGGGACCACGGGGAGCGCCGCGTCGTCACGGACACACGCGACACATGGACGCGCTACGAAACAAAGAGTCCCGTGAAGATTCCTGGTATAACCGAAATTGGGCATGGGGGCGGGGCAATGTGGGATTAGCAAGCACATTGAGGCCGGGACCATGCACGAGCGGTGGGTGTGGTTGCTGTCCAGAACGCCACGCAGCCGGTACCCACTTGAGGCCGCGTCGTCCTAGGGGAGGGCTCAGAAAAGATTCAGGTACCATGTGCCACTGGTGCTCGTCTTGGCCGAGAGTTCAGCCTCGCTTACTGGAGTCCGAGTGCGGTCACGTTTTTGTTTTACTAAATGCAAAATACCACGATGCCAATGACACTGAATGTTTACGTTGTGGACAGGCACACGTGCAAAATAACAAACTATTAGAACCCTTATATAACTTAAGTGGCATATGTGGTTCTAAATAAAACGCACGGCAGCCTGTTGTGTTTGTTTAACAAGTTTTGTTGAACCGTCCAAATCTACCTCAACCACACAAAATGTAGAATCGCTCTCGAAAATACCCGACATTTAAATAATTATCATCATCGTCGTCTCGCGTGGCACACGGCAATAACGACAAACGCGGAATTTAAATGAGGACAGACGGGCGGGGAGACGCGCGGAAACCCCGCGCTCGGCCTGTCAGGTGCGGCCAGCCGTGGTCAGATGCCCCGCAATTAAAGCCACAACAATACAACCAACTTGGCGCAATCGTAGCATGCGCAGCGCTGTCAAATTAGGCAACCGTGCATGAAAAGAACACGATGTATTTTCAAAACGAGCTGCAACACGGCAGGGTCTCGCACGCCGCGCAGGAATACAATTACGAAGTTACGAAAGAAACAAAAAAAATCGCAAAAATCATGTCCACGTTCGTCTGCGCGAGAAGCGACGGCGGGGGTAGGTCCCTCAACCAGGCGCGCGGCTTTCCCGCGCGCGCGGGAGCGCGCTTATTGAATGGAAAGCGACGATAACAAAAAGCAAATCGACTCGGCGATTTGTTTTAATGATCCTCACAATGGAGGCGGACGCGCGAGCGAGCCACGGCGCCGCACGCGCCTCCTCGCTCTCCCGAGCCGCTCCCCTTAACGGCCCCCCGCTGGGCTCCGTCACAGAGCTGCTCGCTTACTCCATTACTCGCGATTTGGGGGATCATTCAGCGTTTGTTTAGAGCGCCGCGCCGAGCGAGCTGCACACGCGGACTGTGCACTTCACCACACGGCTGTCAAGGAGAAAAAGCCCCGGCGGTGAGATTTAATTTATTTTCTCTCTCTCTCTCAAACCCTTTTACCCTGGAATTGGCCGCTCACTCGATTTGCTGCGCACGTCCGCGGCGATTTTCAAATTGTCCGATTATTGTTGTTGGTGGCAGCGATGGGGGGGGGGGGCAGCGGACTGACAGCGCGCGGCCAAATCGTAACCGTTCATCGCTGTGTGGAGTGCGTGCCAAGAGAGAGGGCACGAGAGAGAGCACGAGAGAGTGCCAACGAGCAGCCAAATTCATTGTGGGTGTGGCTCCCACGAGACACAATCTTCAATCGTAAGGCCGGCATCAGTGTAAATTATACGAGCACAGCACACAGACTACAGCACACGATAGCAGCCAACAGTGGAAGAGACCGCATCCCGCGAGATACCGTTAAATGCTTTTTAGAACTCTAGACATGAAGCAAAGAGTCAGATTTGAAAAAGCATTAGTCAGCGTCGCAACGACCACACTGCGCCGCCAATTACAGTTGATGGAAATTCAACGTTCCCATGGCACAGGCCAGTTTACTCCCGTTGCTTTAGCAACGTGGTACTCAGTTTAATGACACCCCCCCCCCCCCGCAATGAATGATGAAGCAGTAGAAACCCCCTAATGGGATCTGAACTCATAATATCAGATCGCGAGGACGGCAGTCCCCACCACCACTTGATGTTCGCTACGTCGCGCGATTTCATCACAACAGGGACCCCCCCCCCCCCTCCTCCGTACACAATAGAGGCGGCCGTAACGCAGCCAACCCGCGCATTGGCATTCTAAGAACAGAATCGATGCGTAAACAAATAAACATAGCTCATTTCTCCACGGCATGGCCGCATGCACAGCCGCAGGCATATCGATCGGCGGCCGCACGCATTAAAACGTCGGTTACGGCAAACGCGCGCACCCACAATTTAAACAAAGTGCTCGAGTGCCAGGGCACGGGTGGCACGTGCCAGGAAGCCGGCTCTTCAAGTGCCAGGGGTGGTGGAGCACGAACCCCACCGGCTGGCCTGCGACACGGCCATGCGGTGGCAGTGGAGTGGCGAGTTCCATAAACCTGTCCGTACGGGCCTTGACGTGTAGCCTATTAAAGTGCAGGTTCTCACTGGGCAATCTGGCTTCATCCTACACGTGCCACTGCTTTGGCCGTGGTGCACAAGCAAGTGCTGCGGAGATGGCCCAGTGTTGTTGACGAATGTTGAGTTTTAACATTTTAAAGATGAAAAAAATGTTTCCTTCGTTACAAAAAAATACAGAACCAGCCAACCGGATTCTACGACCGAATTCAATTGTGCGGCACCCACAGACGCGCAGCGCTTATTCCCACACAGACGAGGAGGGTGGCGGGGGGACGTTTTTCCGGGCGGTTGGGTGGAGGAGCAGAGACGGTACGCGTCCCCCCCCCACCCCCAACACCACCATGACGGTGCTGCAGCGGGGGTCACGCGGGGTCGACAGGCAGCTCAAGGCTCCGGCGGAGAGCGCTCGTTAAGCCGGCCCCGTGGAAATCCGCAGCGGCGCACGCTCTTCTGCCTGCGCGCTGGGCCGGCAGGAGGCTCGAACCCTCGCACGGCAAGTTGCCGGTTTGTGCCAAGCTTCCACTAAACGAGTGTGGTCAAGTATGGGCAAACCCATATGACCGACAGTGGGGGGGGGGAAGGCTTCATCTAGCAGTGAACTGAAAAAAGAGCACTGCACATACCTACTTTATTAAAATATAACATGAATGCCATGCGATAGCCATCATTCCAACGATTCTGTAATTGACCACAAACATGCCATCAATCATATTCTGGAAGATTAATGGTCAAATAATATTTATTTAACGTGGCTATCCTTTGGAGACTTGCTAAGTGGCATTTGACTGGAAACTGAATGCCTTCTTTGGCTTCCACGGGTGGTCGCTTCTCTGCTTCTGCTCCTAATGTCTGGAATTCACTTCCTCTTGAAATTCGTGTGGGTGACGTCTGCAGCCGCCCTTGTCCGGGTCAACACTTAAGACCTATTTGTTTTGGGTCTGAAGTGGGAACATGGCTAACGAGATTGTTGCGTTTCCCGTGAAGCATATATAAATGCAAATTGCATTGTAAATTTAAAACATATTTAGAAATTATCCAAACAATTTACAATGATGGAACAGACACTCAGGATTAAACGAAGTAACTAAACACACCGGAAATGAAGCCGGGCACGGAGACATGCTCTCCTCAAAGATATTTATCAATGGAAATTTCAAGACGGTGCAAATTGGACTACTACAAAAGCAGTGCATACAAAAATTTGAAAAATACAAACCATTTCAGAAAATGGAGACGAATATAACAATGGAAACGAAACGCAAGACGTTACAGCACAGAATGAGAAAGAGGGCTGTTAAGTTGCGCTCGAAACATGAGCAAAGCCAAAGTCACAACAACGCAAGTTCTCTAAAAACAAACCGAGATGCGTGTTGGGAGGGACACAGGAAAACGCACTGCGGTGCGTCAACCTCAGGTCCCAGTGCTCTTGGCCAAATTAACTTGACAATGAAAAGCAAACGCTCCCGTGTGCCTAAAGGAGGGTTTTCAATCTCTGCCTATTACTGATATGATGTGGAAACACGGACCGCACAGTACCTAGAGAAACACCCACGCGTAGGGGGTGATAACAACACCGTTACACAGAGTGCTCGCGTTCATAAACCCACTTGCTGTACTGCTACCTAACAGCCCAGCAGGTTGGGGAGTTGCCTCCGAAACCCTGGATTACGTTCATCACTGCGAGACGCCCGTTACCGCGGTAAGGCCATAGAGCGCCGCTGCCTCGGCGTAAATCACAGATTTGAAAAACTACTCGCAGCTGAATAATGAAAACGTAATATAGCTATGGCTCCCAAGGACCACCCAGAGAAAATGGATAACCCAATGAATGTCTCGGGCTCTTGATGGAAATGTGACAATGGATTGACAAGAAAAAGCTTCAGGAATTACTTTATTACATTTGTTCCAGCGGGAGTAATTTTTGGTGCCGAAGGCGGCGGGCGGCACTGGGGCAACGTGCACGCCCATCGCAGGAACAGCCCTCGGGTGACGCACGACGAGAAACCCCGACGGGTTGCGCTTAAGGCCCGGGGCGCTTCTGAGGGATTTCCTCGGCCGTGGTCACAATAGTGTGGGGGAGGGGCCAGCCACGCGGGGCATGGTGCCGTGGTATGCAATGACAAATTAGATGATAAATTAAGCATAAATCAGGACTCCATAAAACTTGCATCTTCTTAACTTTAGAATGTATAATTATATTTTTCTAAATGAAAATGCAGTTTTTAATATAAAAAATGAAACGCCAAGCGAGTATTTCACAGGAGACCAATTTCAGGGGATGGATTACTTAGGGATTAAAGCGGCAATTACAAGAGCTTTCACCCCCCCCCATCCACTTAATAGGAACACATTCGACTGATGATGGCAAATGAAATATAAAACAAACTAATACACCACCAGCGTTAACAACTCCTGCATTAAACTGGCAAACGACTCGCGCGCATTTCTAAACAGCAGTTTTAATTCACAACATTGTAACATAAATTATTCATATTACGCTTTTCGGATTAAGTAAAAATTTGGCAGATAGAACCCATGATGTGTCATCACCGACACTGTCCATTGAGCTGCCAGTCCAGATCCAGCCGGCTTATTGCCCAGGCAAAGGCCGTTAAGATTTGGCCACAACCTAACGCACCGATCGACGCCCTACAAATCTGCCAAGGAAACCAGCAGCTGCACACCTCCTCTTTTGGATGCGGCCAATGGAGAATCACCGTCGCCATGCAATCGTTATCTGGGCGATCATTGTAACGGGATGAGCGCTCACGCCAGATGACGCTCCACACGAGCGCCGGATTGTCAGCGTCGCGTGCCATGCGGCAGAGTGAGCAACGCAACGGCCCCGGAAGGGCCCGGAGTGTGCTGTACACGGCTTTCTGCCGCCTGCCCAACCCCATCGAGACAGTCCTCCCTAATTGAATAGCAAATTGCTATCGAGTTGATATTTCATAACGATCACATTTTTCTCAACGTCTCTCTGCGAGCTCCCAGAAGTGACGGTCACAAGGCGAGAGCTGGTGATGCGCCGGAGGGCAAATTAAATGGAGGAGACGCAGCGGCGAGGGGATAACGCTTATTAGCTCAAGATTAGTATGGATAATTTACACAGCCAAGATGTCTGTTTACGCTGTGCACCGATTGATGGCAATCCAGGGGGCATACGTCCATCCTGGAAAACAACGTAGGTCGGCTGAATGGGGGGAAGCAAGAGGACCTTGGGGGTGGAGGGCGAGAGGTCGGTGGGTGAGAGGGGCGTGTGGGGTGGGGGCTGGAGGAGGGTGGCCATCACTCGAGGGGACACACATGACGCCATGGCGTGCGGTTTGACGTCCGAGTGGGAAAGATATTCTGGCTTTTGCCAGCATGTTTTTGAGCACGTCTCACAACCGTGTGCCTGTTCGCTAATCTGGGACAAAGCAATGTTCTCTAAACAAAAATCACTGCAGGTGTTGTGTATAAATATATAAAAAATTACCCGGCTACGGCAAATTATAACAAAGAAAAACATTTACCGACATTGAATAGAATTAATGCCATGCTGTATGCTCGCGTGCGAAGCTGCCTCTACCCATAATGCCCCGTTGGAGATGGGCATGCGGTCACCTACACGCTGCATCACAGGTCACATGGTTACCCTGAAGCCACATGCAACAAATACCTCGGTTGGCTGTCAAGGCTCTGCACAATAAGCTACAAAAATGAAAACCCACAGTCAGTATTAAACAAGATTATTCTTACAAGTTTTGTCATTAATTGTCGATGATCTGGAATGTTAATAATACATTTTTAAAACAGGAACATTACGATACCTCTATTTATCTAGGAAAAATATGCACAGCTGCCAATCGCGAGGTCCCGAGTTCAATCCCAGGTCAGGATGTAGTCCATCTTCATCATCATCAATCATCATCATCCATTTTGGGGATGGTAAAATGAGCAACAAGTCATGGGCGAAGCGGCCCCCACCTATCGTTTAAGCCAAGATCTGGCAGCCCGAGATATTTATCCGTTTGGTCTCTTGAAGGATGTTTGGCTCCTTGAAAATGGTGCTCGCAAAAGGGTACCGTTGACACTGATGCATCCTTTGATCAGGATGGAAAGATGGGCCTGGTTCTAACGTTGGCACGCACGCGCGTAGAAAAGCACCAAGAATGTTGAAAAACGGCCAAACATTCACGACGTTCCCATGATTGAATGTATAAAAGTTTTGTATTGGTTCAATAAAAATAAGTTATCGGGGGGGGGGGGAGGGGGGGGGAAATAAAATCCTGAGACGTAACTTTTCAGGACACCTCGTAATTCTCACTGCCGAATTCGGAGCAGCGAGTTGCAAGCGAGCCCCAGCGCACCGCTCGTTTGAGCAACTGTCCGCCACATCTGGCCTAATTGGCACCCCAGGTCATAGAGCAATGGTCCTGTGCCTTAGAGGTTAACAGGCTGCAGAGGTCGGGGTGCCCAGTGGTTGGTCGCAGCCACGCGCCGCGGCGAATGCGCTCCTCCGCCATGATAAATACCTGGTGCCGCTACCTATCAGAAAAATTCGCTTTGGGGGGGCCCGTAGGACCCAGTAACGGCTGTGTTGGTGGGCATGATGTAACTGTGCACCTTTCTTGAAAAGACGAGGATAGATAGTGCCGAGATCACGGATATGGTTGGAGCTGCCAATTGGCCGCAGCGCGATTGTTCAGAGTGGCAGCGTCTCCCACAACAGCAACAGGCAAAAAAAAGACTTGAGGCGAAATGTATTGGTTTACACGCTCCCGCCGCTATTATTAAGTCGCGCCCGCCTGCCCTGCATGCTTTGCCTAAGCCATCCCCCTACGGCCACCACCGTGACTTCAACGGGGTCTCTGCAATGGGGCAATTTATTTACTTTCGACTCAGCCGAGCGCTGTGTGCATGCTCCATCAGATGTACCCTGGCTCGCACGAGGCTCTCCGAGGGAGGTGCAGCCTAACGGGCTATGGTGGGGTAGTGCACACCGTAGCGATTTCTCAACGTAAAACAAATAAAACAAGGTGCACACTTGTGCAACTCGGGTCCGCAGGAAGTTTTGCTGCGCACTCTCTCCACTTTAGCGGAAGAGGTCAGAGTGGGCGACCATCGGGGGCTGGGCGACGGCCGTGCATGAGGTTCCTACAGGTGGCCGAGCTTATTCGGTGGGGCAAGCGGAGAGTGACGGGCGCAGGGCATGGGTGCTACTGGACGGAGCAGGCGTTTAATTTTCCTTTAGAGTGCGGTGAACTTTCTCATTACAAACGAGCTGTTCAGTTTTGGGAATTTGCGATTATGGGTTGGAGCACTGGAAAACCGTCATCTACTCTTGTGGACGGTCACATGGGCGCCTTGAACGCTCACTTGACAGCAGATGTTCGCGTTCATGCTCACAGTACACTCAAGGCAGCAGCGGTAACTAAACTGTCGGCCGAGTGCACAGTGGTTCATTGGCGGGGACGCCAACCACTCGTGGAGCCAGCGACGTTTCAAATCAATCAACCATTCAAGTGGGCAATGCTTCTCCGATGTCCACTGTGCTCAGGCTAGACACCACGGCTCGTACTGGTGGCCCAGCTGCCAACGCACGCGGAGGACTCCCATCACGGGCGCTTACGACGAATGAGTGGTGCAGCCACCGTGAACCATTTCACCCCTTCAATTATTCATATTTATTCATTACGTGGCCCAGTCGGGCAGAAAACTTTAATTAAACATTCTAAACAGCAGCTGCAGCAGCGAGCGCGAGGAAAGCCATACGTGACGGATCAGTGAGGTTTCGCCCCTTTTTTTTTGTTCCCACCCACGGACGACTCTTCCTTTTGTGCTCACGAGCCGTGGAATTGCGGTGCTGATGAGGCACAGCGAAGGCTGCCACTGAATCACAGCACATAATTAAAAAACCCAATTCGGGCTTCAAAACTTAACAGCACTATTTATGAGCATCATTTAATGCCTGGGCCCAGGCAACCATTCATAAGAGTTATGATCATTGCCAGGCCAAAGCGGCCAATAAGCAACGCTTAAATCATGCGCCCACCACGTGAAGGCAGCTGTAACGGAGACGGTGGTGCGGGAAGATGGCAGGCCAGCGCGACGTGGAGGGGAGAACAAGGAAAACATAAACGCTCTCAAACTTGCGTTCTAACAATCGCTTGCATTGCACGAGGGGAAGCAGGTCCAGAGGTTCCCATCCGCGCCACGTCCGCTCGCGCTCCCACGTCCCTCCCGTTCCCCCCCCCGCCCCCCCAAGGGCCCACCCGTGACCGCGCAGCCTCGAGAAACGCACAGACAACCGCCGTCTCTCAAAAATGGCCCCTCTTCAACCAACGCCCTCTCGCTCAGACCCCAGCATGTGCCCACGCCTCGGTCTCATCTCCCACATCTTCCCACGGTCATCGTCAGAGCGACGCCACCCGGCGCCCGCCCGTCCCCCCGGCTCCCCGCCCTGCGGAGCGTCCTGCGCCGCGCTTGCGCCGTTCGCTCGGCGTTATCGGGCGATTTACGAGCGCGGGAGCCGGCTCGCGGCGACTTTATCTCGCCCCCACGGCTGCCGGGGAAAGCCAATTACCAATGCTCGCTGGACCGCGGCAAGATGGCCCGGTGTTAAAAAAAAGGTGGGGGGGGGGGGAGGAAAATGGAACAGAAAACTGAAGGACACAGAGCTGCGTAAGCAGTTTGTCCCACCATGGCGTGGCACGGGATTCCGACAAAGTCCTGAGCATAAATCCACTTAAACTGTCCCATCGTGCTGGGGATTGCAAAAATAAATTAAAACAAAAAGTAAATAAAATATAAAACATGAGTTTTCGATCCAGCGCGGGGCTCCGGAAGGCGAGGCTGCCAACTGGCCGAAGATACATTCTTTGCCACGCACAGGGTTTGGTGCATTCTTGAATAATGCCACGCTCAACATTTTTCTGCTCGCCCGTTAATAAAGTTTTTATCTCCTTGGCTGCACAGTATTTGTACAGACTCTCGTCTCGTCAGTTATTCGTGTGTGTAAACTGAAAAAGGTGCCCGACGGATAGTACACACGTACATCGCTCCTGTTCTCAGTGTGTGTGCGACTCACCGCAGCACGCCGAGGTCGAGGCTCAGATAGAGCCCCACGCTCTCGGCTCGGCACTCCTCGTACGTGGACGCGATGGACGAGAACTTGCCGTCCCACGTCTCCTTAGACTTGTACCAGCTCTTGATCTGTACACAGGGTTCAAGTGGGGGTTAGGGTGAATGTTAAGAGTAGTGGTCAAGTTTGGGAATGGGGTTGTGGTTGACCGTGGGCATTTCAGTCGCGCCGCGATTCATCCCGCCAACAATTTTTGATCAACTACCACGACCTGGGGGACGAAATTAAATTCCTAAAAAATATATATTAGGTCTCCTTTCTGCCATGTCTTTGGTAATGTTTGTCGATTATTCCGCCTTGGAGTGTCGAAGCGTGTTCCCGCCAATAGCCCAATGGGCCCCACAGCACGTGGAAAAAAATAACTAAACCAAACATTTAGCAAAGCAACATTAGCATATAATGCGGTGTAACACGCACCGCGTACCGAGAATGCAAGCGTCGCCTGTGCGCGAGAATAAATGAGAAACGGTACTTCAGATGCATGACGCAATGGAATTATTGCACATCACTAAACACGTGGGCATGCTTAAAATTACCCACAGCGCTAAGGATAACTACCACCACCCCCCTAGAACCTGCTACCACTTGGGAGTCACCGTTAATGAAATCGTTATGTCGGAACGAACGGTGCCATTTCCATAATTATTATTTTAAAGACTTCCTTGAGAGGTGGGGACATTTGTGCCAATTATCCTCCATCACCCACTAAGTGCAACATCCATAATCTTTAGTTTGTGTTGCACTTGCAGACTTAAAAAAATAAAACGAAACTCATTGGCCGCAAACGGCGGGAGCCCTAAGTTGGAATTCGTTCATAAACGTTGGGCGAAATTTAATTGAGCGGCAAAAGCCTCCTCTCAGAGCCCTCATAACCGCTGGTCGCCCGACCAGAACTTATTAAAAGTGCTCAATTAATAATTCGGTGGGCATCCGCGACGACGCAGGGACTTGCGAGCGGGCCCCCGAAAAATGGAGTCGTAGCGATTTTGGGGGGGGGGGGGGGGGGTAAAAAAACCACGGAGACGACAACATCAAGATTAATAAATAAAACGCAAACCAAGCGGGGCAAACGATGCAAGAGCGGCGTGAACGCCGCTGCCTCCGAGACGGGCACCGTGTGTCATTTGCGATTGCATTCACTACCTGCTCTTTAAAAAAAGAGCCTCAGCGGTCTAATTTGGCGGCGGCACATCATCCCAACACAGCACAAACGAAAAATCAAAGCTGCGAGCGCCCCGGCAACGATTACAGGATGTCCGGGGGGCTCAGGGGAGCGAGCGGCCACGGTTCAAACGAGACGAGGGGGGGGGGCAAACGGCGGGATAATGGAGGGGGGTGGAGGCATCGTTGAGGATTTACTTTTCTCAAATCAACGTCAGCGCCGCCGCACACGAGCCTGACCGGTCAAGTCAACGCAAAACCACTTTAGCAGGCCCTCCCCCCGACCGTGCCACCCGACCCTCGTCACCCGCATGTAACAACCGTGGTGCTCGGCGACAGCGAGCCTGGGGCGGTCCGGGAAACTGGGCACGCTTGATAAGGTTGGGGGGAGGGCTTTCACCACTCATCCCCACTTACCCTCCCCCCCATCTGCGAGTTCGATCGGCAAGGTTTGGGGTTACGACTGCACTCAATTATTGATTATGCTTCTTATCGATAATGGTTGAGTTGGTACCGTTTCGCTGTCTCGTTTGTAAAGTTGCATTCACTTCGCCATCCCAAACGCAGCAATGGTATACAATTTGCCTATAATTAGCATATGTTGTATGAACACTTATTTTCTACAAGCACGATTTAATGCATTAATTGTAAGAATACATTTAAAACCATCAAAATATGGATTAATACACGTAAATGCGGAACGTGAACAAGTAAAAACCATAGCAACGGACAAAGTTAGCTCATAAGAGAGGAAATGCAAACAGCGATGTAAGAGCAGAGATGGAATTTTTACGTCGTAGAACTTAAATCTTTGTACAGGCGAGCGGCGATTTAAAAAGGAAGACGCACCTCGTCCATGTCCCAGGCTGCCTGGCACGAGCTGGGAGGAGAGTTGTCACAGCACTGGGTGACAGCACTGGGTGACAGCACTGGGTGACAGCACTGGGTGACAGCACTGGGTGACAGCACTGGGTGACAGCACTGGGTGACAGCACTGGGTGACACCACTCCCACAACACTTCAACACGGTAATGCGCCGACATTTTTGAAGTGCTACGCTTGGGGTGACCAAAACGTTAGTCTTTTCCCCCTCCCCCCACACATACTCTCTAGTCAGCCAGCCTAGACGCTTATCTACAAAAGCCATCTGCGTTTTTGGAATGCATCCTTCTTTTAAAGTCGAGCCTCGCGAGGAGGGACATCACGCCGCTGCTCACCTCGCGCAGTCAAAGTTACATTGCCGCCCCCCCCCCCCCCGTGTAAATAAAGTGGGCATAAATTCTGATTTAAAGCTTTCGTGACTGCAGGGATTCATATTCTTGGTTCTATCGGTAAAGTCACGTAGAAGGGAAACAATAAAATAATAAAAATATAACACAATAAAATTATCACGTTTCGACTGCAACACAAGCAATCATCATCAGGTGTGAAAACCACAGCAAGAGCATTTTAAGAAAGTGGCGGTTATTTTCAACGTTAGCACCACAGAGAGCAATTTGACGGTTTGTTCAGATGGACGAGTCCATCTATGTTCGGAGAAGAGTGGGGAGACCAAAATTATGGATGGGGTCTGAAAGCCACCATAAGCGTGAACAATCAATTAAGACCCGAAATGGTTTATCAAATCCTTCCAATGATTGCTAAGCCAGAATCCATCTTCTCGGTTGAAATTGTCTCTGTGTTTGTATGTGGATAGCCTCATGAACGAATCTCTCATGGTAGCCAGATGTCTTGCAAATAAGTCAATGTCATGTGAGCCTACTGAATTATAACAGTGATCTGCTACGGCCGAGGTGTTGGTCCTACCGTGTTTTAGGTCTGCTTTGTGTTCACGAATGCGGTCCGAGACACGTCGTTTGGTTTCTCCAATGTAACTACTACCACAGAGGCAACTTAGTTTGTAGACACCAGGGTACTGTATGTCCGGAATCACATCTTTTACAGACGGAACCAGATCACGGATTTTATGTAATGTGTTGAATCGGATCTGGATCTTGTGATCATTCAAGATTTTGGAGATCTTTTTTGTCATCCCCGCAATGTAGGGTAATGTGATGGTTTTTAATGGCTCCTCAAAAGGGTCCTTCTTCATGGTTGGAGTGATAGCTTTGCGGATTGTGTAGTCGGAATAACCATTAGCCTTAAGAGCTTGGTGTACGTGTTTGAGTTCACTGGCTATGTGTTCCTGGTCGGATATGCATTGGGCTCTATGGTGCAGAGTCTTGATGAGGGAATTCTTCTGGGATGGATGGTGGTGGGAATCCAGTTTCAGGTAAGCATCAGTATGGGTATCTTTCCTGTAGAGTGGCTCATTGAACCATCAGGTCTCTTTTTTATTAGGACATCCAAAAAAGGTAGCTTGCCATCTTTTTTATTATTTTATTGTTTCCCTTCTACGTGACTTTACCGAAAGAACCAAGAATATAAAGTGGGCACAATTACACTGCTCCAGGACCAAAGACACGGCCACCGCAATTGCAACGGGTTTTTATGGCAAGTGTAATAAATGGGTGAATGTCCGGGCGTGGCGGTAATTGGACCGGTAATGGCTGGAATATGTTGCGATATACTTAAACCCTAGCCTACGTAAAAAGGCAACGGGCGTCACATGTGAACCGCAGCCAATTGTTATTGATAGAAATTACCGCGCCCGGCACTCCGTCACGACTGCAGACCGAGGCACGTAAACAACAAATATAAATGGTGTCGGTGGGCTCGCCGGGTCGGGAGACTCGTAAAAACGGCCGTGTCCGCAGCTCCGAGCCGCTCAGACCCTGCATTGAACCTGGGGTGGCCACCACCTGCGGTTAATCTACGAACCCATGTGGCAAGCCGATGGTCTCGGCCCCAACACCAACAACTGCGCATTGCGAGTTCTACATCGTGAGAGCTGCCACGGTGGAACGGAGAGCACACCACACTCACAAACCAGAGATCGACCGGTTCGATTCCATCTCCCGGCGTGGTTGCTTAAACTGGGGTGGCGGCCCAGTTTATCAAATCACCTCCCCCCACCTCCATCCACTTTAAGGCATTTATTCCACCAAGTGGACAAGAGGCTTCAGCAGGAATTCTTTAACATGTCTTGCAGCTGTTCTCCGACACAAGGTGGTACACTCATCACTAAGAGGTCCTATTAGCAGTGTCCTCACCGCTTCGCACGACGCAGAAAGCGCTCCAGAAAAAACGGCTGAGAAAAAAACCACACAAACATAATAAGTTCGACACAAGTCAACTCTGTCACACGACCATAACGCCCATATCGTTAATTGCTCAATCCCCAATTACACACACGTCATCGGCGCCTGCATGCTGCTCGTTTTCCCCTGCACTTGTTTCGCTGTTTTACATTCGGCAGATGGGCGTTCACGAAGCAGTAAATGTCACGCGCCAGCATCAATCTCCGCCTTCATTCCACTCCACTCGTAGTTTTTATTTATTATTGCGGACGCACAACACCATTTGTGCCCTACACGCACGCGTGCCCGTCCCCCTGCGTCTGTGCGTAATTACGCAGTGGGAGCAGCACCGTGGTTAATGATAGCGCTGCGCCACGATCCTGGCCACCTGGGTTTAGATCTCAGATCTGGATGCTCAACATAAGCAGCGTGCGCATTCTGAACCTGGGCTAGGTTGGCTTAGCCTTATAAAGGACAGGTCGGTGCGTGTGAACATCAGCGCAAGAGAAACAAAGGCAGCCGGGCATGAATGCTTCCAATCGCACCACCTCTGGCCAAGCTCTTAACCCAAAAGTCTGAGAATAAAAGCCCACAGTTTAAAGATTATAATATTGTTTTATTTGCGCCGTGTTGAGTAACGGAAGTTGGTGACCATTTACAAAACAATCGTTCAAACGTTTCAACAATAAGACACGTTTAGAATAGGTAGGGTCACTTTGTCAACTGCTCCTTTAAATGCAATTTATGGAGTTGGTCAAATAATCCCAATATCGGAGCACAGAGCTGGGGGGAGAGGGACAAAATCGTTGGCGCCGGTTCTGGCTGCCTTCCAGCCGATTTTTAATGCCGACATGCAACTTGGACGAATGAAGCTATGCAAAACATTTCATAAATGCCATCACGTCATTGTTATTATCCATCACCTGTACCAACGAGATGCTAGGGTAGCAGTGTGACAAACCCACAAAGTTCCTTGCCGGGTGCTGTACGCAGCAGGAACGTGGGATCGGACGACGCTCACCAACGGCGTGAGGCTACGAGGCACAGTGCGAGAAACACAGCAGCAGTCTGCGTGTCGTCCCCACTTATACTCGGGCTGTCTTGCCCACACACACAGCAAGAGAGGGGGGGGGGCATGCAATTGGGGTACAGTATGGATCCTTTCCCAAGAGGATTTGCAGATTGTCCGCTTGTTTATTTTGACATTCTTGCACGCTGGTGCTCAAGATTCTCGTGCGTTATGAATTTATTTTTAGCGGCGAACTATGACCAACATCTCGGCGAGGAGGTCCTGCACCCACAAACGTCTGGCCCACAAACTCTACCGATGGAGACACTGAATGTCAAAACCAGTCAAGTGTTCGCTTGCGTTGAACCAATGCTGACGAACGAATTCACGCCGAGAAGTCCGTGGCCGATGGCAGTGAAAATGTGGAGGGACGAATGCGGGAAGGAAGCGTTACCGACTGCCGATTTACTTTCTTGTGAGCTACTGCAGTTCATATTATATCAGCGTGTCAGCCACGTAACCATGAACCGGTCCACAGTGCGTGCACAGAATCTATAATTTTCAATTGGCATCATGTTGAATGCGATGGATTGGTGTTACCCCTGCAGCTACAAGAGGCGCTAGATTGACAACGTGAAGTGAATAGGTTCTTGAATTGAATAAGGACAACGAAATTGCCACGTGCCGATAAACGACTGCTGCGTCTCATCCACACACCGCACAGCACAGCGCTCCACCTGCCGCTCCGTCTCTCGTTGCGTATACATAACCTTGCCCAAAAATCAGGAAATGCGTAAACGGTTACCTAATCGCAACTCTGATGGCGCTGTTTGTTTCTGGCCACTTGACTTGAGGCGATGCTGAACAATAGGTTTAAAAAAAACACACAAAAAATTGCATTGCAGGTGTTGTGTTAGCCTTCACACGCGTTCGGTGACGAGTCTTGGGGACTGCAGTGGACATCAGCCTGGCCTCTACCATTCAATGAATCCGTATTGAACATGTACTGCCGATCAAAACCACGCGACGAATTCGGTCATTTACACCGACATCAGAGCAGGCTGGAAATAATTTTTGTTGAAAGTCGACGTGAAAAGTTATGGGGACTTAAAAGCTCCACGTAAATAAAAGCACACTGCGTGTCTGGGAGCAGCAGCGTGGCGGCTTGCAGGCGTCAACATCGATATATGGGGACGGACCGAGAGCCACGTGCATTTTCTGTTCGGGGAGAATCCACACGTATGTTCAGATCCTCTCCCCCGTGTTAGGGTTCCATCTCTCTCCCCACGGGCGACCATTGTAAATTGCCAATCATCAGCCCCCATTTTCTGCCTCTACGCTCCTGTCGCACGATGACATTTTCAATCATTTGTGACACTCAGATTTCTTTTCTCCAATCAGTTTTGCATTTTTGCAAATTATGTCAAGGTCCCATCCCTTTACATTTCTCTTTCATGGGTCTTTGCGGTTGTCGGTCAATTGGCTTTCAAAACCTTCACCCCCACTTTCAATGCACTACTCAGTAACACGCTCATTAATTCACGAAACAAAGTGGTGACATCCATTTCATCGATTTATTTTATTAGCATACAAATCTGTTGCTTAAGAGTTCATTTAAAATCCGTTTCCTGCTCAACCAAAGAAGCTGAATTGCTAAACAACCTCGGACTTCAAAATCAGAACTTTAATTACCGTTCCAAAGAATAATAATTCTGCTATCTCTGTAAACACGCCATACAAAAGCAGGCGTATGCCAACATAGGATTCAGTATTGCCCCCTCTTTGGCCAAGTTTCAGCACAACTTGCACTGCACCAGTCTGTGGTCGTGTCCGGCGTTGAATTTATTGAGGATTCCGATGTCTGCGATCCGTCCGTTAGAACCAAGGTGGTCTCGTTCAAACTCATCAGATTGTGGTTCTTGCCATGCCCATTTCCTCGATTCCTCGTTTGTTAAACAAATCTATGATTAATTTATCGCCCAGATGCGTGCGTTGTGGACACGCAACTCCTCCGCTAGAGATTCACACTGGCTACCTATTTCAACTGCTGGCTCTCATGTTCCAGTTACTGCACCATGCAAAAAAAAAAATCGCACCTCCGATAAGGTTGACTACGGTGCAAGAGAAGTTGAACATATATACAGACAAGGCACAGACCACTCACGTTTATCTACCTTGTTGCAGCCGTATACCTTCACCAATAACTGCCAATAACCACTAAGTGACGGTGATGTCACCACGGCGCCTGTGCCAGGCTAGGTGCACTTTGAGGCCACGAAGTGTCGAAGGCTCGCCAACAGGTCACGGGACAGACCCAGGTGCCATGGGTTTCGTTGACCGAGATGACTGGTAGATGCACTAGCGGTAACCCCCTACCTGTGCCAACTTGCTGTATTTTATCCAACCGGCGCTCCGCTCGTTGCGAGTGTCGCTCCTCCGCCCTCCGTTGTTGTTGGAGGGCGACTGCCTCCAACTGCCCAGTAGCCTCAAGGTGCACCTAGCCTGGCACTGCCTAGCAGCAGCGTCCTTCACGAGCCTCCTCCACTGAAGCCGATCTTGACACGGCTGGTACCACTCTTTGGCAAGTTCACTCAGCTCCACATTCTCCCAATTTTTCTTCAGTCCATGTCGTACCCGTGTAGCCCCCTCTATGCGGCCCAACAAAAGCTGCTTGGGTTTGCGATGGGGCCGAGTATGCCGGCTACATGACCCAGCCAACGCAACCTCGCCAGCCGGAGGCGCTCGCCGATGGGAATGTGTCCAGATCTCAGCACACGCACGTACGCTTGGATTAGAAGCATACACGCCCGGCTGCCTTTGCCTCTCGAGCACTTTCATGTTCACACGAACCAGCCAACCTAGGCCAGATTCAGAAAGCTCACGCTGCCGACGTGGAGCAGCAGGGCCAGGAATCAAACCCAGGTGGTCGGGACTGTGGCGCAAGCGCAATCATTAACCGCGATGTCACGCCCACCGTGTAATTGTTTAATAGGCAAACGTGTGCGCACTAGGCACAAGGACATATTTCGTCTACAATGACAGTTCTCCAAACACCGCACGCCAACGTCAGACCTGCGTTTGCTACACGAATGCGAGTCATGGTACTCCGACCGAGAATCACCGCAATGATGAACTCTGATCAATTCAAATAAAGAGTGGAGTCCAATATGTTTTAAATTAGCCGTTAATGTCAAATGGAGAGTTTCGCAATATTGTATTAACGCAAGTTTTTTTGTATGGTAATTGGTTGAGGTATTTAGAGACGTGCGTGTATCGTTCACTTGCCGTGTCCACAGTTCGTGTATAGCTTAACAAATGGAATTCATGACGAAGCAAAACGTATTGAAGATAAAAGGACGACAAGTATTGTTGCGCAATCTCGTTCACAAATGTGACGTTCGTCTCCAAATGCACAGATTATCAGAGGGCTTTTACCACCCACTAATACTACACACGACACGCTCCCAGCATCGCGAGACAGCAGCGGCTGGGCGGGGGGGGGGGGGGGTTAACTCTCCGCCAAACCTCACAGCCTCCATGGGCAAGAACATTACGGACTCGGCTACCCAGCCGCGTAACGCGGCAACAAAGTGAAGCCCTCTCGTATAAGCCTCGCGATAAAAACCACTCGCAACTGCACAGCGCTCGCTCCCTCCCCTACCCGCACGGCGCATGCATTAAAGACATCTCGGACAAAAATTAAGAGCGGCCCACTACCATCCACCAGGAGCCGACTTCACACGCCGACATGAGCTTTTTATTTCCAAGCCTGGCAGCTCAAACAAATTCATTACCGCGAGCCAAGCCCAAGTCGCTGCCCACCACTATCGTAATGCAGATTAATGGACTGCTTCAAGTGCTGGCAGCCCCCGCGACACCCTGCGAAATATGTCATCTGCCCGCTCAATTTATACGACTGCTGCGTCAAGGCCCCCCAAATGCATGTTTTATGTCTCCGCACCAACCGCTTTAGAACTTTGTTGTCGTTACGATCGTATTTCGTTGGCCTTTTTATTGCGCATTACTAACGTGGTGCGAGGGTTCCGCCTTGCATCCGAAGCACGGTTAAAACAAAAAAAAAACGCAAGTCGTCGGGCGGAGTTAGGTGATGCGCAGCCGATGACGGGAGAGCCACGCATAGCTTCCAGATCACTCAAGTCAAGTCGCCAGAATGGATCGCTCACAAAGGATCTCACTTAATGATACTTGCATTAATGGAGTCAAGACTCTTTCAGTAGGGCACTGCGGGATGCCGAGTCAAATCACGAGTATTTTTGTGCAAAGGAAACCAGAATGACCAGAAATAACTTCAAATATCAAAAGAAATCCAAATTAGTAGAAAATTTTAAAATCGAATACTTGTCAGAAATCTACAAGACACTTCCTCTCCTTCTGGTGTCCCAGTTACACAATGATTTCTGCACAATCCAGAGACTTCACGTCAAGAGATGGATCTCAGGAGTGCGTCATCCCGATTTGCATCAGGAAGCGGCCAACAGGAATTGACAAAAGCCATGGCATGGTGGACCCCTTGATGTTCGCATGAATTGCCGGCACTATTCATGCCGATCAAACACACGGATCAATTTTCTAGCGACGCACGCTCACTTTACACCACGCGACTCGCGCACGGGTGAAAGATGTCATCGTTTAACGCAGTCGTTAAAAAATAAACAGCACAATGGCGAGCCGGACTTCAAGAGGGCCGCGACTGCAGCAATTCCGTCACAGTCGGCGTTTCCACACACCCCATTATTTAGCCGTAGGACGCACATTTAATAGTCGCCCGGCGAGAGCTTGAGCCCCCCACAGAGAGCTCCACGTAATCTGGACCTTTTTATCACTTGGACGCACCTCTTCGTCACCGCGCTCGTAGCAACGCGGGGCCGCCGCCACGCGTCCGAATGCAATTACGCGCCGCTCGGCAGGCGCGGACGTAAATCTGCATCAACGCAAGTGGCACCGGCCCCGCGGCACCCCTGCTGGGAGCGTCGAGATTAGCCCCAACGTTCGTTGTTTGAGAGCGAACGTTCTTGTTAGGCGGGCTTGCGTGGAAACGTCGTTGAGTTCATCGTTTTGTGCAGGGTTCTCGGGGGGGAGGGGGGGGTTGCGGTTGCGCAGGAGACGATAAGGTTGAATTGCAGAGTGAAAACGGACGAATAATCAAGGGGAGCCTTGCACTATTACACCAATTACACACACCTGCACGGTGTAGCCACACACCCCACCCACTTGCTGACAAGGATTCGGATTGGCTGGGGATGCCGAAGGAGAGGTGACCCCCCCGCCTCCCCCACACACACATTCCTCTCGCAGGCACCTTCCCCGGGAGGTCGTCTCAATAGTTCACAACATAGCGGCGCAGGACACTGCTCGCTTCGGTGCCAGCTACGAGAAAAAAAGTATTGTGCACCGATGCAGGTCGGGATGACAGGGAGCTTGCTATTCATATTATTTGAGTCTTGAGATTGCTGTTTTCCCGTTAGAAATGCTTTGGCTCAAAATACACCCAACAACCAGACATTTTTTAGGCACTGCCCAGGCAGCGGTGATATTCAGAGATGGGCAGAGTGCGCACGGCACGGTGCAATGTTTTGGGGGCGGTTTTCAAGAACCCTCCTTGGCCCAGCTGTCAACGTTCTTCCTGAGGAGAGAGATTCAGGTCTCCCGATTCACACGCCACTTGACACGCGGTCCTGCAGCAAAGCGGACAAGTTTGTCCGACAAGAAAGGCTACCCCCCCCCCCGCCCCCCATTGAAGGGTTGGGGTGGGAGGGGGGAAGTGTAGCCATCACGACTGCTCAAGTTTAATAATAGTAAGCCCATAGCGAAGCGATGAAGTTTTAAAAAGACTCGCGTGCACGTCAAACCTTTCCGTGTGTCCCCCGCAGCTGCCCACCGATTTAACAATCACCTTGGCTTTCCTCTCGGCCACCCCTGCGAGCGCGAGCAGGACGTTTTGGCTTCGTTAAAATCCGGTCACATCGGCTTCCGTGGCAGCCCCCGCTGAAGCGTGTGCGCCCGCTGAAGCATGGCAGCTTCGATGCAGCGCCGCCCCTGCCCACCGTCAAGACGCCCGACAGAAAAAACCCCGAGGAACGGCAGCGGTGCTCGCCTCCTTCCCCCCTGGTCGCCAAAACAGAGTCCACGCGAGGGGAGAGATATTTTTGTGAAGGCCGCACAGGGAGCAATAACAAGGCGGCTTGCTGGAAGAGCGTGGCGGGCCCAGCGCCGAGTGATGGATAGCTTTCCCGACAATTTCCACCAAACACAGCTGGGCACACGGAGGATCTGTTAAAGTGAAAGCGGTGGACATGCAGGCGAGGGGGGGGGGGTGGCAGTGTGGGAGGGGGAAGTCGTTTCGATGCAGAAAAGCCATTTTGGTTGTTGCTGTTTTCGTACAGCGCCCGGTGACCAGTTCCATTATCCTCACGTGTTCTCACCATTTACATGCTGCACACTACTCCTCGCAGAAACCAAAACAGGACAAACAAAACAATGCTTCCATGCGTCCACCCACTCGACAAAACCTGCCTCTCCCACCAGGGAAGAAGAGATATTGAATATCAATAGCTTTTCACCTTGTTTTAAATAAATGGAATTGACCAATTGATGAAGCAATTCTTCCCAGAATCCTGACAGCGGTCCATTGTAAACGCTCAGCTTTCCCACCCCCAAACCACAAAGAGACTTGCCACTCTTTACCTCTCATTGTCCAGGGGACTGATAAAGCAATAGCGACCATTACAGCGATAAACACTGCAGCCCGGAAAGGTGTGTGGAGCACCTGGCGTGGGAAAGAAGAACGGGGCATTGGTCGCGGGCACCGCATGTTGCCACCTAATTTCCGTGCCCGACGACTCCCGCATCCCAGATATCCCCCCCTCCACTCCTGCCCCGGCCGTGCCCCAGGGAGCCGTGTAGGTGAGAAGGGTTGAAATGTTAACGAGCAGCCGATAATTGGCCGCCCAGGTTTTGTGCGGGCCCCCAGCTGCCCCCCCCGCCCCCCCCACCCCCCCCCACCACGAGGAGGAGGCGGCACCGCGTCGGAGATGACTGCAGACCACCAGGAGGCTTGGAGTGTCGGCCGGCCGTCCCTGGATGTCATCGCGTCACGGGTGTAATGAGCTCCCCTCCGCATGACGAACGGTATTCGTATTGCTCCCCAAGCTTCGTCTCGCACTGCAACGGGCTCCGTGTTGATAGCAGCGCAGGGTGTCCAGCTCGGGTGGATGAACAGAGGAGTCCCAAAGAAGAGGCAAAGGCGCTAATCTTGCAGCACCAAATGGAGCACACGCGCAAATGGTGTTCATCTCTTGCCGTCCGCGATTCATACATTCTACCCAGAAACACCGCAGGATTAAACTCCCTCGTGAGTCATTCTTGGGACTTTGAGCAGATTACTTTAAGAGGAAAGGTCACTGGCCGATTGTCAGCCTGCAATATATTTCTCCTGTGTCGAGCAGCGTTATTGACAAAGATTATGGAGTTTTTATTTTATTACTATTTGTGCTCGTACACCGCCGCCACTGCAGTCCCTTTTCAATTCCTGCTTAGGAGAAAACCAGCAGAGCCTGGGAGAAATCCCACGAGCGCACAAGAACATAACGCGCTCTCTCCACATGGACGGACGACACTACGCGTACTCGCTATAAATGGTGGCCACCTCATTTGCCACGCAGGAGTGCCATTCACACATCGCGAACGGTGGGGGACGCGTCCCGAAACCCGTGCGGGCGCTTTCGGAGGGCACGGGCAGCATCCGAATGGAAGAAAAGATGACTGGCAGCACTTAAAGCTCGGTGTGGCTGCACAACAGGAGAAACCCGGGACCGTTCGTCCCGTCTGCCCCTCATCGGAGCACGGTCGTTAAAAACACGTCCCTCGCCATCTGCACCGTGGCCCTTGAACGGCTCCCTGGGTACGCACAGGGACGGCAGCAACGGGTTTTTTTTGTGCGCCAGAGCTGGCGCTGGGCCGAGCGCACCCGTTTCCTCACGTAGACGACGGCACCAACGAGCGACTGCCAAGTTTGCGAGGGTGGTTAAATCTGACGCGTCTTACTGACCGCCATTCACTCCCATCGAGATTTATTAAAAAGGAGGAGACTTCCACTCCGCCTCATTCAGATCCATTAGAGCAATTGGCATTCACCTTCACAGATATATATTAAAGTTCCTGCTCATCCCTTTCATCGACATCTATAAGCGTCACAACCAGTTACTCCAAATGAGATCTACGCAAGAAGCCACTGCCATTCGCTCTCATCAAGATCTATTAAAATAATATACATTCGCTCGAAGACCATAAATGTGCGCGCGCACACACACACATACACACACACACGACCTTTCTCTACGTGCCTGAACCAGGTCCAGCAGCCTGTGCCTAAGCACGTTCTCACTTTACGGTCCGAGTCGGAGTGAATGGTAATATTCATTCACTCGCACGGCGATATATTCAAGTGAATGCCACTCTCATTTCGGAGATACCTTCCATGGCAGCTCAAGTGAATGCAGGTCAGGCATGGGCAAAATAAATTGAGCGGTGTTACAGAATCTCAGTGCCACGGAGACCCCCGGGCAGCAGTTCAAACAGCCTTCCTACGGGCCACTGTAACACCGAGGAGGCACAAGCTCACAAAAGAGCAAGGGTGGAGGCAGCAGATCAAGCGCATGTGCGGCTTCGCTCCCGGAGCGCATGTAATTCCACATGCAAAACCAAGAGCCCTTCGATGCCACCACTTGGCTGGCGAAATACGGCGACAGGGTGGCGTGGCGAGAGGCCAGGCTCGCCCCCACTGGCGCCATGAGTGGTCGAAGGTGCAGAGTAGCACGTTCCGCTTAGAAAAAAAGACCTCGCGTGGGGAGGACAACGAGAAACTTGGCGAGCGCCACCGGCGCGCTGGCACGCACAAAAACAATTTCACGCACATGCGCCGCCTGCTGCTTCTGCCAATGCAGCGGAGGGGCTCATAAAACGTGCGAGATGGCGGGAGACGGTAATGGAGTCTACGCACGTGGGCACGTGGTGCTGGCGAGCCATCTCTCCCTGGGCGCAGACTGCTGTTTTGGGGTTCTTATTTCACCCAAGTCGCGATTATCGTTTCAAATGCCACCTTCTCAGCCACGCCGTACCAGTAGAGGGCTTTGATGGAAATTTATCTTCATTGCAAAGAGGCATTTCTTTGTAGATTAAAGAAAAAAAACTCTTAAATTAGAAACTTTAAAAGAACACTGTAGTTTATGTTGTCATTAATTACATTTATAGGGTAAACTTTTTTTTAGGTGTATAAAAAAACCTTAAAAAATAAGTTGATAAAATGATGTTTTCTTTTTTAAACTTCCATTGCCAAGGACCCAGAAAAATACTAAATCTGGGTTGTATACACATTTTTATTCCAGCTTGCACGATGAATAATTTCAGTTTAACCGACACATGAACACTTTTTGCAAGCCATATAAAACGTTGAGCCACTGAATGTGGATATGGATTTCTAAAGGAGGTTTTCCTTAACCGGTTTCTTTGAGTTTAAAAGGTGGTGCCGATGCAACTTGAGCAAGTGTATTAATCCCATAATGACGGGAAGCAAAATTTGGGAGTAAAACTGGGAGGACAGACGACCGATTGTCCTGCGTGCGCGCAGGATTGGCGACCGCTCTCCATGCGAGGTAGACAGAAAGCCTTTGCAGTAACACGCACACCTCTTAAACGGTGGCAAGAGGCCAGAGGTAACAAAACCCACAATTTTAGAGCAGGCTTTGTGTCCACGTTTATGTAGTCGAAAAGCCAGAGTGCAAGTGTCTCTCTCGCTCGCCCTCGGCTCAAAACAAGCGTATACACACGTTCATCTCCACCTGACGGTTTGCAATCTAGGATATTAAATGCCACATTCCCAGGGTCGGCAGCGAGCTCCCCCCATTAACAACCACCACTGTGGCTGCCCCAGTGATGGCGATGGGCGGCCTCTGCGGACAGCCCAATGTGCATTTGGCGTGAGGATCGAGCCCTCGGTGCTGGGCCTCTTGTAAAACCCCTCGCTCAACCCTCTGATTGCACTCTGCTCCCCCCACCCCCACCCCCCACAGCTCAAACGTCAACGAAGCGCCATGCAACAGCAGCAGAGCGCGCCACTTTAAAGGGGGGGGGGGGGTTCCCTCCGCTTAGAGAGGGCTAAACACTCCTCCGGAGACCGTTCAGGTCACTGCATGTCGGTGACAAGGTTCACTTACCCGCTTACAGCAGCGTGTACAAAATAAATTACAAAGTTAGAGCCGGGCTACGAGATTATTTAATGACCACTTACTCCACCGTTTATCGGTTCGATCAAGGAGACAAAAAGTGCATAGAACGAAAATAGCTTACAAGACTCGTCTGTGTCCACCGAGGGATGGGCGCGATTTGGCACCCTCATCGACAGCCGCATCACACTGCGGAGGGGGGGTTTACCGCCTTCAGGGAGGCAGGCTGTGGGCTGTCGCCAAAAAAATTGTAGTCCATTACAATTTTTAGCTTATTGACGTTTGACATTGTCCTTGCGCCGCTATAAAATAACAGTATATATGCAAGCTTTTCTTGTACACACGCTGCCAAAACGGGAGTTATGAAACACGGAGGGGTCATGCAAGAGAGCACAAGACCGGCTTGACCGTACCTTTTCTCCCGTTATCGGGTTGACCACCTTGTCCACGTCGAAGTTCAAAACCCCTTTTTCATCCTGCGGCACAGACGGACAAAAAATACGCACACATTTGATTTATTGGTGGTTGGGGCAAAAAATAATTTAAAAAATAATTTAGACAGCCATCTTATCACGGCAGAAATCAGTCTCAAGGGTTTCACGCGTACATTGGGGAGGTGTGTTCCATGACGATCCGCAGACAGCAAGGGCGTTGTACGCCCACACACAGGGCCCAATAAGTCGGTCGACACATGCGCGCACACAACACAAATGCACACCACCATCGCAACAAAAATGCCAAGTCCTTGCATTCTGCTGAAACCACCCTAATTAGGCAGGAGGCTGTACAGCTGCTTCAAGATAACAAGACATAATGTAAATTGCATGGGGAAGAGTGAGAGAGAGAGACAGAGAGAAAAGTCAATTGCATGCTGGAAAACCTGGGCCGGAACGTGTAGTTAAATTGAGGTGGCATTTAGGTTAATCTCCAGGTGCCAAAAAAAACAGCGTACAATCTACACTGCAACAACTTTGACCATGAAAGGCAACCAATAATTGAATATGGACAAAGTATAAAAAAACACTTTTATGGCTAAATGATTAATGTTCTTCTTTTATTCTTATTCTCAAGGATGTCTTCCAGCAGATGGACCTGCTGTATGTCGACTATCAGCACGAGCCCTTCCCTCCTCTTCCTGCCCATCTACAACCACTGAGGGCCATCGCCACAACCATCATCACGAGGCACCGACTCGCCACCGCAGCGATGCACGAATCGTCTCAATTCAGGGTCCCAAGTCACAATTCTAGAATCCACTTTAGTTGACATCGTGGTGAATTTAACAGCCTCAAGTGACTGCAGGGATCGCATCAACCCATTACGTATAATATATGCAGTATGAAATAATGATTCTTGCCACACAATTCGATGCACGCAACATAAGCGCTTGAGAATCAATATAAAAAAAATTATGCACCTGCGTTCCACCTCTAATTTCCAGGGAGTAAAATTAAAGCGTCAAAGCTTTTAAAAAACCACCCGCTGCTTTAACCCCCCCCCGCCCCACGTTGCAGTGGCCTTTTGCTACAAGCACCTCACAAGGGGTGGTTTTGGATGTCAAGATTGCAAACCCTCTGAAGTCCCCCACCCCCACAACTGCGAAAACACGAACAGAGTAAAGCGCCAGCTAAGAGAACAAGGGTGACCCTTTAGCTCGGGGGCAGGAGCCGAGCCAGTACCGATGAGATTCTGGGTTCAAATCTGACTAAACGATCTGTGATTAAAACACGGTTCTCTGGTATAGCAAGTTGATCGTCTCAGCCCAGTAGATGACTACATACAAAAAAGTGTGTAACATGTCTTTTGGTTTAATTAGATTTTTGGATACATTTCAGCTCTGATAGTGCAACTATACATACAACGAATTATTTTGTAGCTGGGCACAAATGGGAAAGCGTGCCCCCGGTGTGGATAAAACAGTAACTTGAAGACATTTAAATAAGGTATACGAAATCTACTTCCATGGGGGGGGGGGGGGGGGGGGTGTCACTCGCACTGCTCTGCAAAAAAGACTTCACATCATGACACAATGCTGATTAAAAAGCTACTGTGCATGCACCTCATTATTGGGCAATAATAGCTCCCATGTTGTACGGAGCACCATTACATTTAAGATGGGCATCTCGTGTATGCGTGTTTCACTGGGCCAATTGTTAACCTTAAATTTTAAAAAATCGGAGACTCTCCATCATGTGGAACGCCAACGCATTCTGGCATGTGCCGCTTGCAACCACTTAATCCGGATTCGAAATGGGAGAGTAAAATCGGCAACCTTGGAAATGCGTACAGCAGCCGCAGGGGTTCAGAAGCGGAGTTTGGGAAGACCTGGCCTACGCGCACTCCGAGCCGAGCATGGGGAAATTGCTGTCAGACACAAAACCGAGGGGGGCAGACGTTGCGTGGAGTGGTCCCCCTACCAGGCAGAGACTATTAGAGATGTGCGCGGGAGAACCACGCCGGACCCACAGGCGGTAGCGCTCATTTTTCACTTTGTCTGCCCCGCGGCGATTCGCCCCGATCTGCCGGATTCGGTAACACCGACCAACATTGGCACAAGCCCCCCCCCCACCACCACCTCCCGAGCTACATGGCCACCCACATAAATCATTCTTTGCAACAAAGCCCAAATTAAAACATAAAAATGTGAAACTTAAGTTCCCCTCCCCCATATCCAGCCGGATGGCACTGCTGCAGGCAGGGCACTCGACTCGCTATTGGAAGTTTGATCGCCGGCGGAGTTTCCGGTGCAAAGTGAGCCACCCACCACCTCCCAGTGGTGAATTAGGCTGAGCCTGCCACGACAGCACGGCGGTATCCTGCCACCGGCTCTGGGAGCCACGTGGCGGCCTTTGGAACAGCGAGAGATTCAAAAGTTGGTCCAACTCTACTCCCGCTCTGCTCTGAAAAGGGACCGCGCGCTGCCCAAGACATTAGCCCGCTATACATATTTATCTATATCTGTTACAAGGCAGCATTGAGGACAAATCTGACAATCTATTTCATGTGTTAGTGTGTAATTGTTCCCCAATTTGCTCATCTTAGTTGCCTCATTTAAACAAAACAAATTGCATACGTTTTAAGGTGGAACGGAGTCTGTATTGGTTGGCAACTTGGAGCAAATAAAAATGCCGAGACAGCAAAACACTTCGTCTTTACAAGATCCGATCTTGCAAAACCATCGTCTTGCCGTGCATTGAAATGGTCGCCGGTGGAACTGAGTCGAGGAGACCGACATCTGTGAACAAGAGCGTCATAAGCTCAGAGGACTTCTCCAGGATAAATCAAGATGCGAGGAAACAGAGGGCAGTGGACACCACCGACAGCAAGGGTGGCGCTGTGTAGAGTTAGTTTCGTGCACCTAGGCCACAGTAGGTGACAATCTGAACGAACCGATTTTGTCACCGAATGGGGAGGCAAGGCCATGTTAAATGCCTCTGAACAAGCATAACGAGGGGGGGGGGGGAGGATGACGACACTTTCGAGCCTTCTGTGTGGAGTTTGCGTTTCACCACGTCTAGGCATGTGTGGGTTTTCTCTGGGTATCGTAGTTTCGTACCGCGCATGAGCATCATTTTAAAACTGCCCTAACATCTGAAGAGGAACGCCGAAAAATAAAAACAGTTCTGTGACTGATATTTTTACAAGACAGCCTTGTTATAAAAAAGCACGCACAAAAGAAAATGTGGGTTGCAACCTGCGATAAGGTAAACATTTCCATGAAAAATGTAATCATAACACAGGCACCTGTCATAACACGTATCAATGTCTTGATGTGCAAAACTGTTTTATGTATATATTTTTTAAAGTTCCCTTTTTTATTGCAGGATCAAACAGTTTGTTTTTTTCTTTCAACGTACTGTCACAGGAAAACCACACAAACACAACCCCACGTGTTATTATTCGACGGAGGCGTCGCGCGAACTTTCTCGACGCACGCCTCCATTCATCCTAAAAAAGACGACCGACGAATTTAAAACAGGAACGCACAAGCACCACCCAGTCGCCACATCAAACGGTCACGACAGCGCCCGCGGGTTAACGCGCGGCACGCAAACCGCCCCCCGTAAGTGGACGCGCCGGGCTACCGTATCGTGCTCGCCTTTGGACGTGTTCCACTGCTTTTGTTTACAATGTGCTTTCCCCGTTTCAAGGTTGTTCAAAAAGTTCATCTGAATGTCGTTTAAAAAAAAAAAAAAGGCCTCATTTTGCATTTGTGGTGGAATATGGCCGGCCAGCAGCACGTAGATGATACCCCGAACCTAGCGGGGCCTCGTTGCGCTCGCCCAAACTGCTTTGCTTTCACGCCAGCTCCTCTACAGTTGCTATAAGTGGCCGGCTTTTAAAACAACTTGATAATTAAGGCAGATTGCGCGAGTTTCTCGTATTTGGACGATGGTGTCAATGCTTCAGTTTTAAAGCAACTTACATCATGTGTTCGCACATCTTGAAAGTACCAAGTACAATAAGAAAAAAGGCAAATTGAATAAAATCTACGATTGGTTTTTCTGCTCCACGCTTCAACCAATGAGCAACGGATGCACGAACAGCCCAACAACAGCCGCCATTCGCCACCAAGTGGTGGTGACGTCAAGGCACTTGTGCCAGGCTAGGTGCACTTTGAGAACACACTAACACAGACCTCTGTATAGCCGTAAGAGACCCTTGGCTTAAGTGCTGTAAGCAAGTACCTATGAAGGCCAACATGGCCCATGAGGGAGCAGAGTGGGCAGCACCATGCCCAGCCACCTTCCTCTTCCCAGTGCTGATGTTTAACACGCCGCACGAAGTACTCATTTAAGGCAGTGTCGATCTTGGGGAGGCCCAGGACCAGTTGAGATTGTTACTGGCGTTGGCTTGAGTGGGAACCTAATTCCGATCGTCGGGTTCACAACGCGCTACTAAGTACTGTGCCACCACTCCTCACGCACAGTTGCACAATCACATGCACGTTGGGACGTTTCAAATGCACGTGTCTTTGAGACGAACAAGTTCACGAGGCAAGCCTATGGGCTTCATTTCCCCCACACAGTGATGCAAGTATTAGTACGGTTAGGACAAGCGCCGTTTGAGCACCACCTATTATGACCGGTATGGCACACTGTTAAATCTTTAATCAGCAATCGTTGACAAGGCCAGCATGACACACGCTTCACCATCCGTCTCACCAGACATGGTGCTCGTACACCTTCACAAAAATACTTGCTTGTTCGGTTGAGTCAACCTAGGAGTGGGGCAAGGACACTTTCAGATACCGATCACCACCTGGCGTTTATGCATCGGGTCCAGAAATCTAACTGCGCGTCACAGATCGCAGCGCGGCAGCGCTCTTGCCCAACGCTCCGCTCATGCGGGGCAGGCGGATTAACAAAAGAACACGTCCCGTCATTAGCGCCACCGCTGCGGCATTAGCGTGCAAAAATGTGAAGGGCTAATCTTTGTCCAACAATCATTGACAATCTGCTGGAATTGAGTTACCCCCGAGGGCTTTGGGAAAGCTCATTTTAAAAATGGACAGGGGCGAGGCGGCGGTGGAAATAACGGCAAAGTCTTGCTGGAAACGCTGGATGCAGCCGCAGCGATCATGGCCGCACCACCAACACGCAAACCTCAAGGTACCTGGCTGTGTCGCGTGGAATTTCGTTAGGGCTATAAATGATAATAATGACGATGACAGCAGGATGATGGGTTTTGGTCATTATGTTAGAAGGGATAAAATTTCTAATGACATTTAATTGAATTGTTTATTTTAAAAACAACACCCATATGCCAACACTGAACATTTATTGATTTTTTTTTCTAATTTGATCTGCAGTGGGCCATCTGAATCATCGCGTGAAGCGATCCGAATTCATCGTCCACAGAGGGTGCCAAAGGAGATTATGGTCCTACTCGGGGTCTCCGACGATGAGAGGTGGGGGGGGGAAACAGCGGCGCCGTTGTAAGCGTACCGCGTTACGAACACAATCACCCGAGTTTGACTCCCAGCCACAGATAACATCAGTAGTGAGCCTTATCTGCACCGTTCCTGGGCTCCTCCCTCAACCCCCCCTTCACCAAATCACATGGAGCAGCATGGTGATAAGATCAAACTATCAACATGAGAGATAGCTTGGAGAGGGCCTCTATCCAGCAGTGGATTGACAAAGAGTTGCATTTTAAAAAGGAATAAAATACTACAATTACAGAAAAATGTAACATCCTTTTTGATTATTATTACTATTACTACACTCGTTTACCCAGGAAAGCCTCACCGAGTCTCATTGCTATTTTCCAGGATGGTCCTGCCCAGTTTTTTCCAGGATGGTCCAATGATTGCAGTCTATTCCAAACTAACAAGATTTGCACCATAGTGCTAGTACAGGGCGTCCTTGCGTGATCTTTAACATCCAATGTAAAGCAAATGGAGTGTATGTTATGGTTTAAATCGGGGCAACCACTCGAGTCTAGCCGTGAACCTCTGCAACCAGCGGCGAAAGCACGACAGCTAGGTCAAGTCACTGCCTGGGGAGGGGGAGGCCCAACCATACATGAACCTTGGCGTCTATCTGGTGGTAGATCCCTGTATATTAGGTTGGGTGGGACTGCGCATGGTAATGGACTGGTATCATCAGGCTGGTCTGGCCTGCACGGGAGCGGACCTCGATAATATAAAAAAAAGATGGGCGTCTGCGCAGCAGCGGACTCCGTGTGCAAGGCCGAGTGGGTGCGCGTGTGGCGGTGGACACCTTGGCGAGGAGCTTTCCACTGCCGTGGCCCAGGAGCTCGTGCAGCCCCACCTGCACCTCGAACGACGGGCCCTTCCACTGCACGTACAGGTCCTAGGGAAGGGGAGCGCACACAGTACAGTCAGCTCACAAAGCACAGTTTCATTACCAAAGGAAATTTTACAATTCAATAATCGTGATGTTGTCGCTTGATATATTTCGGCCTACTACGTCTAGCTTCTTTGAAATCTACCAATGAAGGTCCCCGCTCGCAGCTATGGATACGCGGGTTATTCGACTATACTTCAGCACGCTGGTCCAGAAATAAGGGGAAGGCCCCAGGTCCGGTTCAGATATCACTGGCCTGGAGTCAAACTCAGGTCGCCTGGTTCATAGTTCAGCGTGCCAACCACTGTGCCTTCGCGTCACCCCTCTACACGGCACAAGGCAATATACCAAGAGAAGCGTGCGTGCGTGAGATTAGGGGTGACTTTTAATGTGCACGTTTGTGCCATTAAAACATCCTAGGACGCTGTTAACACCCACGGCCCTGCAAACCTGCCATCAACAGCAGCAGCTCTTATCAGGACAGGCACGTCTTTAAAGGGCAATTAGCGTCCATCTTCACCTAATCACACCTAGTGAAGCAACAGCCATTTGCGAGGTGTTACAAGCACGTGACACCATGCACACACGCGCGTCATACAGCACTCAAAACAGGTGCTTCGTCTTGCAGTACACTGCAGACGGACACGTGCATAACGCCAACGCAGAAAGCGCACGTACATACGTACTGGCAACTACCTCGCCTTTTGCAAGTTTATTTAATTTTTCATGGCTGCATTTGTTAAGCCAGGCTTAATGATCTCTTGTTGCTTGTGACATGATACATTAAATGACAATGCAATGGGTTCATGCAATCTAAAATAATTATACCAGTTTATATTCTTGGTTCTTTCGGTAAAGTCACGTAGAAGGGAATCGCTGCAGTCACGTAAGCTTTAAAACAAAATATAACAGTTTAATATGCTAATTTTCCAATCAACATAAGGAAAGCCTTTAAAAACGAGTCTTGTGAAATACCTTTGCCTATAGCAAACTAAAGAAGCACCAACAAAGCCACTGTTGTGGAGCAAACAAGATGGAGTGGTCACCGTAGAGGTTTCGAATTGGCCATAATCATTTCAAGTCCTTGCATATTAAAGAATCACAAGTGCATTCGAGTTAGACTGAACAGCTCTGCACGGGTTGAATGCTTAGTCAAGCATGCTTGACCTGATTAAATCAGGTGATGTGAATGAGGAGTTGTTATTTGAGGCACTAACTTTGAGCACAGAGTTAATCACTGACATTTAACGCGCGCATGAACAAGCGTAACTGGCCAGCACCTCCTACACGCACAAATTAAAACAAAAACACGAGCTGCCGCCGGATTTGTTGTGGATGCACAGCAAACTGCTATGCTCGCACGACTCAGCTACTCCGTTTCCTTTCTTTGCTGGCACAGATCTGGGCCTCAGCTCACCCTCTCGCGCATCAATCTCACCGGTGCCAACTCGCCGCAATCGCGAAATTCCACGAGCACCCTGGGAGAGACGGGGGATGCGGGAGTGGTAGGAGAGACTTGGCAACCCAATTACTTTGCACGGCCCTGCAGGGGGGTACCCCCCAATCAACCCGTCTCTCACTCCCCCTGCCTACACTTCCCTCCAGTTGTACGCTATCCTATGCCGGAGAAACTTCCTAACCACGGGCTCCGCGAGAGTGCCAGCCGGCACCCGTGCTGGTGCATGGCTGCAAGGCCACGGATTGCATACCGCGGCCAGAGCCATAACCAGCACAACGGGGGGCCGGGGAGGAAAACAATACGCTACGAGACCAAGTTTTAAATATAAAAAACAATAAATGGGGGAGCGTGGGGAGAAAAACAAAGATACAAAACTCGTCAATCCTGATGTCCGACAACCTTGGGCAACAGGGAATCACGGGGCACATTCTGCCGAGTTAACGTGATTTTGAAACTCCACCTTGCCTCGTCCTGGCTGGCGAGCGGTCGACCTTCACACTTGCACCGCAACTATTGACGCAAAAGGGGCGGAATTTTTTTTTACGGGAAGTAAAATGGCACCACGCCGATTGCGAGTTGCGGGACGAGCGAAGTCTGACAAAACGCAAACCGGGTGCCGAAAAATGACCAACTCCGGGCTTTGACATGCACACCACGCTCGGCCAACATACAAGGTCAAACCGTTTCAGCTCACTCGAAAAAACACACCTGCTCTGCAGCTGACTCCCAGTGTGTGCAGCGCTAACAGAGTTTCATTAGGAAGATGTTGAATTTAATGCTCTGCCACAGGACACTGCCAAGAATAATGAACAACTATTTGATCGCAGCAGGCAAGATGTAAATCCTAGACGATTGCATCTGTGCCAGTTTTTTTTCCTTACTTTGTTAGCTTACATAATTTTAGCCAATGTCACATCACTAAGGAGACACTGTGGTATGTTTTTCATATTTTTCCCCCCCGAGCCAAAAATGCCTTTGAGAAGCTCCAAACAGGAGTAATGAGTAGCGACAGCCTCATCACTCACTGCTCTGCTGGGTGAAAAAAATATATATTTCTAATGCCACCGCAACTAGTTGTGTGCAAGTTGGAGTTGGGAGGCGTCAAGAGCTGTGTGAGCGGGGTAGGGAGGCAGCGATTGGGTTATAATTCAAACTTGGGCCCCGCTTAGCCTCCCGTAATGAGAAACTCTTACACGAGAGCAAATTCACATGAATTACACGTGGACAGGAACACCACGTGCACAAGAACAAAAAAAAAGGTAAAGGGTCCTGTGTAGCAGGGGAGGACTCTCCACGAGAGATCACCTATTGTTAAGGCTGACATAGTGAGCACGCCTCCCATGTGCACGTGTGTGGACGAGCTCCGGTTTGACAGCAGAAGTCTTACTCCATCTCAATCAGTAGGGCGGCATTATCTTTCAATCGGCTACGCAATGCTGCGTGGAAGCTACCTGGTTTGTCGCTCCGCACAAAGCTTCGGGTCTTTTCGGCCAGTCATGCCCTCCCTTTTATGCTTGTGAAACGTGGACCCCTCTAATGGAACATCTGCGCCAGTTACAAACATTCATGCTGGCATGCCTACTATCCATCCTGGGTTTAACCAAGCTGGATTGTGTGAGCAGCTCACAAATCCTTCAGCGAGCTCTTCTGGCAGGCAAGGCTGCGTTTACGCCCATCGCACACGTAGCGTCTTCCCCAGGTACTCCGGTTTCCTCTTAAATGTATTAAAACGCTCGTTTAAAATGGAAGCTGGCCCAACATAGGACCACAGAGCTTGGGCAAATGTTGGCACCGGTTCTGGTTGCTTTCCTGCTCGTCTGGCTTCCCACGTTGCCACGCAAACTTGTGCACGCTAAATATCCTACAGCGATTTGAAAAGCAATTTGGACCAACGCCGCTATAAAAAAAGCTGATTATTACGTGTGTGTGCACGCATAGCAGTATGAGAAGGGCTGGCAGAGGAAAGAATACTGCTCCCCTACAAAAGGACTAGACACTGCCACTTCTCCCCACCCCCACCACTTTCTCCCACCTCCACATTCCCCATCTCCCTGCAATTTCCCCCCCCACCCTTCCCCCGGTTCCCTCCGGGACACACGGGGAGTTTTAAATGCAGCAATGCTCCGAAGGAGCATTGATAAGTGCCGTGTAATATGCTGCAGGCCACACGATGGGAACTGCCAACTCGCTGCAAAGCGAAAATCCACCTCGGGGCTCCTGGTAGCGGCACGTCGCTAATGGTGCTGTACATCTAAAAAAAAAAAAATACATTTCACACCCCCTTGCACTTCGGAACAATGTGTTAATCACAAGTCACGGCTTGGTGTACACGCCGCTTTGACAGCCAGGGCTCAAGCGCAAGCCTGCTGCTACAAACCTGGCTCGTCCCAGCTGCAGGACGTACTCTACGCACGGCGCGTAAAACGAGACATTGCATTTTCCACGTGCTCCCAAGGCCAGAGCTCAGTTTCAACTATGTGTCTGCATTTAATCACGTCGGCTCCGATTCACGTGTTGGCGGCAGTGGCTCCACAATGGAAATAAATCGTTGGAAATTTTTTTTGCTGAAAATTGGAGGAGCACCCTTTGGGCCAGCACAGTCGTTCTGCCAGGAATTTCAACTCCACCCCACACTGCTCACTTTGTCGGACTCCGTCATGAAGGTGAGCTTCTCGCGCTCCTCCTGGTACGAGGCGCTCAGCACGTTCCCCAGCGACACGTTCTTGAAGCCCTCGGACTGTCGGATGTCGTCGTCTGAAAAGAAAAAAACCGCACACACCCCCCAGACTTAGACGAGCAGGCCGGGTGGGCGGACGGGCGAGCAAGTGCCGAGCTTGCGGGCGCCACGGGTGACGTGGGAGCTGGGGGAAGTGCGCTCGAGTCGGCGAGTGCATTCCAACATGTGTTAAATTCGCGCACGGCTGTGAACAGTGTTTTTCCGCACGCTTCCCCACCAGGAAGCAGATGGGTAAAAAGTAAATTCTTCGTTGGAAATGTTTGGTGGGGGAAAAAAAAATATATATATATATATATATACGGAGAGGCTGTTCTCTCAATCATCTTACAAGTCTTCGATCGACATTAGGGCAATACAAAACACTTATTTAGTATCGATTGTAATAATTACCATTGTTACGCTTTCCCGGAGAAAAACCTCACCAGGTTTCATGACTTTGTAGGAGGGTCCTGCCAAGTTTTCGCATTAGGTGATGCTAATGTGTAACCCCACTTGAGCAATTTTAGGTAAATTGTGTTTTTTTATGTGGACCATGAAGCTGGCACACTGTGGCCTACTCTTGTGAATGGCGTTACAGGATCTGTAAAACGTCCATTGCGAAGCAGACTGCGCGTACGTTTACGGTTAATACATGCGCAGCATTTACCAGGGCGGCTGCTGGAAACGAACCGTTAAACTCTGCAACGTTAACCTCTGGAACGCCGCTGCTACCCGCTAGGCCATGTTGCAGCCCCCAGAACGGACAAATGAGAAAAGATTTTCCTCACAAAAAGCCCCAAGACTTTAAACTTAATTCAGCCAGGTCCTGCTCATTTCCAATTCTTGCCCATAGCCATGAGTATTTGGCACGTGGGGGGCACGGAAGACCTAGAGAACCCCCACCCCCCAAAACACACGAGGGGACAGCACCCAGAACTGTAAATCCAAGCCACCTCGCAATCACTCCCAAAACATCTGGCAAGCCCTGGTGGTCATCCATCCAAGTGCTCGAAGTAATGATGGGGTCAGGGGCATTTACAGTTGTATGTTACGAGAAACGTGATCATCTGTCGACACGTACACGGCACGTCAAGTTTGTACGCAGGAGAGCCAGCCGAGAGACACGCTGGTGTTCATTACTCTCTGAGTGGACATCTCATCCGAGCCAAGCCAGTGAGAGCAGAAGTAAACGCCACGAGAGATTCCAGGATATTTTTTATTGGGCAGCGGACAAAAACTAAGTCGTGGAATATTCCCTCTCAACAGCAGCAACAGCGGCTAGTGCTGAAACGCGTCCATTCCTGGTACGTACGGCCAAAAAAATAATAAGTGGCGTTTGTTTAGCAATTACAATAAACAAAACAGCGACAACGTTTGGTTGTAGTCCTGCACACGAACGCCCGCCACTGTTACCGGACAAAGCAACGGAAGGTGAGAAGAGTTCCATCCCCAGTAATTCAGAGCGTGCCGTTTTATGTTATTCTAGTTTGGAGTTTCCATCGCCATGAAGGTCAAATCGTTTAAGCCTTCCCACGCTGCACTCCGCATGGTGCGCGTGACAATCAAACGCTCCACCCTACTAATAGGAGCCCCGCGCATGACTACCACGTGCACGAGTGCACACCGGTGGCGCCGTGGTCTCGGAGAACGTCGTTGAGCAAGAGGCAAGTTGTGTTGTAGCAGCAGGCGCCACCACTTTCATCTCCATTAGAAGAAGTCAAAACAAGAGTGCCGGATGTTTTTTTTTTACAAAATCATAACAGCACGATTTCCTGATTCAAGAGAGCACAAAAAAAACGCAGCACGACTTTCATGCGCGCAAAAAAATAATGTGCCCAACAAAAATGTATTATGCAGTGTGGCTACGACACATTCTCTGCCCCAAACGCCCTTACCTCAAGCACACATTAATGCAGCAACAAGTCACAAGAGCTGGCTTCAAAAACAATTTTCGTAGCAAATGCCGGCCATAATTGCAGAATAATGGGTTGCAACAGAGCAGCCCTTAGATGCTCATTTACATCGCATTACACTGGGAAAAAAAAGACTCAATTCCACTTATTGGCTTGTAAAGCTTGATATGTCGTGCGTGTCAAGAACCGCTCGTTCATCATCATAAAAAAGACGAATTAAAAGAAAATCGTAAACCGTACGTGCCTCAGACAGGGCCGGCCGAGGAGGCAATTACGGCATCCTTTCAAGGCCTGCAAATTTCGCGACAAAAAAAAAAAATCTATACGCGCAAAACCTGGCGTCACCGTCACGCCAACGCAAGGGCAGACGTTTGGCGAGAGGCGCCACCGAGGGGTCGATGGCGGTAAGAGCACGCGGCCGTCGTGCCCGGCGGTCCCCCCCCCACCCCACCAATAAGAACCGCGCGCGGCACAGACGGCGAGCAGTGACACGCGCCAGCCACCTCGGCGCTCCCGGGAAAAACAGCTTTCGCGGCATTGACAAAACAGCGCGTGGGGGAAGTTTAACACGCGCGCGCTCTCTCTCTCTACGCTTCCACAAACGCGTCGGCGGAGAACGGCCGCCCCGGCCTGCCCAACAGGCGTGTGCGCGCGTTGCCGCCGCGGTGCTTACAGGTAGGTGCGTGCGCGCGGGGTGTGGGAATACGGAGAGGTGCTGGGGGACAGGACGTCAAATAACAAACCGCCACGGAAAGTAACACCCCCCCCCCCCCCCACCGCATATATTTACCAACACGAGAGCAAGGCGCAAATGTTTATATTGCATTTAAAAAGTACAACAGCTGTCGTGTATATACACAGTAGATTAATGTATACATTACTTGTCTAGCAAAACCTGAGGGTGTTAAACTAATTATTTGGCGATACAGCGCTAGCAGTGGTCAAAAGGCACACAGTTTTAAAAAAGCAACACGAATCAAGAAAACTTCCTTTAAAAAAAAGGAGGAAAATATATAACAGGCAACATTTCTAGAAATCGTGCTCACCAACGAGACCCTCGTTGCCAGCATTAACATGCAAAAACACTACAGGATACGTCCCTTGTGTAGGAAATCAGTTTCAAGGACAAAGTATACATTAAAACATATTTGCTTGCATGTTTTATCACAAGCATGTGTGGTTATCTTCTTGGTTCTTTTGGTAGTCACGTAGAAGGGAAATAATACAACAATAAAAATAAAGCAATAAAATAAAATTATCACGACGTTTCGGCCACAACACAAGCAGCCGGCCTCAGGTGTGGTTAATGCAGACTTCATGGCTTGTAAAAAAAAGGTGTTTACGTGGCGTTTGAGCATCTTAATACCTCCTGTATTATTGCTTGAAAAGGTCAAGCCATTTCTTATTTTATTGCACGCAGCATCGACGTGCTACGTGCCACCTACCCTGGCACACAAGCGCTGTGGTGACATCACCGTCACTTAGTGGCGAACAGCAGCTGTTGCTGTGCGTGTACGCGTGCGCTTGCGCGTATGCACATGAGCGTGTGCGCGTCTCTAGGCGACGTACAGTTGGGGATGTTGATGCCGGCGGGAATGCCGCTGCCCGCAAAGGTGAGCACCTCCAGCGAGGTGAAGTCCGGCTTGAGGAAGCGATCTTTCTCGAACGACGCCGGCCACGGCAGCTGGGGCAGCAGCTCCTCGGCCGAGGCGACCAGCCGGGAGTACTTGGCGCTCATGTCCTTGTTCACCATTGCCACAAAGCCTTTGCGGATGGGGAGGGAGGCCGGCCAAGGTGGAACGCACGCACTCGCGCAGTTAAATGCGGGTCGAGATGTTCAACGAGAATTTCACAGCAGTTTGCGCACGCACGCATGTGCACATGAAACAGTGCTAGTTTTATAACCGCACGACATTGTACACGTGTACAATGCAATACCGTGTTACTATTGTACGCGTATACGTGCAAATGCACACTTGGTCAATCCACTGATGGACGATGTCCTGCCTACGCCGTGTGCGCGTTTGAAAGGTTATTTGGAAAAGCTTCACTACGCTGGTGAGTGCAGGTTTGGTAACTGTGGGGAGCATAGACATGACAAACGATTGTGCTGCACTGCCCTCTTATTACACAACGCAGCACAGCCCTATAGCCACCTGGCATGCACAGCGGTCACCCAGCCCAGAACTACCCAGGCTCAACCCCTGCTTTAGCGTCCAAGAACTGATGAGATTGGATGCACTCCAGGTGATTTGGTCATGACCATCATAATCACGTAAGACAGCGAATTAGCAGGTACTGCTTTCTGTGGTTATGAGGTCTTTTTTATCCAAAACTTTGCAGTGGAACCCAAATTAACAAAATGCAGGCACAATTCCATTTGGCTCAAGTCAGCAATTACAAATGCATTCATTGCGATGGTTTATTTGGCTGTGCTAAGCATGCTTGGCATGGGCCCTGTTCAAGAGCTGGTTCAAAGGCCATCTCAATTACCATGCAGTCGTTGTTGAGACAGTGAGAACATCATCGAGAAACCGAGCATGCAGACAGCAAACCAATTCATTCTACATGCTTGCACGCATTGCTTGGACATCGAGCCTTAAGTCTCGGGTTGCTATTCGTCTAATGGAATTTTGGTAAAATTACTCTCATTTTGCCCATTTGGCAATTTCTGACAAATCAAATGCACCCGGGTGGGTTCAATAGGAACCAGCAATACTCGGTGAAATGCATCGCTGTTATTATTTTAAACTGCCAAGGTCAAAGGGGGTTAAACAGACGGATAAAATCACCACCGGCGTAGCAATAAAGCAAGCAAATTGCATTGCGCGGTCGTCTCGTCTCCAAAATACACGCACAAGCGTGGCAAACTCGTCCCCCATCCGTTGTCGTTTATCGATAAAAATAAAAACCACCTTTGGCCCGCCTGCCACCAGTTATCGCGAGGGAAGGCGTAAAGGCTACATTAATGAAAACTAAATATTACGGCTCTGACACAACCTGACATTTCGGCGATCACTCCTCCCCGCAGCTGATCGACAACTTGACAAATGCAAAGCTGTGGCCGAGTCCGTGAGGCATCATTGCAAGCAAAAAAAAAATACACGCTGTCTGCCAATACATTTCTGACGAAGCTGGTTATATGGTACAATAAAATACAAACTAATTCAAAAAAGCTATCAGGTGGTGGCTCAGGGAACTATTGATAATGCGAGAGCAGAGCCCACACTGAAAAGGAGCCTAGATTCAGCTGCCAGTGATTCAAGCGGGTTCAAGTCCAGTGAGTTGGTCTCAGCCTAGTTACCGACAACCGTACAAAAAAAATTGGTCCGTTAAATTTAGGCAAAAGGATTTAAACTTTTTTTAATCAAATTGACAAAAGGTGAACTTGTATGTGTCCATTGCATGGCATATAAAATGGTATCCCAAACAGGCACCATGAGGCTAACCCGAAGGTCAAATCACAAAGTCGTTTTCAATGTCAATTACTGGGGAGGGCCTTTCTGCAACACGAGGTACTGGTGGCAAGGCAAAGGTTCCGAACGGAAAAGTTCGTCATCCTCATAACAGGATGCAGTGAGCACATTTAAAACAAAGTATGAAATGACGGAGATGTAGCGTCGCGCCGGAAATACCTTCAAATTCACCGCGAGAACCGAAAGGGTCCCTGTAGCTTTCAATGAATCCGATGTAACTGCAACAAAAAATCAGAGGTCATCAGTTCAGTGATAATGGAACTGCTGCTCTATTGTCCTTGTTTTTTCTGCATATAATGCAGACATTACATTTTTTTAAAAATAAAGCTTTATGTAACAATTCACAAGCCCGATACAGACAGTCTTGTATTCCAGTTGAAGGATCTCCCGTCGCAAAAAGTAGACCCGACGCAACCAAGCTGTGTTACAGAGGAGGAGGAGGGGGGGGGTAGAGGGGTGACGGGGTAGGGCCCGCATTGCAGACCATTTTTTATGAATATTCAACTAATTTCGTTGATGTTTAACTTTTAATGCCATCAACAAAAAGCAGCTGCAGTGAAAACGCAAGAACCCGAGGTCTAACTTGCGTGGGCCAAAATCCAGAAAAACAGCAACAGACAACGTTTTGCTAATGCCGGCAATTTCCTGCAGAAAATGTGGAAAATCTGGTTACCCCCCCCTCCAGGAAGCAGACTGCCCATCCAAGCAAAGTTACAGTTTCAAAGTGAAAAAAAAAACATAACATACATCGGACTACCGTTCACATTCATCTCCGTAATAATCACGTTTATCTTGATAAAATGAATACTACTAATAGGGAATGCAAATGTGGGGACGCTCTGGCCGGCACGCACCTCTCCACGATGGGGCCCTTGTCCTTGATCCAGTGGCTGGAGCCGCGCTTGTGCGCGTCAATGGAGCCGTAGGTGAAGCTGTCGATGTAACCCGCCAGCATGCCCACCTCGTGCTCGTTGGCTGCACACTCCTGCAAAGGGGACCGCACAACGCCATGGTCGGTCAGCGCCCACCCTCGCCCATCGTCAGTTGTCCACCACGATCGAGCCACTGCCGAATTAACGCTTCCATAGCCATTGACGCGTCCTCAGTCTTGCGATGGAAACGATCCACCTGGCACCTGAGCAGGAGTCGATTTTAATCGTGCCACCTCCACGCTGGAGGTGCCGACTTCTCCTTGCCTGCTAGTCAAGTAGAGACCACCACAAATTATTCCTTTTAGGGACGTGTCCTAAAAAACAACCCACTTGCTTTAGTTAAAGTAATTATTTAAAAAATTGCCATGCGTTCTCGAATGCACGTGTTCCTCCGTGTCTCAACATAATTCCAACAAGCACCTCTCAATGCATATTTTTTTATACACATTCTAGAAAGTTGTTGACGCTCTTCCACGGAACTATGGGACGAGTCGTTGGTTTCCAAGCCCTGGGATTGTGGTTTACTTCCAGAACCAGTCATTTTATTCTGCCATGAAAAAAGTTCCAGGATTTTGAACATAAATTTTAGACACGCAAAAGATGTAGGCGATTGTTAGCATCACCATGCCGTATGTGGCTTTTAGCAGGTTTACATTATGTCTGGCAATTAAAACTGTAATCCACCGAGAAATAATTTGTCCACACAAAAAAGAATCTCTTAAAATACTGCTGTCCCGGACGTAATCAAACTGACATTTCCATCCACACTGGGACGTGATGGTGCAATTCAGTGTAATGTACGTGTAAACCAATCACTCACTCTATGAGCCACATTTTAAAAAAAGTGATAATTTTTACATTTCACGACACCCATATTTATTTTTAAAACGACTAAGCTTATCTGCAAGGTTTCCAAATTTGCGAAGCTGGCCAATTGCAATTAACGTAGCACATTTTACTTCTGGAAGCCTCCTGCTTAGACAAGCAAGGGAAGCAGCCCGAGCCTCTGCTTACAGCTCCAACCCAGATGGACACAGTACATTCCTATGGCAGAGATGAATAATTCGACAGACTTCTGTTGACACAAAGCACTGCTTGTTTATTAACCCTACACAAAAGGGCCAAGTTGACCTCAGCGATTTCAGCTAACCACCTCCTGACCGAATAATGCACTCTTAAGCACTGTAGTAATTGAGCAAACAATTGGGGGTTGTTCAAGCCGTTGTGACACCGTACAACCGTGGAGTTTGTACAAAGTGCGAGAACCCTGTACTACAGAAGATCCCTAAACGTTACAAAGACCCTTCCCTTGTACGAGGCAATGCAATGTGGTGTTAAATGTCACACCAGTGTTCAACCACCACCACCACCACATTGCAGGTCAAAAACACACTTCCGTCTGTGCCTTCCCTCCCACTGCTCCCCGAGACGCATTTCCTCCCCCCCCCCCATCACCATTTCCCCCGCTCCGCCACGCTCTTATAACCTCACTATTCACGAAAACATTTCAACTCTTTTCTGTTGCTGCTTTGAAAGCCCACTTGGTCTTTTCTACCTTTGCGCCTGTGCTTAGCAACTGCGTTCAACAATTGAATGTTTTCAAAACACTGCAGTCAATGCGGATGAATAGGCAGGATTCAACCCACACATTCCCATAATACAATGCCGATTGCGATGTTGCTGCAGTAAGTACTGACAAGGTCGCCTTCATGCGCGGGACCTAAAGTTATCAAGGCCCGCCATGAATGCTACAGAGCTAGTTAACCCGACTGCGCAGAATGTTTGCATTTGTGAACAAAATCTCAAGTTCGTGTACTGACAGCGAGCAGAAGTTAAGAGAACATACTTACCAGTCACGTAAACCACCATTAAAAAGGTCACAAACAATATTGCGATAAGCTAAACAGCTATTGACGGATATTTTTTTAAAATACAACCAGTTGTGTTACAGCGGAAGGGCTCTGTCAGTCCAGCCGCTGTGGGCATGTTTGGAACATAGCAGGATCTATTACAGACCAATTAATGTACTACAATGCAATGACAATACTAATTATTATTTATTTAACCAGCAAATAGACAATTAAATCTAAATATTTTTCAGGAGAATTTTGGCCAACACCGATTAACATTACATATTTTTAGCTTTGGGAGGAAAGCGGACAAAACTCATGGATAACAAACTAACACCACACAGACGCCTGAGCAGCAATCAAACCCAGATATTTCTTGTTACAAGGAACTACTGTTACCATTGTGTTGTGCTGCAACCCCAGATCCGAAATGGATCTCAAGAACCGCTGTAAAGAAAGATGAGATGTATTTATCGTAGAAGGGGTGGTCGGTCCACAGGCAGAGGCAAAAAGAGCATCTCGCATCCACCCCTCCCCAAATTTCTACTCCTCACATGTCTGTGGCACGAGCAAGCGTGGCCATTTATGGTTTCAAGAAGCTTCAATATGAACGAGATCGTTGGGAACCGTCAGCGCAATTTCGAGGCGAGCAGGCAGCAGCACCGGTCATTTGTACCAATGTGCATTACACTCAAATGCTGCAAGCAAGTACAATCAAGACACACGATGATGACACCGAATGTTTTAGTTTTTCCACAGATCTCTGTTACGCAGCTCTCGCTTTCCTCTATCTCAAGAGCCAATTGGCTCTGCGTCCCAGTGGAAGGCTTCTTAAATTCAAGTCTTTGGGTGGCCGGTTAGATGGGCGAGGGCTGACATCAACAAGACGTTGGGTTTAAAGTGTGGCAAACTGGTTGTCTCGGCCTGACTGCCTGTGCTATCATCGACTCACGATGAGAGCACAGGCAATCCCCCATCACGGTTCAATTGCGTCCGAGTTAATTCAGCAAATTACAGACTCCGTTATATTGGCTTGCTTTGCCATGTGACGATTCCTATATGAAGACTCGCCACCTAATATGGTTAAGTGGCAATGGAGACGACCACGGCAATTGGCATACAAAACAGCAAAACTGCGCACTCTTGCAGAATAATTAAAACAAATCGTGCAGCTCAGTGCAAACTAACGTGGTAATCATTCAAAATTTTAATTATGGCACATTTCCACTTAAATTGTTTCGGGTGGCACTGACATTTTTATTATTACGCGAGGCCGATGGAGGAAATTGATATACAAACACTCGGCTGCAATAACAAAAATGTCTAAAAGGTGTCAGAAGTTGAAATAATGTGTCGCTTGTGTTTTAGTAGCTATTTATTTATTAATATCCCCACACTCGGCCAGGCATTTCAAGCCAGAGGCATCAAACGTCCCTGGGTCGTTGCTTCGCGAGCTGCTAGAGCGGAAATTTCCATTACCGCGGCGTCAATTTTTGGCGTCAGGTATTAAACGCCGTGAACGACGGCGCGTTTTAAATGCGCTGCGGACGAAACGAGTCGCATCTCGAGGGAGCGAAGGAGCACGCCGGTTACATGCGGCACTCCGCGCTGCCACGATACGGTCTACGCTATCGGACGTTCGCTCGAGACGCCGCGAGCTCTCGCGCCGCTTCACAGCTGCACGACTTCGACGCGCAACGCCCCTCGGCAAGGCCCGCGAGCAACGGTACACACACACACACGTACGTCGAACTTCTTTGGCACCGCATTTAGCCAACCGTCCAAAAAATCGGAGGTGCAGGGGAAGGACAAACTGAAGACCAAAAAGCAGCAATGGTCTCCACGCAGCGCACTTCACAAAGTCGTCCACCCCGTGCCACCCACAATGCTTCAATTTCGTACCAGCAACACGAGGCTGCGTGCAACGCAAATTACGTAACTTGGCTGCGTGCTACGCAAATTACGTAACTTATCATGCAAATATCTTCGTTGCCATCGGCATAATACTGATATTTAATAGTACGTTGTTGGCAAAATTACTAGTTACGTTATGTATTGTGTCATGAATGACATATATACACACACACACTTGTAGCATGGATAGTGTGTGTTACGCGCTTCATTACTCAGTCGGCAGCAAGCTTACAAGAGCAGCACATGTTATTGCTGCCTTAGCGGCTCATTGAACACGGCCGCACACAAAAAAACATCTCGCAGCCAAATCTATTTCCACCCCCCCCCCCCAGTGTGAAATAGTGATGGAGCTATGCGAGTGGCGTACCAGAGTAGTTGTTAACGCAGCGCAGCTCGCTGCACGCTTGGGGCACGGAAGTGCAACGGCACCACCTTCTCACAGCCTCCGCCATTACATTTCTCGTGCACCAAAACAATCGTCGGCTCGGAGCCAACGCCATTGGATGGCTAAAAGAAGCTGGACGCAAATTCATGACGCTCCTTCCCGTTGCAAAACGGCAGTTGCGCATCTCGACAACCACACCACGAGAGAGACCGCCACTGGATTCCATCGCTGCTGTGCGAGTGCTGGCCATGAAACGCGCACGTGCATTACGCCATCGTTCTTTTCCCCTTCACTTTGAATTTGTGAAAAATTGTTTAACACCTCATCGTTTGTCGTCTTACTGCACTGTCTTCAGAAGCTGCCATTTATCAAGTTGCATTATTTATTGTTAGACTATAAAAAATTTAAACCCATCATGTGCATATATATTTTTTCAACAATTGTTATGGCTTTGGGCACTTTATTGCTCTTTGTTTTCATTAGTTTTTCTGTGCAGCACTTTTAAGGCAATATTATTGCGGTAAGGTGCTGCGCTCTATACAAAAGTAAACAGATTGAATTAGATAACGGCTGGTTGCATCGAAACACCTTTAAGTGTTTTTAATGGTCTTAACTTGCACAGCTCTACAGAGCATACAAAGGCACCTCCACTGAGCTTCTTAAACCAGCCGTCGGGGGATGGGCCGCAGAGCCTTTTGACCACGCAATGCGGTCAGGACACGCGGGGGGGGGGTGGGGGGTAAACATCTCTTCACAACGCCGTTGAAAATTGGCAGTCGTGGCCAATGTGCGAACAACAGTGCCATCACATAGCCCACACAGTGGGTGGATCGCGAGCAGTGGAGGGGGGAAGAGACATCAACAGGACTGGAGTGTGCAGCGACTCCTCACCTTGGCCTTCTGCAGGTTCTCCACGACCTTCGTCAACAGGGGACTGTAGTCTCCACGTGTCACCTTGAACACCGTGCCTTCAAACTCGTACTGACCGCACTTGTTCTCCTTCTCTCCCTCCACTGGCTTGTCTGGGGGAGTAGACACGAGGAGAGCACAGCAGAGAGTGAGAAAGGCGCACAGTGACAACACACTTCAAGGCACCGGGGCCTGCTCACGACTCGCCAGCCTTCTTGCCCCATCGTTGTTCAAAGACTTCTTGATTCATGGCCATGAGCCAAAGATCAATTCTCTGTAATCGTATATTGTCCAAGTTGTTGATCCAATCTCATTGCTTAATCCTCCATTTGGTCCATTCACAGAAGTTTCAATCGCATTTGCAATAATTGTAAATAAACAATCCTTACGAGCTAGATTTCATGCACGTCTCGAGCGTAAAAAATCGATTTTAATTGCCAACACGATAAAGCCCTAAACTAGGTGAGAATTCCACATTCGTATGGAAGGGATAGTCTATCATAGGACCACCACACCAGTGACTTCCTAACAATTTGGTACTCGGCCGATCACAGCGCAGTGTCTCTGGGAGGATGCGCAATGTGACGACTCTGGGGACACGTGGCACGTCCTAACCTTGCTTGACGATGGACGCCTGGCGGACCTCGTACTCCACGCCGCCATCGCTCGCCACAGTCTTGAAGAGCCGCGTGTTGTACGCGCTGATGCCCTGCGAGAACAAAACAAAATCGGGTGCAGCGGCGGAGACGGGGATTGTCCATTACGTCGACTCAACTGAACATTTACAATGCACTGCTCATTGTGGGCCCGTTTAAAACACAGCGGCTTCCGCCCCATTCGACCGCATGAAGGTGGGAACCCCCCCCCCACCCCCCCCCCACCCCCCCCCCACCCCCCCAATCAAGCCACGTCAAGAGTGCCGCGGCTGGTGACGCCACCAACCAGTGCCCTTCACCTCCCGTCCAGCATCACGCGTGGAAACGGAGGCGGGGCTTTTATTTCCAACCATGTTAAGATTACTCAAGTAACCGAATCGTTGAAGAAGAGTAAATCGATCATTTAAATAAATTGGATGAACCAGCTCTTGCTGCAACCCAAGACTCTACCACAAATGTTTGTACCCGTCCCGCTCTCAAAAAGTACACCTCGTTATTAGCAAAAGAATGACACAGCCTCTCCACTCCGTGCAGGTCATGCCAAGTATTTGGCCATATTTTACCACTTTGGTCACTGTCGCTTGGTGAAGGGGGGGGGGGGGGGGAGTGCCTAGGAACAGATCAGGTATCACGCATCACCAATGTTCGCCATGGTTGGGAATCAAACTCAGGAAAACAGGTTCACAGCAATGCAAAGCACTGCACCGCTGGTAGAGAACTCAACTTTAAAACATAACCCAAGGACGAGTGTATTTAATGCGCTGGTCTTCAGAGATTAGGCCATGCCAATTAGCATGCACAACATTACACAGACGACCAACATTTCAGGAGACGTATATCGTTTACATACATTTTTATACTATCCATCATTCGTATCACGCTCGTTTACCCAGGAAAATCTCACGAGTCAAGACTATTAGGGAGGGTTTCTAAACCATCCATAATACATGTTTTTTTTAGGTTAGATCGCGTAAATATATAAATGTGTCGTTAAACCCACCACCACCCGACACAGCCAATTAGTAAGGGTTGTCACAAACAAAACATGCCAATTTGTTACTAGTGCAGCACACCGGTGTGTCTCCGGTGTGGTGCACTAGTAACGAATTGGCATATGTTAAACTTTCTAAAACATTCGAAGTGGGGTACGATGTTTGTGTGTGTGCGCAATCCCAATTGAGTAACTTGCAGGTAATCTTTCAGGTATTGAGACGTTTGTTTGGCCAATACCAATAACAAGTTATTTTTTAAGCTTTGGGAGAAAACTAAAAGAAACCGGAAGAAACCCTTGCAGAACAGAGGAGAATATACAAACTCCACTCAGAAATCCGCCCGAGCTAGGAATTGAACACAGAAATATTTTTGTGGTGAGACAAGTGTTTCAATTACGCCAGTCTTTCAGAGCATCTACCACTCAGGAAGACGAGTTCCTAAAACGAATGCTTTACAATATGTCATGTTATAGAGGCAGCGTTAATGCTCATGTTTATAATACAATTAGCCAAGGATTGCACTTATTTTCGCTTATCTGGAACGTCGCTTAATGCCCAAAGTGCTGAAATGCTCAAATGTTTAATTGCAAGAAGCTCAAAAACCGTGGCAGACGCAAGTCGACAACCTAACGGCAATTAAAAACACAAGCTCGCGCGCAGTCACGGGGGGGGGGGGGGGGGGGGGGGGCAACATCCAACCATCGCAAGCGACTCACGCCAAATTACATACAAACGAGCAGCAATCGTCGCAGACAGCTTGTGAACGATCGTTTGTGATGCCAACATTTAAATTCTCCTAAATTAGGCGCGATAGCAAATTATATTTGCATTACAGCAGGTCTGCTTTTGAGGAATTAATCTAATTTAGATTTCAAATTATAGCCGGCAAAACATTAATTCCCTCCACGCAGCCCGCAGCCTCGCTCCTAGTGGAGCAGGAGGAAGGAGTGCTCGCGGTTTGCCGACAGGACAATAATCCCATGTCAACTAAACTAAAAAAAACCCCATCACAATAATTGAAAATCCAAGCCATTTCACTTTATCGGCGAGGCTATTCGTTTCTAAAGGAGGTACTTTTCCTCTTGCGTTTCCACCCTCCCACTCCCGAGGGCACAAAGACTTCTGCAGTGCACAAAAACGACCACCCCCCCCCCCCTTACCTTTTCATCAAGGAACTTCTGCACAAGCTCCGCGTCCGCCATCGTGCAGTTCCCAGAGAAATACGACGAGATCCCCTAGGGCGAGAGCACGGGAAGGGCACGCTGCGCATTACGGGGTGCCACGGTGACAATACATTTCACTACCTTGTCTGGTGTGCAGGAGGTCGTGGGTTCGATCCCGACTCCAGTATATTTGGAGTTTGTACATTTCTCCCCGTGGTCGTGGATTTATAATAAAAATAATAGCGACTTGGATGCTGCACAATAACAACATGTGGGTGACCAATTCCGTCAAAATCCTTGCAAAGAAAATGCAATGCCGCAGAAGCCTGTGCCAAGCAATGGTTCCGAAAGCTCAATACCAAAAAAGGAATCGTCTTAACAACTTCAGAAGGAACCCAAAATTGGTTCCTTGCGGTCACAAAGCAACTCGGTCCACCGAGACATCCCTCTACAGCAAACAAATGCACGTCATCCGATGCTCACACGGAGAATACGCGACGCCGAAGTTGGCGACAAAACCGCCAGAAAAAAAATGTACGCGGTTCGGCGGAATAGAACAAAGCGGCGCAAAAAAAAAACCCGATGACACGGCCCTGGCAATTGTGTGCACCTTGGTGCCGAGGCCGAGCTGGCACTCTCCCGGCGCCAGCGAATACATGGGGCCGCTGCACTCCTGCCACAGCGCCTTCATCTCCTCCGCGTTCTTCTCACACGCTGCCGAGGCCAGCACCAGCTTCTCCAGCTTGTCCTGTGGCGACACCAAGCGCGATGTTTGGTAAAAAGGTGCAACCCTGCAGTTACTTGCTCACGCCACAACGCTGGCCACACATCTCGGAAGAGGTGGAAGTGACCCCCACGCCATACCTTACTCAACCTGCCGATCGACGAACTGTGGTGCAGCCATTTACACCATTGGGCGCACCGAGCTGGGGGTTGGGATTTAAGAAACATGCCCATTGTACAATGTATGTTTAACTATAAAACACGAATTGCCGAAGTGAAAAACATTGCAAGCTGTAAAATAATAAAATTTTGCTCTTCATTAGAAATAACAGGGTTTTACCACGAAAAAACAGACACTGTACCAGTTTGTACGGTACTGCTATTTGTGTAGAGGAGTATTGTAACCAATGAGGGGGCGAGCAGAGGGAGGTGCGAGCGGGTTGCCAATCAAGAATGACGTAACGTCACGGTTTGCGGAACGGTATTTGGAGAGCACCTTCGGGAACATGGGCGGAGCCAAGCTGGGGGGGAGGAGCCGAGCTAGGGGGAGGAGCCGCCAAAAGGGTTCTTAAGGAGGGCCCTGTGACGGAGGCGTGGTCGTCATAGGGAGCCAGGGTAAGGATCGGCTGGGAGAGGGTCTCTCTCCATCGTTGCGGAGCGGTGTTGGCTGAACCCCCACTCCGGGCAGACGAGTGGGAGAGCCAAGGGGATAGCCGAGGGTAGGGTCCGCAGGTGTTGGGTAAATGGTCAGCCTGAAGAGGGTCCATCTCTCCTCGTCGCGGAGCGGTATTGGCTGAACCGCCGCTCCGGCGGACGAGTGAGAGAGCCCATAGCGGAGCCGAGGGTAGGACCCAAATAGTATTCAGTGTCCGGGGTAAAGGACCGTGAGAGGGTGCACCTACACTGGTGTGAGTGTAGGATGTCGAGTGTAACAATGTTTTAATAAACAGCAAAAGCCCTTATAGAATTCCTCATCTCCGCGTGGTTCGACTGCACTACATTTGCATAGAACGAGGTCCCCCCCATAGCTGATATGGAGTGCTATTTCGCAATTGAAAACGAATTTGTCTACTCGATGGGCTTGGTCCAAACATAAATGGCCTGCTCGACTGACAGTTGAGAAACATGGTTTAAAAATCGAATACCGGAACGCTGCCGCATTCACTCAGGTGATGAAACAGGGGTGCGGCCTCCCCAGAGCTGACGAGCGAAATGTTCCCATTGACAAGTGGCCAACAGTAATATATCACATGACGGCGTGCGCAGCTAGCGGACTGGTGGCTTCGCAAGATGAAACAGGAAGGATCCAACGCAAATATGTAAATTGCTGGAATAGGGCTGCGATCATTGCCTCATTAGCGTCTCACAGATGTGTGGCAAGCACAAGCCGTTAACGAGACACTAATTGCAGAGTACCTTTTCCCAGGAGCTCCAAGACCTAAGCATTGGGCAAACACTGCGCGATTGTGATATAAATCATAACCAGGAGATGTTCATTGTCAACAAAATGCAAGTCTTTGTTTTCAGCCTGCAAAACGCAATGGGTGTACACAATCTAAACATTTAAAATTAATTCAATGCAATATTTGTAGTTAGGGTGCATTTGAAAAGTTTTAACAAGTTGTCAAGTGTGGTTCCAAGGTATACAATTATTGGGTTGCTCTATTGACAAAGCAGTTCTAGAATTCAGAAAGCCTATATAACGTGGAATATTTACACCAATTGTATGGCTGTACGCAACCAAGCACAAATAATTTGAAAAGTAACTTTGTTCCATTTACATTTTCTAAACAAAGACCTCTAATGTCGACGCAACTGAACAAATGCATTTAACCAAACCTTAGTCACTGCAGGCACAAATTTGGTGTCTCCGAAGGACTTGTAGTTCCCCATGTTGTCGTAGACACCGGCGGCGTACACCAGAAAACTCTGCAAGAAGTGCAACATGGTCACACACACGAGCCACGCACGCGAGCTAGCTTAGGGGCCATCCATTTATCACGTACGCATGTAAGGGGGAGGGGGGGTTAACTCAAATGCGTACGCTTACGTATGGGGGGGTGGGGGTCGACTGACAATGTACGTACGCATAGGAAACGGGGGGGGGGGGGGTGAAGCCTCGATAATAATTTGTCTACATTGGCCTTCTAATGAGTTAGATAGTGCGGCGGTGGATTGTTTGCTTAAAAACGTTAATATTATTCATCCTTGATAGTTTCTGCGTGGATTAAATAAATCGGTCGTTCTATAGGATTCTAAAATGGATGGCCCCTTACCAACCGCGCAGACCGTTCCGGCAAATGCGACCTCAACGGCAGCCGAAACAAATGTTTTAAGAGACTACAGCTCCACATAGAAAATTAAAGCAAGTTTCAAGTTGACTTTCACCAGGGTGAGACTTTGAGGGACCAAGAAAGTCTCATATGCAAGGGTGAACCTGCGGCTTCAATTTGCCAGAAGGGGGTAAACGATTGCGGCCGTGTATAACCACACTTGAGCAATACGCGTTTAATGTTCGACATCGGAAATTTGGACCAAGACGCCGGAACACAATGGCCTCTTGCAAATGACAATATGGGGATCTTTAACGTCCACTGTTAAGCACAGTGTTATTGTTATGGTTATTACACACGGCAATAATAAAAAAAAAAATCGGGATAGTCGCTGGATTTGAACCGGGAACCTCTTACAAGGGTCCGAAATGTTTGAACAAAAGGTCTGTAGAGTTCTTAAATAGCGGCTTTACATCATCAACAACGCTACAATGTGCAGACACCTTCAGGGTGGCAAATAAAATTTGATTGTGGATTGCCGGGTGAACCGAGCCACGGGAGATTTCCTAACTTGGCCATGTTTCACCTCTGTTTAAATATAAATAATGGTATTTTTGGGAGAAGTTTTGGGGGAATGAAAGACTTTAACAGAAAGGGTCACAAATGAAGCAAATGTGAGATTAAAGTCTATCAGATTTCTGAGAAGTGGCCATATGTAGATGCTATATAAACACTATGGGTGCGGACATCACCCGCCGTTATGCAGCTATGCACCGAAACCCAGCACAGGTAGCGATTTTCAGATCAACACAGTAGCTCAGAGATCCCAGAGCATTATAGCTTGTATATAAATCATCGATAAGAGACCCAACTCCTTTCTAAACGAGCGCATGTCTACGAGGTGGAGGGTCAAGCTACGAATTTCAAGGTGCCCCCCCTCAGCTCCCCCCCCCCCCACGTCATAAAGGCGAGTCGTGACAAAAAAAACAGTCACAACGAAGACGATCACTCTGATACAGCGATGTGCGAGCCGAGCTTCAAGGAAGACAAACAGCTGTCATCATCTTGTACAATTCAAGTCACGCTCGCATGAATTTCAGGAATCCGACGACAGCGCCCTCTAGTGCAATCAGTTGAGCATGACTGTCCTACAATATTAATAAACCCACGTACAAGTCCTACAAATTTATTTAAAAACGGTCACAGCACCACAGCCACTGCATTGTGGGAGCTGACAAGGGTGCATTATTGAAGCCAGCCACGTTTACACCAGTGGAAGTCGGCGCGTGCCAGGAAGCTAATCCCACAATGACTATGCTCCATACCAGGGACTGGAAAGACACCGTTTCGGAGTTGAATGTTATCACTCTGTGTTGTACGTGTGGCTGTGGAATAGAATGAAAGTACCACGGCGCCATGGTGCGATGTTGTCTTCATAACATAAAGCTGCTCCCAAATCTGTGTTTATGGGCTGTGTCAAGAGCATGAACTCATCCACTCCTCCCAAACAAGTGATCGCAGAGCCACACAAACAATGTATTTGTTTGTGTGGCTCCCCAGTGGCGAGGTTTACACACCACACCAGGTACTAATTTGAGGCCGAGTCGACATAGGGGAGGCCCATGACCAGTTCAGATAATCGTCACTGTGTTGGCCGTGAGCGGGAATAAAACTCGGGTGGCTGGGTTAGTAGTAGCAGAAGGCGCTAACCACTCCCCACACCGACAGAGCAACTCCCACACACACACACCTGGTACTCGTCGGCGGACAGCCCGAGGCGCGTGGCCAGCTCGCCCAGCTCAGCGGGGCCCTGCGCACGGAAGAGGCGCTGCAGCAGCGCGTAGAGCGCCGGCGACTCGGGCGACGTCTGCAGCAGCACGACCAGCCCGCCGTACCAGGCGGCACGCGACAGGTAGTGCGCGTACTGGCGCTCGCGCGCCGACAGCAGCTCGAAGGCGGCGCGGCACTCCAGCGGCACCACGCTCACCCTGTTGGGCAGGATGAACTGCGGGTCCACGGTGGCGGCGGTTCCCGACATTTTTCGGCCTGCGACGTCGGTATCAGGGGGAAGAGGACGGGGGAAAGGCGGCGCAGCGGTCGAGCGCGTTAGCCAGCGAGTCTCGAGACCCAACCAGAGTAATGTCTACGTGCCATATCCTTTTTCTCAAAAGGACCCCGACAATCACGGGCTTCCTTCCATTTAGCTCTGCCCATGATATTTACTCAATAACTATGCATTGGACACTGCCAGTACCAATACGTTCATATCCAGTCTCTCGTTTTCTCATTGCATCTCCATAAATTCTAACTTGCCTACTCCAATTGTTCCTGTTAACTTTCTTCGTGTACCTGGTGTGTGTAATAATACATTTATCTTACTCATTTTGGACCGTCAATGAAATGTGTAACACCCTCCTTAAAAAGCTCATCTTTTTCTTCTAGCTTGCCTCTCCGGGTCTTGTTAATAGTGCAGATTTCTCATCCATATTAGTAACCCCGTGTGTTAAGAGTCAGTATTCTAATTGTCGTCAATTAAGTTTTAACACAGATCCCATCTTCGAAAACACAGCTGTTGCCAGTGCTATTCTCATTTGTCTTGGATGTACCTTCCATCTTTACGGTGTTCATGCTACCTCGTTACAGTGCTCCAGGCGATTCATGTTTGATGTCGCCGACTTGAACTTGAGCTTATTTATTGCGACCATACATAATGGTTTCGTAGACTGTCAATCTTTTTTAAAAAATTAAATGTAATTCAGCGCATTTTGCAAATCCTTCTCAGAATTTGCAACGATATCCGCATGTCTCTGGCTATTGAATTTTGTAACCACTAACCTTAATGTAATGAATGTTGTGTATGGTTCACGTGACTCTATAGCTATTGTCATATACGTACATATGTCAAGACCGATACACTACTGCGCCTTGTTTTAAGCAGTAGTAAAGTATCTTACGAACACGGTGGTACAATCCACTGCTGGATGAGGGCCCTCCCCACACCTTGCGGGTCGTGGCAGCTACAGGACCATACTTCATCCTTCTGGTCAGTGCGGGTTGGTTAAGTCGGACGAGGGAGTGAGAGGAGGGGGGGTATAGAAGTGCCGTACAACAGTGCAGTTTGCTGCTGCTGCCAACCCCGCGTGATCGCAGCGCAAGTTTCAGGAGCTCGAGGCCAAAGTGGAGGGTCTTGCCAGCCACGGAGGGCTTCTCGCGTGCGTCCTGTATGTTGAACTTCTTTCGCGCCGTACGTAGCCGACCGTGCTGATCGGAGGTGCGGCTCCACGCGCGTTTGTTACGCGTTCTCGTGTCAGCGTCAAATACAACCCGAGAATACCCTCATGGGCGGCGTTTACTCGAATCCGATCAACAGATGCATGCCGACAAAGCCCAATGTTAAGCGCCCGCATCCCATCGGGACAAGTTCGTTCTCGGTGCGTGCGTCCACCCCCGTCAACCCCTCGTCAGTGCCCTGCCGTACACACTACAGACCCATTCCAGAACTTGCTGGTCACCCCGTGCCCCTTACACATCTCAACGTGCATCCTGCAAAGCCCCATCACTAGGGAGAAACACAAACTTGTACATAGTTTGCGGGTATCGAACCGGCTGTGTGCGCCGTATGGCCCCTCACGATGTCCTTGGACAAGCACGCGGCCCAAACCCGAGTGGGTCGACGGCTGCGCCCGCACCTCCGTTTGGCGTGCGGTGCGAAAGAAGTTTAACAAACTGTACATTAAACACACGCACAAACCCCCCCCCCCCCCCCCCCAACTTACAATTTAACGACTCCCAGATCTCAACGACAACAAGAGCTGCAGCTGTGGCCAGACACCGCGGGGTATAATAAACACAAACACCTCTCCCCTGGACTCGCACGGCCGGCCCACCTCGCGAGACTGCGGCAGCGTTGGAGAGGGACCACAGTACTACTACTAAAAAAAATCTACGAGCGAAGGGCTTCGCTTGGACACGATTTAAAAAAGAAAGTAAATTAAAAGACACGCGGATCGCGTAAAAAGCAAAAATGTTGTTTGTTTACGCTCAAATCAAAGTTGATAAAGGCGACGTCGTAGCGGCCGCGGGCCGCATCCGCGCTATCGTTTCTAGCGAGTCGCGCCGGCGCGGGTCACGTGCGGTGCGCTCGGCCAATCGCGAGGAAGCTCCCCGCCGTGCCGAAGCGCGCTGCGATTTCTAAACCGGCGTCGGCCTTCATTTGGCGGCGCGTTAATGAAGTTGTCGCGGTGGACGAGGTGGAGGTGGGAGGAGGTGAAGGAGGTGGACGAGGAGGCGGTGGCGATGTGGAGGCACCACGTACCTGTAAGGTGAGGGGGTGTGTGAGACGAAGGCCAAGGAGACGGAAGTCTGAGAGCACGCGGAGTGAATGGTCCAGCGGTGTGGGGGCCCGGCTTTAATGGGGGAGGGGCGGGGCGAGTGGGGGGGGGGCGCCTCGAGGACCCCGCGCAGAGCCCGGGCGGGGCTGCCCGCGCAGCTGCCTGAATCAATAAACAACGACAACCCGTGACCCACGTGCTGCAGGTGTTTGGTGATGGTGCTGGAGGTGTTTGGTGATGAAGGTGTTTGGTGATGGTGCTGCAGGTGTTTGGTGACGGCGCCGCCTGGAGGTGTTTGGTGATGAAGGTGTTTGGTGATGGTGCTGCAGGTGTTTGGTGACGGCGCCGCAGGTGTTTGGTGATGGTGCTGGAGGTGTTTGGTGATGGTGCTGGAGGTGTTTGGTGATGGTGCTGGAGGTGTTTGGTGATGGTGCTGGAGGTGTTTGGTGCTGGAGGTGTTTGGTGATGGTGCTGGAGGTGTTTGGTGATGGTGCTGGAGGTGTTTGGTGATGAAGGTGTTTGGTGATGGTGCTGGAGGTGTTTGGTGATGGTGCTGGAGGTGTTTGGTGATGGAGGTGTTTGGTGATGGAGGTGTTTGGTGATGGAGGTGTTTGGTGATGGTGCTGCAGGTGTTTGGTGATGGTGCTGGAGGTGTTTGGTGATGGAGGTGTTTGGTGATGGTGCTGGAGGTGTTTGGTGATGGTGCTGGAGGTGTTTGGTGATGGAGGTGTTTGGTGATGGTGCTGCAGGTGTTTGGTGATGGTGCTGGAGGTGTTTGGTGATGGAGGTGTTTGGTGATGGTGCTGCAGGTGCTGCTCCGTTAGCAGTGCTACACAAGCACGGCTATTTTAAAAAATCAAGACATTCGTCAATAACATTGCGATTCATATAAATACTGGAATAGGCAACGTTTCGAACAATGAGCCTTCGCATCGTGATTTGAAGAGCCATTTCCCGAGGCGTCGTTTGTTTTCTATATATTACTTTGAGCTCGTGTAAATTGTAAAGTTTAAAATTTCAAATCTACCATTTAAATTTCACGATCATCGTGATAACTATTTCCCCTTTAAGATGCCAAAGTTGTATTTCACAACTTTTGAGTCATTTTATCGTCTTGTTTTGTGCTTTGATGTTACTCAACATAGGCCGAAAGAACCAAAGAATATGAATTCCTGCAGTCACGAAAGTTTAAAGTAAAAATTCAACATAGGCCTGCAAACAATTAGGGCCCCATGCACTGCTGTCAGTGTTGACGCCACACCTCTTTGTTATTCAGCTAGGCCTCGGCAAGGTAAGGTAATTTACCTTTTTACCGGGTAAAAGGGTAAAGGTGTCGACATGCCAAGGGGTAAGGTAAAGGGTAAAGGTAGCTCGGAAGAATTACCCGGTAGGGTAAAGGTAGCGCGAAGTACTACCCGGTAAATACCGTGCCTTGTTTACTACTAAAAGCTGCGTGGCGCAGTCCGTGGCTTCCATTTAATAAGTATTTTTTTTTACTTTTTTTAAAAACACGCTTTAATGAAATGTACGAGTAATGGCAGAACTCCACGACTCCAGGAAGTGGCCCCGAAGCTTGCCGTAACGTAAGGGGCCGTGGTGATTTACAGCCAACGTTAGTTGACTGTGAACAATTATACCCAAGCCGAAACATAACATATAAAAATGAATGTTTAAAAATATGTACTTTTAATGATGGAATATAGTATTGTCATCAGTATGACATAAGTATACCAAGTTTGCAGTCGATACCACATTGGGAAGTGGGTTAAATTAGAGTTACAAGATTTGAGGATACAACAACACAGTTAAAAGAAAGCGTGTAAAATTGGAATAATCGATAGTCTTCTATAAGAATAAAGCGCTCTACCTAGCATTTACCTGCTATAAACCTTTTTCATGTGTAGTAGTACCCCAGTAATTACCCTATAATCGGGTAATTTGCATGGGGTAAGGGTAAAAGGTAGGGTAAAGGTAGGCTCGTTGCTTTTACCTTACCTTGCCGAGGCCTATATTCAACCATAATTAATTTACGAATAAACATTATTACGTGAACATATTGAGCAACGTGCAGGAGGTTCGGCTTGAACTCGCTCCAGAGTTTGCCTAATTGCTTAAACGAGTGGTTCTTGATAAAACAAAAAAGTGCAGCTTGTTGGGCACGTGCTCGGATTCACCTCTAATTCTCGAATTGCGCCACGTGCTAACGCGCCACACGCGCCACGTGGCTAATTCGCTTCCGCGTGCTGCTGGAGGCACTCAAGACGATTCACGCGTGACATTCAACTAATACCACTGGCGTGCGTCGTTAGCACGGGTTTAAGTCGGGATTAGCAAGAAAACATCGATAACATCGGTGACATCGATGTTGGGATTCCTCCGCTAAGACCGAAAGACCCACTTGTTTTGTCACGCCGAAAAACATAGTTGAAGCTCTTCGATGCGACAGAAAAGATAACTGTTTCTTTTCAAACGTCGCCGACACGTGCATGCGACCTCTAGATAGGGTTACAGTGTTGCAGAGGACAAGTAGAGTTTGCCAAAGGTTGAGCTTTAACCCTGCAATACCAGCCTCGTGGCTTTTGATTACAGTACTTTTTTTCGTGCAATTTTTTTAAAACTTATTCACTTCGATAATCAGCATTTATTTTGTATATTTACGTTGCTGTATCCTGTAGACATTAAAAAAAAACTCCGATAAAGGATCAACATCGGACAGACTTTCGTGTTTTCGTGTCAATCTCACGGCGTGCCATCAGTGTTTTCATTAAAAGTATCGATGTTTACCGATCGATATTTCATGGCCAGTCTCAATTGGCAGGGTTTGCCAAACTGAACTGCAAGCCTCGCGGCTGAACACCACGCTGCAACTCCGCTCTTCCCGCGTTCAATGTACTCCCCATTCAAGTAACAAATTAACTCGTCCCACGCTGCACGCGGTCGATGATTGCGCGTCACGTGCTACGTGACGCGCTAAAGCAATTAGCGCCGTCTGCGTGAACAGAGCCGATTGAGATCTCGGCGTGTCTGCGTGTCTCTGCCGCACCTATTCCGTGCGGCGCAGATCAGCGCTAATTGATTAGTACGTCACGTGGGACGTGTTTAACACTGGGATATTTAACCAATTATTGAAATCGGAATACTTGAACCGGCGAATCCACCAAACAAACGAGAGGGTGACACTCAAAGCTTCACACGGGAGGATTAGTAACGCTGCAGGAACTATTTTTGTTCCTGGGTAGTAATTGTTATTTCATAATTGCTTATGCCTAAAAAGTACAGAAAATGGCTATTATTCCCGACAGTGATATGTTTAAATGTACCTATTTTCAATGAGAAAACGTGGTGTGCATTTGTGTCATTCCTTCACATAAAGTCCTGGTCACAGAAGCAAAGTTTGTGGGGAATAGCCATTTTCTGTCCTTTTGAGGCATAAGCAAAGAGGAAATAACACTACCCATGAACAAAAATTGTGTTACATAGTGTAAGAAACATCCACTTGTTGTGTACTGCTATCTCATGGCTACCTCGCAGCCTCGGCGAGGGGAAACCCCTATTCTCAAGAGTTTGGGAGTTTCACAAATCTTCGTGATCCACCAAAATCCCTCGTCTCCTGAGCGCTGTGCAACGGGCATGGTTTGCCGGATCCACTGCTGCGCACGTGGTGCGGCTGTATGCGCGATAATACCTCAACGAGGGAAGTTCAAGTTGTACAGAAGTGAAAACTTTCGAGTCGGAAAGTTCACAAGAAAAAAAAACTCGCGCCACCAGATTTCGGTGTTGACGAGAGGGGTGATTCATACCGCACATTTCGTTCAAAGGTAAAAATATCCGCAGTGATTTTTGTTTCAGTTCCTCCACAAACACGTGATATTGTCACGCGTTGCATCAACGTTTAATGCTCCGATTAATTATTAATGTCTCAGCTTCCCGGTGACTTGAACAATTCTCACCGTGACAATTGAATTTGTTTTGATGTTGGGTGGTGGAGGGTCTTGCGACAATAATTTACAAGTAAAAACCTACGTGTTAAGAAAATCGTGATGTGAATGGTGAATTAAACTTATTTATATCACCCTGCCAGGTCACTCCACGGCCCCAGATCTTCTCAACTTTACATTTGCACAAACAAATAGCGTGCCGTAAATACAATTGTATTTTGTTTCAAAGGACGCATAATTACAGATACGATCGGTCAGCTATACAAAAAAACATCAAATCCGTGTGCGTGGGTGTTGTCACGTCCCACACACAGGAGCCCACAGCAGCAAAAACAAAGATCCCCCGTGTAGCCTTTACGGACTGTTGGGGAAAGTGCTTTTAGCGAGCACCTACGAAGACCGGAATGGTACACGAAGGGGCCAGCACCATGCCCAGCCGATTTCGTCTCGCCAGTGCTGATGTTTTTACACACCGCATCAGGTACTCATTTGAGGCCGAGTCTACCTTGCAGCACGCACAGCCCTCACGCACCACGGCCCGGAGAGTGAAGCGCTCCTCCGAGAATAGAGTTCCCAATCTTACCTCAATCATTCCATTCATTCCTTTACAAACCCCTCATTCCTTTCACTTATTTCTTCTAATTCACTCATGTATCCCTTATTTCATTCTCTCATGCTTCATTCACTTACTCATTCCTCCATCATTCAGCTACTCGTGTTATTCTATTATTGCGTAGGACAGCCGTATGTTCTAGAGCTAGATGCCAATGTAGAGGTCTGCTCGCCACAACCAGAGGGCTTTAGGAGCGTTCGTGTAGTTGTGTTACTCCTCCTCCGTTGGAACAGACTACAGTGGTTTACTATGAGTATGGTCCAGAGTAAGTGTTGCATGGCCACAGTCGTACTGTGGCTTGTCTTTAATTCTCCACTTAATTCCTCTCAATCGTTCGAATGACTGCACCTTCAATTAGCACGGTTGGCTACGTACAGTGCGAAAGAAGTTCAACATATACATGATTCTTGGTCCATTCAATAATTTCGTCCAGCATCTCCCACCAGGGCCCCTAATGCTCTACTAAGACGTCCTGGGCCAGCCGCTGCTTGGGACGCCTGTTGCTAGGGACACCTGATACTAGCCTGATAGTTGGTCCTCGTGGCCAGGAACTAAACATTTCATTTTGCAATACACGTCGGTGTTTTGGGTACATGGGTTAATTTTAATTTTGCAGTCCATATTGCTTTGCGCCCATAATTTGGAATAGGTCGTGGGAAAAACCAAACAAACGAACTTTGTTTTGCCTGCACATCTACAGGTGGGCTTTCGATTGATACCAAATTTGTCAATGTAGCTTGAAAAAAGTTTGTTGAAAGTGATGCATACAAATAATGCAATATTTATACATATAGAAAACTCGAAAATGTGCTTTAATGTTTGGCTCACCAAAGCGATTGAAAAGTCCTATTTGACCCTCGGTAAAAAGGTCCCAACTCATGGTCGAGGTAAACACGGCTCCGTGTCACGAACAAACCCCTAAAGCCTTCGCCAAGCGCCGTGAAACCACGGCCGTTGGCAACGCCGCTCCACCGTACCGACAGCCGGGGCAGCTGGCGCCGGGGAGCACGCAACGAGAGAGCGGCGCAGATGTGCCAACAGGATACACCGAGACAAAAATTACGAATAGGCTGCGGGAGGGCAGTGTAATTACGCACTGAGCATCGACAGCGAAGCGAACGTGCGGAATGTTTAATTAATTTCCAAACTCGGGCACCAAGCGAGGCATCCAGGAGTGCACCGCTCAAGCACTTGAGCTTCTGTCCGCTTCTGCATGAAGAATGTAGAAAGCATATCTTGCTGGTCACAGCTTACCTGTTGGCAGACACACACAAACTAGCTAGGATGCAGAGTGATTGGCTTTGTTACCCTTCAGCCCCCTAATTAATGCATGTTATGTCCTTGAAAGCATTGCTTATTGATATGTTAACAATGTGAAAAGTTATGAAAAGGTGGCAGGAACTGTAACATATATAAAGTGACGTGGCAACAGAAATGGCTAAATTAGGAAATAAATTTCAATACTAGGAATGAGATGGAATCAATTACACAGGATGAAATTTAAATTGTCGATTTTATAAAAGTTTCTTAAAGCATTTTTTATATTCGCTCCCCAAGTGCCTGAAACAAACACCAATGTATGTGTTTGCCTGGGTCTCAACCAAGCTGATACAAAGGACTCTGCCGACAGACATCACAATCAATCAAGCGAGACACCGGGGGACACTGATCACACATTTATTGTATGTCATGAAGTGCAAGCCATTCCTATTACAGGTTGAAATCTGTGGATTCGAGACTCGGAGACACACCGACAGCTTAATTTATTTTAAGAGTACGCTCCGAAACGTCAAGATAATTCGAGGGAAATGTATACGCATACGCACCTCCGATGAGCACGGCTGGCTACATACGGTGCACAAGAAGTTCAACATACATACGTCTGTGTGTTCAGTCACTGTTATAGGGTACCAGTTGGTTCACGCTTCCATTTGGGTGTTCACCACCGTGGTTGTACATTCAGCAAGTTTAAAACAATGCATGAGCGGTGCAGTCCCGATGGGAAGTGCAGGGGACATTCTACAGTGGCAGCGACTATGGGGCTCGCTGCGCTGTGTGCGTCTACGATTTATCAAGCGTTAATCTGTACTGCTAATATCCTATGGCGCATCAATCGACCATTTTTCTCAGTTCCCTAGATCCTCAATTCACACATTACGAACGTACACCACACGCTTTGTCCGTGCTTCAAGTGGTACCGCCTGATACGCTTCACAGACAACCGTTGGGGAGGGTGCGAGGTGGACAGAGGGGTTTTGTGGGAGGCGTCAGCGGGGTTTGGGCGGGGGGTTGCAGGGGGGCAGAGTTTGCTTTGTTTTTACGTGGCGCTCGTTCACGCACTTTCAGACACGAACTCCAGGGCCATGTCGCGCTCCTCCACCAGCTCCTTGGCGGTTTGCAGCATCTTCTCGCGGGAGAAGTCGTTGATGTTGAGTCCGTCCACGATCTTCCAGCTCTTGTTCTGCGCACAGACGTCCGGAGCGGGGGAGAGGGGGGGGTGAGTCATAACGACGTTGCCACGGCACTGGCGTCCAGGGGCAAAGTCTGTCCAGGGAAACGCTCGTAGCGAGGTAGGGGTGTGCGTCCTCGCGAACACGTCTGCACGCAGCTCGGTGTCGTCGCCAGAGCCATCGTCGCACATCCAGCCGTGGTGAAATCAGTTCTTACGCTGACACACTCCTGCGAATTATTACACAGAAGTGCTACCTTTAGGCGGATGTAAAAAAACAAGACAAATTAAATGGTACAGACAACACAAAACCAAAATTTAATTATTTTAATGAATCGTGTCCCTGAATCAAGGCAATTCATCAACTCTAAGGGGTAGACAGGAGAAAAGGGTGAATTATTAGATGCCTGGTGGCTGTATAAACTATAGTGATAGAATCAGTTAAACCCATTACATAACAAAAAAAAAGATTTAGAAACAGATTCTTGCACGTGCGAGTTGATGCAAATAGCGTGAGCTTACGAATTTTAATTGATGCATCTTTACACCCCAATTAATGACACTGACCCATACATACAATGCTTTGTCACTCATGTCATTGATTTAATTGCTTCTTGGAAAATGAACCCCAATTATTAAATTATGATGCATCAGAGTGCACTCGACACTACTGCCACATAATTATTATCATTGTGTTTTTAATTGGAAACTGCTTTTGCATGGGTGCCCTAACAACAATTTTAATTCAGCTGCTTGTAAAAGGCACAAATGTGGCCTCTGGGACTCTACTATTTTTGTTTGGTGTCCAAAATTCTAAGGAAAGAATACAGATTCGCGCGAATGTCAAGTCCACTAATGAGAAACCTCTTCTTTGCGATTGGTGTAACGTACAAAATCGAAATTAAAGTAGATAATTAAGGAGATCTCAAGATGACGGCTAACACGATCGCTTGCGCCGAAGGTCACGATTAAACGTGCAGGAAACGGCGAGTGCCAACGCGCGACACCTCCGTGGCATTCAAGCCGCCTACGCCACTCACTAACTACCTTCCATTAAGCGCTAATTAGCGACTATTCATTGTTTTCTAATGGACAAGTTCTAATCCAAAGTAAATTGCTGGCCCACATGGGGTCCGGTCCCAATTAATTTGAACTAGCGGGAGTCAACTGTATACCAATTGATATTGCGGGAGGTTTAATTAGCGCCGCTAATGCACACGACAGAAACGACGGGCGCCGGTACCCACCGCTCGGGTCTGTGGTGAGCCCGTAACTTTAAATGAACACTGAACACCCAGTGGTGCTCCATTTGCACGCGAGGGAATTGGCTGAAACAAGCGCTTTCCAAATCGCTCTGCTTAGCAGAACTATTCCACCCCCTCACAAAGTCGCACCCGGACACTCCGCCGCGTATGTCTCGCATGCCCACAGCTCTGCCGCTCACCGTCTTTACTGTCCAGTGATAAACCTCAACAATCGCAGCCTGCAGATTACCACGCTTCCACAATGGGCAACACTAGGCCATTATAAATCAGTAGCTCTCATCTTGTAGGTACACACTTGTGCTGTGCGTCCTAGGCTGCATGACAATAGTTTAAAGAAGGTACCAAAGCATTCTAAAGGTGTCAATGGATTCACCTTGTATTTAAATGTACAGCAGTAATGTTGCAATATCATTACTACAGTGCTAATGTGGCACACCTGACTGCAGGTTTAAAAACATTTTTCCTCTGAACCTTGAAACTTTTATCGAAGAGACAAAAATACAGTCTAGGTACGTGTTTACAAGACAAGGGATTAATATCATTTAAGGTGCGTGTCTTCCTTCAGCAATCAGCTGATTGCATCGTCTAGACATAGGCAGGAGGGAAAGGTATGGAATGGGGACTTGACCAGGGGCAGAATGGACAGGCAGTTGGCTCTTGTCTTGTGCACTGACAGACCCAACGGTTGAAACTGTGGAAATTGAGGCACGAGAATAATTATGCTGTGAAGATGTTCAGTAGGTCTGGGATTAACTTTGTATTGTGCAGTAGTACATTCAGATGTGACGGGGAATTGGGAAGACGAAAGATAACTACGCATTAATGTTTCGTAGACGACCGAGAAAAGCGGGAGGAAGAGTGGAATTTCAATTTTGCTGTGTGAAACAAAACGCACTGATTCACGAGACTGGTGCAGCAGCATTTTTTGCAAAAATGGCAACAAAAAAGATGAATATTTAAATTATCTGATACGTTTACTATGTATTAGAGTGTAAATTACGACTCAATTAAAAATATTTTGCGCATGAACAAACTCGCAAGGAGAAAAATCCTGCCGTGCAATTTACTGGCCTATTCAATTTCTTTATCTCCGAAGAATTATTTTCAGCGCATAAATAATTTTTCTACGCACATAACCTTACAAGCTTATAAAAATAAGTTGGGTTTTATGGGTTTCAACAGATACACATTATGTTCTTTTCGACGCCAGCCCGCGATGTCAGATTTGTACGGAGAGCAGGAAAGCTGCTATCAAACGTATGCAGCGTGGGGAGCACGAGCGAGGAATCAAGATTATACAGTGGCGAGCAGTGTCAACAGCGCGATGGACCTCTCCATCGTGCACGTCTGCGTTGGGAAACGGTCACCGAGTAATCAGTGTCGGTCTGAAGTCTTGGCCTCCTGCCAACGTGTTCTGGGTGCGTGGCTGGCAATTGGAAAGCTTAAACTACAAATCCTGATCGTGGGTCAACCTAGCCCTTAATCTCTCTCTGGGGTAAATTAAATTCCCACAACTCTAAACTAGAACTAAACTATTTACATTTTTCCAGGTAAGGCCCACTGAGCTATGTGGCTCTTTTTCAGAAGCGACTTGGACACAAATGATTGCCCAATTAAGTGGTTTATCATGTGGAAATTTACAGCGGCCAAATACTCCAAACGTTTCTAAATTTGGAAAGAAAAACCGGAGGACCCGGTGAAAAATCCACGCAACCACGGGGAGAACGTGCAAACGCCAAATATACAGGCCTCAGGGTTGGGATAGAATCCATGACCTGTATGCCAGGCGCCAAGTAGTTAACATCTCTCCACAGCGACTTAATTGTGACTCGTCTGTAGATCAAGTTACCCTTGCCATAGGAAGGGTAACTTGATGTACAGGAATGTAAAGGGATGAGCACGGCCCACCCTTGTTTGGGTGGGCGACCACTTTGGTTTCAGCCTCAATCACACGGAACGCGGTGCGATGGTGTGGCTCTAACATTTGCTCTCGAGTCCTGTCCAGTCACAAAGGCACTTCCATACACACGTTGGAACAGGGGGGAGCAAGAGTCTTTTTTAAACATCACTGTTGAAGAGAACGTTAAGGTGAAGAAGCAACACAAAAACTAAAAGAGAAGTTTGTTTTTCACAATGCTTTGTCTTATCTTTTCACAACACATGCCCCCAATTCATGTGCACGTGTACCAGCGGACGAACACGCCACGAGTTGAGGCTTTGTGTCAATCTGCGGAACATTTTTGTCAATCCACTGGTGGATGAGGACCTCCCCAAGCCTCGCGGGTCACATATGAACGTACTTCACCACGCTGGTCAGTGCGGCTTGAAGGTGGGCAGCACAGATGTTGGAGCACAGTACAGTACAACAATGTATTTTGCTGAACTACCCTGGGCAGCTCTGTAGCATCCTACAATGCCTGATTTATGCACATTGGTAACCCACCCAATTACAATCCAGGCTCAGGCCTGCTCAGCTTCCATGGTCTGATGAGACTGGGAGTACGTTGGGTGTGATTTGGTCACATGTTTTGTGGGGGGGCCTTGGTGAACATCGCTTGGCTTGTCGGGCAGCCCTGGGAGAGACGGCCAAGGCAGCGTGGCGCACGCGGGGGAAGGGGCCCTTCGTATGCTTCACTTGACGTGACAAGCGGCCCGTGCGAGCATTAATGTTTAATGCTGTGTGATCATCTTATTGAAGTTTAAAAGTTGATGAAAGCCGGGAACATATATATATAAAAAGATTCGTACCTTTGTGGACATTCGACATAAATTTGAAGGTGAATGAGAAAAAAGTCGCTAAAGTGACTTTCAGCCACATCGTTACAGTGCCACAGGACACGTGTGTGTGTGTGATGTGTAACTTCTTTCATACCGTACATAGACCACTGTGCTAATCGTAGGTGTGGCAGGATGACAAAATTAAACACAAAAAGCAGTTGACACACGACCATACGGACATGTAACCTGCCACGCAGTCACCAAGAGACTCGGGCCAACAGAAACTCAACCCCATTTGCTCGAAGCGTGATCAGCGGTGTTGGCAGACCGCGCCGGTGACAAGACGCCGAGGGGCCGCCGCGACCCTCACCTTGATGACGACGGGGAAGGAGTAGATGAGGTCGGCGGGGATCCCGTAGCTATTGCCGTCGGAAACCACGCCCATGGACACCCAGTCACCCTGCAACGAGACGCCGGACGGCCGGGTTACGTCCACTCGGCGGTGGGCGCCAAAGCTCCACCGCTGCACACGTTTCATGCACAAGACGATTTGGGTTCCGTACAAACCGCTCAATCACGGGGGTCACGCATATGGCTCGTACCCTCGATGCCTGCCAAGGGTGCGTAATTCTGTTTTTAGAAAAAGACCATCTGTTCAATTTCACCCGCAATGCACACAGCCTCCCCCCCTCCCCCTTCCAGCACCAGATGGACTCAAATTATAATTTACGGACACTATTAACAATTAATTCTGCTTTTAATCATATTTCATGTTTTTTTAGGGGGGGGCTGTGCAAACAAAGTGAAAAGTAGATAAACATTTGCCATTTGAACGGCTGGCTTAAGACAAATGACGGCGGTTCCATGGCAAAGTGTTCCGCTGGCCAAGTCTCAAACGCGGAGGCTTGCGCGTGGCTCCGGGCGCCCGCGAGTCTCACCCTTTCGCTGCCATAGCGCGGGACAGCACCTGCCGGGGCAGTTGTGCTTCACATCTCTATCGCCGTCGGCTATTGCAACAGCTAACGTAACGTTCACATGAAGAGGCCACTGTTGGGTAAGGCCACGCAACCGTGCGCAGATTAATTGACTGACGTAAGTTTATTTACGCTTGCATGCATCGGAGATAACAACATTGTAGAAAAGGAGATGTAAAAACATCGTGCAAAAATATGGCCGAGATGGTAAAAAACATATCGTAAAATATAGATGTGAATTGAATCGCGAACCCAAATCATCCGTCAAATCGTCAAGAAGTCAATCATCACATGCCCAGAGAGACCCAACAGTAAGGATCACAGACCATGTGGTTAGAAATAAAGCTCATCTCTCCAAACACTGACAAAAGTGCTTTAATTTTGTCTGTAAGGTTATATCGCTTGCGAGATACTGACTAAGGACAGCCATAGCCTGATAGCGGGTTTCTTGCGTCGGTCCGTGGAGACTGCATTCAAGTTGAGACCGGGAGCGAGCAGTAACAAACCTCACTGACTAATGCACTGCCAGGAGCACGTCCAGCGTCCACTGATTTGTGTCGAGCGGCACAAATCCAGACGCCGGTATCACAGAGAGCACGAGGGAAAGGAGAAATAGCCGTGCTCAACTCGTCTCAAGATAAGATGCCCCTCCCGTGAAACAAGTGCACAGGTCATGTTTACATCCTTGGGTCTCATTTTTTGGCCAAAAGTTACTCTGTGAAGCACACATTTGTATGAATATTTGTTTAAGCGTATCCGCGTAATTGGAAAATGCACGAGCACAAGTAAATAAATCTCCGGTTTGCTGGTAATTATGTTTAATGCGCTTATATTATAAATATGGTAAATTAAGTATATGCAAATTCACCGAGATATAAAAAAACACACAAAACCAGGCCATCAGATCACTCCGCTTAATTGGAGTGGAGAGCGATCATGGAGAGTGGGTGGAGTGAGCAAGCACAGGGAGTAATTCGAGGTGGTGAGGGATTTAGTGTGCGAGAAACGGTGGGAGTAGACGTGGTGAGGGATTTAGTGTGCGAGAAACGGTGGGAGTAGACGTGGTGAGGAGGGGAGTACGGAGGTGGTGAGCAAGTTTGGTAGCGGTGAGCGGAGGTGGTTGAGCGTTTGAGTATGGAAGCGGTCAGCGGGTGAGTGTGTAGGTGGCGAGCGGTGGAGTGTGTAGGCGGTCAATTGGCGAGTGTGCAGGCATTGAGCGGGTGAGTGTGCAGGCGGTGAGCGGGTGACTGTGTAGGCGGTGAGCAGGTGACTGTGTAGGCGGTGAGTGGGTGAGTGTGTAGGCAGTGAGTGGGTGAGTGTGTAGGCGGTGAGCGGGTGAGTGTGTAGGCGGTCAATTGGCGAGTGTGCAGGCGGTGAGCGGGTGAGTGTGTAGGCGGTGAGCGGGTGAGTGTGTAGGCGGTGAGCGGGTGAGTGTGTAGGCGGTGAGCGGGTGAGTGTGTAGGTGGCGAGCATGTAGGAAGTGAGCGGGTGAGTGTGTAGGTGGTGAGCAGGTGAGTGTGTAGGTGGTGAGCGGGTGAGTGTGTAGGTGGTGAGCGGGTGAGTGTGTAGGTGGTGAGTGGGTGAGTGTGTAGGTGGCGAGCGTGTAGGTGGTGAGCGGGTGGGTGTGTAGGTGGTGAGCGGGTGAGTGTGTAGGTGGTGAGCGGGTGAGTGTGTAGGTGGTGAGCGGGTGAGTGTGTAGGTGGTGAGCGGGTGAGTGTGTAGGTGGTGAGCGGGTGAGTGTGTAGGTGGTGAGCGGGCCGTGATAGCTTGGTGAGTAGGCGACGCACACCTCAGCGGTGCCGTGCCAGAAGCTACGCATGTGGTCGCAGATGGCCTTGGCGGCCGACATGGCGCTGGAGAGCTTGCGCGCCTTGATCACCGCTGCACCACGCTGCTGCACCGTCTGCAGGCGACCAAACACGGGGGGATGAAAGAGCACACAAACTTTTAATTTAAATCCGCAAAACTTTCTTTCCGGCGGCACCGCTGCGAGCCTCACGTTGCGTTTTAGCGGCCAGATGCGAGCGAGCGAGCGGGAGAGCGCGTAGCACCGGCCTCCTGCGCAGATGGAGAGAGAATCTGTCGGGGCACAGAGCAGCCTTTGGAATGTCCGGCTGGGGATCCACAAATAATGAGGGCCTTCGGATCCTCGCTAAAAAATCGTCCATCACGGGCTCTCACGTACGGGTGGGTTCCGCGCACACGGACGTGAGATGCCGACAAGAGTTGTGACCCCCATCCTTACATATTCCGCTTAAAACTATTATAGGATTACTTTGAATCTTCATGTTTACGTACTAATCCTGCACTCTGATGTAATGAGTGACCTGATGTAAACGATAACATAAAATAAAATATGTATTTTTACTCACTGCAATATCTTACTCGCTTACTTTGTTTTTACTGCGAGTCAATCATACGTATGTAAACATATAAAACACTATATGCTCTGCACCAGCTATAGCTGGTCCACACGCTCACAAGCAAGCTTGTAGCAGCATCTAGGCACATCTATTTTCAATAGAGGCACTTAGAGACACAGGGGCACAATATTTTACACAGAGGGTTCTCAATGCAGGATACGCGAGGTAGCTCCACACAGGGTTGTCAACGTTGCTCCTACATAGCCAGCGATACCCCTTCACACAAACTGCGGTCCGCACAAGAGACTAAACGGACCGCCAAAAGACTCCGGAACCCAGACACAGTTGAAAGAAGGCGACAGATGCTCGAGCGTGGTTATTACGGCGAGGCGGTTGCTATTCAGACAAGTTTTTTAACGAGCGCTTTATGCCAATTGTTTTCCTATTCCTTGGCCAAAGCAATGCTCAAGGTCGCAGCTAAGCTCTTGGCAAAGCCGGTTTGTTTCCCAGATATGGCACGCACGGTGGAAATGCCCCGATACCGACTTTGGAGGTCAGTGTTGAAAGGACGGCGCTCTACACGATGCCATTTGCAAACCGTTGTCTTCCGCCAATGGATGCGTTTGTGATGAAATGTTGGCTCTGCCTCTATGTTGGTGCCAATGTACAGCACAGGATGGAGACTATGCTGAAAAGTGGACAAATATTAGTGACATTCCCATAAAGTATCATCTAAAAATTAAATTAAAAGTTGTTGAAAAAAAAAGGCGTCTTCTGGTACGCCTTTTGGCGTCTTCTGGTCCAACACCAATGGAGACTAGGCTCTAAGAAAAGCCGTCTCGGGTGTGGACCAATCAAATTCAAGGACAGTGCATATTATTATCAGAGTTGTCTTTTTTGTTTGCATTTTGACTGCTTGTGTTGTGGTTATTGCAAACATGATGCCTTGAATAAAGGTGTCAGTTTTTGTGCCAGTTAAAAGGGTAAAACCTATTCCTATATCTTGTTACTGGCAAAGGAGGTCTCATAATATGCCTTGTATGTATGTTTAACTATTTTGAAGAATGCCTTGTATGTTGTACATAGCCGACCGTGGTAATCGGAGGTGCTCATTTTACCAACTGCAGAGTGAGGGCCAAGTAAGCCATCAGCAATACATCTAATACATTTTAAACTATTTTTCTGTTAGTTGGTGCCTTCCTGGGCAGCATCATCTACATGATCATCATAATCCATGATCTATCCACTGCTAGATGAAGGCCAATGGATTCGACAGCGACGTACCGATATGAAGTCGCCCTTAAGCCATGCGTCATCCTTCACGGCCTGGAAGACGGGCAGCTCCTGTCCGCCAACGTTCACGGTGGCGTGGTGGACGTCCGGGTACTGCGTGGACGAGTGGTTGCCCCAGATGATGGCCTTCTTGACGGCAGCCGAGTCAACGCCGACACGTATGGCCACCTGGGGGGACGGTGATTCGTTACCAAGGGTGGCGGAGTGGCTCAGAAATCAGAGCGTGAAGCCAAGTTACTTGAAAATAAAAAAAATAAAAATTACGTTTTGTGTCACTAGTGCCTGGGTCGAGACCACAAACTTGCTACACCTGAGACCACAGTGCAACCATGGGGGCTGAAACCCGGATTCGAATCCAGGCTGTTAGAAGTGCAGGCTCGTTGCTTTGACCTCTGAGCCACCTCAAAATTACTTCACTTTTAATTCTCTGTTGATCAGTTGTAAAGCCGATCGTGATGCACTATTGAAGACATTGCAAAACGTGAATGGAAACAGTAATCAGTATCAGCCACAAGCAAAAGTGTTGCCTGCCACGAGTATTTTCTATGGGCCGCCAAAATAAGGAGCTCTAAAAACCGAATCTTAAAGATTAATTGATTCATAGAGCCATTTGCAAAAGTCACGCAGACAATAGGACTTCAAATATTTTCCGATAGCAGTTAGATGTGTACGTGTCGTACGTATAAATACAAAGTTATGACTGCAGAAACCAAGAGTCTTTTGTCAATCCACCGCTGGATGACAGTCTCCCCACACAGTGTCAGTCATGGCAGTTGTTTGGCCATCCTTCCCCACACTGGTCAATGAATTAGAATATTTATACTGGAGGAATCTGATGAACGAAAAAACTATTTTTCACAGATGTCCAATGAGGCTTTGTGATGGCAGGAGGAGGCGGCCTGGGACTGGTTCAGAAATCGTTCGCCACTGAATCAGTGGCCAAGAATTGTACCCAGTTCGGCGGATTTCCAATACAGAACACCAAGCCCTGCGCCACCACTCCCATTAATATATAAACATACATGCATAATATTTATGCATTTATAACCCTAAAGTGATTATGGCTGTTCTGACAGACCTGTATAATTTATACATTTAATCTATTTAGTATTAAACACACCCCATTTAATAAAAATAGCATTAGACGAATCACCATTTATAGTATTATTAATGGCAAAGAAACAGTGTAACCTTAAACATTGGTATCATAACCGTGTATCATTTTTTGCCAGAGCAGCCAACATATTAGTCGTAAGTTCACATGTGTTTATATTCTAAGTGTACAAAACAGAACAATAAAAACACCAGTCACTTTCAAATTGAGAAGACGTGGTACAAGACTCGACTCGCACACTAAAACCACTCTGTTTTCCAGCTTACAAATGGTTAAAGCGTTACACAAGTCAATAGATTAATTATGCTCAGTCGGAGTCATCTGTCATTTTTTTTTGTAATCTGCCATTTGTTCTGGAGCTGTGCCATATACGCCCCCCCTCACTGGAGAAACCCAGGGGGGAGGGGGTAGTGGTGGACCCTATGATTAAACGCTCCGTTCATCGCAGCACGGGACTCATCCCAATCAATGTGTCTGGGCGTTGGCACGGCGGTCACTGGGCTGGATTAATAACAGGAGATTCCCGACAATTCTCCCGGCTTTAGAGAACTGTCAAGCGGGCGTCTCTCTCGTGCTCTCCCCACTCCTTCCCTTGCCTCACGCTCTGCCTTCTCTGGTATCTCGGGGGAAGTTCCGAGTGCACCCCTCCCGCGCATCGCATTTGTCAGCAAATCCATCTACGTGGTTTCCCCCCAAAACCAGGAGACGGCGGTCTGCAGTTTTGGCGGTCGACCCTCCCCGGCGTGGCGCTGGTAACTCCCCAATGAAGACACGAGCAGTAACACATTGTCTAAATTGCCGAATTGCGTTCAAGTAAAATTGCGTTGGACAATTGCTGGAATTTATATATAAAAAAACACAAGTATAGCGGTGAAATAGAAATGAATGCCAATGTGTCGTGCCACAGCTGCATAAAGGATGGATGAAAGTGAACCACAGCTGTGGGAAACGCATCATTTACCCCGGAGCGGAGGTAAAGCATGCCCTGCTATCCAAATGCCTGGAAGTGGGTTGGTGGCTGACAAAAGATGGGGACTAACCACATGCATGTGATATCCATATCACGCAGTACAGTTAGTAGGTTTCTGATCTCCCCTTGTTTCTAAGGTGTTTTCGAAGCACTCCGTTTTCTTCCCACACTGAAAATGTAAATACTTTAGAATTATTATCACCTATATTGCAATTAATTCAATATGCCCGTGATTTTTCACGATTGAAGTTCGCCCAAAGACTGCATGTGTTCCCCACGTTACCGATTTTTCTTCATTTTACAAAACTACTCCTGCGTCTCGCCTAAAAAGAAGAGGCAAATGACAGCTTAGAAATTCCTAAAACGACCATAAATTAGCATGATAATTTTAAATGGCAACTTTCCGACCTAGGTCAAAGGTCACAGGCCCTGCATACTGTATGTCTCCAGACGGCAAAGATCTGACGTATTTACAGACTTAGAGGACAAATTAAATGGGCGACAGTGTAGATCATTTATATTATATTCTTAGTTCTTTCGGTAAAGTCACGTTGAAGGGAAACAATAAAATAAAATATATACAAAACAATAAAAATTCTCACGACGTTTCGACCATAACACAAACGGTCGTCATCAGGTGTGTCGGTTTGCATAAATTTATTTATTTTTAAACGGTGTATTTATTTATTTTAAAAAACGTTAGCGCCACGCGCAGCGATTTGGCAGTTTATTTAGAAGAACTAGTCCATCTATGTTCTGAAAAGAGGAGGGAGGAGACGAAAAATTAATGTATGCTGTCTGAAAGCCACTGTAAGTGTGAACAATCAATTAAGACCTGAAATGGTTTAGCAAATCTTTCCAATGATTGCTAAGCCAGAATCCATATTCTCGGTTGAAATTGTCTCTGTGCTTGTATATGTGGATAGCCTCATGAACGAATCTCTCATGGTAGCCAGATGGCTTACAAAGAACCTCTGTCTTGGAAAAGTCAATGTCATGTGAGCCTACTGAATTATAACAATGATCTGCCACGGCCGAGGTGTTGGTCCTACCGTGTTTAAGGTCTGCTTTGTAATCACGAATGCGGTCCGAGACATGGCGTTTGGTTTCTCCAATGTAACTACTACCACAGAGGCAACTTAGTTTGTAGACACCAGGGTATTGTATGTCCGGATTCACACCTTTTACAGACGGAACCAGATCACGGATTTTATGTAATGTGTTGAAACGGACCTGGATCTTGTGTTTATTAAAGATTTTGGAGATCTTTTTGTGATTCCCGCAATGTAGGGTAAAGTGATGGTTTTGAAAGGCTCCTCAAGAGGGTCCTTCTTCATGGTTTGAGTGATAGCTTTGCGGATTGTATAGTCGGAGTAACCATTAGCCTTAAGAGCTTGGTGTAAGGCTAATGGTTACTCCGACTATACAATCCGCAAAGCTATCACTCAAACCATGAAGAAGGACCCTCTTGAGGAGCCTTTCAAAACCATCACTTTACCCTACATTGCGGGGATCACAAAAAGATCTCCAAAATCTTTAATAAACACAAGATCCAGGTCCGTTTCAACACATTACATAAAATCCGTGATCGGGTTCCGTCTGTAAAAGATGTGATTCCGGACATACAATACCCTGGTGTCTACAAACTAAGTTGCCTCTGTGGTAGTAGTTACATTGGAGAAACCAAACGCCATGTCTCGGACCGCATTCGTGAACACAAAGCAGACCTTAAACACGGTAGGAACAACACCTCGGCCGTGGCAGATCATTGTTATAATTCAGTAGGCTCACATGACATTGACTTTTCCAACACAGAGGTTCTTTGTAAGCCATCTGGCTACCATGAGAGATTCGTTCATGAGGCTATCCACATATACAAGCACAGAGACAATTTCAACCGAGAAGATGGATTCTGGCTTAGCAATCATTGGAAAGATTTGATAAACCATTTCAGGTCTTAATTGATTGTTCACACTTAGTGGCTTTCAGACAGCATACATTACATTTTTCGTCTCCCCCCTCCTCTTTTCAGAACATAGATGGACTAGTCCTTCTAAATAAACTGCCAAATCGCTGCGTGTGGCGCTAACGTTTTTTTAAAATAAATAAATACACCGTTTAAAAATAAATAAATTTATGCAAACCGACACACCTGATGACGACCGTTTGTGTTATGGTCGAAACGTCGTGAGAATTTTTATTGTTTTGTATATATTTTATTATTTTATTGTTTCCCTTCAACGTGACTTTACCGAAAGAACTAAGAATATGAATTACTGCAGTCACGAAAGCTTTAAATCAAAAATCATTTATATTGTGGCCGATAAGCACCAGATAGGAGGGGTTACCTGCGACACGGCGCGGTTGTGGTCCAGGCGAGTGAGGCACGTGAAGTTCTCCCTGGGGATGGTGAGCGCGGACTTCAGGGCGATCAGGCAGTTGGTGTTCGCCGGGTTTCCCACCACCAGCACCTGCGCGCGCCCACACACGAAGACACCACGGTTACGCAAGGACCAGGAGAGCAGCAGCGGCGTCGACTTCAGCAACGGGCTCCGACGCACGGAATGCGACATGGCCCTCCTCTCCATTTTCCCCACCTCTCTCTTCGTAGCCCGGCACCCGAGTCCCTCGGGCCTCGGTAAGATTGCACCGTGCGCACACTCGATAGCTACGCTGACGACGGGGCCAAAGATGTACGCACGCACGTGCATCGAAAGTGAGCACCGCCATGTGGCATGTTAGCAGCGGTGTACTCACCATGCTAAAACCGAGACCAGCATTCACGGGGTTTAGCAATTACGGGCTCACATGCTGAGGTACACATAATGCTGAGGTACACATAATATAGGCATGCGAATGAATAATGCAGAATTTTTTAAATAAACTTCAGCTGCTAAAAATGCAGACTATCCAGTTGCAAACAGGATAATACACATCCAGTGTCAACGAGATTCTCGACTGTGTTTTAAACATATGATCAATTCATAAAGGTTTAATGTTTGGTTTATAACATGCTTACATTTTCAATTAGATTTTCATTTAAGTTTCAATTCCAATGATCCCTTCTAGACCAGCGTTTCTCAATTCCAGTTCCAAGGACCCCCCCAAAGAACAGGTTAGCATCAATACCAACCATCTTGATTGTGATTATTAGCTTGCAGTGTGCAGTGGCTTATCTGGCATATGAACAGAAAATGTTGGGAACGACGGTTGTGAGCAGTTTACCAAAGCGTTGCCCCACACAGCGCGACCTAACCGTAGCCCATTCCAAAAGCCAACGTTTCTGAATGTTTGATGTCGCTACACCCTCTGCTGGAGAATTAGTGTAATTGTCCAGCCACCTGAGCTCCCGGAAGACACAAAATTTAAATACGGCTGTTTACGCACATGTTGAATTGCTCTATAAAGCTCGAGTATGTTAATCGCTCCATAAAATTGTATTATAGTGTGAGAGTAAGGCTTGAATAACCTTCCACTTATTTGATGTAGTTTTAAAACGAAACAGAGACTCATTCAGTCTGCGATAATGAGATTTTCTATGGCAGATGAATGGCGTTGGGATGAATTGAACACGAGTAATGGCACATGGCACGACTGGCAGGAAAGCCATCTGTAATTTTATCAACCGGAAAAATCTGTCGGGTACCATTACTGTTAAATTTAATACCATTACAATCACCTCCTATGGTCGGTGTGCTATGTGTGTGGTAAAATGTTAATGTCGCCGATTGTATTAACCACGTTTTATCATCCGCAGAGGTGGATCTTGATTTTTCGATAAAAACCGGGGTCAGCTTGCGGTGTGACAATTCCCACGCTACACGGACATCGCATCATGCCTGGCTTGATGGTGCGTACGCCTGTGACACAGCGCAACGAGTTTGCGAATGACAGACACATCTGTGAAACTCCCACGCCCTGCCCTGCGAGTTGGCAGGAGAGCAGCAAAAGGATTTATGCACCCATTATGTGTGTAGACCTTAACAGTGTTTTCTCTGGGTGCTCGTGCAAGGCAATTCCTTGTACAAGCTAAAAGCGCTCTATAAAACGTGACTGGTCAAATTCAGTTCCCTCCTGAAAAGAGAGTCTAAGAGACTCAGTAAGTCTTTCCCGGATGAATTATTATTGTTATATTTTTCACATCCTGTGGTACTCAATCGTGGATAATGAGCAGCTGGCACCCGTCCCTCGAAATATAAATGATTTATTACTCACGGTTGTTAAGTTAACAAGCAAATTTAATTAAAGCAAAATGTGACATCTACATTGGGGGCAGGTGGTGGAATAAACCAAACAAAACACGTGTGCACGCTTTTATTGGGTGTCCATCACAGCAAAGGCTGTGACGTCAGTACATGGACGGCCCTCTTGGATAATCTACTGCTGGATGGGGGTCTCCTCACGCTGTGCGGGACTTGAGATATCTGACCGTACTTGGTCAGTGCGGGTTCGTCAAGGCGGAAAGCATAGACGTTGGAGCATAGGAAAGTACAGCAATGGATTTTTCTGCACTGCCGTCTGCTGACGCCACTGGAGGACAAGGTCCACAGGTTTATTTTTATACAGATAGAGTTGTATTTTTCAGTGAATTCGTATTGTCTCATGTATTATTCAAATTATAGTGTATGTTATATTTGTTCTGGCTATTTGTCTCCAGGTGAAATTTGCATATAACTGAATAGCAGGGCATGTGCAACAGGAGGTGAATATATACTGTACAAACAATGGCCGTTCAAAAGCAAACCTGCTACATTTGCTCTCGCAAACCATTACCATGACGACAGATGACTGGAACGTTGTGGAGTGGAAAAAACAACTGAAAATGCCTGTGCGAACTGATGTCACAGTTTGGAAAAAGCAGTCTCGGTATTTCCAAGATCATAGCAAATAATGCGTCATGTGTCGTGGGCACCTTAGGGAGCACCTGTTCTGGCGAGCCTTTGACAGCTGGGCTCCGCGCCTTCTAGTAACGCTCCAACTTTTTTTTTACCAGCGAGGCGTGTGACAAGTTACTTATTATTATTGTTGTGTGTAAAGGACAGGGTGGAGTGTGGGAGGACACGCTTGCCGGGCACACCTTGACGGTTTTCTTGGAGTACTTGTTGAGCGCAGCGCCCTGGGACTTGAAGATCCGGACGTTGGCCTTGAGGAGGTCCTTGCGCTCCATGCCCTCGCGCCGCGGCATGGAACCCACCAGGATGGCCGCGTCCAGGTCCTTGAAGGCCACCTCCTCCTTGTCTGTGGCGATCACCTCTGCGCAGCGCAGCACGCCGTCGCGCAACGCGCACGGCACGGCATTAACAATGACGGTGGAAGGATAAGCGAGCGCAGCGAGGAGGGCGTCCGTTACAAAGGTGGCAAATCCTCCTTGCGTGTGGCGATCGGCTCCATGCAGCCCGGCACGCGGTCATGGAATGTACGCACTTTGATATGGATGATAATGACGTTGAAGCGTGTGGCTAAGAACAGTGAAGGCCAGGTGCCGCGTCTCCTCCTGAATACTCATGCCCTGCCCCTCTCTGTTGACGCCACGGCGTTTTTGCCCCGCGTCACCTTGTGTCGCGTTTTAGTGCCCCTCTAATTTAACAATGTTGGTTTTGAAATTGTTCGCATTATAAGCATAGACTCCACTTTATTCGTGCTAGCTTTCAGATAAGAATGTTCTTCGAGCACATCATCATGATTTATATCAATCGCTGAATCACGATAATCTATATGTATTGTACAATATGTAGCATATTAAAATCCTTACATTCTAATTGTCTCTTTATACAGTTTCACATATGCTATGAGCTCTATATACAAATACTGCTTTACTGCTCAAAGTAAATGTTTGGTCTTCGGATGAACGCATGAACGATTACAATACTTTACATGACATGCGTGCGAGTTGTTCCCACTTATGGGTGGAACAGACGGGCAGTAGTTACACCACTGTGCTATGGACCTGGCGATCCGAGTTCGATTCCTGGCCACGGCCAACACCAGTAGCGAGTGATATCTGAACCAGTCCTTGAGTGGCCATCTCCACCCTTCATCCAACAGTGGATTGGTAAGGGCTGTAACTTTACATTTACAATGAAAGTTTATTGGAATTAGCTCGCGGGGCAACTGCCTGCAAGGCCACGTGTTCACAATAACAATAAGATTACAGGGAATGGCAAGGCAAAGGTCAGCGGGATTTTATTTGTCCGTTGAGTTGGCAAATGCGGAACTATGGCTACGCAGCTCGAGCGACCTTCACCCGCGATCGCGCGAGGTGCAATTCACTCACAGGATGACAGCAGCCTCACTGCCTGCACGGAAACAATACGAGGGCCCCATTGCGTCCTGAACTCATATAGCACAGCTTTTTCTGTCTATCATAAAGCGCAGATTGGCAGTACAAATGAACATGCATAGGGGCGCCTAGAAGTGAACAAATATAAAGAAAAAGCGGCTTGTCCTTTGTAAAGTATATTCAAGGAACTCTTTACGATTAACCGACTATAAATCACTCACCTTGCCTGTGTATACAAGGAAAGACACAAAGTGAGGTATATTTTCCACTTCTATGGTATGACGTGTCGCAGAGGTAAGGCCGTGAGGCGGCTTTCGTTGCCACTCAAGCAATCGTGAGTGAAGGTCGCTTGACCTTCACTCGCGATTGCACGAAGGTAAGCTAATGATTTTTGGACAACAAGAGACCGACGAACGTAATCCAGTGCTGGATGAGGGCAACTCCATGTCGTGTCATACAGGGGGAATGTTTGACCGTAGTTCACTTAAATATGGCAATTAAATTGGAATAAAATTTACATAAACCGTGAATTATAATCTATTTTAATTCAATACATTTGATTCTTACTCTCACGCATCTAATACCGCATGTAAGCATACACTATTTTCGCATCATACATTTAGGATGTGATTGGTTCATGTAACCTCTGCATCCACAAAGGGAAAAACTGTACATGCTCAATGCCTCATATCCACAACATTAGAGCACTGTACATCCGTTAGGTTCCATTTTCCCTTTCACAGAACTTATTAATATAAAAAAATTGCAGACGAAAATAATCATAATTTTGGCAGAGGCCTTCAAGATTTAAAACTTCAAATGATGAGTTCGGGCTGCGGCTGCCCACATGCGCTGCACATGCGGACTACGCGAGCTGTACGCATGTCAATGGCTCAGGCGGGGCGTGTGCCCTCCACGTGCATACCCTTGAGAAGGGGCAGCGCACAGTCCTGCAGCTCCATCACCACTCCCTCGAGCACGCCGAGCATGGGCGTGATGTCCAGCAGCACCAGGGAAATGGGCTGCGTGGGGTCCACGCGGATACACACACAGACACCGGAGCGATGCGCGTTTTTACCGCTGTGACATACATATCGCTTTACAAGAGGTGACTTGGCTCCCATTCGTCCTGTACCCGCCACGGCGAGCGCCTGCTGCAAGGTCATTCCCAACCACTGGTTTGGCCCGCTTCCCAGAGCCAAAAATACGTTTGAAAATCTACAGCGTCTGCTTGAATTTTGCAAAGTCCAGATATGCATTCAAGTGGTGCAAATCTACTAATTGAGACTTAAACGATGCTAAGTGTTATTTTTCAAGTTAACTAAAAGGGTCTCACTGTTCAAACAAGCAATGCAGTTGCAATTATTATCAATGGCAAACCTGAGCCCGGTGGTGGAAATTCCACGTCCCCACGGTGGGGGCCAGGCTCAACACGGGATGGATGACTGCCTTTGACTTGCCATTAATAGATAGTATTGTTTAAACGACTCGAGGTACAGAACTATAAGACGATTGACGTGTTTTTTTTAATTGTGCCATGTCCTTTTGTCAATCAACTGATGGACATGGGCAGCCACCACATGCCATGTGGGTCATTTGACCATACTTCACCACGCTGATCAGTGCAGGTTTGTGAAGGCAGGGAACAGACTTTGGAGCATAGTGCAGCACAACAACGGATATTGCTGCACTTGCCTCTGATAGCAGCATTATATAAATAATGGCATTACAAATGTTTAAATTAATTAAATAGACCCAAAGGCTTAGAAATGCAAATATTTAAATAAGCCGGTGCTACCACAAAACTGAGTTATTTATATGTAGACAGCACACCCCATCCAGTTAAATTAGAAAAAAATGTAACTTGATCAGCCAGCAACAGCATCTGGTCTTCACTGGAGGCCAAGGTGACCCCGACAGCACGCCAGCTGGCTCGGTTCCGTCGTCACACACGACGGTGTGCGTCGACCCCCACCTCTTCGACTTTAAACTCACACAACCCTTCGATGATTGCACTGGAATGAAAACCTTGATTTCTTTTAACCAAGAGAGAGCACCTCCAAACGGTGTCTTTTTTCCCCCAAGGTAGACTTGCAAAGTTGCCACTGCCAACCCCTAATTAGCTACCACTTCAGTCTCTCGAAGACGTCGAGTAGGGTACTTGAATTTCCTGCTTGCGGCTCCACTCGGAGTCATCAACACTCATTGGAGTTTGTCTTTGGCATGACGAGGGCAGAGCCTCCTCACCTGATCCTTGCCGAAGACATTGCCACTAGCAATGCTGTACAGGAGGGAGTAGGCGATCTGCCCGGCAGCGCCCGTCACCAGAACCTTCACGGTGCCCGTCTGTTGGAAGGACACGCGCACGCACATCTTAACAATGCCCAGACATTCAAACCACAGTCGTTGCATTTAACGCTCTAAAGGTTTCAATGATGACTAACAACACAACCGATTTACTCAGAACATCCAGAGCTAAATAAACACCGGTAACAAGCAAGTCAATAAAGCCAATGTGGTACATATTCAGGCCGACTTGGTGGTACTCGGGTTCCGAAGCCAAAAGTAACGCTTACAACAAGAGCACGAAATAAACGTATTCCACGTGTAATGTATGCCTTGCTGATGAAAGGTGTTTTATTCATAAACACAAAGGTAGGCGGTGCAGCCCCTTGAGTGTACTGTCCTTCTATGCTCCCACACTTATGCATCCAACCATCAACCCACACTGACCAGTGTGGTGAAGTATGGCCAAATCCGTAAAGCGTGAGATGGCCCTCATCCAGCATTGTGCAGGTACACAAAAATGTTCGCACGAAGCTAACACCCTTTCTGAGATATCCTTGTGAAATGCGGCACTCACAAGGAGACTGCTAAAGCCTAACGAGTTCATAAGGCCGTGGCCTGGGGGAGACGCTAATAATAGCACCAGCCACTTCCACAGATGAGCACGCCTGTGCACTGTGCGTAACCCTTTATTCCAATTAAATGCTTTAAAAAATCTGTAATCGTAAAATACTCGCATTGCCAAGTCATGCTTCGTGACCTTCGTCTGCAGGCAAAGGACGCGCACTGTTTGTTACATTTTAGCAGAGAATTTCAATCGATCGATTGTTCTATGCAACACAGATTTGATGCCCCCTGAACAAACATGTCTATTTACCGCTTAAAATACAGGTCAATTCCCAAAAATCTGAAGTGCAACAAGATGTAAATAAAATGCAAGGAGCTAATCATCAGTGTCTTTCTGGAGAATATAAATAACAAATGCAGAAAAGCAATGTCTCCTACATATATGGCTCGCCACTCATCTCTATCTTACAAAACCCATTGGCCCCCGCGGTCTTCTGGGAGGGCAATATCCTCAGCAGCATTGATAGAGGACGTCAAAACAATGGACCGGCTTTGTACAACTCCACCAGCAGTCAGACTTGCTTGAAGCAATGCTGGCGAACTTCCAGATGCGAACTGCAAGAACCCCTCTCGAAGTAATGGGTCCAAATTCGACGCGAATTCATACAATAGCTCAATATTCATTCGCGTCGTTTTGGAGAATATAAACCCCAGGTCTGCCTTAAACAAAGAGTCGCCAAGTCCCAATGGGCCCCCGCCTAGGTGATCGTGTTCACTTCACTCACGTAAGGTTTTCATGTTTTACAACTCTTCCATCATAAACCTCGTTGCAACTCCGTTTTAAGAATAAGCTAGATGCTGGACATATGCACGGGGAAGTGTGATTGCACTTATCCCCCCCCCCCCCCCCCCCCCCCGTGTGATGTTGCTGTATCATGATATTCGGCTTCGACTGTACCATTGGGAAATTATTTATGCACGTCTTCAGCATGTTTCAGGGCGGCATTGCATTGCTGCTGATGTTGGCACCCGTCCACATGCCCTTATATATATGACAACGCAGAGGGTAGGACGGTCGACTTACGACTTAACAGTTTATTATGTAATACGCCTCGAGCGATAACGATGGTGTTCTGACTACAGATAGTCAAATCATGTGCGAGCGATTGTGGTGGTAGAACTCGATATCCCAAAACAAAAGCTCGTTGTACAGAGCGTAGTGATCGCATTGAGTTGGAGGATTAAGCCGCAGTCACAACTGTCAAAGAGTGGACTGTCAAATGATTCAATCAAGTCAGGATAGACAACACAAAAAAGTGAGGAAAATCAGTTATCAAGTTTTTCAGCATAACCTTTAGAACTGAAAATGCATATTTTAAAAATAATTATATTGCTCTTAGCATAAAGTAATTTTATAATATAAATAACAGTTTTGGGCACTACAGACATCAATTACTAGTGTACATTTTTTTCAGATGCGCTAAATGCATTTACACTAACGTTACACTCAAACGTAACGTCAAATAACACAATCCGCATGGGAGAAACGCGAGAGGCATTGCTTAAAAACATCGGCAATGCGACAAAATTCACCGTTAACACTATCCTATGAAGCAAAGTCTCTGCTCCTCGTCTTCGCCAACCCGCAGTGACCAGCGTGGTGAAGTATGGTCAACTAACCCCCACGGCTGAGGCCCTCTCACCCAGCAGTGGAAGCGACCTGGCGCACACGGCCCGATTGCGAACACTGGCGCCGATCCAAGGGCTGCTCCCATTGGCCCGCCCGGCCGCACCTCCTTACTATCGGGCCCTTCCATTGGTCGAAAGCGACGCGACGCGCCCCCCTCAGCCAGACACCCGTAACCGCTTAGCGAGACAAGGTCGAATATATTTTAACAGTTGCAGCTCAACAAGCACAATTCAACAACTGCAACTCAACGGTGAACGCGAAACAATCGCACGGAGCAATGCACAGCGGCGCTGCGTCCGCATTGAGCCGTGGCGAGAGCTCGCCACAGCTCATCAGCGCAATTGTCATTCAATAACAACGCGCACCGAGCACCAATTAGCCAGCCGCTGTAACGAGGCAGGTCAGTCGACGGAGTGTTTTGTCTACGACATTCGATCAACAACTCTGTGACTGTGACGACGAGTGGTTCGCAGCCCTGCTCACCATTGCTGCAGGAGGAAGAGTTGGAGTATGCTACTCGGCACGACTGATGACCAAGGGCGACTGAGGACGGTGGCCGCGGCGGTGCGAAGATGTACGCGTGCGCGCTCCGCAAAGAGTCCTTGTAGTTCCGGCGCGCAAGAATTTGTTTATATATTTTTTTATTTTGGGTTTTTTTTTAATTGGAGACTGAACAAAAGGTGTTTTCAATAATGCTTTGTTCACGTTAATGTTTTTTTTGCTTAGATTTAACGAGCTTTGTGGCGCGGATGAATACAACGTAGAGGTTGAAGTGCGCGCTGCGTGGCCGTGACGTTGATGACGTCATTTCCGCAAGAAACATTACGCCATCTTACAGCTGTTAACACGCCCAGAAGTGAACGTTTAATTACGGAACAACAATGATAAAAAAATGTGTAGATAACATTGTTGTTTTTATATCGACGAGATAAAAACGCAAGTGTGAGTTTACATGTTTTAATCATCACAGAAACCAATAAATAATATGCGTTTTCAATATCCCTGACTAAGATGGCGGCTCCATATCCCCGTGGAGATTTTCGCCTACCTTGTGACGTCACTCGCAGATCACTCGTTGTGATTGGTCGGACCAGCCTCAAAACCCCGCCTCTTTGTGGGCGGCTTAACCCAACCAGCCAGCTCTGCGTCCCGACCGTGAATCAACCGACAACTGCGGAATCGATCCCAAAAGGAATCGAATATTACCCGGTTATCGATACCGAACTGTATTGATTTGAGCGGCGGGGATCGAGCGTCGGTGTAATCAATGGAATTACGGATCGATTCCTCCGGCCGAACTTGATGGCGTCCGTTGGCAACCGCGACCTCGTCCGCATTGTAATGAAGCCCGCGCGTGAGCTCCCCGCGTGAGCGGCGACTTCGCAGTCCCTTCACCTCGGCTGTCAGTGACACTGCGCTCGATCAAGGTACGGTCGTGAGTAACCTCGCCGATGCGACAAACTCTGAATAGTTGACGGCCTCAATGTTGTCCTCGTGTAGTGGAGGAGCCGCTTGTGCCCGAATGTTTACATTTGACGCCCGCTGACACTTCAACGGCCCACCCCACCGCTGCGTCGTAGATTAAACCATTAGACGTGACAACATTGCTTTTGTTTCCCACTAGTTAACGTTACTCGATGGTCTTAACGTCGCTTGCCGGTGTGCGTACAGCGCGTTACTTTTGATTTGAATTTCCTTGACTTTGTCACTTGTTTTACGAATAAGGGACCCGTCCATAAATGACGTCACGCGATTTTTGACCCCCCCCCCCCTTTGTCACACAACGTCACAAAAAGTCAGACACCCCCCCTCAAATATGACGTCACAAAGCTCTGCCCCCCCCCCCCCCCCCAAAAAATATAAAACACGCTTCAAATCGCTTTAAACTATTGTCATTGTAGCGCGTATTTAATGTGGCGCTGCACTCTGATGTTGTAGGAGAAAACATTAAAAAAGGTGGCGTTGGAAAGCTGAAATTTAGCATAAAATTCACTTGAAAATATTCAACGTCTAACTAAAACTGCAGATGTTCAGAATATTACATTTAGATTCTCTTATAATTATAAAATATTAAAAGTAATTATAACTTAAAAATACTTGACACTTTGTAGTAGAACTAAGCAAAATGAAGACTACAATTATAACAATCACATATTCAATCCACAGAATGAAAAGAATTATGAAAATCTGAATGTTTAATAACAATAATTCAAAGAATTTACAAAATGTATGCTTCTCCATCCTCCCATGGAGACGCAAAATGCTCCTTCATGGAACAAATAAAAGGTGACCTTATGATGATTGCTTGTGTTGCAGTCGAAACGTCGTGATAATTTTATTGTTTTATATTTTTATTAGTTTAATGTTTCCCTTCTACGTGACTTTACCGAAAGAACCAAGAATATGAATCCCCGAAGTCACGAAAGCTTTAAATCAATGAAAATTAATCGAAATTAGTGTTATAACAATTCTATTTAATGTTGTTTTTATTTAAAGTTGCGCATTTTGATGTGACGTCACATTTCTGAAACCCCCCCTCGTCACACATCGTCACAAATGTCTGACCCCCCTCCCCCCCCCTTAGGTGCGTGACGTCATTTATGTACGGCCCCTTACCCGAGGGAGATGATGAAGGGTTGTTATGTCGTCATAAATAGAGTGACGTCATTAATAGACGTGTGTTTCAATATAAACATCAAGCATAAGCAGCTTGACAGCTCATTGAGGTCGACTATTGATCTTCGGGGATCTATGTTTACCCGTTTACGTATTGAGGGGTCATTGAGGTACATTTGCACGCGATTACTGTATACGTTAAGGGGGACAAGCGTTAGTGCACTTAAGCTCGAGTGACCCCCTATTAGGTAGCGGTAATAAACCCGTAATACCTATATATTCTTGGTTCTTTCGGTAAAGTCACGTAGAATGGAAATAATAAAACAATAAAACTCTCACGACGTTTCGATTGCAACACAAGCAATCATCATCAGGTGTGAAAACCCACAGCAATAATTTTTGTTTCAAATTTTCTTGCTGTAGTTTTTCACACCTGATGATGATTGCTTGTGTTGCAATCGAAACGTCGTGAGCATTTTATTTTTTATTATTTTATTATTTCCCTTCTACGTGACTTTACCTAAAGAACCAAGAATATGAATCCCTGCAGTCACGAAAGCTGCACTGATCAAACATTAAATGTGACGAACATTTTTGTTATAACGAATGGCTTAACACCGTTTATTCCCGCCCCAAGTAGTCTTGAGCGTCCGTTTACCGTAATTCACATCGAAAGGTTCCAGAGCCGTGGGCGCGCACACGTGACACGTGCGTGCACAGCGGCCGGCGAAGCACGTGGGAGGTGGACGTCGCACGTCTCGATGTGTGCCCCACGCACCGAGCGTGCCGTGTAACTCCATGCGGTTTGGGTTGCATCCTGGCAATTGGTGCTGACGCTGCTGGTGTAATGAGGATGTAATGAGCGTAATCTATCCGTGGCGATAAGAGCGCGGCGTGTTGTGTTTCTGGCAAACAATAGCGAGCGAGTTGCCCAGGAACTGCAAGTAATGTAATTGGGCGGTTCTGTTTCATGCTCGCCGTCTGCACTCTGAAACTTTAATGCAGTGAGTTCGTTGTTACGGGCAGCAGAGTTTAGATCTGATCTTGCCTCGAAAAACTGCACGGAGTTGAATCGAACGTGTTGAGTTCTTAAAACTATATCAGGATTCAAGGCAATTAATTAACAGGTAAAGTCATTCAGGCTCGACTTGTGAAATTATTTATTGCTAAAGCTGTACTGAACGAGGAAATCATGTCATTCAAAATGTGTTCAAAAATAAAACCTCATTCTCATGTCACAATTTTTACTGTGTGTCAGTAGATAAATATTTAATTAGCATTATGTGAATGTGTTCACTGATCTAAAACCTACCTATTGGTGGCTAGGGAACAGTGTCATCTTGGGAAGTATACTCTCCTATGAACCCGGAGGCCAGAGTTAATTCCTGGCCATGGCTAACATCAGTGGCAAGTGATGTCTGAACTAGTCCTGGGCTTCATCTCTTCACGAGCTCGCACAGACCAACTTGGTAAAATATGGTTGCTGATGTTAAGAGGTTCAATGTTTACTGTCGCCCCATCTGGTTCGTGTCGTGTTCACTTCCGTACCCTGTATCGTGTTTGTGTTGTATCTTTGTGGTGTTCCTGTACTATTTTAGATGTTGAAGTGGTTCACATTGTTCAGCTTGTTTAAGTTGCAATATGCATGAATGACGCTATGCGGTCAAACAATTCACATGACCGACACGGCAATCGAAATGTTTTGAAATCATTGTCAAAAATACCCACGCAATGAAGGTTTGTTGCACCAACCAGAGTGTCCACGTTCCACTGTATTGTAGAATGCTTTCTGCAAGGTTAGGTCAGTGTCATGACAGATCTGACAAACTCATGAGTCCTTTGGACAGGCGTCTCGATGATGCTGTGATGGAGACGGTGGAGGTCCTCTCTTTGCCTGGATGGATAAAAGTAGGGCACGGTGTGTGGGAGTATTTCCCTCCATTCTTGCAATGTTGCCACACAGATGGATGTTTCTTAAGCAGATGATGTTGTCCATAGCAGGAAGAACAGTCCTCCTTGACTAGACGTCAGTATTGCGCCAAAAGTCAAACCATCTGGTGCCAAGGAGCTGTCACTCGCACCGCATGTGGCAGGAAGGCCTGCAGCCTGTTTAAGGCTGACTGCAGGAGAAGTCCACATCTCAGCACCAATCAGTAAGACTGGCATCACACAAGCCTCGTTTATTTACATCTCGGTAGACGTAATGAAGCGATGTTGAGGCCAGATATTGTGGAAAGACTGCATAATGGATGCAGCCAGGCCGATCCCTTGGAGGATGTCAGGCTTGCAGTGGCCATCCAATGACTGCTTGCTTGTTTTGACAAGAATATATTAAATGTAACCACATCCTGATTTATATTTTAAAAAATAGACCTCTTAATGCATCATATTATTTTGATTGGTACAGAAATGTGCGGCTTAAAACAAAGTCATGAATGTGGTGGGAGAAACATTTTTTGTATACCTTGCTTTAAAGTGATTTGGACCAGCCCCTGGGAATTATTGCGCAAACACGAGAATTTAATCCGCTGCCTTTATATAATTATTTCTTTGAATACAATGTTCCCATTTTAAATCACTGCCAAAGTGCATGGCCAACCCACGCAGCGAGCACGTGCCTCCTCCCTTTCATTTTCCTCGCTCGGCACCCAGGGCCCTATTGGCATAGGCCACGGTGATCATACGTTTCCTGCCCCTGCATCGCCCATTGGTCACACACACACACATTGCATTACCGCTCGAATTCTTGCTCACTTTTCCAGTTATAGGACTCCAGTGTCAAGTTCTGCCTTGAATGCAGAAATGTGAAACTGCACAATTGTGTTATTGGCCAACGGGAATGATCGCTTTTGCACAATGTCACTTAATTGTTGTATGTTGAACTTCTTTCTACCATAATACATTTTTTTGGGGTTACATCGCGTAAATATCCATAAACTTTTCGACGTTTCGCCATTAATAAATGTAAATGTTGTGGATTTGCTCTCCAACACACCGGTGTGCTGTACTAGTAACGAATTGGTATGTTCTGTTTATGTGACAAACCTTACTAAATTGCTGTGTCGGGTGGTGACGGGTTTAACGAGATATTTATGTGATCTAATCCAAAAAAAACCTGTATTGTGGATGATATTCAGTTTAACACGTAGGCTTTCACGACCATTATTATTCATAATAAAGGTTTTTGGGTTAGATCGCGTTATTTAAAAATGTGTCGTAACCCTCCACCACCCGACACGTTGACAAAAGACAAATAGTTCACTACTTTAGCCCACCGGTGTGTTGAAGAGTGAATCCACAACATTTACAGTTTGAGTACGACGTTTCGCTGGTAATTACATCCCGCATCATCGGGCGAATTGTCCGATGGTGCTGGATGTAATTACGTGACACTTTTTTGCTGATTGGCCGTATCGGGTGGTGGAGGGTTACGACACATATAGAAATAACGCGATCTAACCCAAAAACCTTTATTATGAATGGATGATCTTGGTCGCGAAAGCCTAAGTGTTAAACTTCATTCCTACCATATGGTGCAGTCCAGAGCCTAGTAAGGATGCTGCTGTGGCGTCATGGTTAGGACACAACTTCTAGAAGACGCTGGTTCGGTCTCCCAACGTGGCAGTTAGAACACTCCAGCCTCTTCCAAGATGTCTGGCCAGTTTGGAAAAGTGGACAAAGATACCCTCTAATGAGGCCCTCTAGAGCTCCGTCTAGTGGGAGGCCCTTCTACCAGCAATGTTCTGAACAAGCAATTGCAGGGCTGCACCTTCATCTTTGGTACAGCGTAGTACCCTAACGTGCCAGCATGTGGCACTGTTGCGCTGACAAATTCAGCCCTTCCCCACAACAGATTAGCCTTCGCCACTGAAACTGAGCCTCAAACCATTACAATTATCGCAACTCCCTCCAAATGAAATAAACACAACGGAAAATGACGGCTTTGCGTGCGGTGACCGTACGTGTACTCCACGAAGGCTCTTACTACAACTGCATAAGTGAAACAGCGTGAAGGCAGTGTGGGATTTCCCACATGCTCTCATTGTGCGCATTCTGTCCAGCGTGTCATTCACACGAGTAAGAGCGGTCGTCATTTCAGTCGCTCGTGCCCAACGTGGACTCCCTCGGAAATCCGAGACGGCTCCTCCGTGCGTCGCTTGTGGACCGAAAACGTCACGTTACGACGAGCGGTTCACGTACTGCACACACCAGTGTGAACTGTGGCACGTATGTGTACGTTGAACTTCTCTCGCACAGTACGTAGCCAACCGTGCTAATCGGAGGTGCGTGGGAAGGACAAAAATGAGCGTGGTGCCACAAGGACAGGCAAGGGGATACAACAATAGCAGAAAGGAGACTTGTGGAGACTTCTGATGAAATGACAAGTACATTGCACAAGACAAGTTAATATGTTACGTTAGTTTACATTGGCTTTAGATGTTTTATTATGATTGGAGGTGGATGACAACCCATCAGTGAATTTGAGAGTGGGAGTAGGGTTCATTAGAGGAGCCTGGAAGCAGCCAAACCTTTAAGAATTGCAGACAGGTGCCTTTGTTTTCAGATTAAACTTTAGATTTATCGGTACCCAAACATCTTAACCACTCGCGTTTCACATTTGGACAGCTTCATCTGAAGTCGGTGGTCAATGGGGTCCTTAACCTTATTCAGTATAGCTGAAGTGGAATTCTGTAGGTCAGCGACACAGCATTTGTTGAAGCTTGTTGTTCAGAGATGCTTACAGAAAATGCATTTTTTTAAGCGGCCTCATTAGTAACATTTTTCAAAATATGAGCGTTGTTGTATTGGAATCAAATTTCCATTTCGAAAGAAATTGGATTTCTACATACATCAGCATTATTTATTTATTTCATTCATTGAATAAATATGCAATTTGTGTTCTTTACAATCCAAATTCGCAAGATGTTTAGCACAAACAAAAATGTTATTACACATTGAACTCAAGTAATAAATTACATAATGTGCTTTGTGATTGAAAGAGCAATTTTCTATGATGTGGAAGTTGTACTCGTGCAGAAGTCTAGTTTAACACAAAGTGGGTTCATCATAGACAACAACAACAACTTACATCTGTCGTGCATCTCAGAGCACAGACACTGCTGTGTGGCACGGTGCATGCACGGAAGGACCCACATCGTCAAAGTCGGTGCCAAACCCTGCTTTAGCCTGGCCTGTCGGGACTTGACGAGTTATTCATTCATCAGTTAACGTATGGTCAGAAACATATGGCACGTGCACATGTGTACGAACCAATTTATGCGTTTGAGAAAAATATATTGTACATGCACCACATGGGCAAAAGACTGCATTTGTAATTGTAAGTCCCTATGGGACTTCCAACATCGTCAGTTAGCCTCCTGTGTTGGTGACCATTGGCTAGATATACTTTATAATATCAGTCCACTTTACTATTTCGATATCGCAGCGTGCTTTCATAGAAAAAGACGAGTCACATAAAACACATCAAGTGATGTTTTTGTTGTAGGCTGTGCTGTAAACTTGCGTTAGCTAATAAATAATTTGCCAAATGTGTGTAATGCAACAGCCATGCTCTTATTAGACTGCAATTAGGCAACGACTTTTTTATGGTTTTATAAATCTAACACCATTTGGTAATTTCTTATTGTGGTATTCTCATTTTCCTTCGCAAATTAGAATAATTTTGTGAATATTTTTTTTATGGCGAGTAGTTTGTGTACATCACCAGACAGCGTGTCACGTTTCCTAAGAAAAATTGAAAGCACTCACATCTTCTGGGTGACTTATTGCATCCTTGATCTCTGCTTCTCACCCTGAATTACTCTAATTGCGGCGCCCTGCTAGGGAGCCCAGTGCTGACCTAGGGGTCGGAAGTCGCGGCTGCGCGGGTCATGCTGGCGTGCGCGGCCGAAGGGGGGCCTTTGGGCGCCCCCCCCCCGCCCCCCACTGCTCCACGCTTTTCGGCCGATCAAAGGCCCTGGCGTCTCGCGGCCCCTTGTTGTGAGTTTTTTTTGTTCGTCTCTCGCCCTGCGCTAATTGGCTGGCAGGAAGGGGCCCGAGGGGAGCGTCCCCGGAACGCTTTTGTCGTGGCCGTACGAGCCCGCGGCTGTGGACGGATATGCGGCTGAAAAGGCACGGGCACTTTAAATCAATAATAATAATGAAACGTATAAAATACAAAATTCCTTCATTACGACTCCTGCCCAAAAAAGTGGGCAGAGCCGTGCCCCCGTGGCGCGTCGATGTCGCAGTCGGTGCGTGGCATGCATTGTGAACTTTTTATTATATTTTCAGTCAAAGCCGTTTAGATTCCTCCCTCTCTCTGTACTGGACCCCTGCCCGCTTCCAAAAAATGAGTCTACAATGGCGCAGGAAGGATCTAGTGGGGATGCTTTGTGCCTTGGCATGTTTTGTTGGCTTCTGGTCATTTATAAACTGACTTGGAGGTTAAAAATGTCATGTTTTTATGAAGTGGTGCTGGTGAGAGATTCAGGGGGAGGAAAGTTATCCTTCACATGTTTCAGAAAATTTGTCTTATGATTTTCAGGGTGTATTAAATGAAGGGATATTAGAAAGTGAGTATTACTTGGAGATGCCTAAATTATTCATTCACTGATGTTGCTCAGACTTCACAGCTTTGCTGTATTGCAGACTACTTTGTGGGAATGTCAAAAAGTCCATGCATCATCATAATTATCATCAGACACCAAAAAGATTTCCAAAATCATGAGCCAACACAAGTACCAGGTTCGATTTAACACAGTACACACAGTACATAAAATTCGTGAACTGATCCCATCTGTGAAGGATATGATCTCTGACATGCAATACCCCGGCATCTACAAACTAAGCTGTGTCTGCGGCAGTAGTTACATTGGGGAAACTAAGCGACTCGGACCGTGTTCGTGAACAGAAGGCATATCTGAAACACGGTAGGACCAATACCTCGGCCGTGGCTGATCATTGTTTTAATGTGGTGGGCTAACTCGAAATTGATTTCTCTAAGACGATGGTACTTTGCAAACCCACTGGCTATCAACAAAGATTCATTCATGAAGCCATCCATTTATACAGACTTAGACACAATTTCATCCGAGAAGATGGGTACAAACTCAGCAATCACTGGAAGGACATTATCAACCAGTTTAAGTCATAACTGGCTGTAATGTTTCCATTTTAGACCTGGCAGCCCTTTATTGGTGGAAGCCCACCACCAGGACCATTGCTGCCCTCTACTACCATCACCACTAGCAGTAGCCCTTGATTGGTGGAAGTCCACCACCAGGGCCATCGCTGCCCACTACAATCATCACCACTAGCAGTAGTCCTTTATTGGTGCCGTCGTGGCCCTGTATGAGGACCATCACCTCTAGCAGCAACCTCCACCTTCAGCGATGTGAGTGTGTTAGCGAGGTGCAGTGATTACTTAGCAGCCCTTTAATTGGCGTAAACCCACCACCAGCGCCGTCGTTGCCCCGTTACGAGTAACATCACTCACATGAACATCACTCACGTTAACATCACTCACGTTAACATCACTCATGTTAACATCACTCACGTTAACATCACTCACGTTAACATCACTCACGTTAACATCACTCACGTTAACATCACTCACATGAACATCACTCACGTTAACATCACTCACATTAACATCACTCACATTAACATCACTCACGTTAACATCACTCACATGAACATCACTCACGTTAACATCACTCATGTTAACATCACTCACGTTAACATCACTCACGTTAACATCACTCACGTTAACATCACTCACGTTAACATCACTCACGTTTACATCACTCACGTTAACATCACTCACGTTAACATCACTCACGTTAACATCACTCACATTAACATCACTCACGTTTACATCACTCACGTTAACATCACTCACGTTAACATCACTCACGTTAACATAACTCACGTTAACATCACTCACATTAACATCACTCACGTTAACATCACTCGCGTTAACATCACTCGCGTTAACATCACTCGCGTTAACATCACTCACGTTAACATCACTCGCATTTACATCACTCACATTAACATCACTCACATGAACATCACTCACGTTAACATCACTCATGTTAACATCACTCACGTTAACATCACTCACATGAACATCACTCACGTTAACATCACTCATGTTAACATCACTCACATTAACATCACTCACATTAACATCACTCACGTTAACATCACTCACGTTAACATCACTCACGTTAACATCACTCACATGAACATCACTCACGTTAACATCACTCATGTTAACATCACTCACATTAACATCACTCACATTAACATCACTCACGTTAACATCACTCACGTTAACATCACTCACATTAACATCACTCACGTTAACATCACTCGCGTTAACATCACTCACATTAACATCACTCACGTTAACATCACTCACATTAACATCACTCACATTAACATCACTCACGTTAACATCACTCGCGTTAACATCACTCACGTTAACATCACTCACGTTAACATCACTCACATTAACATCACTCACGTTAACATCAGCTGTGCCGCCCATTGCTACTGACACTTGGGATACGCCCATTTCAAACCTTTATAAACAGTTTGCCTTTAGAGGCTAACCCCCTTTTCCTGATGACGACCGCTTGTGTTGTGATGGAAACGTCGTAGTTTTTGTTATTTCCTTTGAATCTATCAACGTGACTTTACCGAAAGCACCAAACAATACGTTCTATCTACTGAAGGTATTCCACACGACTGTTATCACTCACTATACCAAGCATTATACCTGAATGTATACTCTTTGTGTGTAAGGCGAGATGCATTATACCTGAATGTATATTTACCCGAACAATATAAAAATATTGAAATCAGTCTCAACTCCGACACATTGAGTATATTACCAAGTCATGAATCTTTAAGGGTCTCCATGCTCTCAAGAGACCTGCACAGAATTAATCTCCATCCGTGGTCCTGATCCAGTGGTGGAAACTCTATATTAATGTGGCAGGGACCAGTTTTTCCTAAGGACCAGTGGCCGAGCCTGAAGAAGAGGTGCTCCTTTTACCAAACCCTCACTGGATGATAGTGACGAGGCTGAATCGGTCCTGCCCGAGATTCAAACTCAACCTCTTGTGGTCAGTGGCCTCACCTCTTAATGTGTGCTCACTTAGTAACTGTGCATTTGGGCCCAGAGTCACAGGTCGAGGAAACAGCCAAAGCACATTGCTCCATTGGCGGTGACATTCTTTTTCACGCTGTTTCCAAATATTTTGTAAGAATACATTTGCCGCATGTGGATTGGGCCCATACGGCATGCATCCTGCTTTTAATTACAGCAGCCCACGTGAACTGGCGCCGCTGTGTGCCGCTTGCCTTTTGCAGGGCTCACGGATGGCGTACTTCCACGCAGAGCTGCGTCTCTGGACGATGAAGAATTCCTTCGCCGTTAAAGGTATGGAGGAGCAGCGCAGCATGACTGGGTCCTGTCGTCTTCAACTGCCAGCTCGGAAAACGTCTGGGTGATACTCGCGATGTGTCACTGGGATTGCTCTTTGCGACGATACCAGCCACCCAAGTTCAATCTCTGGCCACGCTTCCAAACTCATTTAGCATTTTGCTTCTGCATCTAGTGTGGATCTCCAATAGGTGAGCAGCTCAGGGTTAAACTCAAAGTGAAACATTCTAGAATGTGAAATGTTTCAATTAGAATGTCGGTTTATGTGTGTGCGAGTGGGTATGTTTGAGTGTTGGAGTAGCGAGTTTAGGGAGTGGTGGTGCAGCGGTTTGTGCGCTGCGCTGCAATCCGGGCAACCCAACTATTGATAAGGTCAACAACAAGTGCTGTTCAGACTTGTTCGGACTCCCCCTCAGCTCATCCTAAATTGATTGCCTTGTCCGATGTGTTTAACATTAGATCTGTGGGGTCAAAGGTGGCCAAATATCCGTGGGGCTTGGCCTCACCTTTCCTTGTATTGCCTGCTGGCTTTAATCTTACAAACAGCACTTACCCCAACAGTCTTTTCACATGAGACAATGGACCTCTATGTAAAGTACAGGATGAGCTCCCATTCCATTTTAGTCTCAGTCACCTGATAATTTGCAGGAGTCGGCCATTGTGTGTCAGTCTCTGAAGCAAATTAAACAATCACCCATGACTGCTCAACAACCTGCTTGTGATCGTCTTCATGCCGCCCGGTCCCGGTAGCTCCCGTGCTGAGCTGGGTGAAGGGGGCCCTCTTGGGCCAACTTCCACAACACATTTGTGCGTGTGTGTATGAACTATACATCTCCCAGATTACAGGCATGTGCTTCCATATCTGTCCTCCCTAAACCACCGGCTTGGGCTCAAAGTGCGCAATTTGTTTGTGCAGCTGCCCGTGAAAGGGCTGAGACCATCAGACGCTCGCTGCGCACAGGAATCTTTCCGGGCGGAGAGGTCTGCATGGACGAGGGTGCTTTTCTCGGCAGTGTGTGTGTGTTACTGTCTGTGTGTGTATATTAATGTGATGGGCGGTGGCGCAACGGTTATAGCTCTGCGCTACGAACCCAAGTTCAATTTCCGCTCGCAGCCACCAACACCAGTGGTGATTATCTGAACCGGTCGTGTTCCCCTAGGTCGACTCAACCTCAAATGAGTATCTGGTGTGGTGTGTCGCCACTAGGGAGATAAAGACGGCCGGGTATGGTGCTGTCCACCCGCCCCCTCGTCTTCGGTTCCGTCCTCCTTAAGTGCTCCTAACAGCATTTGCCCCAACAGTCTGTGAAGGCTATACAGGGGATCTTTGTATTCATATATATACGTACTGTACGTAATTCATATTCCCATGGATGTGTGCAAGCCTGGCTTTGCGTTGGCATGACCGGGCGAACCCCCCAGCCGGCTCATTGTCGGTTTTGTTTTGTTGGGGTTTTTCCGTTTTCGATTCCCACAAGGGTGTCCCATGTTGCCGGCGCTTTGTTGCACCACCGATTGCCCCGCTCGCATTCCCACGTGCGGTAATTCTCCCGAAATATATAATTTAAAAAAAGGGCGGCATTGGACTGCATGGACGCCTGACCACAGCTGCCCGCCATGTAACGTTGAGGTGAACGCTTTGGATTGCAATTTAGATAAACCACTTCAATTTAGCTTGGCGCTTTTTTCTCCTTTCCCCATCTTTTCTCTTGCAAGGTACCGACATCGGCTGTTTCCACTATCACGAGAAGGGCGAAGCAGGTATGCGGATGTCTTTGGGTTTTTTTATGTTGTTACCGTGCAGTAACAATTTGTACTTTTTGAAAAGATTTATCAATAAATTGCTTGTTTTGTGAAATTCGTGCATCGTTTTGAGCCCTACACCCCCCACGTGGTTTTGCCGTGCAGTTCCCCCGACCAGCGATTTCCTCTATCTGGAGGACAAGCAGCGCTACGCCGAGAGTACGGTGGAATTCCTTCACGTTCCAACACCCACGTTGAGCGGGGGGGGGGGGGGGGGACCACACTTACAAGAGAGAGCCTTTTTGAAACAGTTAACAGATTGTTCGAGAGTGCGTGATAAATCACAAGTTGAGGATTACAATTTAAAAAAACAAATTTCCATGCACAATCGGTCTTTTATTTTATGAGCGTCGCACCGAATGTGTGGCTTTTTTTAATTGGTGTTTTTTTATTGTTGGTTTATACCCGGAGCTAAGCTGAGCTGTCAGGCAAACTCCTGTGTCACCCAGGTCGCAACTACACGTGGGTTCCCAAGAACAAGCGGCCGGAGAAACTGCGTGAAACTCTCAAGGACCTGGAGGTGCAAACACATTCCAAAAAACCCAGAATGCACTGCGTGGCCACTGGGCCTGGCCTTTCCCCATTGCCTTAATTGCCCTCGCAATACGAGCTTCATCGGCAGGGAGAATGTCATAGGAAAGCATACAGATAGCTTAAAATAATTTATAAATATTCTTGTTTTGTGCGTGGGTGTTTAACTCCTCTGCTAAAGCCACTTCATAATACTGGAGTACTGGAGTACAAGTCGCACATTGTTTAAATTGTGGTTATTATACAGATGTAGCAACACCTATCCTTTGGTCTATGCAACAGCTGCACCACATTTATTAGACCCAGAATGGCCAATGTGTGTGAATATATGCCAAGCTGAACCAGGCACACGTGTGTACGTTTGTGTGTCGTTTAAGTGGCGTGTGTATGCAGACACATGCACGTTTGCGCGTGTTCGTTGTGTCTGTGTTAGGAGCTGCTGCAAGGCAGCCGCTGCGTGGACACGCGATGGAGGAGCAAGCATTGCTGCCAGGTGAGAGGTCGTGGCCATGGACAAATACAATGCTTGGAATATTTAGTCTCTTTCTCAAGTTATATGTTGTAGGGAACCCTTATGGAAAAATAAAACACCTCTTTGCATAGATTGGTTGGTAGTCTACTTGATGTGCTGTCTTTTATAGGAAATATATCCTTGCAACAAGATAACTTTTCATGACACCAATGTTAAAGCACAGGATGAAAACAAATTTTGGTCTGCATTTGAGGAGGATGGAGTGGGTGGCATTATGGTGCTTGGCACATTCCGCTTTGAACCCTGAGTTTGACTCCTGTCCATGGCTAACATCAGTAGTGTGTTACACCTGAACCCCCATTCACCAATCTGCACTTACCAGCGTGGGGAAGTATGGTCAAAGAACCTCATGACTGACACAACGAGAACATGTCTTCATTTGGCAGTACATTGATGAAGGACGAATTATTTGAATGTTCTTCTTTGATGTAAGACTTTTGTCTAAACCATGAATTGGCATATGTGTATTTTGTACAGTCATCAGTGATGGGCTGAGACCATCAACTCATCAAACTTGTGAACCCAGTTAATTACTGGTGGCTACTCGGAGTCAAACTCAGGATCTCAGCGGTGCCATCTTTGCCACCTCAACTTTTTTTTAGTTAAATCAGAAGGCAGTGTTTACTAATCCTGACTTTGGTATGGAATAGTGAAGGTGTGTGCACCTGCACACATCTGCCAGTGAGGTTGCTAAAATATCGTGGAAATTTGCCGATTCGATTAACCGGTTTTGAAAAATTTGCATGGCTGGGGGCAGCAGTGCACCCTAGGCAATTGACTGCTCCTCATTGTTGAACGTTGTCATGGGGCGGGGGAGGCGAGAGAATGAGAGGTGGGGATTGGAATGGGTTGGGAGGCTCCGACAGAACAATTGGCTCAATGGGCAGTCGTTGAACGAAGCAATGCATCATAATTCACGGGGGGGGGGGGGGGGGGGGCGGTCGGTAACCTTTGCATATTCATGGGATTTCACGTCGTGTTATTAAAGCTCATTGTCTGTTAATCTTACGTGGGAGACTGCCTACTCGTGTGCCACTGCTCACATTCCAAACGGGGAGGTGTCATGAAAGGGAATTCAGAACAATTGCAGGGGCTCTTTAACACCCATTACTCCCTCCTGTTCAGTTCATTATTTTCCTAATGGTTTTATAAAGGTGTTCGTATTCTTCCCCTTGTTTGGCATTTCCATTACTTCTCATATAGCTCCTTTTCTTCACCATGCTGTTTGTGCATTCAGAGAGCTTGTTCTCTGTTTGCTTTTAATTTACTTTGCCCACACTCTAAGTGCACTGTTGACTAATTAGCTATATCATTCATTATTTATAGCCATGACATACATGTGATCATTTTCTTTATGTTGGTATTTAAATCTGCTGCTTAGACTCAGTCTACATATTGCTACCTAAGCTAGATGTTTCTCTAAACGGTGTTTTCTTTTGCCCGCAATTATATTCTGTGCTCCGTTTGGCAATATTGTCGCGTAAATTACATCACACCAGCAGAGGTGGCCGTGTGTCTTAAAGGTCGGAGCGCTTAGCTGACACCGCTGAGATCCTGGGTTGGAAAATCCAGGCAGCCAACCTGTAACCAGACTGGGTTCTCAAGTGCAGCGAGTTGATTGGCCCAACCTGATCACCAATGACTGCAAAAAATAAATCATCCCACGAAATATGATTCTGTACTACATTTTCCTAAATTCCACCGATGAGAACTAAACCTCGGTTTCACCGTCCATGCGAAGAACATCGCTCCCAGTGACAGTGGATGGGACAGTGGTACCCTGTACTGTATGGACCAGGGGTCACTTGAAGCGAACAATGGTGCAGGAGGGTCCCGTGGTCGTATGAGCCACCACCTGGCTGGCACAGCCTGGCACTAACTCGGGCACCGGCCGCTCGGGTCGCTGATGCTGCGCACAAACGGTTGTTGTGGAGGTGGCGACGACCCCCTCCGCCCGTCGCTTCCCCTTAGTGGTAACGGTGCCGGTGGCCGTGCTGAAGATGCTTCGTGAAGTCCGCTTGTCCCGCAGATGCTAATGAGCTCGGGCATGCTGGTGACGCTGTTCCTGGTCGGTGCCGACCTCGACCGGGTTGTGATTGACAAGGCCCTGGTGGGCCGCTTGCCTGCCGACACCATCTGGAACGGTACCACTCAGATCGGCAGCCATGTAACGACGCGTCAATTCATCCACGTGATAAATGTGTATGCTAATTATATGCTCATGATAAACCTAGGTTAATGTAGTGAATTAGTCTGTGCGGTTAGAAGATACTAGTGTGAAAAAGTTGATCTTTAATTGAATCGTGGGAAACATTGAATCGTTGAGGTAGGGGGTGGGGAGTTGCTACGTAACAAAATTTGTAGATTTCTTTTAAAGTAGTTAAAATGGTGGGCAACACAAAGTAGTGAATAAAACAAGTTGAGAGTGGAGATTCATCTCATTTGCCTTTAGATTACCCTTAGGGCTACTCTAGACTGACACCGGTTGGAATGAGCGCAGCAGTAGTGTCACCCTCAGTGACGGGCAACCAGGCCTTCTTTCCCCAGGTCCCTCCCGTGAACTTTTTCAGCCTTAGTAGATGCGTGCTTTTAACATTTGCCCCAAAACATGCCCAGACCATAGATATACAATAGCATTAGAAAGACCCTTTTGCATAATATTTCACATTGCAGCTGGTACGTTTCTCAATCGGCTCAAATGTTGATGAAGCATTTGCCAGTCAAAATATTGATCCTTTTTAGGTTTTTTTACTTGCTCAGCGGAACCAAGAGTTTTCACCTTTGCGTAGTGGCTGATGCGGTGTGAGACAGTAGCACGTGGGCCATGCACGTGTGTCGGTCCGCGCGTGCAGGTGTGCTGATGGATGCCTTCCTGCTGGCGACCTTCGTGGAGAAGGCCCGCCTGTCGTACGTGTCGCTTGGAGCAGCCGACCGCGACCGCAAGCAGGACAAGATCTCCACCGCCGACATCAAGGTGAGCGTGGCTGCATTACTACGACGGCGGCGGCGGCGGCAGCAGCGGCGGCGGCTCGGCAGTAACAGCAGATACGGGGAGGGACTGGGTTTTGGTGGACAGAGCAGACACTAGAGGAGATTGGATAGGTGCAGCAGACCTTATTAACAGCTGGGTTTATATAGCAGATAATAGAAAGAACAATGTGGACACAGTAGGAACCAGCAATAGCTGGGTGGTTACAGCAGGAATTAGGGACCGGATGGGTACATTATCAGCATCATCATCAGAACATTGTCCTTCCACTGCTGGATTTAGGCTTCCACATCCCAGCACCACCTCTCACCATCCTCCTCCGATGAAAAAATCCATTTCGACCCAGCGCATGGAATAATCCCATTGCTGCATGGCCACGGTGGTCATGCGAAATCGTAATTGCTGGATTTCATATGAATATGTTTTAGGAAGAAGTGGCAAATATGGACTCAAAAGTTACATTTTATACCCTCTTGTTCTTTTTTGCGCATTTTTTTAAGTGCTGAAAATATTGACTTTCATCCCTGCACAGTCAATAATCAAATTTGTGTGCAAGTAAAGTTATTTTAAATATTTATGAATGCAGAAAAATATTACGTGAACAGACAGGAATATCTTTTAAGAGTTTTTTGTTTGTTAGAAAATATTCACGCACTAAATTTCCACCCCGAGAAAGTGGTGTTGCGCCCCCAAGAAGTGACATGTATCCATTTCGAGACGATGGCCGCGGCTCTATAGGGTGTGCCTTCTGATTCCCCAGGCCACACACAAGGGGGTTTAATACCCACAGCACCGCTGGTATCGCGTCTTCAGCGAGTCACGCGCCACCCGGCTCGGCAAAGCGTCGCGCCCCAAATTGAGGTTTTGTGTCGCGGTGAAGGGGGGGGGTGTCCCAACACGCGCGTTTGATGCTTTTGTGTCTGTAAACAGAAACGGGGGAGTGCTCTTCCATCACGGAGCGGATGTGTTCCCACATTTCTTCCCTTACAAAATCAATTTTCTGCCTCTCTGTCACATGTCGTGGCCGCGGTCTGATGTGTCAAAACGCAATTCCGAACTCAATTACGAAAATTTCCTTCTGAATTTCGCTCGATTTCATGCCTTTTTTTCCTCTCTCTCTCTCCCACTCTCTTCTAATCCTAAAGAGCCGATTCTTTCTCAGTTTAGCCACCACCCTCCCCTACCCAACCCACCTCTACCCCCATCAGCGCAGCTACTCCCATCTTCTCTCCTCCTGTGTGCCGGGACGTGATCATAAGCGGTCGGTGTGGAAGGCGTCTCGGGCTTGGCTGCTCGTGCGCTGGAAGAGCACTTTAAATCGGCCGGCCATCGCATTTCACGCTTCTAAATGGTCCCTTTGGTGGTGTGGCTCTCCTAAGGCGCGTGTAAATCCCGCGGGGACAGGCGGCTGCCGCTTGGGTTTATTGATAGCGGCACCACGGCCAGAGCCGCCAAATTACTTTGAACGGCGATAAAAATATATATTAGTAAAGGAAGCGGGAGAGGAAGAGGGTGATTGAGAAAGAGAGACGAGGTGAATGGATGGAGAATGAGGAGAGGGAGCAACAGAGGGAAGATATTAAAACAGCAAGAGAGAGCCAGAGAAGAGAGTGGGGAAGAAACAGAAGAGAGTAAAAGGAGGTGAGGAAGGCTGGCAGAGTCAGAGAGAAAGAGAGAGGCGCGATGGAGCGAAGATGCTTAGTAGATTGAGATAAAATGTACGTAAGGATAGGGAGAAATAAAAAGATCAAGAGAGAAGAGACAGAGGGCAAGGAGGGGGAATGATAGCGGGAGGCAAAAAAATCCGAGTGCTTGATGTTTAAACGGTACCGTAACGCAAGCATAAAATAAGGCTGTGATCACGAGTCACTGTTGCCTTTTTTTAATATGGGGTCGCGACGGGGGGGCGCTCTTGATTATTTCATTTTTCCATCCGTTAAGCAAAAAGCACTGCCACACCCGGCGTTGAGCACGGCTGCGGTAACGGCGGCCACAGCAGCAGCGACGTCCCCCCCTCCCTTGTTGGGCCCTCTTTCCACTCAAAGTTTGGAGCCCTCCCCCGTGGGCCTCTCGGCCGCCATGAAATTGGCGCCGCGGAAAGGGTTAAAATGATCGTCTAATCCGCTGACAGCGCGTTGATTGCACGCGGCGACAGTGACGGCACAGGGCCGCAGGAGAGATTCGCAACGCCACTCACTCTCCCCTAAGACTCCTGCGACAGCCATGGATGCCGCTCGTTTGCATGGCCTTTGGAAATTGCCGTAAATATACACGGACCGCGGCGTGTGGTGTGCGCAAGCACTTTATGTCGCAGGGCCTTTCGTACGGGAGTATCTTGGTGAAATGCCTGAGTGCACAACTGGACGTGTTCTGGTTTTATATTTATAGCAGTTGCTGGGGTGGAATTAAAGAAAATCGAGCACGGGCGCTGATTAATTTCTACTTTGTCACAGTGGTTGTTGCTGTTAATTAATTACCGCTAATTTTTTTTGGGGGGGGTGGGGTGCAGGCGGGGGTGGAGGGGAGTAGTGGCGCAGCGAACTGCAGGGTTTAGTGCACTCTGCCATGAACCTGTCGACCTGTGTTCCATTGCCGGCCACGGCTAATATCAGTTGCTTGTGAGATCTGAACTGTTCCTAGGTTTCTCCTTCACCAACCCACAATAACCAGCGGGGTGATGTATGTTCAATAAATCATGAGAAGGCCTATCTCCAGCAATGGATTGACACAGGGTTACGTGTGTTTGTTATTTATTTAGTGGGGTAAGTGTGGGTAGGGTGGAGTGAAGCTGTAACACTCCAGCACTTTGCCAACGAGAAATTAATGTATTGCTTGCACCAGCTATAAAAAAGACCATTCACATGTGTGGGCTCATTGTAATGAAACTGGGTTCTCAACTGTATTGAGATCAATGTCTCAGCCTGGTCACCAATGATTGCAACAAAACCCTGTATATTACATTTACTTCTGCACTTAATTATCCTAAATTCCAGCTCTGAGAATTAAATATTGCAATCTGTAACACAGGGCATTTCACTGCTCTGCGAGAGATCCAAATGGATTCTCCTAGTAGCAAATTTGCTTAAAGTTGAGGTAAAGGCTAAAATTTGATTGTACAGTAGTCCCCGACTTACGATATTTCGATCTTACGATGGCGATAGCGATATGACAAAATTGTAAAACATTTTTTTATTTCGCGCGGCAGTCAAACGCAGCAGCGTACGAGGTACGATACTGTACTTTATCATCGCCATCCTCCTCTTCCGACAACTAAGTTAATGTAGCCATCAACAACCTAACATCGTTCAAGTATGCAGACGACGGACAGAATCTTGGTGAGTACAGTAGAATATGATACGTTACGATACGTTCAATGCATGTATGAAACATAGCTTTAGCGGTTTCATTTTAGGGTTACCACGATACGATACATACGTTCAATGCATGTTAAAAGTTTTTATAGCAGATAGGATTGTTTCCTGAAAAAAACTTTCATTGAAATTGCAGTTCATATAGGTAGGCTAAGAATTTACCTTGTTTTTTTACTTAAAATTTTACTGTGCAATACAGTATTGTAATTAATAAATACACACAGTATATAGTTTATACAGTACGGTACTGTAAATTGCTCTGTTTTGCTAAATTATCACCATTCTTTAAGACTCCTGGGTAGGCTTGGCCATTTTCGACTTACGATGGGGTCGTCGTAACGCATCTCCATCGTAAGTCGGGGACTACTTGTACATCTCGAGGATGCCAGATGCTCATCTAACTTGAGTTGCGTGCGCTGTGTAACGCAATCAATGCGGAAGGCACAGGCGAAGTATAACCGCTAAGGTGTAATAAATAATAATTAATGAGTGTTTCACAGATTACCTCTTTATTTAACAACATTATATTTGGATTTAGTCAATGTCAAAATCAGCTGCAGCCAGTTCAATGGCGTTGTCAAAAGAGTAGTTGTGCTTCAAACATGGGATTTGTACAGGATTTATTTAACCTACAAGTACTTAACCCATGCTTCCTATGCGGTCAGAGCCAGGTCAAGTATTTTCCTGCTCAAATGAGCGCATGGGAGCGCTCATCCACATTGGCAGCCCTAAATCACGGTGGAAATTTGACATTCCAACAATGAAAACCAGTCTACAGCCAAGTTACATGAAGGCCTCCTCCACACCGTGTCGGTCATGGGCGTTGTTTGACCATGCTTATGTTGTAATTACACTCATGGGGTAAACACAATTACATAAGCGAGAAATCATAATGATGAAAATTAGATGAAAATGTATGAAATCGAGTTATGACACCGATTTGTTTTAATCGCATCCTACGAGGATAAATCTTATACGTGCTTGCGCCACGTCTGTGGCCGTCTGGAATGCTCTTCCATCTGATATTAGAAAGCCACTGGAGCTATGCACTTTTAAATCTAAATTTAGAACTAATTTCTTTAGAACTGCTTTTTGTGTTTAGTTTGTTGTCCTTCCCCCACACCTCCAATTAGCGCGGTTGGTTACTTACAGTGCGAAAGAAATTCAACATACATACACACTGGTGGCAAATTTCAGTCGCTCAGTCTCCCCCTCTGCCAATGCCCGGCCCTTTCCTTCCCGTGCAATATGGAAGGTGTCGTCCGTGGACCTGCCAGCCTTTGCTCTCGGCGCTGCTGCCACCCCCCCGGGTGGGCCCTCGCGGCGCGTGGAGTGGCACGTGTGCGTCAACGCGGCACAGGACCTGGCGGCGTGCTGGTGGGCTGGAGGTGGCGGCGGCGGTGGCGCTGGGCCCGGCGTCCAGGGAGCGTGCCCCTGGTCACCCGTCGCCACCGACTGGGACCGCGCCAATCTCCTGCTGCTCTGCTGTGCCGCGGGCCGTCTAGAGGTCCGTCTGCCGCAGAGGCGGTGCCAGGGGCGGCACGAGTGGAATTTTTTTTATTTATTATTGATTTTAGACCAAATTATGGTGTTGGTGTCGTGGCCGTGAGACAAATTGTCTATTCGCAGAGCAGTACATCACCAAGTGTGTGTTAGAGAACAGTTTGTGGAAGTTGATGTCGTGGAATTATTCCCAAGATCCCTTAAAGTAAGCACTGTACTTGCCCGCGTGCCCAATTGTAGAGATTTTCTTTGCATGGAAATGGAAACAAAATTGTATTTGAGCTAAAACCGTCAACTTTTATATTTGAAAGCCCAGACTAATCTTGGGTAGAGGCCTGGATTCGAACTCAAAATCCCTGTGGCGTTGGCTCATTGCTGTCACGCCAGCATTTTACCTTCATGTAAGATTTGCAGCGTCCACCATGAGGATTTCTTATTTCCAATGGTCTTGTGCTATTCTACCCACTGCTACCAAATGAATTTTAAAATGTTCTTTAATATTAACTTCCCTATTACGTCCGGCCTAACTCACTCTGCCTCTCATAAAGTGTACAAGGTGCTTCAACCTTAATCTGCATGTACGTCCTGCAACAACCGCTTTTACCTTTGCAAATCTCCCCAAGACTAGGTACAAAATCATTTACCCTTCCCACCAAATTTTGGGTCACAATTATATTTAATTATAGATATTTTTTGTTTTATTGGCACTGTCTGATTAATACTGTCTAGTGAGTGTGTAGTTTCTCGTCTGAACCTGTCCAATTCTTTTTCCAACCGCTGGTCCAAAGAAATGCGACGCAAACAATCTCCAGTCAAGAGTAATCAATTTACTACACGCACGATTCAGTACATTTATTGTAAGCTTTACAAATTATTTTGATCAATTAATCCGTGAATAATTGCTAATACTGACTCATTTGACCTTGTAGCCAACCAGGGAATGCAGAGCATGTACCCGTAGCAGTGTCTCACTTGCTTCAAAGCCTACCACTGCACAACTGCCACCTGCTACGTATTGCTCCGCCGTTTTTCACACTGCTTGCCATCTTTTACGACACTGCGGTCTTTCTAATCGCACCGAGCTGAAATTTCCTGCCGAAACCAATGGCACTTGCCGGTTTATTTCATTTAGCTCGGGAGTTTTTGAGTCGATCGATGCGTGGGTGGTGGGTAAGTAATTCGAGGAAAAACAGACTCGCAACGCCGGATACATTAAAGTTGTGCATCAGCGATCCCGGCAGAGACTTGCTTTTGGGCCTTGTCTTCAGACCACAAATCGTGTTGCTTTCACATGTGACGCATTAACCCCCCCCCCGCCGAAAAAAACCTTTGCTTTCGCTTGGCAGTGACACCCAAGTAATCTCAGAAGACCACTCTATGTCTCGGCACAACATTTCCCAGTACATCCAGCATCAGCAACATCGGCGTACCGATGTGCACTTTGCCATGTCGATGACGGGTCACGTGGCCGCGGTGCACGCCTGCAGTCGGAGTGCATCGCGGGTGCCAGCGTATGGCACGGACTTTGAGGTTATGGCAGAACTGCGATAAGTGACAGCGAAGTTGTGCTCAATCCCAAGTAGTTAAGTTAATTTGAAAGACTTTGACTTGATCGCCTTTCAGCTGACGAGCTTCGTCAGCCGGCAAAATTCCTCCGCCCCGGTGGCTTTCATGCCACCGCGACATTAATTGGACTGTCAGCTGAGCTGAGCGCAAGCCCACCGCTCGCCTTTCATGACACGCTCAAGGCCTTCGTGTGCTGCACTAAAAGTTAAAAAACTTTGGAGGGTCTTTTTTATAGAAAATTTTAAAAACCACCAGAAGTTTTATACTCTGAAGGCGCAAGGAGGAGAAACTTTCTCAGCGTGCGAATGTGAAATGCTCGCCTAACGAACTTTTGGCGCTTAACAATTTTGCCGTCGTGTTTTGCTTTCTCCCCTTCACCGCTGACTGCGAGCGTCAAAAGCGATTCGTGTAATTAATGCTTGTCGTGGTGCGATTTAAAATGTGAAGCCTCAATTTCAGCCTCACTCTTATGGATGGAGTCCATTGAAAAATGGCTATTTTGAGGCCAATAGCAACCAACGTTGGATGAGTATGAAAGGGAAACTGTTTACGTGCACCCAGCATTGTGCCCTTAATAAACCGCGTTCAACAAAGGGTGACCAAAAGTGTTAACTAAAGCGCACCGTGTGGCACTGTCAAAAATCCCAAACTTAGCTCCAGCCAGGAGTAGGGGGAAGGATTCCAGAGTTATTTTCCGTGTGGCATTAATAGGTATTAAACATTAGGGTATAATCCCCCTTAATAAAAGCTTGTCCCGTGGAGGCACCCATGAATTACACCCCCGTCGGCCGGGTATTAATGCTGCTAATCTGTCCCACGAGGCACATTTAGCAGAGCTTCTGCTCTTAATGGCATTTGGGTTAAGTGCATCGCTGTAGGTCTAGAATGGAGATGGAAAAATATATATTTATATCAATCAATTAATAGCAGCCCCTTTGTGGCAAGCGACTTAAATTTTAGTCCTGTAGTTTTGGCGGCGGTGCGCCAGTCTAATTCCTCACTCAATGTCAATTTGTCATTCAGCACGGCATCTGCTTAATTAACACGAGAGTGCCCGGAGGAGGAGCTGAAGAAATGCTTGCCGGTCATGCCAGCCACTGTTAGGGAGGCTTTCACTTAGCAGCAGAGATTTGTGGCACGGCATAACCTGGGCATGCAAGGTGACGGAGAGAGGCGAGGGGAGCGAAGGGGGGGGGGGACGAGCAGTGAAGACTTGACGGTGGGGGGGGGGGGGGGTGCTTAGTTTTTTAATCAGCCCGGCACTACCTCAGGAGGGAGGGGGCGGCCTTTTCCTCTCCAAACAAAGTCTCCGTCTCCCATAACCCCACCGTGCTCTTCTCACCACCACTCACCTTGCGCCCTTGCCGACCGCTGTGATGGAGCCCCTGGGCATCCCTCCTGGCTCTTGGAAAATGTCATGAGAGGGGCCTATTTGTCAGGGTGGTCTTGGTGGTGGTGACGGTGGTGGTGGTGGTGACGGTGGTGGTGGTGACGATGGTGGTGGTGGTGACGGTGGTGACGGTGGTGGTGGTGACGGTGGTGGTGGTGACGGTGGTGGTGGTGACGGTGGTGGTGGTGATGGTGGTGACGGTGGTAGTGGTGGTGACGGTGGTGGTGGTGACGATGGTGGTGGTGACGGTGGTGGTGGTGGTGACGATGGTGGTGGTGGTGGTGACGGTGGTGGTGGTGACGGTGGTGGTGATGGTGGTGACGGTGGTGACGGTGGTGGTGGTGGTGGTGGTGACGGTGGTGGTGACGGTGGTGGTGGTGGTGACGGTGGTGGTGGCGGTGGTGGTGACGGTGGTGGTGGTGGTGGTGACGGGGGTGGTGGTGGTGACGGTGGTGGTGGTGGTGGTGGTGACGGTGGTGGTGGTGGTGGTGGTGACGATGGTGGTGGTGGTGGTGACGGTGGTGGTGACGGTGGTGGTGGTGACGATGGTGGTGGTGGTGACGGTGGTGGTGACGGTGGTGGTGGTGACGGTGACGGTGGTGGTGGTGACGGTGGTGGTGACGGTGGTGGTGACGGTGGTGGTGACGGTGGTGGTGACGGTGGTGGTGGTGGTGACGGTAGTGGTGGTGATGATGGTGGTGGTGACGGTGGTGGTGGTGACGGTGGTGACGGTGGTGGTGGCAGTAGTGGTGGTGGTGGTGACGGTGGTGGTGGTGGTGGTGACGGTGGTGGTGGTGTTGACGGTGGTGGTGGTGGTGACGGTGGTGGTGGCAGTAGTGGTAGTGGGCTCTGAGTGCAGAGAGATGGGGAGTCAGGAGCGTGAAGTGAATTAGGTTACCGGGTGAGAGCGTATCATTCCAGGAACATGCGGCAGCTTAAGTCTCTCGAGAAAATGAGCTCTGTGGCCTAATACCTCAATGGTTAAAGTTGAACTTGGGTCGCAAAGTGACGTGACGAATATGCATTGTATGCTGATAGAGTGAGGGAAAAAAGTATTTGATCCCCTACTGATTTTGTACGTTTGCCCACTGACAAAAAAATTATCAGTCTATCATTTTAATGGTAGGTTTATTTCAACAGTGAGAGACAGAATAACAACAACAAAAATCCAAAATTGTTATAAATTGATTTGCATTTTAATGAGGGAAATAAGTATTTGACCCCTCTGCAAAACATGACTTAGTACCTTGGTGGCAAAACCCTTGTTGGCAATCACAGAGGTCAGACGTTTCTTGTAGTTGGCCACCAGGTTTGCACACATCTCAGGAGAGATTTTGTCCCACTCCTCTTTGCAGATCTTCTCCAAGTCATTAAGGTTTCGAGGCTGACGTTTGGCAACCAGAACCTTCAGCTCCCTCCACAGATTTTCTATGGGATTAAGGTCTGGAGACTGGCTAGGCCACTCCAGGACCTTAATGTGCTTCTTCGTGAGCCACTCCTTTGTTCCCTTGGCCATGTGTTTTGGGTCATTGTCATGCTGGAATACCCATCCACGACCCATTTTCAATGCCCTGGCTAAGGGAAGGAGGTTCTCACCCAAGATTGGACGGTACATGGCCCCGTCCATCCTCCCTTTGATGCGGTGAAGTTGTCCTGTCCCCTTAGCAGAAAAACACCCCCAAAGTATAATGTTTCCACCTCCATGTTTGACGGTGGGGATGGTGTTCTTGGGGTCATAGGCAGCATTCCTCCTCCTCCAAACACGGCGAGTTGAGTTGATGCCAAAGAGCTCCATTTTGGTCTCATCTGACCACAACACTTTCACCCAGTTGTCCTCTGAATCATTCAGATGTTCATTGGCAAACTTCAGACGGGGATGTGTATGTGCTTTCTTGAGCAGGGGGACCTTGCGGGCGCTGCAGGATTTCAGTCCTTCACGGCGTAGTGTGTTACCAATTGTTTTCTTGGTGACTATGGTCCCAGCTGCCTTGAGATCATTGACAAGATCCTCCCGTATAGTTCTGGGCTGATTCCTCACCGTTCTCATGATCATTGCAACTCCACGAGGTGAGATCTTGCATGGAGCCCCAGGTCGAGGGAGATTGACAGTTCTTTTGTGTTTCTTCCATTTGCGAATAATCGCACTAACTGTTGTCACCTTCTCACCAAGCTGCTTGCCAATGGTCTTGTAGCCCATTTCAGCCTTGTGTATGTCTACAATCTTGTCCCTGACATCCTTGGATAGCTCTTTGGTCTTGGCCATGGTGGAGAGTTTGGAATCTGATTGATAGATTACTTCTGTGGACAGGTGTCTTTTATACAGGTAACAAGCTGAGATTAGGAGCACTCCCTTTAAGAGTGTGCTCCTAATCTCAGCTCGTTACCTGTATAAAAGACACCTGGGAGCCAGAAATCTTTCTGATTGAGAGGGGGTCAAATACTTATTTCCCTCATTTGAATGCAAATCAATTTATAACATTTTTGACATGCGTTTTTCTGGATTTTGTTGTTGTTATTCTGTCTCTAACTGTTCAAATAAACCTACCATTAAAATTATAGACTGATCATTTCTTTGTCAGTGAGCAAACGTACAAAATCAGTAGGGGATCAAATACTTTTTTCCCTCACTGTATATACACACACTAGACCCTGCCTGTGACATTTCATGGGGTAGTCTCCCTTGGACACCCAAGATCCCACATGACCCACGGCAAACCGCCAATCAAAATTTTCTATTAAGCCTTCACATTGCCATGCAAATATGCGCAATCAATTCACGTGATGGGGAATGCGTCCCGTCATGTGACAATGCAAGCGCACCGATGGACAGACAGGTAGACGAACACATGGGCAACTCAAGAAGATGCATAGCGGTGATGGCTGTGGTGCTGATGTCATTGTTGCTGGTGACGACGGCCCCAGGTGCTGAGCTGGGTGTGCACGGACGGGGAGCCCCTGGACGTGCGGTTCAGCTCGGGGCAACCGTACCAGCTGTGCACGGTGGAGCGGCCGTGGGGCAGCGCCACGGGGAGCGCCACGGCCGACGCGTGCCTCTACGAGTGCACGACCGCACGAGTCGGTACAGGTACTCGCCGCAGATGATCCGCCCCGCTCCACAACCGCCACCGTCAGTGGCGTAGCTCGTTTGGCATGGGCCCTGGTGCAACTGACAATACAGATATACAGACGTTCAGGATGTTAGTTGCTTCGCAGTGATCGTGCCTTTGATCCCGTGTTGCCACCCCGTGCCCAACGTCAGCGGGCGGAAGTGGCGGCTCGTGGCTGCGTCGCGTGTGCGTCACCACCGTGCCTTTGCCGGCGCCCGCCATCTCCTGCAGCTGGGGCCCCGGGGGTCAGCACCGCCTGCTGCTGGGCTGCGCCGACTCGCAGGTGTGGCGCGAGGCAGGCCGGGATGACGCGTTGCGCACGCCGGTACCGCGCGCAGGCGCCAGCGCGGGCGCACGGTGGTTCTCGCAAAATGCGTGGACAAGCACAAACGTGCGTCGATACTTGAACGCGCGGCCAGGTTGTTCCTAAGCAAGGCATGGTCATAAGCGCGTGCGCTCCTGCAATTCTACAAACGCAGCAGCAGGAGTTTCACACTTTGGGAGACAAATAAAAGGAGTGGGGTGAACTTAAACAGAGTAGGAGCCAACCCACCACAGGTGTCGGCATAAGAACACGTGTCAGCCACTCGGGTTATGTCAGGAAGCTCATGTCAGAGCACCAGGCCAGCGCTACTGAGTTTACAATTGAAATCCTGAATTACGAATTATTTAAGTAAATGTCCATGACAGTGAGGAAGGACTATGGCACATTTAATCCTTGATTGGTTAAAAACTATCCCAGGGGAACTCCTCATATCTTCAAATTCTGTTATCCACACTGCAGTCTCCCACATCGTCATGGAAATGGGGTAGGTCGACTTTTACTATAATTTCTGCAACTTGGTGGGGCTGCACTATGGTCGCCCACCAAGCGCGTTAACACAGAAACATTGTTGCGAGCGCAATGCCCACCGTCGAACTGAGCTATCCCGGTGCTGTCCTTACCGCCCCGGGTCGCGCCGCCGGCCCGCACAGGTGGTGCTGTACGACGCCAGCTGCCAGCTGAGCCTGGTGGCACAGGCGGAGGTGCGGCCGGAGATGGTGGCCTGGCACCCGGCGGGCGGCGTGGTGGCGGTGGCGAGCTGCGAGCCGGCGCGCGTGCAGTGCCTGGACGCGGCGCTCACCCCGCTGAGCGCGCAGGCCGCGGCCGAGGAGCCCGCGCCAGTCGTCGCCATCGACGTGAGTCCCGGGTCGCTTGCTCGCTCTCTCGCTCGTTCATCGCCAGACAAACACGACCATTCCAGACTGTACAACGTATAAAAATGCAATTCCCGATCCACAAATATGAAGGAGACATCACAGCGATACACTCCGCTGCTCCTGACGCGGTTATGCGGCTTGACCACCTAAATGTACATCATCCGTATGAAAGATGAAGATTTAGCCTCAAGCTGACATTAAATGGTGAATTTTGTGGCAATGTTGCTCTAACGGTGGCATTGTCCGTATTGCCTGCAACGTTATGGAGGTAAAAGGTGGACACGGCACTGCAACGCATTTATGGCGAAGAAACGCACCCTTCCCTGTTTATGGTTGTGAAAGTTAAATGAATTACAGCCATTCTCAATCTACCAATGGATGAAGGCCACTCCACGCCATACCAATCATGGAGGTTTATTTACCATAATGCGCCACGTGGGTCAATGTGGGGCTAGTGATGACGAGGTAGTGCAGGACCGGTTCCTATACCACTCGCCACTGATATTATCCATGGATTAATATATAATACAATTATAATTTTATTTATTTATTATTATTATTATGCACAAATCACAATGACGTTTGGGAAGTTGACTTGCGCTGCTCTTGAAGGTTGTTGGTGACAAATGTTGGGGCCCACACACGCCCCATGCTCCCCACACCCCCCGCATGCTCTCAAACAGTTGGATAAATGTCATAAAATATTTAATCCGCCAGGTGCGGCCGCCACTTGGATCGGTGCGGTAAACGACACCGTGGCCGTTCCAATCGGCACATCCGCCGAGCGTTGGCTGGACAGTTCACAAATAGCCCCTCGGTCGTTACCAAAGTAACGACCCCAGTGCAGAGTTGTAAACATCAGCACTGGGGAGGCAAAGGAGTCTGGCGTGGTATTGGCCACACCACCCCCTCGTGAGCTACATTAACCACAACAGATGCTCACTAACAGCCCTCGCTCATATAGTCTTTACGGCTAAACGGGAGGTCTGTGTGTGTCTTTGTATTTACGTGTGTGTGTGTGCACCAGCTGTCTCAGTGGGTGCGCTCGCAAGGTGGGCTAGCCCGCCTCGAGTGGGCTGTGGCCGCCCCGTCGGCCCACGCGCCCGGCCGCCCCGAGCCAGCCGACTCGCTGTTCGTGCTGTTCTGCGCCGGCCCGCTGGGCGTCCTCGACTTCAAACCAGGTAGACAGGCGGGGCGCGGCACTTAATATTTCATGGAAGGGCAGAGCAGGGAGAGTGCGGGGCGGAGGGGAATGGAATTACGACAGTAAACCGGTATGGTGGTGCGACGCCCGTGTTCCAAAATATTTCGGAGCGCGACATTATGGGACAACCCCATGGTACCGTGCGAGCCCAGTAGGGCGGTTGAGTGTACGATAGCTCAGAACTATCCACAAGCGCTAAAAGGATGAAAACTGTGGCCTTCTAAAATGGTACAGCAGGAAGGCGACTTGCCAACTTACTCACTGGTTTTATCCTTACTTGGTATCTTGAGTGCAATATAGAACTGTCGCTATATTATTGGAGATCATCAGTGTAACAAAGCCCATAAAATATAAAACACCATATTATTAAAACAAACACAATAATGTACAAGTGAAGACACACATTCTGCTTGTGAGCATGATTCCTTCCACTCTTTTGAGCTCTAACCCACTCACTCACCGAGAGATTCCATAAAACTGTGCCTGCGAGTGGCTTGAAATAAACAACAGTTTTAAATCCATGTGTGTGTGGTATTAATGTGCATCACGCCATGATGTTCATGCTTCCAGGTTCCCAAGCCACAACACACAGACCGCAGCGCACAGGCCACGCCGCCACTAAGAGACGGGCAGATCACGACTTTAATTGGAAACGATCCCTTTTAATTGTCCGACGCTGCTTTTTTGTATACTTCAGTTTTTTCAGCCACTCCGGCGCCCCCCTTTCCTCCCACTCTCCAACTCTCCCACTCTACCCTCTCCTGCATTTCCTTGAAGGTATTGAGCAGTTTGAAGGCAATTAGCCTTGCCCTTAGAAATCTGCGGAAGCAAATTACTACGATTCGAATAACATTTGACAAGGGGGATCTCGGTATCATCCTGTGCTCTATTTCAACCTACTAGCCTTTTGCCCGTCCAAGGACGGGTGTATTGCGGTTAATCTGAAACTTGCAAGCGGAAAGCAGACCGCGACGTGATGTTCATTGCATCAATGCGCGTGTAATTTGTAAGGGCGCGGTGACACAGACTTATTTAATTTTAAGGTTATAATCCCTTGTTCATCATGACGTCCTTTTTACTTCGATGTCTCAACAGCGTTACGGAGATCACGTGACGTGAGGGTTCTGCCTTTGTAGTGAGGGTTGTCAGTTGACGCCGAGGAGGGGGGAGGAGGCGCCTCGGCCCCCCATGTGGAGTGACGTCACCCGCTAATTATTATGAATGGGGGGGGGGGGGGGGTGTCCATTTGGAGAACATCACCTTATAATGATTATTAACGAGGGGGGCTGTTCGATGTGGAGTGACGTCACCTGCTCATGATCATTAATGAGGTGAGCTTTGGCCCCGTGTTGCCACGAACGTGCCACTCGGCGCGGTTACACGTCTTTATTTAGCGCAAGTGGCCGGTGACGTGCACCGTGCGATCACGTCCCATCGGTTGGCACGGGCGGCTTCAGGGGCTGCGCCGAAAAACCCTCTCTTCATTTCCCCCGCACCCCCGAGTCGACATTGAACCCCGCTGCGTGCAACGTATATTCCAGTGTTATTATTTCCTCCCCGTGCCTTTGAAGTTTAACGATCCGCGATAACGCACACGCAAAGGGGAGAGAAGCGAAGGGGTAGGAACGGTTTCATGCCGAAGGCAGATGGCGATTCCGCAGATTTCTATTGACCCTGGCAATTAGCCCAATCCCAGCACGTGCTGACAGGACGAGAGCCCGCCGTGCCACCGGCCGCCCTAATTGGGGTGGGTGTCTCGCCTTTGTGCTCTGTCCCTTTTGGATGAGGCCACCCGTTAAATGAGCAGCGGGGCGAGGAATCTTAATTGTGCGACTCTCGGAGGGGGCCCGGAATAAGACGCACCGTGCCCCGCCACCCAGGCACCGTGGGGGGGGGTGGGGGGGGCGGCCAGCCACTCTCTTGAGTGCGGGGGGGGGGGGGATGGCCACGACTTCTCGTGATCGCTTTGTGCCGGCGCTCGCTTTTGTCCGTTTTTGAAGAGCGCATTGCGAAAAGGGCCCCCGCGCGTGCGTTCGCTTCGCACACAGGGTTTACTCAAGTCGCGCTGCGAGCCCCCCCCCGCCCCCCTCGCTCCCCCACGCCACCCCCACTCCGGCTCGTTTCATCGCGTTGTGATTGACGGTGGAGCTCCGTGCCGTTTTGTCCGACGTTTTAACAAGAGGGGACGGGGGAGGGGGCGGATGAAGTGCGCCGCCCAGCAATGCGCCCGCAGTCTCGCCGAGCTTTTGTCGGGCTGCCGCGCTCCAGAGATTCGCCCTGCGCATTCCCCTGAACTTTGACCCTAATGAACTCGCCGCTGCCCGGTGCCTGCCCCCACGCCCTATCCCTTACGGCGCGCCACCCTGTTCATCGCTTACTCGTTCTCTACGTTTTAGGGAACCTCTTCCCCCGCCCCGATCTCGCTTTCGGCGTCGCGTCCTCCCACGCGTGCCCCACCCCCCCGCCCCCGACCGGCCCTCGCCGCCACCATCCCTTCCTCCTCACCCGACTAAGTGCCGCCGCCCCCCTCTCGCTCCCGCGGCCGTCCCTCTGCGCGCCTCGCCAGGCGTGCTGAGCGGCGGGCGGCTGGGCGTGGCGGAGCTGCTGCACGAGCACCTACGTCGGGGCCGCGCCGGCGCCGCCGTGGGCCTGCTGGCCAGCCTCAGCTGGGACTCGCACGGGCCCGAGTGCCTCGCAGGCCTCACCGCCGTCGCGGACCGCCTCCTGCGGCAGCCGCTCACCCCCGACGCGGAAGGTGGGCGGCGCCTACGGCGCGATGGGTTCGCGCGTCCGACCGTCGTCGCGCTCCCCCGTGCTCACGTCGCAAACGCTTTTCACCGTTTGGTGTGTGTCACACACGCAAGGGCGTTCACTCACCTTTTGTACTTTGACTCACCAGTTGATCAAGATAACATTCAATTTGGGCAAAATAATATCATTTCATTCTAGTCAATCGTGTTTTTCACTGTCAAATCATTACTATTTCAGAGTGGCCCTGCTCCTGGGATAATTTGCAGAATTTCAAAAATTTCCGGCCAATGCAGCAGTTAACGCGCTGCGCTATGAACCTGGCAACCCGATATCGATTCCCGCTCACGGCCAACACCAATGACAATTATCTGAACCGGTCCTGGGCCTCCTCTAGGTCGACCCAGCTTCAAATGAATACGTGGTGCGGTGTATAAACATCACCACTGGGGAGACAAAGGCGGTTGGGCGTGGTGCTGGCCACCCACCCCCTCGTGTGCCGTGTCGATCCTTCATAGTTGCTACTCGCTAACAGCGCTTGCCCCAACGGTCTGTTTAGGCGATACGGGCCACCTTTGTCTTTGTTCCGTGTCAGCCCTGCTGGAGTCGGCACTCGCCACGTTCTACGCCCCACGGCGCGCTGTGGCCGACTCGACGGTACTGGCGTACCGCGACGCGCTCTGCCACTACGCACGCCGCTTCTTCCACCACCTGCTCAGGTGACGACCCCACCACGCCTTCCGGTGAAGTTCGCCACCGCACCATTCGCCACGGGGACGGGACGCCTCGCGATGGAGCTCCCCGGTCACCCGCGAGTCACCGAGTCGCAGTTACGGAACGAGCGGCGCTTACGGATCAACGGCGATTGCGTACCGAGCGATTTACGAGTGACCGGCCGCCGTGTGTCTGCTGCAGGTACCAGCAGTTTGAGAAGGCCTTCCTGCTCGCCATCGACATCGGCGCGCGGGACCTGTTCATGGTGAGGGTGGCGCGAGGAGGCTCAACGGGGGGGGGTGTCCATATGGGGGGCACCGAGCCGGCGTCGCCGGGACGATGCCGCCGGGTTCATTTCTCATGTTCCGTCTTGAATTTAAAAGAATTCTCACGTGCGATGAGTTTGCCGATTTCAACCTGGGGCATCAGTGGAGCCATGAAAAATAACGCTTAAATCCTTGTTCGTGGTTTGTAATGGTAATAATATCGATTTCAAGCCTGCTCAGCGCAGGCCTGAAATCCTATAGTTAAAAGTGGCCAGCAACAGATAGCACTGCTTGCAGTAGAGCAGATACAAACTCACGCATTTTTAAAAAATTCAGCAACGTCACACGAATGTGGAAAAAGGGACGGAAAGGAGTTCCATAGTCGGGGAGCACAAAGGAGGAGATCTGTTCCATCCTGCAACTTGTTCGTTGAGCCCAGGATAATAATCTGAATCTCTTCCGCAAGTCGTGAGCTCTCGCTAAGGTTGGGTAGAATCGTACATTCCGGCGACACGTTGGGGAAGCACGTCAGTGCGTCCCGCTTACATGGGGTCACGCTGCTGACTTTCTGGATTTCTAGTGGGCTTCCCTGACTTCTAACCCTCAACTCGAAATACGCGCCGTCCACTTAACGGCGGACGTTAAAGGTGCCGTGACGTCGGTCACAGGACCGGGCCGTTGTGTGCCGGCGCCATGGTCCAAATGTCAAACATTTCCTGCAAATTATTCTATTGAAATACACAGGAATCATCGCTTGCTACTGCGAAAAACGTGAGGCTTCCCTGAGTAAACAAGCGTAATGCTAAATATAACTCTTAGCTTAACTCCTAAACACGTACCCTGCACCGTATTCCTCACCCCTTACCGAAGCATTAACCCGTAACCCTGTAGGCCCGACCGCCTCCCCTCTGTCCCTGCAGTCCGATGCGTTAACCCGGTCGCTTGCGCCACCCCGTCCCCCAGGACATCCACTTTGCAGCGGCGGCGCGGGGCGAGCTCGCGCTGGCGGCGGTGGCGAGGAGGAAGGCGGACGAGGTGGACGCAGACAGCATCACTGCCGGCGTCGGTTAGTCCACCCGCACGACCGCCCCCACGCACCTCCCCACCCCGGACCCGCTAGCGCCACGCAGCGAATGTGCAGGATCGCCCACGTAACTAGTTCTGTACCTGACACGCGGACAACAAACTAATTGTGATGTCACGACGATGTCATGGAGCGCTTCATTAGGGGCGGGCATTATAAAAAAGTGGAAATTCGATTTGAGCCTTTCAGGCAGCTTATAAAACAGCACATGTTTGTAAATAACAGCTTCTATTGAAGGTTATAGATACTGCTTCCATAAACAGGGTTTACATAAAAATGATAGATATTCATACCGTCAATCCATGATTTACGGACCTTGTGCATATCTGAGTAGAGGACCGGAGTAGAGTACTTGAGTGCCATGCGGGCCTAAGTCAGAGGTTCCCAGCCGGCGGTGGTCTCGGCATCGACCACCACTGGCTGGGTGCTAGTGAAGGTCCTGCCCCTTACTCTGTGAACCAGAGGTGACTTGAAGGGATTTCAGAGGTAACTCTGTGATATCCGCTTCAGTGGACCATTCTGTAACACTGCTCTGTGAGGTCCAAATAGATACTTTATGACATGATGCCGATAGCACAATCGGAATACAACTGTAGAAAATTGACAAAAATGTTCATTAAAATCAGGTGAATATAATCATCAAATATCCCCCGTACTAACTTGCTCGCTGGCCTGCTGCCACAGAGACTGTGGACCTGCTGGACAGGGCGGTGTGTGACGAGACGGGCCGCGCACTGCCAGCGCCACCGAGCGGCCGCGTGGAGCTTCCCGGGCTGACCAGGGCGGTTGCCGCGGAGAGGAGCCAGGCGGGACCTCGCCGCTACGACACGGGCGGCAGCCTGCGCAGCGGCGGCGGCGGCGGTGGCAGCGCCTCCGGCAAACACGGCCTGGAGCCGGCGGAGCCCAGCGTGAGGTGGGGAAGGAGACAGAGAATGGCGCCGCGTCGCAGTCGCCACGCTGGCAGACGGCACGGTTTCGGTTATCGCTTAGCCGGAAATGTTTGTCGCCCCCGCTCGCGCCCAGGCCCGTGGGGCGGAAGCTGGCGGCCGAGCTGTCGTGCGAGCCGTGCCTCCAGGCGTACGCCGCCGCTCTGCTGGAGGACCCCGCCGCGTGGGCACGTGCAGGTACGACCGCTCGCGGCCACGCTGTTGCTGCACGGTTTCTGGACCCCTGCCACTCCTCCTGCGATCCGCCTTCTCGCCATCGACACTTTTTGTTTCGTCGTGTGCCAATGAAGCCGCTGCACACTACATGCGCCCTGGTGATTGCCAATTGCGGAAAGCTGTACCGTGGGGGGGCGCGAGGACTGGACTTGAAGGAGGCCGATGTGGAAGAGACGCGCGGTTACGAGAGACTCGCAGGGAATGTAAAGTCACAGATGGTAGAGACACACGGGTATAAGTTTCATGCAGTTAAGGCTGCATGTTGTGAGTGACCGAAGGCCGTGCACAGATATAGTTCCAACACCAGCACACACTGGCCTACTCTTTCAAACATGTCATAGGCTCTTTAAGTCCGCTTTACCGCTGACGGACGACAGGCTTTGGTGTCGCCACAAGGCGTTACCGATATTTGAACTGTCACACCGTTGCAATCTACCATTTCGGTGGCGAATACACACGCCACTAGGCTACGCAGCCACCATCAACAGAACATCATAAACAACAAACACTGATACAAGTGTAATCCCGGGAGATTAAAACAAATTGTATGACAAATCTGTCCATTATTTTCCGTGTGTGAGCGCGTGTTTATATGTGTTCCTTGTTTGGCTAAGATCCCTCATTCCCCCTGTGGATACGAGAGAGGAGAGTAACTCGTAATCTTCCTCCCGCAGGAACGGCTGGCGTGGACGGGCAGGAGTTGGGATCAGAGGTGAGCGTGGTGAGCAAGCGCAGTGAGCATGCCCCGGCTCGAGTGGGACGTGCGGTCGCGCCCGCAGACGTACGGCTCGCGCGTCTGCAGCGGGATTACACCGTCACGCGTCGTCACTAATGTAGACTCGAATAGCCCGTTTCGTGGCACATCCAATTATGTGGGCGCGCTAACTTACTGTAATTAATAGTCCTAGCGTGATCAATTCTGCACATTTTAAGTGCTTAAGTGTCTCACCTGGAGTAGTTTAATGGCAGAGACAGTCCCGTCGGTAATAGTCAGCCAGGGGCTTAAAAGCTCGTTAAAGTCGTCATTTTTGCGCTCCCCATTATTTTTAGTTCCTCCGATTGCTCGCTTGACGTCGTCGCTTGCGTTGTTAAGCGGGGCCGCGGAGGGGCGAGGGGGCAGATACCCGGCAGTTGTTTTGCACGTCACGTGGTAACATTGCAATGTTTTTAAAAAGAGCATTGACATAAGCTTCTGTATAAGTTTTAAGATCTCATTTCATCTGCCCCATGCATTGACCCACCGTTTTGATCGCTGGTAATGTATTTGAGGATTTAAAATGTGGAAATAAAACGGTTGACATTCATGTTTTTTTAAACAAGAGGAAAATAAAAAAAAATGGACCAAGTAAACCCGTAGCTGGGAGCGACATTGATTTCCCTGGGGAGGGACCGGCGTGGCCAGGGATTAACACGCCGCCTTCTGTGTCTCCACGCCGCGCAACAGGGAGGCCACGCCATGGGGACCCTGCAGGTGGTGCACCTGGGCCTCGTCTGAGCCACGTCTGGGCCCCTCCGGACCGAGACCCGAGTCGGACGCGGAACAAAACCCGGAGCAGGCCCGGAACAATATCCGAACGAGACCTACGCACAGACACCAGGCTGGACCAATGCTGGACCCAGTCATGAAACATTTTGTTTGGCTTTGGACTCGAACCCCGAGGTGGTCTTGTTTTCCAGAACTCGGAATGTCTGCAAGCGCTCGTCTACACAGCGTCATGACACGTGCACCACAACACTGCAGCACCGCGCCACGTGGAGGCTGTGTCTTGTCCGGCATCATCGGCCTTTTACTGCAATGTGTACGTAAATATTCTCAGAGCGTGCGGGTACCCCACACATAAGCACACAGCCTCCTCTGTAGTGACATCTGTGCACGAAGAGTGGATACATTCCATGTGTGAGAAACGATTTACATTTGCCTCTAAATACATGGGATGGCGTTTCATGGCTTCAGCCCGGCTGAGGAAAGCAGACACGAGCGGGCCTAGGGTTTAGCAAATAAATGTGAAAATATAACGGGCGGAGTTGTGCGTGGCATTACAATGACACAAAGCGCGCAAGCTTCCAGCATCGGTCCACCTCTAACGGGCTCGCTGGGTCCGGAGAGACTGCAGGATTAGCGGTGGGCATTCGTCTTGCAGACAGATAGAGTAAGCTCATGGAGAGGAGCAGAGAGGTAAGAGCAAGGATGAGAAAGGAGGAGCAGAGATGAGCAAGGAGAAGCAAGCTGGAACATAAATAAATGGCGAGGAGCAAACGGGCAGGAATGGGCTGATGAGCAGAAGTGAAAATAGATGAGCATGGATGATCTGGGGAGGACCGGGAATGAGCGGGGAACCAGGGAGGAGCAAAGAGGAGCAGGAGGGAGCAGAGAGGCAGAAGGGAAGAAGGAAAGACAAGGAGTGATCTCATTCCGGGGGAACCAGAAGGTAAGAAACGAGGAGCAGGGAAGAGAGAGAGCCCTGTTGTGCAATATTTGAGAAATCAAAGTATTTTTTTTACTCCATTTTTGTAAGCGACCTTTCGTATTATTTTATACGTGCACGTGTACATTTCAAGCTGTGTGAGCTGTCATTGCAACGTTGTACTGTACTGTAATTGTCAGGGATTCTAGTTCTCATTGCGTCCTCATTCGGCCCGTGACGCGTGGGCTCGCGTGCGCTCCCGAGCACGCGCGGGATTGCGTCTCGCTGTCCATTATGCACGGATGAATCACAAAACCAGGCCTCTCCGTGGCTCACGCAAAGTCCTTATTTACACATGCAGTCTTTACCACGTGCACTAGCCCAGTGGCTCATGCACTGCGCACAGAATACTCGTCTACGAGTCCATTTAAAACCGCCCTCCGGTTTGTACGGTTTGCGCAACTTACAGCCTACTTCATTGACTCGCTGTTATCCAAAAAAAGTGAGCATCGCATCTGTTCAACCGATGTGGAAGTACAGCCAACGAGCGCGGGACTCGGGGCCGCCTGGCCACGGCGCCTGGCGATTGCGTGTGCCGTGCGCGTCGCCTCGTGCGTGCAGCGAGAGGGGCTTAACGAACGACGCGTGTCAACCACCCGGAGCAGAATGAAGCCGGTCCGGACAGAATATCCGAAACGCCGCCTTCACCCTGGCTGACCCAAACGCACTTGTCGCTCTATGTATGAATTTATGTGGCGTGTGTACCCATGCGTAAACTCTTGTGTCCGTGTGTGTGGCTTTGTGGTAAATACAGTTTTTTGTCAACAAGTGCAATCCAATTCATTTTTTTTTCTTCTCAACTGGAGCACCGTCGATGTGACTTCCATTTGTGTCCAAGAGAGAGCCCAGTGCGACAGTCTCCTTCCCGGCCCGCTGCGTGTGGCGCAGTTTGGCGTAAGCCTGAGCAGACATTGCAGTTGCGCCCTCTCCGCAACCGGCGCTCACGAACAACTCCGGTGACCTGTGCACGCTCGTCATTGAATTCTGGCCAAACGCCGCACCATAAGTAAATCGGATTTCAATATGACCTGGGCATGCACCTATGTTGACTCGGCCTAAAAGGGGGGTAGCTAGCAGAGCGTGAGAAAGCGAATGGCCACATCGACATTGCGCTGGCGTCACCACCCCACCGAGGGCCGTTTCCAGATTTAATAGGCGCTCGCTAACAACCCTGGCGACGGCGGTCTGTCAGGCTCAGCTGGTGCTCTTTGTACGTGTGTTGCTGTGTGGGTGTGTTGAGATGTTCTTGCGTCGAGAATGTACATTGGGCTTGCTGTTGAAGATATACACAAACATCATAAAGGTCGCGTTGTGACTTACGAGTGGCTGTTGGCGTGTCGTTCCGTTCGTGCAGAACCAACCTCCCTCCCCGTGTTCATTACCTAAACTCGCTGTGAGTTAGCCAGGTGGGAGCTCATTGCAAGGCATTGTTTTGTTGGCATGGGCTCTCTGGGAAACCGCGTTGTGATTATTAATGGAAAGTGTTGGTACCGTTCCACGGAGCGAAGGATGGAGCGTGCCAGAGAGAACGCCCATTGAGGAGATGGAGCGATAAGATTAGTTCATGTGCAGGAATCGAGTGAGTGTTGCATCACGTGACCGAGACGGATGACGACGGTTTAGGGAGGCCTGCGGCCAGCAGTGGATCGACCATGGCTGATGATCACCGTCAACTGCTGGACATATTCCGTGTTACCTCTTCACGATCCGCCCACTCGTCTTCTGATTCTTCTGGTTTCAGGGTCACGATTCGAATTGAACGTCGATTATTTTTGATAACATTGTGAATGCAGCATGTCTAGTGAATACATGCATGAGTAAGTTGGGTTAAGCAATTAAAGTATACGAATGTTCTTGCAAAATTCGATCCACGTATCATGAGTTTAACAATCGTGATGGCTGAATTGTATCGTTGCACCCATACTTGGGAGGACATTTTTCAAACATGTCATGCATGGATCATCATCGAAAAGTTAATACACGCTGCAGTATTAATCAGGGCGGCCGCTCGAATCGAACCGTGGACCTCTGCAACAATCGGCGAGCCCGCCAGCGACGGACCACGTCACTGCCACAGTACGGCGAGTCTCCCACCCAGCAGCGGCTTGACGCAAGGGGCTGCTCAGTGGACAATGTTCGTCCCATCAACGATCCCGGGGCCCTCTGCCCGCGGGCAGTGTGGGATGGTGCAACTCCACCACTGGCTCGGCGAGGGTCCCCGCCAATGGTGATGGGCGCCACCCGTTGCTCAAGAGAGGCGTGCGCGGTGGAGGCGCGGCCCGGGGCTGGCGTGGTGCCGGATGGCGCGACTCCCTTGCGGGATTGGCACCTCGGCTCCTCGTGTCACGACCACGTTTCTGAGCCCCCCCCCCCCCTTTCTTGGCACGACTCCTTTAGCCATCAGCCAGCCGCGAGCCACCACAAGTGCCAGCCTGCCCCTCCAGGGGATGTGGGCAAGAGGCTGGTGGCGTGCCAGGGGGGTATAAACGTGCTCATTAAATGGAACGAAATATATTTTTATATGGATGCCTGCGCGCGTGCGTGTGGCTGTGGGGGAGTGAAGGGGAGGGGAAACAAGTGTGGTGTCACTTTAAAAAAGAGAACCGGATTGATTCCAGCTGAGCGTGTTCTACGCAGAGCGTTGCAGTGCAATGGGCAATCGTCGTCGTCGTCTTCCCACCTCGGCTTTCGACCAGACACCTTTAAAGCATTACACCCCAACATACTATTCAATTAGTTGCGAGTGAAATTCAACACAAGGCGTCCGTGTAATAATACAGTGAGGGAAAAAAGTAGTTGATCCCCTGCTGATTTTGTACGATTGCCCACTGACAAAGAAATGATCAGTCTATAATTTTAATGGTAGGTTTATTTGAACAGTGAGAGACAGAATAACAACAACAAAATCCAGAAAAACGCAATGTTATAAATTGATTTGCATTTCAATGAGGGAAATAAGGGAGTGCTCCTAATCTCAGCTTGTTACCTGTATAAAAGACACCTGTCCACAGAAGCAATCAATCAATCAGATTCCAAACTCTCCACCATGGCCAAGACCAAAGAGCTCTCCAAGGATGTCAGGGACAAGATTGTAGACCTACACAAGGCTGGAATGGGCTACAAGAGCATTGCCAAGCAGCTTGGTGAGAAGGTGACAACAGTTGGTGCGATTATTCGCAAATGGAAAAAAAACACAAAAGAACTGTCAATCTTTTATGAGACCTCCTTTGCCAGAAACAAGATATAGGAATAGGTTTTACCCTTTTAACTGGCACAAAAACTGACACCTTTATTCAAGGCATCATGTTTGCAATAACCACAACACAAGCAGTCAAAATGCAAACAAAAAGACAACTCTGATAATAATATGCACTGTCCTTGAATTTGATTGGTCCACACCCGAGACAGCTTTTCTTAGAGCCTAGTCTTCTGGTCCAACACCAATGGAGACTAGGCTCTAAGAAAAGCTGTCTCGGGTGTGGACCAATCAAATTCAAGGACAGTGCATATTATTATCAGAGTTGTCTTTTTTGTTTGCATTTTGACTGCTTGTGTTGTGGTTATTGCAAACATGATGCCTTGAATAAAGGTGTCAGTTTTTGTGCCAGTTAAAAGGGTAAAACCTATTCCTATAACTGTCAATCTCCCTCGGCCTGGGGCTTCATGCAAGATCTGTTGTGGTCAGATGAGACCAACTCAACTCGCCGTGTTTGGAGGAGGAATGCTGCCTATGACCCCAAGAACACCATCCCCACCGTCAAACATGGAGGTGGAAACATGCTTTGGGGGTGTTTTTCTGCTAAGGGGACAGGACAACTTCACCGCATCAAAGGGACGATGGACGAGGCAATGTACCGTCAAATCTTGGGTGAGAACCTCCTTCCCTCAGCCAGGGCATTGAAAATAGGTCGTGGATGGGTATTCCAGCATGACAATGACCCAAAACACACGGCCAAGGCAACAAAGGAGTGGCTCAAGAAAAAGCACATTAAGGTCCTTGAGTGGCCTAGCCAGTCTCCAGACCTTAATCCCATAGAAAAGCTGTGGAGGGAGCTGAAGGTTCGAGTTGCCAAACGTCAGCCTCGAAACCTTAATGACTTGGGGAAGATCTGCAAAGAGGAGTGGGACAAAATCCCTTCTGAGATGTGTGCAAACCTGGTGGCCAACTACAAGAAACGTCTGACCTCTGTGATTGCCAACAAGGGTTTTGCCACCAAGTACTAAGTCATGTTTTGCAGAGGGTACAAATACTTATTTCTCTCATTAAAATGGAAATCAATTTATAACATTTTTGACATGCGTTTTTCTGGATTTTGTTGTTGTTATTCTGTCTCTCACTGTTCAAATAAACCAACCATTAAAATTATAGACTGATCATTTCTTTGTCAGTGGGCAAACGTACAAAATCAGCAGGGGATCAAATACTTTTTCCCCTCACTGTATAATGTTGTGTAGCTGAGCTCTCTCTCTGTTCCTTTGTTCACGGCCCAGTGTCAGTCCACTGCTGGATGGCGGCCTCTTAGTTTGACCATACTTCACCACGCCGGTAACTTCCACACGAGTTCGATTCCCGCTCACTGCCAACACCAGTGACGATTATCTGAACCCGAGTTCCATAGTGCGCTGTGTATTAAAAGTGAGTTCTAGTGCGCTGTGTATTAACAGTGAGTTCCATAGTGCGGTGTGTATTAAAAGTGAGTTCTAGTGCGGTGTGTATTAAAAGTGAGTTCCATAGTGCGGTGTGTATTAACAGTGAGTTCCATAGTGCGGTGTGTTTTAAAAGTGAGTTCCAGTGCGGTGTGTATTAAAAGTGAGTTCTAGTGCGCTGTGTATTAACAGTGAGTTCCATAGTGCAGTGTGTATTAAAAGTGAGTTCTAGTGCGGTGTGTATTAAAAGTGAGTTCCATAGTGCGGTGTGTTTTAAAAGTGAGTTCCATAGTGCGGTGTGTTTTAAAAGTGAGTTCTAGTGAGGTGTGTATTAAAAGTGAGTTCCATAGTGCGGTGTGTATTAAAAGTGAGTTCCATAGTGCGGTGTGTATTAAAAGTGAGTTCTAGTGAGGTGTGTATTAAAAGTGAGTTCCATAGTGCGGTGTGTATTAAAAGTGAGTTCCATAGTGCGGTGTGTATTAAAAGTGAGTTCCATAGTGCGGTGTGTATTAAAAGTGAGTTCCATAGTGCGGTGTGTATTAAAAGTGAGTTCTAGTGAGGTGTGTATTAAAAGTGAGTTACATAGTGCGGTGTGTATTAAAAGTGAGTTCCATAGTGCGGTGTGTATTAAAAGTGAGTTCTAGTGCGGTGTGTATTAAAAGTGAGTTCCATAGTGCGGTGTGTATTAAAAGTGAGTTCTAGTGCAGTGTGTATTAAAAGTGAGTTCCATAGTGCGGTGTCTATTAAAAGTGAGTTCTAGTGCGGTGTGTATTAAAAGTGAGTTCCATAGTGCGGTGTGTATTAAAAGTGAGTTCCATAGTGCGGTGTGTATTAAAAGTGAGTTCCATAGTGCGGTGTGTATTAAAAGTGAGTTCCATAGTGCGGTGTGTATTAAAAGTGAGTTCCATAGTGCGGTGTGTTTTAAAAGTGAGTTCCATAGTGCGGTGTATTAAAAGTCAGCGCCGGGGGAGACAAAACCAGCCGGCCGTGGTGATTCGCCACACCACCCTCGCCTCGACGTGTGCTGTGCCGGCCTTCACAGGGCGCTCGCTCACGGCACTTGCCCCCAGAGAGTCTCTGCTCAGGGCTAAACGGGGGATCGTTGCCTGCCCGCTTTTGCGCTCCTGCCAGGGGGCACGGCGCCTGGGTCCAGCACCGCCAGCACCGCGGCGTCGTCTCGGCGGTGTTCGTTGCTTCCAGCGAAGGGGGTCGTCTTCTCTTGTCTTCTGGATCGCGCCGGGCTCTCCAAAGTCGCCGCGTGTTTATCCCAGAACCTCTTTTGTAGCCACACACTGGGAACTGAACAGTTTCATTCACCAGACAAATCCCCGCGCGAGCCACGTAGCTCTGGTTCAGACGGCGACCTGGGGCCACACGCGAAGTCTCATCGCACCGGGCTTGGATAGATCGTCGTCGCCGCCGTCGTGGGAATGTATCGTGGCAGATAGCTCATCCTAAAACGCGTGGTGTTTGTGAAGGGGGTAAAAAAAGACAACGGAGGAACCCGGAGAACAATCCACTCGACCACCACGGGGGAGAGACACGGAAGAGAGACAACAAAGCGTAGTCGAGGTCCGGGGGATCGAACCCAGACCCTCCTGCGTACCAGACAAGGGAGATCACCGTTCATCTCCTGGCCACCGAGACGCCCCGCACCAGACGCGCACTCACGGGTCAGGCCTCCATGCCTCACTCGATACGTTTCAAGCCACGGCTTGGAGTGTGGCTTATGGACGTAAGGCGCCAACCACGTAGGGTACACGATACGGCCGCGCGTAATCACCCCGTGTTATTTGTACCCCGTATTCCTATATGGATACGGCGCGTTCCAAAACAATCCCGTTGGGGAACTGCGTTGTGGTCTCGCGTAGAATCAGCACAGCCGAGCGTTCGGAAGGACAAGAGTGGGCCCAGGAACGGAGACACCCCCAGACAGAGGCTCCGTTCAAAACCCCTGGACGGGCATTGTACAACAACGCCGGCCCTTAACGCAAACACACACGCAGCAGAATTACCTTTGGCACAACGGCTCCAAACGAATGTTCAAGACAAACGAATGTTACCCGTGGCTTTGGTGAATTAATGTTTCCATTGACTCGAACGCGTCGGGAAGAGGACATCGATCCGCGGAGTCGGAGCGATGTCGTGAGCTCGTGTGCAAGTGCTGGGGTGGAACATTCACGTCGCGAGAGACGGCGGCGGAGACTTGGGAAGTCATCCAGCAGTGGATTGACCAGGACGGTGACTAACACGGTGGAGACTGGCCGGCGTCGCGATGGGAATTAAAAGTTCGACACGGAGGCCGATTCTCTCTCGTGCGCGTGGTGGTGGTGGTCGTGGTGGTGGTTACTCGGTGTTGGTTACTCAGTGGTGGTGGTGTTGGTTACTCAGTTTTGGTGTTGGTTACTCGGTGGTGGTGTTAGTTACTTAGTGGTGGTTACTCGATCGTGGTGGTGGTGGTGTTGGTTACTCAGTGGTGGTGTTGGTGGTTACTCGATCGTGGTGGTGGTGTTGGTTACTCAGTGGTGGTGTTGGTTACTCAGTGGTGGTGGTGGTTACTTGGTGGTGGTTACTTGGTGGTTACCCGGCAAGGCCGTTTGAGAGCGCGCGGGGCACACAGAACTTTCACTTTCACGAGTCGCAAGCGCTCCCCTGATGATGGGCCACACGTGCACATTACAGCACGCGTGTCGCTTGGTGAGCAACGTGTGCTGCGACTGCGTCTGATGATGATGATGGAGATATTTCACTCGCTTTGAGACGCGCCAATGTAAGTCCGTCTCATGGTCACGATAATGATGCCGATAGATGAATGATGATCGTTAAACGATTGTGTCGATAGCGATGGTAATTGTGATTTTGATCGGACGATGATGAATTAATGATATTAGTGACGGTGGTGATAACTGAATGATGGCTGTTTGAAGGTGTTTGGTGGTTGGCGGAGTGGAGAGGGAGTCTCTGTCTCTCTCGTGAGACCGCGTGTCTCCGCTCTCTCTGCCAGTCTCCCCATCTCCGCAATTATGGGCGAGATCGCCCAGAATTCCGGAGAGTAATCCTTTAATGGCCACGCAGTTCCAGTCCACGCCTCCGTCTCCTTCTGCTCGTCGCGTGCCCTCTGTCCACCACCGGGGTAGCGCCCACATCTTCACCACGACCCACGGCTCATACGTGAATGATGATAATCATCATCAAGCATGTTCTATCCACCGCTGGATGAAGACCTCCATAAACTAAGCCACAGTTAATCTCCCACGAGCACTGCGATGCAAACGAGAAGACTCGCACCGGCGTGGCGCATCAGCCGATCTCACGGCCCCGTCTCTCTCGGGGTCGTTCCGTCTCTCTCTCGGGGTCGTTCCGTCTCTCTCGCGGTCGTTCCGTCTCTCTCTCGGGGTCGTTCCGTCATTGGTCTCGACTCCCCTGAGCCACCCCCTCCCGCCCAGTCGGGGCGCGTCCTGCCCACGCCCCACTTTACCCATCGACTCACTGCGATGCCTCCAACTTGCGGTGTGTTCTCGTGCACGCGTCCCACTTCCTGTAATTGTGATGATTGTGCTCTAGGCATCATCGGACGATAACTCGGTTTAGTTCCCCATTTTGCTTAATTGACACACACATCCTCTTTGATAGTTTTACCGTTTAGTGTCAACCAATCAACGCACCCACGCAAAAGATAACGATCCCCTGTATAGCCTCAACAGACTGTAGGGGCAAGTGCTGTTAGCGAGCATCTATTAAGGCCGGCACGGCACACGAGGGGTGAGTGGCCAGCACCACGCCCGGTCGCCTGGTACACATCGCACCAGGTGCTCATTTGAGGCTCAGTCGACCTAGGGGAGGCCCAGGTCACTGGCGTTGCCCGCGAGCGGGAATCGAACTCGGGTGGCCAGGTTCGTGGTCGCGTGGATTTTTCACCAGGTCCTCTGGTTTTTCGCTCCACATTTAACAACACAAACACACGCGTTCAGAGTATTTGGCCGCGATACATTTCCACGTGATGAACCACTTGGTTGAGCTATCGTTTGTGGCCAGGTCGCTTCTGAAAAATATCAGTGGGCCTCACCTGGTAAAATAGAAAGTTTAGCTTTAGTTGATCCGTGGTAGTCTCGTTGCTTGATCTACGGGTTCTTCCGATTGATTCTCCCCCTTCTCCTCCACGTCTCTAACACAACATGCGCTTGCATGATTTACCTGCTACTCTAAATTCCCACTTGGCGGTGATGATTTTTAAGCGACTTCGATGAAGCCTCTGAAAAACAGCGACAGTACGAGTTCGTCGGGTTTTACCTGGGGAATGAAAATCGGCGATCTTAACGTTGTGTGGAGGCAAGCAGACACACGCAGACACAAGCAGACACACGCAGACACAAGCAGACACACGCAGACACACGCAGACACAAGCAGACACACGCAGATACACGCAGACACAAGCAGACACACGCAGACACACGCAGACACAAGCAGACACACGCAGACACAAGCAGACACACGCAGACACAAGCAGACACACGCAGACACAAGCAGACACACGCAGACACACGCAGACACAAGCAGACACACGCAGACACAAGCAGACACACGCAGACACAAGCAGACACACGCAGACACAAGCAGACACGCAGACACACGCAGACACGCAGACACAAGCAGACACACGCAGACACAAACAGACACACGCAGACACAAGCAGACACACGCAGACACAAGCAGACACACGCAGACACAAGCAGACACACGCAGACAGAGACGCGTACACACGGAGACATCACACCGTTCCTTAATCACGTTCTCATTTTTTTTGTTTGACTTCTAAGACATTGAAAGCTCACGGACAGGGCGGATCGCACAGAGTGCCTCTCTCTCTGTCCCCGTGTTACGCAGTGTTCGAGTCGAGAGCCGACGCGGGGAAGAGTCGCTCGCAAACACCGTCCAGAGGGGCGGTGGGGGGGGGCTTGATCCCCGAGAATCCTCAGCGCGTTCCATGGTGGTGGGGGGGGGGTGCGGAGTAACGAGACCCCCACGCACGCTGGGCGCGCGTCGGTGCCTCGTGGTTTGCGCGGACGTCGTCCTCACCCCGTGACGGACCGCCGGGAACGCGCGGCCGCGAGGGACTTTCCCTCTTCGCGGTTCACTCTGAGAAGTCTTCGTTTCACGTAAAGCTGCCAGGGCGACCCGCTCATCGTTCGTCGATGCCACCGCGCGTGTGTGTGTGGGGAGCGGTGGTGGAGTGGTGAGCGCACCGCGTTGCGACGTGGGAGATCCGAGTTCGATTTTCGCTCGCGGCCAACACCGGGGCACAAAGTCGGAAATTTGATCCTGGGTCTCCTCTCGGTCGACTCGGCATTAAATGGAGTACCGCAGGTGCTTGACACGTGTTCCTCGCTTTACCGCACGCACGTGCACACCGCACGCATGTGTGTGTAATCGTGTGCAGACAGTCCCGCGTACCGGTTCATTTGTAATTATTCCGCGGAGTAAATTGAAGCGTGTAAACGAATCGTCGATTGGCGCACCGTTCAAATCGATTTCCACGCCACGATATCGAGAGAATTCGGCTATTCGATTACGCGTTAATGCAACTTACATTGCACATTTGCATTCAGGGTTACGGCGAGAAGTAGATTACAAACGAGATGGAGCAATGCAGGCGAGATGGAGCAATGCAAATGAAACAAACAGAGTCGTATGCTGTGATGGGGTGATGGGTGCATCTTGAAAAACTCAACACAGGCCGATGGAGTGGAGCGACGGGCATCTTCGACTCCGGGTCACAACCCCGTTGAGACACGGAATGTCGAAACCGGTCCAGAGTTTTGTTTGTACCGAGTCACTGCTGATGAGCGTATTCACTTCCACAAGGCCGTGGGGCCGAATACTTTCATCTTGCACGTGGACAGGTACACCTGTACAGTGCACGGTGCACTGTACACCTGCACAGTGCACTATACACCTGTACAGTGTAATATACACCTGTACAGTCTACTGTACACCTGTAGTGTACTGTACAGTGTGCTGTGCAGTGTCCTGTGCACCTGTGCAGTGTACTGTACAGTGTATTGCACGCCTGTACAGTGTATTGCGCGCCTGTACAGTGAACTGTGCACCTGTACAGTGTACAGTACACCTGTGCAAGTGTACTGTACATGTGTATGCTGCAAGTGATAGTCACGTGAGGGCCTACGGATGATGACGCACGAGCGACGCCGCTCTGTCCCGCACGCGTTTGGGCTTCGTTTATCGGTAGGGGGAAAAAGTGGAAAGCGGTTCGAAGTTTCGATTTGAAGCTGTCGTGACTGCAGGGATTCATCTTCGTGGTTCTTTCCATTCTACGTGACTTTACCGAAAGAAGCAAGAAGGTGTTGGAAGTTACTCACAAAGCGTCCCATTGTGACGTAACTGCGCACGTGTTCAATCCACGAATTCGGTCTCAGTGACGCCATCACAGCGCCACGTGGGCAGCCGTAACTTTAAACACGCAGTCGGCCTTTCGCGACCAACATTATCCATAAGAGAGGATTTTGGGTGAGATTGCGTGAATATAATAAGTGTGTCGGGTGGTGGCGGGTTTAACGACGCATTTATATTGTGTCGTCAAGCGTAACAATTACAATCCGCGATCGAACCCGAACACCTCGATTATGGATCGTAACTTTAAAGTGTTTTTTTTTCATTATCAGCGAAGCATAAAACTGGCGTCGTCGAGACAGAATCATCATATTTAATTATACTGGAGGAATCCGATGAGCTATAAAGCTCTTTGTCCGCAGATGTCCAGTAGAAGCGAGGCTGCAAGAGCGGCCCCGGGATCCCGATAGCGCTGAGCACAAGAACACAGCACGGCTTGTTTACCCATCAGGAGGAAAGGATTTAAAAATCCCACGTTACTAATCGCCGCTAAGTAAACCTGGTCGTTATCAATTAACCTCGTGGATTGTAATCAATAATTAACATGCTATTGTTGGGATCCCCGAATCGGCAACTTTGCATCTTGGCGAGAGCATTGTTCCCATAGCGGTGAGATTAAAATATAACAATTACAGTCGTAGTCCAAGTGTACAGAGGCAGCTCCACTCGCACTGCACCGAATCAACGCATTACCCCCCCCCCCACACACACAGGTAGCGGAGCGAGCGTGGAGCAGGCGGGGGGTGCCTTGCCCCCCCCCCCGTCACCAAAGCTGAGAGTTTGGGCCCCGTGACACTCACCAAGAGAGATGTTTTCAACAAGTGTAAAAGAAAGCACTTAAAAAACGCGGTTGAAATTTAAATGTGTTGATGTAAATGTTCAAACATTTACCTTCCACGTTTTATTTAAAATTTTATTAGAGCGGCGGTAACGTTTGGCCTCTGAATATTTGCGCATCGCGTGTTTGTGTCTCTGTTGTTGTCGCCGTGTAACCGGGGAGGCGAGCGGAGCCGGTCGCGGCTGCTTTTTGCGACGGCAAAGCGCCCCCACAGCGGTAAATGTCCGAGACCGTGAGCGTGACGATGCGAGTTTAACACGGAGGGCTTTCTCGACCAATATTATCCAGAGGTTTTGTTTGGGGTTAGATCGCGTAAAAATGTGTCGTTAAGCCCCGCCACCACCCGACACAGCCAATTCGTAAGGCTTGTCACGTAAACGTGACAATTCGTTGCTAGTTCAGCACGCCGGTAGTGGCGTTGGAGGGTAAACCCACGGCAATTACAATTCCAGCGCCGTGACGTTTCGCCGGTAATGACGTGACCAGGGCCAGCGGAGCCGCGATGTGGAATCGCCTCTCGGTGCGAGCGTGCGAGACGAATCATATTGGGGTGGTGGGGGGGGCCCACCTGACCGATTGCCGCCCCCCCCTGCGCAGACTTTGTCGTTGTTACTCCACCACCGACGCTGACGACGCTGACGCCGACGAGGATTTTCCTAGCGAGAGCTCCCTCCACCCTCGTGACTCGCGCGCCCAAGACGTCGCGGGCGGCTTCCACGGCGCGGCTCTCGCGCGTCGGGAACGATTCTAGAGTCCCCTCCTGCGTGGTGGCGTTCCCCGTGCCTCTCGGGTCCACCGCTCTCATCGCGAGCGGTGCTGTCCGTTTGGCACGCGATGATAACATGGGACGCGTGTACATTTTTCAAACAAAAAATCACAAATCGTGGATTTTATTAGACGCGCGAGCCGGTTAATTTGTTTTTGTTTGTTACGGAGTATTCGTGACGCGCCGAGAACACGCGGCAGTCGATTCGCGTGGACCGGTGAGGATTGCGGTCCGCACCTGGTGACTCCCTCGAAGATTATTGACGGGGGAGGGGTGGGGGGGGATACATTTGATCGATCGAGGTGGTGGGGTGGAAAAGTAGGCCAACATACCCTGGCGAGGGGCTCTGTAGCGCTCGCTCTGGTGGTGCGCGCGAGCTATTACAGGGCTGCGCCTCTACACGTTTTTTTTTTACACTCCACGGACAGACCGGCTCCCGTCATAGCAATGTGGAATGTCCGGTGACGAACATTTAGCGCGGCATCCGATGCGATGGATCGCACTTTGGCCTGTGACAAACGGCTTCATGCGGAACTCATGCGGAATGTTAGAACGGACTTTAAAAGCGAACGCAAACATTAATTACGTTAAAAAACCAATCCGTCTAATAACAGGCACGACGAGCACGTGTCGATCGTGGTGGTGGACTTCACTGCCCGTGCCTCCGACGGAGCGGTGGGATTATAATTTGGCGCGCGCGTCACCTTTCCATCGACATTTCTTGGCGTTTGCACAAAAGAGTATTCATAATAATAATGATGCTAATACTGTTGGATACCAGACTCGTGAAGTTTTTGTATCCATCGCGCGCGTGTGTAGTGTGTGTGTGTGGACTGCACGGCGATCCATTTAGAGTTACCCCATTGATTTCGAATGCACCCATCCCTCCATCTTCTCGACAGTGAGTAATCGTGAAACAGCGACGTCTCGGCGTCTTCGCAAAGGAGGAGAGCCATGGGGAGATCGACACGACGGCGTTGCGGAGGTTGGTGGGAGACTCGTTAGCAAGAGGATCTTCAATCAAACGTAGACTTCTCTATTAAGTGGGCCGCGGTCATTTGAGTGGGGTGTCTATAAATGGATCGCCCTGTTTTTCTGCTGAGCACCTTCCCATAAAAAAGTTAAGCGACCAGCAACGAACAGCACTAACACGAGTAGTAGTCGAAATAGATACGAGGGTGTGTGAGTGAAGATACAACACTTACGTGAGCGTAGGGGGACAATAATATGAACAAAAATTAATTGACGCCGCACGATTTCAAACGAAAAGAGAGACGGACGAAATGTCGTTGCCCTGAGAATTGAGCGCAGGAACATCGGCCGGTAGGGGGCACGGCGCCGCGACTTCAAACATCGATTATCCCCACCCCCTCACCCCCGCGTTCGACATCGGGCTCGCGGAAACGGACATTACAGAGCTACTTCTTACATCGTTTTAAAATGCCACGTGATGCACAATATAGGGGGAGAGGAGGAGCGGTTGTGGGAGGCGGCAACGCTTCTCCAGATGCCCAGGCCGTGCAGCAGCAGGAGCGCGTTCCTGTTTGTGACCGGACAGCAGACACGATCGCCTGGACTTCCCCCCGGGAGATGGAATTTATCCGCGTGAAGCGCGGAGCCAAACGTGGCGCGGGGTCTTAGTCTCTGCTGCAGCTCTCCCCCCCCCCACTCGTACAGATTGTTGTTTTTTTACACGTCCCATCGGCCTCGCGGTCCCCTTTAGAAGGGCGCAACATCAGCAGCGTCGACTCGGCGCAAGAAATGCTCCGGCAGCGGTTTCGCGACACGGTGTCTCATCGGCAGTCGCGCTCGCTTGAAATCAACGCTGGCGAACTGGCAGACGGTTTATAGGGAGGGGACCCTCTCTTAAAGATGCGGGTCCCTCGTTTGACGTACAACTCTACAACACAACACACAGTAATCACCGGCGACGCTCTATTGATATCCTACACCAGCGTTGACGCAGAGCAAGCCCGAATCTGCTGACGAGGCACGGCGAGTCGAAAGCGGCGCAGAGTTTGCTTGCGCCGAATCAACGCTGCTCAAATGATGCAGAACCGTGAGGATTAGCCGGGTGTGGAGATTTTGCCGTTTGCCAGCAACGGGGAAACGATTCGCGTCTGGCGCGCGCGACTCCACGCGCTGAGCGAGCGATCGTGGACGCAACGCTGAGAGAGTTTTTAAATCGACGAGTTCGTCTCATCGGAGCTGCCTGCCGACTCGGCTGACCGAAGTCAGTTTGAAGCCTCCGGTTCATGAAACGTCTGTGAACAAAAAAGAAGAGCTTCACAGCTCATCGGATTCCTCCATTCTAAATAAAGATTCTGATTCTGCGAAGAATACAACAACGACGACGACTTTAAATTGACTTCCAGACGCCACCGTGTGCAGTGACGTCACAAAGGGCCCCCCACCCCCTGCTTCCCCCCCCCCCCCCGGCAAGATGTCTAACTCTGATTGTGCTTCATCTCTCTTTCTCTAGAACGAAGGAAGATTCCAATTCGTGTCGGGCAGCCGCTGCTGCCACTGCTGCGCATAGCTTCGAGATAAGAGCCGGGCCGTTTCGACCGCCACGGCGCGCCTGGCGGTTCACGTGGCGATTGGCGATGAAGAACGAAGCCGTCGACGTCTTGACGACGCCAAATGCTTCTTCATCCACGTCCGAATCTCTACGAAGACACGCGGAGGTCCCGATCCAATCACCGCCAGCACCGGGGGATCATCGGCGCAGCGAGGCGACTCGGCACATTCGATCGTCGTCGTCTTTGTCGTCGTTGTCCGGGAATTAAATTCACGCGCACGGCTTCATCACGCGAGCTCCGCGTGCGGAGTCGAGTCGCACTCTTCTAGTCTGTACGGCGGCGGCGGCGGCGTCAGCCGTGGCGACCGCAGGGCGCTGCGCGCGGCTCACAACGGCTGAAACTTCCACGCGGCGCCCGGCTGCTCCTTGTAGTCCTGCAGGCACTCGGCCGCGCTGAAGTTGAGCTTCCAGGAGGCGCTCTGCTCCTTGTAGTCCAGGTAGTCGCCCCCCGCGAAGCCGTAGCACTGCGGGGGCAGCGGCGCGGCGTGGGGGGACACCTGGCCCAGGGCCCCGACCCCCAACCCCGACGACGCGGCCGCCGAGAGGGGGCTCAGCCCGGCGCTGTGGCTGGGCAGGGTCATGGCCGGCAGGTAGGGCCCGCCGCCTCCCCCGCCGCCTCCCCCGCCCCCGCACTCCACGCCGTAGTAGGAGGCCGCCGTGTAGCCCTGCGGGGGGCCGTACCCCCCGCTCTGCACGAAAGGCCCCATGGCGCCGTAGGAAACGCGCTGCTGCTGCTGCACGGTGCAGGGGGAGCCTCCCTGCACGGAGGAGGAGTGGTGGTGGCCCCCGCCGTTCACCCCCAGGGACCCCCCGGCCCCGCCCGCTCCCCCGGCGCCGCTCAGACCCAGGGCCCCCAGGCCGAGGGGGTCGAGTCCCGGGGACACGGGCGCGGGGCTCCATATGGACGCGGGGGTCCCCGCCGACGGCACGCCACCCCCCATCACCCCCGCGCCGTTCGTGCCGCCGTGGTTGTGGCTGTGGTTGTGGCCGCCGTTGTTGCTGCCGCTGCCGCTGCTCGTGGTGGTGGTGCCGCTGGTGCTGGTGCCCGTGCCGCCGGCCGCGGGGGAGAAGCGGCTGGGCCCCCCCCCATCTGGGGTGCCGTCTTGGGGGGCGCTCTTCTTCTTGGGGGGCCGCGGCTTCGCGGGCCCCCCGCCCGACGCGGCCTGCTGCTGCTGCTGCCTGCACTTAGCGCGCCGGTTCTTGAACCACACCTGGAAGAGAGGGGGGAAGAGGGTTCAGCGACGCCCACTCGTCTTCGTCTCGCGCACAGGCTGCACGCGCCTGATGATGGCTAAACACGGCAGACAGAGCCGATTAAAATAAAGATTTATATCACGCGTGGGTGTGTGCGCGCAACATCAGGTGCGTGTCGCCTGTCACGGCTTCGTTCGTGCTGGAACGGAGAAGCCGAATAAACGAGGAATGTGGTTTGGGAAACCCGAAATTATGAATCTCGTTTTAGGCCCAGTCGATCTAGGCGGGGTTCAAACACTTCACGTATAGTCACGTGACAGCATGAGGCCTGGGATGGGAAAGCGAAGGAGGGAGCTGTGAAAATCACGACATGGAACGTCGGGCAAACGTCGATGCAATGGTTCCAACCACGTGCCAACGTTGGCCTAACATTTTGTCGACACTGCCCGACACGGGTTCAGGAGCTCGCGAACGACGCACACACAGCACGGACACACAGCACGCACACAGCACACACCACACAGCACAGCGCACACACACAGCACAGCACACACACACCACACCGCACACACAGCACACACACACAGCACATACAGCACGCACAGCACACACACCAAACACACCACACAACACGCACACACAGCACACACACAGCACGGACACACAGCACACACATCACACAACACGCACACACAGCACGCACACACAGCACACACACCACACAACACGCGCACACAGCACGCACACACCACACAACACGCACACACAGCACGCACACACAGCACGCACACACCACACAGCACGCACACACAGCACGCACACACAGTACGTGCTCTGCAAGGCACTCCCTGCACGTGGGCGTCGAGGAGGATCCTAAGGCTGGGCTGGCCAGCAGACGGCAGCACAACAAGTGCACCAATCGCCATCCGTTTTTATCTGTACAGCCGGGGCATAGTGCTGTCGCGCACGCGCGTGTACGCACACGTGGGTTTTCAGGTTTCCTCCCGCTTGTACAATAAACAAACTCGTCATTAATTGGCTGAAAACTTCTTACAATGCGAACCCAATGTGGCAACAGCCCCGGCTCAGCGTGGCCCTCCTGGATGAAGACGTGAATTTTTGCAACCCAGTGAGGTCACGGTGACAGCAACAATCGCAGTGTTTACCCACGGCAGTTCTCTCGCTGTGAATGTATTTGATAATTTTTGTACTTTGTGTCACGATCCACCCTCCATTGCGATATCCGGTGGTAAGTCACGAGCCTGGGCATCCGTTGTGAACTCTCGCTTCGTGCTAGAGAACGGCCCGCGGAAGCGGCCATCGCAGAGCCACCACCGAGACACCTTCTTCCAGTGACCTCTAAGGCCACACAGGAAGGCGGGGCGTCCCATTCGCCCCCCTGGCAGGCACGACCCACACAGAGTAAACTTCACCCTAACTCTCAATAATATTTTTTAAAAATATAATAATGATATAACTATTATTAATTACGAAACCTCCATCTCGTGGCTGGCTTTACCGCCGCCTGCATCTCGCGTGACGACAGCGCCGCGCCGTCGTTGTTGTTGTGGTGGTGGTGCTGCTGCTGCTGGTTGTTGTTGTTGTGGATTTGCGAGTCAAGAATGCTGTCTGGACTCGGTTCGGGCGTGGGTTTGCTTGACGCCAATGTCACGGCGGGGGGGGGGGGGTGAGTTGGGGGGGTGAGTTGGGGGGGGGGGTTGGGGGGGAAGTTGGAGAGGGTGCGTCGCTGATGAGCGCGTGGATTACTCCCAACGCAAGGTAGTGAGTGGGCGGCTTCAGCAAGCCTCACGCTGCCGATGAGATACCGAATGTCGAAACCGGTCCAGAGGGTTTGGTTGTATGAGACGAGCAGAGCTGAGAAAGATAACTCCCAGAAGGCGGCGTGGCTGCCAGGATGTGTAAACACAGCTGAGTGGTTCTGCACGGAGGGGCCGGCACGGGAAGGAGGCGAGTCCTGTCTGCGTGTTCACGTTGTTGCGTGGATTAGTCGCTTTGTTTTGTGTTTCGTTACTGAAGCGACGAATCGCCAGCCTGGCCGCGCGTGCCCACCAGCAGAGACTCGGGGTGCGGTGCCAGCATCAGAGATCCACGACTCGAGGTGGAGGAGGAGGAATGATATCTTGCAGAGAAAGACGAGGGTCAGCGCTGTCCCGAGGGTACGGCGAATCGGGGCGACGACTACCCCGGGTCCCCACACCCCCACACACCCCCCCTGGGGGGGTAGTGAAGCGGTGGGGGGGGGGGGGGCGCGCTTCGACGTCACGGTGTCATCAGATGTGACACCTCTCGTTGAGGGTCCCGCATCCCCCTAGAGACAGCCCTGGGGATGAGGTTGTTGATGACGATGATGATGGTGGTGGAGAAGAAGAAGAAGCGAGTGAACAGTAAGACGAACGGAGAGCAAGGAGGCAGACGAATGATGATGGAGGAGGAGAATGGGTAATGATTACCATGGTGCTTAGGAGAAGAGAAGGAGAAAGTGATGATTGATGACGAAGCGATGATGGATGGAGGATGAGTGGTGGTGGTGGTGATGAGTGGTGGTGGTGATGATGATGAGTGGTGGTGGTGGTGATGAGTGGTGGTGGTGATGATGATGAGTGGTGGTGATGATGATGAGTGGTGGTGGTGATGATGATGAGTGGTGATGATGATGAGTGGTGGTGGTGATGATGATGAGTGGTGGTGGTGATGATGAGTGGTGGTGGTGATGATGAGTGGTGGTGGTGATGATGATGAGTGGTGGTGGTGGTGATGATGAGTGGTGGTGATGATGAGTGGTGGTGGTGATGATGAGTGGTGGTGGTGATGATGAGTGGTGGTGGTGATGATGATGAGTGGTGGTGGTGATGATGATGAGTGGTGGTGGTGGTGATGATGATGAGTGGTGGTGGCGATGATGATGAGTGGTGGTGGTGGTGATGATGAGTGGTGGTGGTGATGATGAGTGGTGGTGGTGATGATGAGTGGTGGTAGTGATGATGAGTGGTGGTGGTGATGATGAGTGGTGGTGATGATGAGTGGTGGTGGTGATGATGATGAGTGGTGGTGATAATGAGTGGTGGTAGTGATGATGAGTGGTGGTGATGATGAGTGGTGGTGGTGGTGATGATGATGAGTGGTGGTGATGATGAGTGGTGGTGGTGATGATGAGTGGTGGTGGTGGTGGTGGTGATGATGAGTGGTGGTGGTGATGGACGAGGGTGGCCCCCACCTGCACGCGCGACTCGGGCAGGTTGATCTTGAGCGCCACCTCCTCGCGCATGAAGATGTCGGGGTAGCGCGTCTTGGAGAAGAGCGACTCGAGGACGTCGAGCTGCGCTCGCGTGAACGTCGTGCGCTCGCGACGCTGCTTGCGCGGCGGCGCTGCCAGGGGAACACGCGCACACACAGCTACACACACAGCTACACACACAGCTACACACACAGCTACACACACAGCTACACACACAGCTACACACACAGCTACACACACAGCTACACACACAGGCACACAGCTACACACACAGCTACACACACAGGCACACAGCTACACACACAGCTACACACACAGGTACACAGCTACACACACAGCTACACACACAGGCACACAGCTACAGACACAGCTACACACACAGGCACACACAGCTACACACACAGCTACACACACAGGCACACAGCTACACACACAGGCACACACAGCTACACACACAGCTACACACACAGGCACACAGCTACACACACAGCTACACACACAGCTACACACACAGCTACACACACAGGCACACAGCTACACACACAGCTACACACACAGGCACACAGCTACACACACACCTACACACACAGCTACACACACAGGCACACAGCTACAGACACAGCTACAAACACAGCTACACACATAGCTACACACAGGCACACAGCTACACAGCTACAGACACAGCTACATACACAGCTACACACACAGCTACACACACAGGCACACAGCTACACACACAGCTACACACACAGGCACACAGCTACAGACACAGCTACACACACAGGCACACAGCTACAGACACAGCTACATACACAGCTACACACACAGGCACACAGCTACACAGCTACAGACACAGCTACATACACAGCTACACACATAGCTGCACACATAGGCACACAGCTACAGACACAGCTACACACACAGGCACACAGCTACAGACACAGCTACATACACAGCTACACACACAGGCACACAGCTACACAGCTACAGACACAGCTACATACACAGCTACACACATAGGCACACAGCTACAGACAGCTACACACACACAGGCACACAGCTACAGACACAGCTACATACACAGCTACATACACAGCTACACACACAGGCACACAGCTACAGACACAGCTACACACACAGGCACACAGCTACAGACACAGCTACGAACACAGCTACACACACAGGCACACCGCTACACAGCTACAGACACAGCTACATACACAGCTACACACAGAGCTCCATACACATCTACACGCACACACAGCTACAAACACAGCTACACAGCTACAGACACACAGCTACACGCAGCTACAGACACAGATCCCCCGTGTAGCCTCAGCAGGCTGCTGGTGAAAGTGCCGCGAGCGAGGAGGCAGCTTCTGCGAAGGCCGGAACGCCACACGCGGTGAGCACCGCGCCCGGCCGCCTTTGTCTTCCCGGTGGCGTTTACACATCGCACCAGGTACTCGTTTGTGGCAGAGTAGACCTAGGAGGAGCTCCAGGATCGGTTCAGATAATCGTCACCGGTGTTGGCCGTGAGCGGGAATCCAACTCGGGTCGCTGGGTTCGTAGTGCAGCATAGCGCTAACCACTACACCACCGCTCCCCCCTCTCACATACATCGTGGGTCACACAAAGATGCCCCATGTAGCCTTAATAGACTGTTGGAGCAAGTGCGGTTAGCGAGCACCTACGAAGTCACACACACATAGGTACAGTCACACATGACCCAGGCAGGCACAAGCAAACACGTGTACGCACACAACAGGCACGCTCACATTTGTAAACAACAACCGCCATTCGCCACTAAGTGACGAGGACTTCACCACAGCGCTCGTGCCAGGCTAGGTGCACCTTGAGGCCACGCGAGGCGTCGAAGGCTCGCAGGCAGGTCATGGGATAGACCCCAGGTGCCACGGGTTGAACTGCCCGAGATGACCGGCAGGTGCACCACCAGGTGCGCTCCCGTCAACTTCATCAACTTGCTGCCGTTGTGAGCGTCGCCTCTCCGCTGGAGGGCAACTGCCTTCCAACTCCCCAGCAGCGTCCTTCACGAGCCTCCTCTCCAGAGGCCGATCTTGACACCGCTGTTACCGGTCTTCGGGCAAGTTCACTCAGCTCCACATCCTCCCGTATCGCATCAGTTCCATCTCTCTTCTCCAGCCCGTGCCGCGCCCTTTTTACCCCCCCCTCTATCCGGCCCAACAGAAGCTGCTTGGGCATGCGGTGGTGGTCGAGCATGCGGGCGACACGACCCGGCCAACGCAACCTCGCCAGCCCGAGTATCTCACCGATGGGACCGCGTGCAGATTCTCTCCGGGCTCTGCGAGCTCCTCGCACAATCCTGCCTGGCGTTAAACCCAGCATGGCTCGTAGGCGGGGCCAGGCTGAATGTCTCGAACCTGCCCAGAGGTTCCTTTAAAGGGGCTCCAAGTGAGCGAAGCACCACGGGTATCGTCACCGACACGCGCGGGCCGAGGGCCAAGCGCAGGCAGACACGCGCAGGGTGCGCAGAGGCACAGCACACGCACAGCAAGCGCCAGGCACTTCGTGTGCGTTGTGCTGCTGCTGTACGTACGGTGCCGCAAACGGTTGGCTGCGTACGGTGCGAAAAAGTTCAACCATACGCTGGCAACGAGTGGCCGTTGATGCCGGCACATGAATAGGCCGCTCGTTTTTCAACATTTATGATGGATTATTTTATTAGGCGCGCAACAACCAAACGTTACCGTCCATGTGCGCTATGAAGAAGGGCCATTGACCGACACGTCGGTTACTATATACGGGTTTCCTGGCGCTGTCGAGAATGAAACGCAAACACACGAGGCATCCCCTCCCCCCTTACCCCACCCCCCTTACCCCACCCCTCCCCCATCCCCCACCACCTCATCTCCCCCCTTTCCCCACCCATCCCCCACCACCCCCAGGGTGGGAGCACATGACGTTAATTGAACCGCAGAGACAAAGGCGGAGCGCGTTCCGTCCTCATTGTTCTCCGGTTCATTTCAAACTCGCTTCGCGATCTCTTTCCTCGCAGTCTCCTGCGCAGTTAAACTCACGGGGTAATTTGGCGAGTCGCATCATGAGCAAGCGGACGCATACGAGAACAGATACAAAGATCTTCCCCCCCGCCAGCCTTTACGGAATGTTGGGGACAAATTATGTTAGCGAGTGGCACCTACGCAGTCAGGAGCGTTACACACCGCACCAGGTACTAATTTGAGTCTAAACTAAAACTTAAACTCAACTTTGTGTGTGTTTTAAAAACTTTTTACCACTGAGCTATGTAGCTTTTCTTCCAGAAGCTACCTGGTCACAAATGATAGCTCAACAAAGTGGCTTACCACGTGGACATTTACAGCAGCCAAAAAACACTCTAAACGCGTGGTGATGTTGATTCCAAATGTGGAGGGAAAACCCGGAGGTCCCGGAGAAAAATCCACGCGACCACGGAGAGATCTAAACACACGCAAACTCCAAATATACAGCAGCAGCAGGCGTCAGGGTCAGGATCGAACCCACGACCTCCCTGTGTACACCAGGCCAGGTGGTTAACGTCTCGCCGACCCCAGGGAGAGGATGGACCCGTACCCTGGGTGATGAAAATGTGCGCAAACCTCGATGAGAATAAACGTTGGTAAGAGGGCAGCTGACTTTGCATGTCCAGGTGACATCCCCATTCCTTCCCGTTGGGGCAGTGCTCAAACACGAATCCCCTAAGGGCGCGCAACTGGCACGAGCAACCAAGGGTGGCTCCACTCTGCTGATGAGTGCCGATCTCGAGAAAACCCCGGCGTACGTCTCAATTGTCCCACGGCCTAAATTGCATCGCCGTAAGCGCAGCTGTTTAAAATTGGTGGCCAATTCGGGTTGTTCAAATTAGGGTTGTTTTCATCCGTTACCGGTAACCGCATCCAGAAAACAACCGGTTAAATAAGCGGTTATCAGTTTACCGCACATATCGTAATGTCCGGTAATGAATGTTACATTTGTACTTTTTTTAAACTGAGAAATGAAGACAATTGTAGTACCACGCGGTGGCTTAACCCGTCGTAAGATCGTGCGTGCCAATGGGTGAACACGCATTCCTAAAATTCGACTCTAAACGGTTACCGGTTTCTGCATTTCAGGACCGAGAACCGATTGCGAAAACGGTTAGCGAGCTGTGTCCCCCCCCCCCCCCTCGAGTTCTCCCACGTGGTTCCGACGTTGCGCAGCGTGCCGGTTACAGGAAGCGCACGCTGCTGCTGCTGTCATTATGCAGTGACGCGGCGAATAATGAACCCTGTGGACTCATTAAATGATGACTTTTACATGACCACGAAGCAATCGATTATTACGGATTCCACGCAGTAACATGTGCGTTAGCAGTGGTGCAAAATCACAACTCATAAAACGGACTTAATTCACTGTGTTGCCTTAGATAGACGTCAAACGTGTATATAATAGGCGACGTTTCGGGCAATGACCCCACCTCTTGCACACGTGTCAGGAAATGAAATAATAAGTAACGATACGACAATATTTTGAAAAAACGGACGATACCATTTTTATGCACGCTCTATCGTAGTATCGCCTGTGAGTGATGGTACACTCATAAACACGCGTGTACACAGTGCTGTAGTGTACACACGTTGATGTACACTCGTAGACACTGGTGTACGCACACACACGCGGTGATGCACACGCGTTCCAAGACTCCATCAGCGTTCATGTGTTCACGTAGAATCAAATCTGCTTCCTGTTTAACGCGTAAATTCCCGGTTACATAATTGTGGCATTTCCACATTCCTGTGGCGGCGGGGCAGTCCGTGACGATCTCCAATGTGGTGAGCGGCACATCTCTTGAGGGATTGGACGCAGGGGAGGTGTGCTGCACGTGTGACGCCAGTCTAATCGTTCGTCTCCTGCGCGAGTGTTATAGCTGCTAGACGCATTCCCATACTGGGCAGGATCATTGCGAGACAGACGTTAGTTTCGCGACCAATATCCGTAATGAATTCTGGATAATCGCCTGATGAAGCTTGTTTATGATCACCAGCGAAACGTCACAGTACTCGAATTGTCAACGTTGTGGGTTTACTCTCCCACAACAGCAGTGTGCTGCAGCAGTAACGAATTGGCACGTTGCGTTGACGTGACAACCCTTACTAATTGTCTGCGTCGGGTGGTGGCGGGTTAAACGACACATTTATATTTACGCGATCGGACCCCCCCCCCCCAAAAAAAAACAAAAACGAACATTTATAATCGAGATGAGACCGCTACCCCACGTGTGTTTTAGCCACCGCGGAACAGTCCGTCTAGCGAGGTGGCGTCAAGGTTACCCCCGGTTCGTCGTTTGTGAACACCCGGCCAGAGCGGCCTCTGCTCTTATTATTCATTTTATGTTTACGATTCATCCGTTAAGATGTCACAAAGTAGAGAGACGCAGGCATCATCTCCTACACCCATCTGTCACTCCACGGGCACAACAAATTCACAACGGGTTTTGACAATGGACATTTTGAGTCATTCCAGACATTATCAAAATATACAGATATATTAAACAAAGTTGACTGAAACGATGACGGCGACAATACACAACGCCTGCGTCGGTGTACTGATTAAACACGCGCGCAAAGTTACGTGGGTTATGATGAACCATGCCTCCGGTAATACCAAACTTAAATCAACACATTTGGCGATGTTACTACTGCGTTGGCAGTGTTGTACAAACAACATTGTTTACAAACATTGTACAACAGTGGTCTACAAACAACAACACTTTCAGAAATTTCACCGTGCCATTAACAGGGGAAATAATAAATATCAAGACGGCGTTTCAGGTGATGCCGCGTATTAATAAATACATTCCCGTGATGAATCGATGTAAGAAAAGCCAAATTCTCATCCAGGCGTGTAACTCGCTTTGTTTAAACATATACTGTCGTTTGATTTTACTTTCAATCAGAGAAAACATCTCAACGTTTCGGGCAACTGGCCTGCTTTAGGAAGATCGAGTTCACAGCGAGTCTTGCGTTCAAGGTGAGGCGGAGGTGGTGTACATATAGATCCTCAACTCGTTGTTTTAAACGTCACTTTTCCTCGAGAAAGGCCAGTGTGACGAAACGTCTAGACACTGCTCCCCCCCCCCCCCTCTCTCTCTCGACAAACCTCTCATGTTTGTTATTCCAGCTCGGCTGTCGACTGTCGCCTCGGCTTGAGTAATCGGCAGCACGCGCTTCGCTCGCTTCGTCGCATCAACGGAGGCGAATTACTCGGTTCACCCATAATGGTGATCACGTGCGCGCGTGTGTGTTTAGCATGACACTCGGAGCGATGTGGAACTTCAGGCTGACCCTGCCACGAGTGAACTCCATCAACCTCCAGGTCATAATATTGGAGAGGGCGGAGGGGACTGGTGGCATAAATCTCAAACCAAATTTCCGCTCTCTTCTATAGCCCTTTCCAGAGCATCGGTAGAACTCACAACACGATACACGCCACACACGAATGCGTTAAACTCCACACATTCAGCAGTAGCATGGCCCTAAAGCCGAATATATAGACACATATATACACAATACAATGCAACGTTTCGAGCAATTGCCCTTCGTCGTAGCTTTTTAATTGCACGTGCCATTGACGAATGTGTCGAGTGTTGTTGTTCTTCTTTTGCACCACTGCCAACAACAACAACAGCAGCAGCAGCAGCACCGATGACCGATGTCTTGGCAGCAACGAGCGCCACGTCGCGTTCCGTCGCCCGAGGCGGGGATCCGCGCCCGATCCCCAACGTCAACGTCTCTACTCCCCATTGTTACAACAACAATAACAACAACAACGATAATGATAACGACTGGAGCGACTCGCACCCGCAAGCCGCAAGGTGTAGGAGGTTCGCCTTGCGACTCGGGCGCCTGTTGCTGTGGCTCGCGATGGACGTTCCCGCTCGTGTCGAGGGCGCACGGCTCCATGCGGGCAGCCACGAGGGAAGAGTCCATTGGTGTTTTGGATCTCGAAGCACCCCGCCCCCCCCATCCATCCCCCCCATTAATTAATGCATTGTTTTATTTACAATTCAACAAATTGCGTGTGTCTCGTGTTGAATGTGTCACGAATGCGTGCGGCTCACGTGAGGATGTCACACAGTGGGTCGGGTCCTACGAAACTGGCCCACCCGAGTTCGATTCCCGCGCACGGCCACCAACACCCAATGATGATTATCTGAACCTATCCTAGGCCTCCCCCTAGGTCGACTCAGCCCGAAATGAGTACCTGTTGGGTGTGTAAAACATCGCCGTTCTGGAGATAGATGCGGCCGGGCGTGATGCTGGCCACCCACACCCTTCCTTTACCGTTCCGGCCTTCACAGGTGCTCGTTGAGCACTTGCCCCAACAGTCTGTGGAGGCTATACGGGGGATCTTTGTCTTTGTCAGTCGTCGCTCCAGTTGCGATTAGCATAACTCTGCGACGTCCTTCCAGAAAGTTTATCACATAGGAGGCTTTTATGACCAATATCATCCACGGGTTAGATCGTGTAAATATATAAATGTGTTGTTAAACCCGCCACCACCCGACACATCCAACTAGTGAGGGTTTGTCACATAAACAGAACGTGCCAATTCGTCACTAGTATAGCACACCAGTGTGTTGGAGAGCCAAGCCACAACATTTGCAATCTGAGTACGACGTTCCGCCAGTAATTATTACAACGTTCCGCCAGTAATTTTCCGGAAAGCCTAGAACACCGATAACACCTAAAACACCTAAAACACCTAGAACACCTATAACACCGACAACACCTAGAACACCTATAACACCTATGACACCTATAACACCTATAACACCTAAAACACCTAAAACACCTAGAACACCTAGAACACCTATGACACCTAGAACACCGATAACACCTATGACACCTCGAACACCTAGAACACCGACAACACCTAGAACACCTATGCCACCTAGAACACCTAGAACACCTATGACACCTCGAACACCGAGAACACCTATGACACCTAGAACACCTATGACACCTAGAACACCTAGAACACCTATGACACCTCGAACACCTCGAACACCTATGACACCTAGAACACCTATGACACCTCGAACACCGAGAACACCAATGACACCTAGAACACCTATGACACCTAGAACACCTATGACACCTCGAACACCTATGACACCTAGAACACCGAGAACACCTATGACACCTAGAACACCGAGAACACCTATGACACCTAGAACACCTATGACACCTCGAACACCTCGAACACCTATGACACCTAGAACACCTAGAACACCTATGACACCTAGAACACCGAAAACACCTATGACACCTAGAACACCTATGACACCTCGAACACCTATGACACCTAGAACACCTAGAACACCGAGAACACCTATGACACCTCGAACACCTCGAACACCTATGCCACCTAGAACACCTATGACACCTAGAACACCTAGAACACCTATGACACCTAGAACACCTAGAACACCTATGACACCTAGAACACCTATGACACCTAGAACACCTCGAACAGCGCACCCTGCATGTGTACAGATCTGTACGCGCATCGCCGGCACCGTACGCTGTGGTGCACGGCACGTTGTATACTGCACGTGCACCTGGACGCTTTGCCAATCCACTGCTGGATGAGGAACTATCCACGTGATGTCTGGGGCCGTCTGGATTATTTGAGCATACTTCATGGGTGCAGTGTGTTCACACTATTCACCTGCCCTGCGTACATATACGCTATGAATATGTATACTGTATATATCTCTCTGTGTATGTGCACACACACTAAAGTCAAAGTTCCCCCGTATTACCTTAACAGACTGTTGGGGCAAGTGCTGTAAGCGAGCACCTATGAAGGCCGGCGCGGCACACAAGGGGATGGGTGGCCGAAACCACGCCCGACCGCCTTTGTCTCTCCAGTGACGATGTTTACACACCGCACCTGGTACTCATTTGAGGTTGAGTCCACCTTGGGGAGGCCCAGGATCGGTTCAGATAATCGTCGCCGGTGTTGGCCGTGAGCGGGAATTGAACTCGGTCCGCCGGGTTCGTAGCGCAGCGTAGCGCTAACCGCTGCACCACCGCTCCCCACGCACACACACATACGCACACATACACACGAGCACACACATGCACATATATACATAAACACACGCGCGCACACACATATACAAGTGCGCGCACACACACACACGCATCAACACGCGCCCGCAATGGTCTTGTAATTCCGCGACCACGTTGGCCATGCACTCGGTAAGGCCGGCACCTGCAGCCTGCCGCGTGCAGCGCGATTGACCGGCAACGGAATTACGCGGCCGACGCAGACGCGCGAGATGTGCCACGTGTCTAAGCTGAACGACTAAAGCGATGTATTTTATAAAATAGTATTTTACCAGGTAAAGCCCCACACTGAGCTGTGTAGATCTTTTTCAGAAGCGACCTGGCTGTCGCAAATGATAGCTCAACGAAGTGCGCTTAACCACGTGGACATTTATAGCAGCAGCCAAATAACTCTAGGACAGTGCTTCTTCTGCTGTTGCTGCTTCACCAGGGGGTGCGGGATGCCCTTTCTGGGGGTGCGAGACGCTGTCATTCATCGAAAACTAAATTAACTAATTAAACACCAGCACGTAAGTTACAACTTACTCTGTTTCATTAAACCCCGATGCATTTATTGACGTAATTTATTTTTTTACGATTGAGAACCAAAGGCTGCAGTAAAGGTGAAGAGCCGCTGCTGTAAAGGCATCACACGCAGCCTGCTGCTGCTGCTTGAGAACAGAGGGAGACGCTGAAGCGGCGGCCCTGGTGCCTGTAGCTACGTCTCGTGATGAGCTCCCCCGCCACGTGGCCTCGTGCTGCTGTCACCCCATCGGCGTGGACTGAGCCAAGCGCCTCCATGGAGAGACCCGAATCGAGAAGACTTCTCGAAACTCCGTGAGACTTTCACGCCTTTATTATTACTAACATCGTCATCACCACAGCAATATTATTATTAATACCATCATCACCGCCACTACATTATTATTACTACTACCATCATCATCACAACATTATTAATACTACTATCATCACCACCACCACAACAACATTATTATTACTACCATCACCATCACCACCACAGCATTATTATTATTATTATTACTACCATCATTACAACATTAATATAATATTACCATCATCACCACTGCCACTGCATTATTTAACCGCATAGTGCCGATACGAGAGCTGTGTGCAGTATATTAAACCACTGTACAGTTAATAGTAATTTTGATTCGTTGACAATTTAAACAAATTGAACGTTTCCATTTGCAGGTAACGAGCTTCTCACTTGCAGAGTGCACAATGTGCGTCACGTACCGCTCTTGATTCTCTCTCGCAAAACGGTCACACACACAGAGTACATGACAAAGTAAAAATATCCCCCGTGTAGCCTTTAACAGACTGTTGGGGCAAGTGCTGACAGCCAGTACATATATACATATATACACACACATACACAAATACACACACGCCGTCTGTGTACATCCACTGGTCACCGCGAGCCAGCGGGCTCTATCCACTTTCTATCGACTTTCGTGTCACACTCCGCGACAAAGTGGCTGAGAAATCGTCCATGCAGAGTTGTAAACTTTCTCGTCGAAATGCAGCCGATTTAAAAACCAAAACCTAACCGCGGGGCCTGAGTCCGCGGTAAAACAAAAAATAATAAATCACACTTTGTTTGAAAGGTTAACAGTAACTAAAATAGAGTTGCCCATACTATTGTACCGGACGTTTGGGCGTCCCATAATTAAACATGTGGATTTAAAAAAAAAATTCAGAATGACAAAAAGCCTCACTCGAAACCCTTCACGTGCCACCGTTCGTCTGCCTTGGTTGAAAAGTCAATCAATTTAATAATTTTAACAAAAATGTAGGAAACAAAAATTAAAACGACATCTGGTTAAGGCTTTTTGAAGTTCTAAGAATTATGAACATCACTCGAGGTGATATCAGTCACTTCATAAGATTGACCGACTTTCGTGCGTAAGGTAGACCGACTTTTGTGCGTAAGATCGACCGACTTTTGTGCGTAAGATATACCGACTTTCGTGCGTAAGATAGACCGATTTTCGTGCGTAAGATCGACCGACTTTTGTGCGTAAGATAGACCGACTTTCGTGCGTAAGATAGACCGATTTTCGTGCGTAAGATAGACCGACTTTCGTGCGTAAGATCGACCGACTTTTGTGCGTAAGATAGACCGACTTTTGTGCGTAAGATAGACCGACTTTTGTGCGTAAGATAGACCGACTTTTGTGCATAAGATAGACCGACTTTTGTGCTTAAGATAGACCGACTGTAGAGTGTACGATCGACAGACTCACAAAGGAGTTGGCACGCACTGCTCACACCGAGACACGAGGGGGGTTCAGAGCCACGCTATCGACTGCAGGTCTCATCACAATCACTGCGCCAGTTTCACTACAGTAGTATTAATTCATGATTACAATCACGACAACGACCCTCCCCCCGTCTTGCCTTCACAGAATTTTCGGGCAAGTGATGTTAGCGAGCATAGATCCCACCAAGGCCGTAGCCATGGAATCAACATTGGGGGGGACCAAATCTTCCAGGGGGTCTGGGGGTTCCCCCCCCCCCCGAAAAAAAATATAAATTTGAAAACGAATTTCCTGCCTAAAATATTTAAAAAATCACAAACACATGGGATGGATTTTTTATTTATTTTTAACAATAATGTCTAATAGTGTATTGTATTTACATTGCTCCGTTTTTTTTCTTTACCTTTTCTTGTTTCATTGTATGTAATGGCAGAGATTAGGGATTAATAAAGTACAACCATAACCACAATCATATGAACAGAAATCTATGCATTGTTATATAAAGACAAGTCCAGATATTGTGGCCAAGGTTTACAAAATTGTTGTTTTTATTTACATAACATAGCAATGATTCTTTTTTGATAGCAATATATTTGGGGGGAACATTTTGAGCATATTTGAATATTGGATGTGTCCCCCCCCAATATATATTATAAGTACGGCCTTGGATCCCACCCTAAATATGAGACACATTAAGAATTTGCGTTTGGCAGGTGTGCGCAGATACAACAAAAACATTCATCACCACAACCACCGACTCTGCCCTACAACGGGGAAAATATATTGTTAGGCTGACGTCTCGAATAAAGGCCCT